>NC_136646.1:45000-767500 GCF_949748355.1 Melanostigma gelatinosum
CATCCGGGCTGATTCAGAGTTGGAATTGGTGGGGAGTCCTCAGGTTTGCACAGTAGACCTCCATCTAGCGAGACTTACCAGTAGCCTAGACAGCAACCTGTGGCTCAGACCCAATTTTGAACTGAGTATGTCCGAGAGCTCAGAACTGAAGGAGGCAGGGGGTGATGAGAGGGTTGATCTGTCTGACCTTGAAGAGGGCGAGGCTCCACGTACCAATGTGGCGGTGGTTTTACGAGACTCACAAGAAATGGTGGAGGAGGGGAGTCAGTCTACCTTGGAGGGAGAGACTTCCCCTAGACGGGAGGTTCACCCCCCTGAGGGGCGAGTCCTCACCTACCGGCATGCCACCCGCCACTTGACTACTTTTTATAAAGTAAGGGATTGGAGCCTTGTTATTACACAACCGGTGTTGGTGATTGGGGATTCAAATCTATCAACGATCCCACGCCACCAGTACCCCTTGGTCCAGATAGACAGTTTCCCGGGAGCTCAAATACACCATCTAAAGGAGATCCTGGGTAAGCTGGACCCCTGCCGTACAATCCAGAAAGTTGTCCTCGCGGTAGGCTTGAACAACTGCCTCAGGAAAAATCAGCTCGGGACCATGACAAAACAGTTTCAACTCTTATTGTCATGTGCAAAAACGGTCTTCCCTCGAGCAGAGATTGTGGTCCCGGTGATCCAGTTCTCCCCGCAGCTTCAGTTGGAGCGAAGAACCCTCTTGGGGAAACTCAACCAGGCTCTGGAGGAGAACTTTAAAACCCTAAAAGGGATCACAGAGGACCAGTTTCAGGTCAACCAAGATCTTATTCATTGGACCCCAGAGACGGCTAATAAAATCCTCCATTCTTGGATGTCACAGTTAAACTGAGACTAGGGGGACCTAGAGTGTCTACTCAGCCCCACTCTAACATTTTAAATCTGTCAACTTCCTTTTTTTTAACGGAGGATGAAGAAAGGCTGCTAGAGAAGGGCCTCTTTTTTATTCCAACCCCACTAGTGGTGGATAGACAGGAGCTTAGAAGAGATCTACACAGGTACCACAGACGGTTGAGGCTGCTAGACCACTTTAATTACAGTATGGATGTCTCTCGAGAGCCATTCATTAACCCTTCTACTTGGGAACCGGAATGGGCTCGGGTCACAGAGCCTCTGAAGAAACTTATTAGGCGAGATGTCCGGGATCTGGAGAGGATCCACTGTAATAGTGAGAGAGAGAGCAATTTAACAACAGGGGAAAGAGAGGCACTTGACCAACTAAAAGCAAACCAGGAAATAGTAATCAAACCTGCGGACAAGGGGTCAAAAATCGTTATAATGGACAAACATCAATACTTAACTGAAGCGTACAGACAGCTTAATAACACAATACATTACTTACCTTTAACCTGCTCCTTGCAACTGGATACTCAGAAACAGATTCGGGAGATTGTGGGAGGCCTGTATGAGAAGAAATTCATTACAGCTAAACAAAGGTACTACCTGTCTGGTGAGGACCCTCCACGTCCACGCAAATTCTACCTCTTGCCTAAGATCCATAAGGATCCAGAGACCTGGACGGTCCCACATCAGGTTCCTCCCGGCAGACCTATTGTTTCTGACTGTGGAAGTGAATCATACAGAATAGCAGAGTTTGTCGATCATTATATCAACCCCTTGTCGCAAAAACATGAGAGCTATATTAAAGACACCTATGAGTTTGTGACCAAACTTAGATATATCATGGTGCCACCTGGTGGAATGCTTTTCTCTGTGGATATTGACTCTCTTTACACCAACATAGAGACTCAACTGGGCCTGAAAGCGGTACGAGAGATCCTCAGGAAGTACCCTGACCCCACTAGGCCGGATGAGGCCCTCCTCACACTTTTGGAACTAGGCCTTGTGAAAAATGACTTTGAATTTAACTCTGAATGGTATCTCCAGGTCCATGGAACTGCGATGGGGAAGAAGTTCGCCCCGGCCTACGCCAACATTTATATGGCAGACTGGGAGCGTACAGTCTTCCCCAAGTGCAGCAAACTTCCAAGCTTCTATGTCAGATACCTGGATGATATCTTCGGGATTTGGAGTCATTCCAAGGCCGACTTCTCTGATTTCATTTCGGTTCTTAACAACCACCACCCCTCCATCTCGGTTAAATATGATTTACAACAAGACAAAATTCCATTTTTGGATACCGAGGTGTTTCTGATTAGGAGGGAAAATGGGGAGGGGAGCCTGGGAACGAGGGTGTATTTTAAGCCGACCGACACCCACGCACTGTTACACAAGTCCAGTTACCACCCGAAACACACCTACCGGGGAATTGTGAAATCACAATTAATAAGGTTTCGTAGGATTTGTACGGTAGCGGGGGATGTCGAGTCTGCGACAATGACCCTATTCCGGGCCCTGAGACGTCGGGGGTATAGCAGGACCTTCCTCCGGGGGATTAAGGTTGATGTCCAGCGGGACTACCAACTAAGCCTGAAACCCAGGGGGGGGGATGATAACCATCACCTGCTCCCCTTTGTCTCCACCTTTTCTCCTGCCTCCAGGACCTTGAATGTCAAGGTGAAAAAGAACTTTAAGAGGGTACAGGACGAAGTGGAATCACTTTTGGATTTCAAAATTATAGCAGCGTTTAGAAGAAACAAAAATATAAAAGATCTTCTCGTACATGCCTCCCTGGGCGGAAAACATAAAAAAGACAAGCATAATAGACACTTTAAAAACACTAAATTCATGGTGAACCAACACACTCACTTGAGTGCACCCGTTTGGCACCTGACCAAACCAGGGTCAATGAATTTGGTGTATTGTATCGAGTGTGGGGTTTGTAACAAACTGTATATTGGGCAAACCAAGAACAGTTTAATTCTAAGACTGAAGCAACACCTCAACTTGATCGACAAAATGAATAAAGTAACTCACCTCTACGAACACTTTAGACAACATGGGAGGGAAAACCTCCTCATCATGGGGCTGGAGTCAGGATCCTGGTGGTCGGATAGACAGCGACTGGCTAAAGAAAGACAGTGGATTAATAAACTTAATACAGTTTATCCACATGGTCTTAACCAAAATAATTAGAGCCAGTGGATCAAAACGATGGACTTACCTCCTCTGATGAGGGTGGGGACACCTGAAAATATGAAAAAATATACAATACAAACCCCTCTTGAGAAATACAAGTATTAATGCCGATATTTTGTGTGCCCGTGCCCTCTGACTGCCTAAAGGCAGCCAGACCCTTTTTTTTCCCCTGCACCTAACCCTAACCCTAACCCTAACCCTAACCCTAACCCTAACCCTCTAACCCTAACCCTCTAACCCTAACCCTAACCCTAACCCTAACCCTAACCCTAAACCCTAACCCTAACCCTAACCCTAACCCCTAACCCCTAACCCTAACCCTAACCCTAACCCTAACCCTAACCCTAACCCTAACCCCCCTAACCCCCCTAACCCTAACCCTAACCCTAACCCTAACCCTAACCCCCCTAACCCCCCTAACCCTAACCCTAACCCTAACCCTAACCCTAACCCTAACCCTAACCCTAACCCTAACCCGCTTTTAACTAAACCTAACCCTAACAAACATATTACTGCAAAACAAAAGCAATACCTGGACGGTCCAGATGAACCCAGGCCTCGCCTCTTCTACCTTCTCCCCAAGATCCACAAGCCTCCTGGGACGTGGACGGTCCCCTCTGTTGTTCCGGTCGGCCGCCCCATTGTCAGTGACTGTAGCTCCGAAACATATAGAATAACAGAATACATAGACCATTTCATTAACCCACTCTCCAGACTTCATCCCAGTTATCTTCAAGACACCTACCAGTTTGTTAATAAAATAAAAAACCTTCAAGTACCCGGTCACACTTTCCTTTTTTCCATAGACATAGACTCCCTTTATACGAATATTGAAACACCACTCGGCCTTGCTGCCATTCAAAACATTTTCAATAAACACCCAGATCCAGCCAGACCCGACAAAGAAATCATACAGTTACTACAAATCACCCTCACCAGAAATGACTTCAAGTTCAACAATAAACATTATCTCCAGCTGTGTGGCTGTGCAATGGGCCGGAAATACTCACCATCGTATGCTGACATCTACCTGGCCCATTGGGAGGAGGAGGCCTTCACCAAAATGCAATATAAACCCCTCCTGTACTTCCGGTATCTGGACGACATCTTCGGCCTCTGGAATCACACAGAACAGGACTTTCATACATTTCTGGACACCCTCAACTCACATCATCCCAGGATCAAACTCAAACACAACATCCAGGCAGACACGGTCGAGTTCCTTGACACACGGGTCTTCTTCCGTGACTCCGGCGACCAGCAGAAAACACTAGCCACTAGGGTATATTTTAAGGACACTGACCGCCATGCACTCCTTCACAAGTCAAGCTATCACCCCAAACACACCTACAGAGGTCTCATCAAGTCTCAGCTGATCCGGTTCCACAGGATCTGTACCCTCCCGGGCCATGTGGAGGAGGCAACCAGCACCCTTTTTGGCGCATTGAGACTCAGGGGTTACTCGAAGCGCTTCCTGAGAACGATTAAGGCGGAGGTCGCCGACACCTTCAGAGGCGGCACCGACACCCCACCACCTAACCCTAACCCTAACCCTAACCCTAACCCTAACCCTAGGGTTAAAGGGTTAGGGTTAAAGGGTTAGGGTTAGGGTTAGGGACCCCTTAACCTAACCCTAACCCCTTAACCTAACCCTAACCCTAGCCCTAACCCCTTAACCTAACCCTAACCCTTAACCAACACAAAGATAAGGCATGTTTTTTTGTTCAATCGTTTGAAATTGATTAACCAGTCCCTCGTCCCCTTGATTTTAACCTTTTCAAAGGCTACCCACAACTTCCTCATGACCATCAAGAGCAATTTTCAGGGGGCGAGGGAACACTGTGCCGCCCTGGAGGACAGCCGTGTGATCTCCGCCTTTCGTAGAAATAAGAATCTCAAAGATATCCTGGTCCACACTGACCTTAACAAAAAAGCGACCAGGAGGGAGGCGCTTCGAGGTTCGGAGATCGGTTTTATGCGTCTCCCCCACGTTTTTAACCCCCAGAGTCGACTCGGTTTTAACTTGGGGCAGGCCCTGCCACCCACAGCATCAAATGTGGTTTATGCTCTTAGATGCGGGGCCTGCCACAAACTATACGTGGGGGAGACAAAGAATGAGCTGCATTTTAGAATTAAGCAGCATTTTTATATGATCAATAGTGGGAATGGCACTAGCGTCCTATATGCACATTTTAAACTCCATGGCTCACATGGTCTCCAAAGTGTGGGCCTGGAGAGCAGCGGGCAGTGGAGCAGGGCACAGCGGCAAGCAGCGGAGAGGAAATGGATCCACAGACTGGGTACTATAGACCCTCACGGGCTGAATGAAAAATACTAATTCCCAGTCTGTTTTTATTGGAGCCTCGCCTGCCATCCCTTTGTCCCTTCTCTCACCCCCATCACATCTCCACCATGGTGTTTATCTTATATTATATACATGTTTATTTATTTATTTATATTTTATATATTTATACTTGTCTTTCACGTGTGGTTTTAATATATTATGCATGTTTTTATTCACCCGTTTAACTATTTAAATTGTGTAGTATTGTTAAATTATTTATTTATATTTTTAATTATCTCATTATTTATTTATTTATTTTAAATCTTCCCATGTTGGAGATGCACCCTATGTCCTTCCCTCCCCCCACAGGCAGACGAGGCCCGCTTTTTAGACTCCCAACCGTGTGGCTGAAGCTGGATAGGGTTATTGGGCATAATTTTAGACACTTTTCCATTTTTGTATGTTTTTACATTTTAAAGCACTTATTACTTATTTATTGATTTAAAAGCACTTATCTATTTATTTATTTTTTTAAGTTTTAGAGGTGTGGGTGTGTGTATTTACATTTATTATATGTTAAATTATTTTTTTATATTCATATAATTATTGTGCCTTTTAGCCTCCCTTCCCCTTTTTAGCATCTCCTCTCCGTCTGTCCCGCTGGCGGTTGCTCTGCTGTCAGGCTGTTTTTAATAAAATTGTTTAATTGTTTTTTATTTTTTAGGGTTTTTTTTAAAGCCTTTTTTAAGGACAGCCCCCTTGTGCCAGTGCCCCTCGTGGCCCTCTTAGGAGGGCCCCGCTTTTAACTAAACCTAACCCTACCCTAACCCTAACCCCTAACCCCTAACCCCTAACCCTAACCCTAACCCCTAACCCTAACCCTAACACCCTAACCCTAACCCTAACCCTAAACCCTAACCCTAACCCTAACCCTAACCCTTCCCCTAACCCTAACCCTAACCCTAAACCCTAACCCTAACCCTAACCCTAACCCCCTAACCCTAACCCTAACCCTAAACCCTAAACCCTAACCCTAACCCTAAACCCTAACCCTAACCCTAACCCCCTAACCCCCTAACCCTAACCCTAAACCCTAACCCTAACCCTAACCCTAACCCCAACCCCAACCCTAACCCCAACCCTAACCCCTAACCCCTAACCCTAACCCTAACCCTAACCCCGACCAGAACAAAACCCTGGCCACGAAAGTTCACTTTAAGGAAACAGACCGCCACGCCCTCCTCCATAAATCCAGTTATCACCCCAAACACACCTACAGAGGTCTCATCAAGTCTCAGCTGATCCGGTTCCACAGGATCTGTACCCTCCCGGGCCATGTGGAGGAGGCAACCAGCACCCTTTTTGGCGCATTGAGACTCAGGGGTTACTCGAAGCGCTTCCTGAGAACGATTAAGGCGGAGGTCGCCGACACCTTCAGAGGCGGCACCGACACCCCACCACCGCCTGCCCAGTCCCTCGTCCCCTTGATTTTAACCTTTTCAGAGGCTACCCACAACTTACTCAAGACCATCAAGAGCAATTTTCAGGGGGCGAGGGAACACTGTGCCGCCCTGGAGGACAGCCGTGTGATCTCCGCCTTTCGTAGAAATAAAAATCTCAAAGACATCCTGGTCCACACTGACCTTAATAAGAAAGCGACCAGGAGGGAGGCGCTTCGAGGTTCGGAGATCGGTTTTATGCGTCTCCCCCACGTTTTTAACCCCCAGAGTCGACTCGGTTTTAACTTGGGGCAGGCCCTGCCACCCACAGCATCAAATGTGGTGTATGCTCTTAGATGCGGGGCCTGCCACAAACTATATGTGGGGGAGACAAAGAATGAGCTGCATCTTAGAATTAAGCAGCATTTTTATATGATCAATAGTGGGAATGGCACGAGCGTCCTATATGCACATTTTAAACTCCATGGCTCACATGGTCTCCAAAGTGTGGGCCTGGAGAGCAGCGGGCAGTGGAGCGGGGCACAGCGGCAAGCAGCGGAGAGGAAATGGATCCACAGACTGGGTACTATAGACCCTCACGGGCTGAATGAAAAATACTAATTCCCAGTCTGTTTTTATTGGAGCCTCGCCTGCCATCCCTTTGTCCCCTCTCTCACCCCCATCACATCTCCACCATGGTGTTTATCTTATATTATATACGTGTTTATTTATTTATTTATATTTTATATATTTATACTTGTCTTTCACGTGTGGTTTTAATATATTATGCATGTTTTTATTCACCCGTTTAACTATTTTAATTGTGTATTATTGTTAAATTATTTATTTATATTTTTAATTATCTGATTATTTATTTATTTATTTTAAATCTTCCCATGTTGGAGATGCACCCTATGTCCTTCCCTCCCCCCACAGGCAGACGAGGCCCACTTTTTAGACTTCCAACCGTGTGGCTGAAGCTGGATGGGGTTATTTGGCATAATTTTAGACATTTTTCCGTTTTTGTATGTTTTTACATTTTAAAGCACTTGTAGCAATTAAAAGCACTTATCTATTTATTTATTTTTTATTTTTTATTTAATTTTTTTAAGTTTTAGATGTGTGTGTGTGTTTACTTACATTTATTATATGTTAAATTATCTTTTTATATTTATATAATTATTGTGCCTTTTAACCTCCCTTCCCCTTTTAGCATCTCCTCTCCGTCTGTCCCGCTGGCGGTTGCTCTGCTGTCAGGCTGTTTTTAATAAAATTGTTTAATTGTTTTTTATTTCTTAAGGTTTTTTAAAGCCTTTTTTAAGGACGGCCCCCTTGTGCCAGTGCCCCTCGTGGCCCTCTTAGGAGGGCCCCGCTTTTAACCAAACCTAACCCAACCCTAACCCTAACCCCCTAACCCTAACCCTAACCCCTAACCGTAACCCCTAACCCTAACCCCTAACCCCTAACCCTAACCCCTAACCCTAACCCTAAACCCTAACCCTAAACCCTAACCCTAACCCTAACCCTAAACCCTAACCCTAACCCTAACCCTAACCCCTAACCCCTAACCCTAACCCTAACCCTAGCCCTCTTAGGAGGGCCCCGCTTTTAACTAAACCTAACCCTAACAAACATATTACTGCAAAACAAAAGCAATACCTGGACGGTCCAGATGAACCCAGGCCTCGCCTCTTCTACCTTCTCCCCAAGATCCACAAGCCTCCTGGGACGTGGACGGTCCCCTCTGTTGTTCCGGTCGGCCGCCCCATTGTCAGTGACTGTAGCTCCGAAACATATAGAATAACAGAATACATAGACCATTTCATTAACCCACTCTCCAGACTTCATCCCAGTTATCTTCAAGACACCTACCAGTTTGTTAATAAAATAAAAAACCTTCAAGTACCCGGTCACACTTTCCTTTTTTCCATAGACATAGACTCCCTTTATACGAATATTGAAACACCACTCGGCCTTGCTGCCATTCAAAACATTTTCAATAAACACCCAGATCCAGCCAGACCCGACAAAGAAATCATACAGTTACTACAAATCACCCTCACCAGAAATGACTTCAAGTTCAACAATAAACATTATCTCCAGCTGTGTGGCTGTGCAATGGGCCGGAAATACTCACCATCGTATGCTGACATCTACCTGGCCCATTGGGAGGAGGAGGCCTTCACCAAAATGCAATATAAACCCCTCCTGTACTTCCGGTATCTGGACGACATCTTCGGCCTCTGGAATCACACAGAACAGGACTTTCATACATTTCTGGACACCCTCAACTCACATCATCCCAGGATCAAACTCAAACACAACATCCAGGCAGACACGGTCGAGTTCCTTGACACACGGGTCTTCTTCCGTGACTCCGGCGACCAGCAGAAAACACTAGCCACTAGGGTATATTTTAAGGACACTGACCGCCATGCACTCCTTCACAAGTCAAGCTATCACCCCAAACACACCTACAGAGGTCTCATCAAGTCTCAGCTGATCCGGTTCCACAGGATCTGTACCCTCCCGGGCCATGTGGAGGAGGCAACCAGCACCCTTTTTGGCGCATTGAGACTCAGGGGTTACTCGAAGCGCTTCCTGAGAACGATTAAGGCGGAGGTCGCCGACACCTTCAGAGGCGGCACCGACACCCCACCACCTAACCCTAACCCTAACCCTAACCCTAACCCTAACCCTAACCCTAGGGTTAAAGGGTTAGGGTTAAAGGGTTAGGGTTAGGGTTAGGGACCCCTTAACCTAACCCTAACCCCTTAACCTAACCCTAACCCTAGCCCTAACCCCTTAACCTAACCCTAACCCTTAACCAACACAAAGATAAGGCATGTTTTTTTGTTCAATCGTTTGAAATTGATTAACCAGTCCCTCGTCCCCTTGATTTTAACCTTTTCAAAGGCTACCCACAACTTCCTCATGACCATCAAGAGCAATTTTCAGGGGGCGAGGGAACACTGTGCCGCCCTGGAGGACAGCCGTGTGATCTCCGCCTTTCGTAGAAATAAGAATCTCAAAGATATCCTGGTCCACACTGACCTTAACAAAAAAGCGACCAGGAGGGAGGCGCTTCGAGGTTCGGAGATCGGTTTTATGCGTCTCCCCCACGTTTTTAACCCCCAGAGTCGACTCGGTTTTAACTTGGGGCAGGCCCTGCCACCCACAGCATCAAATGTGGTTTATGCTCTTAGATGCGGGGCCTGCCACAAACTATACGTGGGGGAGACAAAGAATGAGCTGCATTTTAGAATTAAGCAGCATTTTTATATGATCAATAGTGGGAATGGCACTAGCGTCCTATATGCACATTTTAAACTCCATGGCTCACATGGTCTCCAAAGTGTGGGCCTGGAGAGCAGCGGGCAGTGGAGCAGGGCACAGCGGCAAGCAGCGGAGAGGAAATGGATCCACAGACTGGGTACTATAGACCCTCACGGGCTGAATGAAAAATACTAATTCCCAGTCTGTTTTTATTGGAGCCTCGCCTGCCATCCCTTTGTCCCTTCTCTCACCCCCATCACATCTCCACCATGGTGTTTATCTTATATTATATACATGTTTATTTATTTATTTATATTTTATATATTTATACTTGTCTTTCACGTGTGGTTTTAATATATTATGCATGTTTTTATTCACCCGTTTAACTATTTAAATTGTGTAGTATTGTTAAATTATTTATTTATATTTTTAATTATCTCATTATTTATTTATTTATTTTAAATCTTCCCATGTTGGAGATGCACCCTATGTCCTTCCCTCCCCCCACAGGCAGACGAGGCCCGCTTTTTAGACTCCCAACCGTGTGGCTGAAGCTGGATAGGGTTATTGGGCATAATTTTAGACACTTTTCCATTTTTGTATGTTTTTACATTTTAAAGCACTTATTACTTATTTATTGATTTAAAAGCACTTATCTATTTATTTATTTTTTTAAGTTTTAGAGGTGTGGGTGTGTGTATTTACATTTATTATATGTTAAATTATTTTTTTATATTCATATAATTATTGTGCCTTTTAGCCTCCCTTCCCCTTTTTAGCATCTCCTCTCCGTCTGTCCCGCTGGCGGTTGCTCTGCTGTCAGGCTGTTTTTAATAAAATTGTTTAATTGTTTTTTATTTTTTAGGGTTTTTTTTAAAGCCTTTTTTAAGGACAGCCCCCTTGTGCCAGTGCCCCTCGTGGCCCTCTTAGGAGGGCCCCGCTTTTAACTAAACCTAACCCTACCCTAACCCTAACCCCTAACCCCTAACCCCTAACCCTAACCCTAACCCCTAACCCTAACCCTAACACCCTAACCCTAACCCTAACCCTAAACCCTAACCCTAACCCTAACCCTAACCCTTCCCCTAACCCTAACCCTAACCCTAAACCCTAACCCTAACCCTAACCCTAACCCCCTAACCCTAACCCTAACCCTAAACCCTAAACCCTAACCCTAACCCTAAACCCTAACCCTAACCCTAACCCCCTAACCCCCTAACCCTAACCCTAAACCCTAACCCTAACCCTAACCCTAACCCCAACCCCAACCCTAACCCCAACCCTAACCCCTAACCCCTAACCCTAACCCTAACCCTAACCCCGACCAGAACAAAACCCTGGCCACGAAAGTTCACTTTAAGGAAACAGACCGCCACGCCCTCCTCCATAAATCCAGTTATCACCCCAAACACACCTACAGAGGTCTCATCAAGTCTCAGCTGATCCGGTTCCACAGGATCTGTACCCTCCCGGGCCATGTGGAGGAGGCAACCAGCACCCTTTTTGGCGCATTGAGACTCAGGGGTTACTCGAAGCGCTTCCTGAGAACGATTAAGGCGGAGGTCGCCGACACCTTCAGAGGCGGCACCGACACCCCACCACCGCCTGCCCAGTCCCTCGTCCCCTTGATTTTAACCTTTTCAGAGGCTACCCACAACTTACTCAAGACCATCAAGAGCAATTTTCAGGGGGCGAGGGAACACTGTGCCGCCCTGGAGGACAGCCGTGTGATCGCCGCCTTTCGTAGAAATAAAAATCTCAAAGACATCCTGGTCCACACTGACCTTAATAAGAAAGCGACCAGGAGGGAGGCGCTTCGAGGTTCGGAGATCGGTTTTATGCGTCTCCCCCACGTTTTTAACCCCCAGAGTCGACTCGGTTTTAACTTGGGGCAGGCCCTGCCACCCACAGCATCAAATGTGGTGTATGCTCTTAGATGCGGGGCCTGCCACAAACTATACATGGGGGAGACAAAGAATGAGCTGCATCTTAGAATTAAGCAGCATTTTTATATGATCAATAGTGGGAATGGCACGAGCGTCCTATATGCACATTTTAAACTCCATGGCTCACATGGTCTCCAAAGTGTGGGCCTGGAGAGCAGCGGGCAGTGGAGCGGGGCACAGCGGCAAGCAGCGGAGAGGAAATGGATCCACAGACTGGGTACTATAGACCCTCACGGGCTGAATGAAAAATACTAATTCCCAGTCTGTTTTTATTGGAGCCTCGCCTGCCATCCCTTTGTCCCTTCTCTCACCCCCATCACATCTCCACCATGGTGTTTATCTTATATTATATACATGTTTATTTATTTATTTATATTTTATATATTTATACTTGTCTTTCACGTGTGGTTTTAATATATTATGCATGTTTTTATTCACCCGTTTAACTATTTTAATTGTGTATTATTGTTAAATTATTTATTTATATTTTTAATTATCTGATTATTTATTTATTTATTTTAAATCTTCCCATGTTGGAGATGCACCCTATGTCCTTCCCTCCCCCCACAGGCAGACGAGGCCCACTTTTTAGACTCCCAACCGTGTGGCTGAAGCTGGATGGGGTTATTTGGCATAATTTTAGACATTTTTCCGTTTTTGTATGTTTTTACATTTTAAAGCACTTGTTTAAAAGCACTTATCTATTTATTTATTTTTTATTTTTTATTTAATTTTTTTAAGTTTTAGATGTGTGTGTGTGTGTATTTACATTTATTATATGTTAAATTATCTTTTTATACTTATATAATTATTGTGCCTTTTAACCTCCCTTCCCCTTTTAGCATCTCCTCTCCGTCTGTCCCGCTGGCGGTTGCTCTGCTGTCAGGCTGTTTTTAATAAAATTGTTTAATTGTTTTTTATTTCTTAGGGTTTTTTTTAAAGCCTTTTTGAAGGACAGCCCCCTTGTGCCAGTGCCCCTCGTGGCCCTCTTAGGAGGGCCCCGCTTTTAACTAAACCTAACCCTAACCCTAACCCTAACCCTAACCCTAACCCCAACTTTCTAAAGACACTGAGAAGCAACTTCCAGGGGACGAGGGAGGACTGTGCCGCCCTGGTTGGGTGCCGGATGATCTCCGCTTTTCGTAGGAATAAAAACCTAAAGGATATCCTGGTCCACACTGACCTGAACAAAACAGAGACCAGGAGGGAGGCGCTTCGAGGTTCGGAGATCGGTTTTATGCGTCTCCCCCACGTTTTTAACCCCCAGAGCAAACTCGGTTTTAACTTGGGGCAGGCCCTGCCACCCACAGCATCGAATGTGGTTTATGCTCTTAGATGCGGGGCCTGCCACAAACTATACGTGGGGGAGACAAAGAATGAGCTGCATCTTAGAATTAAGCAGCATTTTTATATGATCAATAGTGGGAATGGTACGAGCGTCCTATATGCACATTTTAAACTCCATGGCTCACATGGTCTCCAAAGTGTGGGCCTGGAGAGCAGCGGGCAGTGGAGCGGGGCACAGCGGCAAGCAGCGGAGAGGAAATGGATCCACAGACTGGGTACTATAGACCCTCACGGGCTGAACGAAAAATACTAACTCCCAGTCTGTTTTTATTGGAGCCTCGCCTGCCATCCCTTTGTCCCTTCTCTCACCCCCATTACATCTCCAGCAGGGTATTTATCTTATATTATATACATGTTTATTTATTTATTAATATTTTATATATTTATACTTGTCTTTCACGTTTGGTTTTAATATATTATGCATGTTTTTATTCACCCGCTTAACGATTTTAATTGTGTATTATTGTTAAATTATTTATTTATATTTTTAATTATCTGATTATTTATTTATTTATTTTAAATCTTCCCATGTTGGAGATGCACCCTATGTCCTTCCCTTCCCCCACAGGCAGACGAGGCCCATTTTTTAGATTCCCAACCGTGTGGCTGAAGTTGGAGGGGGTTATTTGGCATAATTTTAGACATGTTTCCAATTTTGTATGTTTTTTTACATTTTAAAGCACTTATTTTTAAAAGCACTTATCTATTTTTTTTTTTTTTTAAGTTTTAGATGTGTGTGTGTGTGTGTTTACATTTATTATATGTTAAATTATCTTTTTATATTTATATAATTATTGTGCCTTTTAACCTCCCTTCCCCTTTTAGCATCTCCTCTCCGTCTGTCCCGCTGGCGGTTGCTCTGCTGTCAGGCTGTTTTTAATAAAATTGTTTAATTGTTTTTTAATTGTTTTTTATTAGGTTTTTTTTTAAAGCCTTTTTAAAGGACAGCCCCCTTGTGCCAGTGCCCCTCGTGGCCCTCTTAGGAGGGCCCCGCTCTTAACTAAACCTAACCCTAACCCCTAACCCCTAACCCCTAACCCTAACCCTAACCCCAACCCCAACCCTAACCCTAACCCTTCATTCAGCATGCTATACTACGACTTATTTATGACTTCATTCAGCATGCTATACTATAACTTATTTATGACTTCATTCAGCATGCTATACTATAACTTATTTATGACTTCATTCAACATGCTATACTACGACTTATTTATGACTTCATTCAGCATGCTATACTATAACTTATTTATGACTTCATTCAGCATGCTATACTACGACTTATTTATGACTTCATTCAACATGCTATACTATGACTTATTTATGACTTCATTCAGCATGCTATACAACGACTTATTTATGACTTCATTCAACATGCTATACTATGACTTATTTATGACTTCATTCAACATGCTATACTATGACTTATTTATGACTTCATTCAGCATGCTATACTACGACTTATTTATGACTTCATTCAGCATGCTATACTACGACTTATTTATGACTTCATTCAGCATGCTATACTACGACTTATTTATGACTTCATTCAGCATGCTATACTACGACTTATTTATGACTTCATTCAGCATGCTATACTACGACTTATTTATGACTTCATTCAGCATGCTATACTACGACTTATTTATGACTTCATTCAGCATGCTATACTATAACTTATTTATGACTTCATTCAACATGCTATACTACGACTTATTTATGACTTCATTCAGCATGCTATACAACGACTTATTTATGACTTCATTCAGCATGCTATACTACGACTTATTTATGACTTCATTCAGCATGCTATACTATAACTTATTTATGACTTCATTCAGCATGCTATACTAAGACTTATTTATGACTTCATTCAGCATGCTATACTACAACTTATTTATGACTTCATTCAGCATGCTATACTACAACTTATTTATGACTTCATTCAGCATGCTATACTACGACTTATTTATGACTTCATTCAACATGCTATACTATGACTTATTTATGACTTCATTCAGCATGCTATACTACAACTTATTTATGACTTCATTCAGCATGCTATACTACAACTTATTTATGACTTCATTCAGCATGCTATACTACAACTTATTTATGACTTCATTCAGCATGCTATACTACAACTTATTTATGACTTCATTCAGCATGCTATACTACAACTTATTTATGACTTCATTCAGCATGCTATACTACAACTTATTTATGACTTCATTCAGCATGCTATACTATAACTTATTTATGACTTCATTCAGCATGCTATACTACGACTTATTTATGACTTCATTCAGCATGCTATACTACAACTTATTTATGACTTCATTCAGCATGATATACTACAACTTATTTATGACTTCATTCAGCATGCTATACTACAACTTATTTATGACTTCATTCAGCATGCTATACTACAACTTATTTATGACTTCATTCAGCATGCTATACTACGACTTATTTATGACTTCATTCAACATGCTATACTACAACTTATTTATGACTTCATTCAACATGCTATACTACGACTTATTTATGACTTCATTCAGCATGCTATACTACGACTTATTTATGACTTCATTCAGCATGCTATACTACGACTTATTTATGACTTCATTCAGCATGCTATACTACGACTTATTTATGACTTCATTCAGCATGCTATACTACGACTTATTTATGACTTCATTCAACATGCTATACTACGACTTATTTATGACTTCATTCAGCATGCTATACTATGACTTATTTATGACTTCATTCAACATGCTATACTATGACTTATTTATGACTTCATTCAACATGCTATACTACGACTTATTTATGACTTCATTCAACATGCTATACTACGACTTATTTATGACTTCATTCAACATGCTATACTACGACTTATTTATGACTTCATTCAACATGCTATACTATGACTTATTTATGACTTCATTCAGCATGCTATACAACGACTTATTTATGACTTCATTCAACATGCTATACTATGACTTATTTATGACTTCATTCAGCATGCTATACAACGACTTATTTATGACTTCATTCAACATGCTATACTACGACTTATTTATGACTTCATTCAGCATGCTATACTATGACTTATTTATGACTTCATTCAGCATGCTATAATACGACTTATTTATGACTTCATTCAGCATGCTATACTATGACTTATTTATGACTTCATTCAGCATGCTATAATACGACTTATTTATGACTTCATTCAGCATGCTATACTATGACTTATTTATGACTTCATTCAGCATGCTATACTATGACTTATTTATGACTTCATTCAGCATGCTATAATACGACTTATTTATGACTTCATTCAGCATGCTATACTATGACTTATTTATGACTTCATTCAGCATGCTATACTATGACTTATTTATGACTTCATTCAGCATGCTATACTACGACTTATTTATGACTTCATTCAGCATGCTATACTATGACTTATTTATGACTTCATTCAGCATGCTATACTATGACTTATTTATGACTTCATTCAGCATGCTATACTATGACTTATTTATGACTTCATTCAGCATGCTATACAACGACTTATTTATGACTTCATTCAGCATGCTATACTATGACTTATTTATGACTTCATTCAGCATGCTATACTATGACTTATTTATGACTTCATTCAGCATGCTATACTATGACTTATTTATGACTTCATTCAGCATGCTATACAACGACTTATTTATGACTTCATTCAGCATGCTATACTATGACTTATTTATGACTTCATTCAGCATGCTATACAACAACTTATTTATGACTTCATTCAGCATGCTATACTATGACTTATTTATGACTTCATTCAGCATGCTATACTACGACTTATTTATGACTTCATTCAACATGCTATACTACGACTTATTTATGACTTCATTCAGCATGCTATACTACGACTTATTTATGACTTCATTCAGCATGCTATACTATAACTTATTTATGACTTCATTCAGCATGCTATACTACGACTTATTTATGACTTCATTCAGCATGCTATACTACGACTTATTTATGACTTCATTCAGCATGCTATACTACGACTTATTTATGACTTCATTCAGCATGCTATACTACGACTTATTTATGACTTCATTCAGCATGCTATACTACGACTTATTTATGACTTCATTCAGCATGCTATACTACGACTTATTTATGACTTCATTCAGCATGCTATACTAAGACTTATTTATGACTTCATTCAGCATGCTATACTACGACTTATTTATGACTTCATTCAACATGCTATACTACGACTTATTTATGACTTCATTCAGCATGCTATACTACGACTTATTTATGACTTCATTCAGCATGCTATACTACGACTTATTTATGACTTCATTCAGCATGCTATACTATAACTTATTTATGACTTCATTCAGCATGCTATACTAAGACTTATTTATGACTTCATTCAGCATGCTATACTATAACATATTTATGACTTCATTCAGCATGCTATACTACGACTTATTTATGACTTCATTCAGCATGCTATACTATAACTTATTTATGACTTCATTCAGCATGCTATACTATAACTTATTTATGACTTCATTCAACATGCTATACTATAACTTATTTATGACTTCATTCAACATGCTATACTACGACTTATTTATGACTTCATTCAACATGCTATACTACGACTTATTTATGACTTCATTCAACATGCTATACTACGACTTATTTATGACTTCATTCAGCATGCTATACTATGACTTATTTATGACTTCATTCAACATGCTATACTATGACTTATTTATGACTTCATTCAACATGCTATACTATGACTTATTTATGACTTCATTCAGCATGCTATACTACGACTTATTTATGACTTCATTCAGCATGCTATACTATGACTTATTTATGACTTCATTCAACATGCTATACTATGACTTATTTATGACTTCATTCAACATGCTATACCTTGACTTATTTATGACTTCATTCAACATGCTATACTATGACTTATTTATGACTTCATTCAACATGCTATACCTTGACTTATTTATGACTTCATTCAACATGCTATACTATGACTTATTTATGACTTCATTCAACATGCTATACCTTGACTTGTTTATGACTTCATTCAACATGCTATACTATGACTTATTTATGACTTCATTCAACATGCTATACTACGACTTATTTATGACTTCATTCAGCATGCTATACTACGACTTATTTATGACTTCATTCAGCATGCTATACTACGACTTATTTATGACTTCATTCAGCATGCTATACTACGACTTATTTATGACTTCATTCAGCATGCTATACTACGACTTATTTATGACTTCATTCAGCATGCTATACTATGACTTATTTATGACTTCATTCAACATGCTATACCTTGACTTATTTATGACTTCATTCAACATGCTATACTATAACTTATTTATGACTTCATTCAACATGCTATACTACGACTTATTTATGACTTCATTCAACATGCTATACTATGACTTATTTATGACTTCATTCAGCATGCTATACTACGACTTATTTATGACTTCATTCAACATGCTATACTATGACTTATTTATGACTTCATTCAACATGCTATACTACGACTTATTTATGACTTCATTCAACATGCTATACTACGACTTATTTATGACTTCATTCAACATGCTATACTATGACTTATTTATGACTTCATTCAACATGCTATACTACGACTTATTTATGACTTCATTCAACATGCTATACTACGACTTATTTATGACTTCATTCAACATGCTATACTACGACTTATTTATGACTTCATTCAACATGCTATACTATGACTTATTTATGACTTCATTCAACATGCTATACTACGACTTATTTATGACTTCATTCAGCATGCTATACTATGACTTATTTATGACTTCATTCAGCATGCTATACTATGACTTATTTATGACTTCATTCAACATGCTATACTACGACTTATTTATGACTTCATTCAGATTGCTATACTACGACTTATTTATGACTTCATTCAGCATGCTATACTACGACTTATTTATGACTTCATTCAACATGCTATACTACGACTTATTTATGACTTCATTCAACATGCTATACTATGACTTATTTATGACTTCATTCAGCATGCTATACTACGACTTATTTATGACTTCATTCAACATGCTATACTATGACTTATTTATGACTTCATTCAACATGCTATACTACGACTTATTTATGACTTCATTCAACATGCTATACTACGACTTATTTATGACTTCATTCAACATGCTATACTATGACTTATTTATGACTTCATTCAGCATGCTATACAACGACTTATTTATGACTTCATTCAGCATGCTATACTACGACTTATTTATGACTTCATTCAGCATGCTATACTACGACTTATTTATGACTTCATTCAGCATGCTATACTATAACTTATTTATGACTTCATTCAACATGCTATACTACGACTTATTTATGACTTCATTCAGCATGCTATACAACGACTTATTTATGACTTCATTCAACATGCTATACTACGACTTATTTATGACTTCATTCAACATGCTATACTACGACTTATTTATGACTTCATTCAGCATGCTATACTAAGACTTATTTATGACTTCATTCAGCATGCTATACTACGACTTATTTATGACTTCATTCAGCATGCTATACTACGACTTATTTATGACTTCATTCAGCATGCTATACTATAACTTATTTATGACTTCATTCAACATGCTATACTATAACATATTTATGACTTCATTCAGCATGCTATACTACGACTTATTTATGACTTCATTCAGCATGCTATACTATAACTTATTTATGACTTCATTCAGCATGCTATACTACGACTTATTTATGACTTCATTCAGCATGCTATACTACGACTTATTTATGACTTCATTCAGCATGCTATACTACGACTTATTTATGACTTCATTCAGCATGCTATACTACGACTTATTTATGACTTCATTCAGCATGCTATACTATGACTTATTTATGACTTCATTCAGCATGCTATACTATGACTTATTTATGACTTCATTCAGCATGCTATAATACGACTTATTTATGACTTCATTCAGCATGCTATACTATGACTTATTTATGACTTCATTCAGCATGCTATACTATGACTTATTTATGACTTCATTCAGCATGCTATACTATGACTTATTTATGACTTCATTCAGCATGCTATACAACGACTTATTTATGACTTCATTCAGCATGCTATACTATGACTTATTTATGACTTCATTCAGCATACTATACTATGACTTATTTATGACTTCATTCAGCATGCTATACTAAGACTTATTTATGACTTCATTCAGCATGCTATACTACGACTTATTTATGACTTCATTCAACATGCTATACTATGACTTATTTATGACTTCATTCAACATGCTATACTACGACTTATTTATGACTTCATTCAGCATGCTATAATAAGACTTATTTATGACTTCATTCAGCATGCTATACTACGACTTATTTATGACTTCATTCAACATGCTATACTATGACTTATTTATGACTTCATTCAACATGCTATACCTTGACTTATTTATGACTTCATTCAGCATGCTATACTACGACTTATTTATGACTTCATTCAGCATGCTATACTAAGACTTATTTATGACTTCATTCAGCATGCTATACTATGACTTATTTATGACTTCATTCAACATGCTATACCTTGACTTATTTATGACTTCATTCAACATGCTATACTATGACTTATTTATGACTTCATTCAACATGCTATACTATAACATATTTATGACTTCATTCAGCATGCTATACTACGACTTATTTATGACTTCATTCAACATGCTATACTACGACTTATTTATGACTTCATTCAACATGCTATACTACGACTTATTTATGACTTCATTCAGCATGCTATACTATAACTTATTTATGACTTCATTCAGCATGCTATACTACGACTTATTTATGACTTCATTCAGCATGCTATACTACGACTTATTTATGACTTCATTCAGCATGCTATACTACGACTTATTTATGACTTCATTCAGCATGCTATACTATAACTTATTTATGACTTCATTCAGCATGCTATACTACGACTTATTTATGACTTCATTCAACATGCTATACTAAGACTTATTTATGACTTCATTCAGCATGCTATACTATAACTTATTTATGACTTCATTCAGCATGCTATACTATGACTTATTTATGACTTCATTCAGCATGCTATACTATGACTTATTTATGACTTCATTCAGCATGCTATACTACGACTTATTTATGACTTCATTCAGCATGCTATACTATAACTTATTTATGACTTCATTCAGCATGCTATACTACGACTTATTTATGACTTCATTCAGCATGCTATACTAAGACTTATTTATGACTTCATTCAGCATGCTATACTATAACTTATTTATGACTTCATTCAGCATGCTATACTAAGACTTATTTATGACTTCATTCAGCATGCTATACTATAACATATTTATGACTTCATTCAGCATGCTATACTACGACTTATTTATGACTTCATTCAGCATGCTATACTACGACTTATTTATGACTTCATTCAGCATGCTATACTACGACTTATTTATGACTTCATTCAGCATGCTATACTACGACTTATTTATGACTTCATTCAGCATGCTATACTATGACTTATTTATGACTTCATTCAGCATGCTATACTATGACTTATTTATGACTTCATTCAGCATGCTATAATACGACTTATTTATGACTTCATTCAGCATGCTATACTATGACTTATTTATGACTTCATTCAGCATGCTATACTACGACTTATTTATGACTTCATTCAGCATGCTATACTATGACTTATTTATGACTTCATTCAGCATGCTATACTATGACTTATTTATGACTTCATTCAGCATGCTATACTATGACTTATTTATGACTTCATTCAGCATGCTATACTACGACTTATTTATGACTTCATTCAGCATGCTATACTATGACTTATTTATGACTTCATTCAGCATGCTATACTACGACTTATTTATGACTTCATTCAGCATGCTATACTATGACTTATTTATGACTTCATTCAGCATGCTATACTACGACTTATTTATGACTTCATTCAGCATGCTATACTATGACTTATTTATGACTTCATTCAGCATGCTATACTATGACTTATTTATGACTTCATTCGGCATGCTATACTATGACTTATTTATGACTTCATTCAGCATGCTATACAACGACTTATTTATGACTTCATTCAGCATGCTATACAACGACTTATTTATGACTTCATTCAGCATGCTATACTATGACTTATTTATGACTTCATTCAGCATGCTATACTAAGATTTATTTATGACTTCATTCAGCATGCTATACTACGACTTATTTATGACTTCATTCAACATGCTATACTATGACTTATTTATGACTTCATTCAACATGCTATACTACGACTTATTTATGACTTCATTCAGCATGCTATACTACGACTTATTTATGACTTCATTCAACATGCTATACTATGACTTATTTATGACTTCATTCAACATGCTATACTACGACTTATTTATGACTTCATTCAACATGCTATACTAAGACTTATTTATGACTTCATTCAGCATGCTATACTACGACTTATTTATGACTTCATTCAACATGCTATACTATGACTTATTTATGACTTCATTCAACATGCTATACTACGACTTATTTATGACTTCATTCAACATGCTATACTATGACTTATTTATGACTTCATTCAACATGCTATACTACGACTTATTTATGACTTCATTCAGCATGCTATACTATGACTTATTTATGACTTCATTCAACATGCTATACCTTGACTTATTTATGACTTCATTCAACATGCTATACTATGACTTATTTATGACTTCATTCAACATGCTATACTATGACTTATTTATGACTTCATTCAACATGCTATACTACGACTTATTTATGACTTCATTCAGATTGCTATACTACGACTTATTTATGACTTCATTCAGCATGCTATACTACGACTTATTTATGACTTCATTCAACATGCTATACTACGACTTATTTATGACTTCATTCAACATGCTATACTACGACTTATTTATGACTTCATTCAACATGCTATACTACGACTTATTTATGACTTCATTCAGCATGCTATACTATAACTTATTTATGACTTCATTCAACATGCTATACTACGACTTATTTATGACTTCATTCAGCATGCTATACAACGACTTATTTATGACTTCATTCAACATGCTATACTACGACTTATTTATGACTTCATTCAGCATGCTATACTACGACTTATTTATGACTTCATTCAACATGCTATACTACGACTTATTTATGACTTCATTCAACATGCTATACTACGACTTATTTATGACTTCATTCAACATGCTATACTACGACTTATTTATGACTTCATTCAGCATGCTATACTACGACTTATTTATGACTTCATTCAGCATGCTATACTACGACTTATTTATGACTTCATTCAGCATGCTATACTATAACTTATTTATGACTTCATTCAACATGCTATACTATAACATATTTATGACTTCATTCAGCATGCTATACTACGACTTATTTATGACTTCATTCAGCATGCTATACTATAACTTATTTATGACTTCATTCAGCATGCTATACTACGACTTATTTATGACTTCATTCAGCATGCTATACTACGACTTATTTATGACTTCATTCAGCATGCTATACTAAGACTTATTTATGACTTCATTCAGCATGCTATACTATAACTTATTTATGACTTCATTCAGCATGCTATACTAAGACTTATTTATGACTTCATTCAGCATGCTATACTATGACTTATTTATGACTTCATTCAGCATGCTATACTATGACTTATTTATGACTTCATTCAGCATGCTATACTAAGACTTATTTATGACTTCATTCAGCATGCTATACTATGACTTATTTATGACTTCATTCAGCATGCTATACTATGACTTATTTATGACTTCATTCAGCATGCTATACTATAACTTATTTATGACTTCATTCAGCATGCTATACTAAGACTTATTTATGACTTCATTCAGCATGCTATACTACGACTTATTTATGACTTCATTCAGCATGCTATACTATGACTTATTTATGACTTCATTCAGCATGCTATACTATGACTTATTTATGACTTCATTCAGCATGCTATAATACGACTTATTTATGACTTCATTCAGCATGCTATACTATGACTTATTTATGACTTCATTCAGCATGCTATACTATGACTTATTTATGACTTCATTCAGCATGCTATACTACGACTTATTTATGACTTCATTCAGCATGCTATACTATGACTTATTTATGACTTCATTCAGCATGCTATACTATGACTTATTTATGACTTCATTCAGCATGCTATACTATGACTTATTTATGACTTCATTCAGCATGCTATACTATGACTTATTTATGACTTCATTCAGCATGCTATACTATGACTTATTTATGACTTCATTCAGCATGCTATACTAAGACTTATTTATGACTTCATTCAGCATGCTATACTACGACTTATTTATGACTTCATTCAGCATGCTATACTAAGACTTATTTATGACTTCATTCAGCATGCTATACTACGACTTATTTATGACTTCATTCAACATGCTATACTACGACTTATTTATGACTTCATTCAGATTGCTATACTACGACTTATTAATGACTTCATTCAGCATGCTATACTACGACTTATTTATGACTTCATTCAGCATGCTATACAACGACTTATTTATGACTTCATTCAACATGCTATACTACGACTTATTTATGACTTCATTCAGCATGCTATACTACGACTTATTTATGACTTCATTCAACATGCTATACTACGACTTATTTATGATTTCATTCAACATGCTATACTACGACTTATTTATGACTTCATTCAACATGCTATACTACGACTTATTTATGACTTCATTCAGCATGCTATACTAAGACTTATTTATGACTTCATTCAGCATGCTATACTACGACTTATTTATGACTTCATTCAGCATGCTATACTACGACTTATTTATGACTTCATTCAGCATGCTATACTATAACTTATTTATGACTTCATTCAACATGCTATACTATAACATATTTATGACTTCATTCAACATGCTATACTACGACTTATTTATGACTTCATTCAGCATGCTATACTATAACTTATTTATGACTTCATTCAGCATGCTATACTACGACTTATTTATGACTTCATTCAGCATGCTATACTACGACTTATTTATGACTTCATTCAGCATGCTATACTAAGACTTATTTATGACTTCATTCAGCATGCTATACTACGACTTATTTATGACTTCATTCAGCATGCTATACTAAGACTTATTTATGACTTCATTCAGCATGCTATACTATAACTTATTTATGACTTCATTCAGCATGCTATACTAAGACTTATTTATGACTTCATTCAGCATGCTATACTACGACTTATTTATGACTTCATTCAGCATGCTATACTACGACTTATTTATGACTTCATTCAGCATGCTATACTATGACTTATTTATGACTTCATTCAGCATGCTATACTATGACTTATTTATGACTTCATTCAGCATGCTATACTATGACTTATTTATGACTTCATTCAGCATGCTATACTATGACTTATTTATGACTTCATTCTGCATGCTATACTATGACTTATTTATGACTTCATTCAGCATGCTATACTATGACTTATTTATGACTTCATTCAGCATGCTATACTATGACTTATTTATGACTTCATTCAGCATGCTATACTAAGACTTATTTATGACTTCATTCAGCATGCTATACTACGACTTATTTATGACTTCATTCAGCATGCTATACTACGACTTATTTATGACTTCATTCAACATGCTATACTACGACTTATTTATGACTTCATTCAGATTGCTATACTACGACTTATTAATGACTTCATTCAGCATGCTATACTATGACTTATTTATGACTTCATTCAACATGCTATACTACGACTTATTTATGACTTCATTCAGCATGCTATACTACGACTTATTTATGACTTCATTCAACATGCTATACTACGACTTATTTATGACTTCATTCAACATGCTATACTACGACTTATTTATGACTTCATTCAACATGCTATACTACGACTTATTTATGACTTCATTCAGCATGCTATACTACAACTTATTTATGACTTCATTCAACATGCTATACTATGACTTATTTATGACTTCATTCAACATGCTATACTACGACTTATTTATGACTTCATTCAACATGCTATACTACGACTTATTTATGACTTCATTCAGCATGCTATACTAAGACTTATTTATGACTTCATTCAGCATGCTATACTACGACTTATTTATGACTTCATTCAACATGCTATACTAAGACTTATTTATGACTTCATTCAACATGCTATACTACGACTTATTTATGACTTCATTCAGCATGCTATACTACGACTTATTTATGACTTCATTCAGCATGCTATACTACGACTTATTTATGACTTCATTCAGCATGCTATACTACGACTTATTTATGACTTCATTCAGCATGCTATACTACAACTTATTTATGACTTCATTCAACATGCTATACTACGACTTATTTATGACTTCATTCAACATGCTATACTACGACTTATTTATGACTTCATTCAACATGCTATACTACGACTTATTTATGACTTCATTCAGCATGCTATACTAAGACTTATTTATGACTTCATTCAGCATGCTATACTACGACTTATTTATGACTTCATTCAACATGCTATACTAAGACTTATTTATGACTTCATTCAACATGCTATACTACGACTTATTTATGACTTCATTCAGCATGCTATACTACGACTTATTTATGACTTCATTCAACATGCTATACTACGACTTATTTATGACTTCATTCAGCATGCTATACTACGACTTATTTATGACTTCATTCAGCATGCTATACTACGACTTATTTATGACTTCATTCAACATGCTATACTAAGACTTATTTATGACTTCATTCAACATGCTATACTACGACTTATTTATGACTTCATTCAGCATGCTATACTACGACTTATTTATGACTTCATTCAACATGCTATACTATGACTTATTTATGACTTCATTCAACATGCTATACTACGACTTATTTATGACTTCATTCAACATGCTATACCACGACTTATTTATGACTTCATTCAACATGCTATACTACGACTTATTTATGACTTCATTCAACATGCTATACAACGACTTATTTATGATTTCATTCAGCATGCTATACTACGACTTATTTATGACTTAATTCAGCATGCTATACTACGACTTATTTATGACTTAATTCAGCATGCTATACTACGACTTATTTATGACTTCATTCAGCATGCTATACTACGACTTATTTATGACTTCATTCAGCACGCTATACTAAGACTTATTTATGACTTCATTCAGCATGCTATACTAAGACTTATTTATGACTTCATTCAGCATGCTATACTAAGACTTATTTATGACTTCATTCAGCATGCTATACGACAACTTATTTATGACTTCATTCAGCATGCTATACTACAACTTATTTATGACTTCATTCAGCATGCTATACTACAACTTATTTATGACTTCATTCAACATGCTATACTACGACTTATTTATGACTTCATTCAACATGCTATACTACGACTTATTTATGACTTCATTCAACATGCTATACTACGACTTATTTATGACTTCATTCAGCATGCTATACAACGACTTATTTATGACTTCATTCAGCATGCTATACTACGACTTATTTATGACTTCATTCAGCATGCTATACTACGACTTATTTATGACTTCATTCAGCATGCTATACTACAACTTATTTATGACTTCATTCAGCATGCTATACAACGACTTATTTATGACTTCATTCAGCATGCTATACTACGACTTATTTATGACTTCATTCAGCATGCTATACAACGACTTATTTATGACTTCATTCAGCATGCTATACTATAACTTATTTATGACTTCATTCAATATGCTATACTACGACTTATTTATGACTTAATTCAGCATGCTATACTACGACTTATTTATGACTTCATTCAGCATGCTATACTACGACTTATTTATGACTTCATTCAGCATGCTATACTACGACTTATTTATGACTTCATTCAGCATGCTATACTACGACTTATTTATGACTTCATTCAGCATGCTATACTATGACTTATTTATGACTTCATTCAGCATGCTATACTATGACTTATTTATGACTTCATTCAGCATGCTATACTATGACTTATTTATGACTTCATTCAGCATGCTATAATACGACTTATTTATGACTTCATTCAGCATGCTATACTAAGACTTATTTATGACTTCATTCAGCATGCTATACTACAACTTATTTATGACTTCATTCAGCATGCTATACTACAACTTATTTATGACTTCATTCAGCATGCTATACTACAACTTATTTATGACTTCATTCAACATGCTATACTACGACTTATTTATGACTTCATTCAACATGCTATACTACGACTTATTTATGACTTCATTCAACATGCTATACTACGACTTATTTATGACTTCATTCAGCATGCTATACAACGACTTATTTATGACTTCATTCAGCATGCTATACTACGACTTATTTATGACTTCATTCAGCATGCTATACTACGACTTATTTATGACTTCATTCAGCATGCTATACTACGACTTATTTATGACTTCATTCAGCATGCTATACAACGACTTATTTATGACTTCATTCAGCATGCTATACTACAACTTATTTATGACTTCATTCAATATGCTATACTACGACTTATTTATGACTTCATTCAGCATGCTATACAACGACTTATTTATGACTTCATTCAACATGCTATACTACGACTTATTTATGACTTCATTCAACATGCTATACTACGACTTATTTATGACTTCATTCAGCACGCTATACTATAACTTATTTATGACTTCATTCAGCATGCTATACAACGACTTATTTATGACTTCATTCAGATTGCTATACTACGACTTATTTATGACTTCATTCAGCATGCTATACTATAACTTATTTATGACTTCATTCAACATGCTATACTACGACTTATTTATGACTTCATTCAGCATGCTATACTACAACTTATTTATGACTTCATTCAACATGCTATACTATGACTTATTTATGACTTCATTCAGCATGCTATACTATGACTTATTTATGACTTCATTCAACATGCTATACTACAACTTATTTATGACTTCATTCAACATGCTATACTATGACTTATTTATGACTTCATTCAGCATGCTATACTATGACTTATTTATGACTTCATTCAACATGCTATACTACAACTTATTTATGACTTCATTCAACATGCTATACTATGACTTATTTATGACTTCATTCAACATGCTATACTATAACTTATTTATGACTTCATTCAACATGCTATACTACGACTTATTTATGACTTCATTCAGCATGCTATACTACAACTTATTTATGACTTCATTCAACATGCTATACAACGACTTATTTATGACTTCATTCAGCATGCTATACTATGACTTATTTATGACTTCATTCAACATGCTATACTATAACTTATTTATGACTTCATTCAACATGCTATACTATGACTTATTTATGACTTCATTCAGCATGCTATACTATGACTTATTTATGACTTCATTCAGCATGCTATACTACAACTTATTTATGACTTCATTCAACATGCTATACTATGACTTATTTATGACTTCATTCAACATGCTATACAACGACTTATTTATGACTTCATTCAGCATGCTATACTATGACTTATTTATGACTTCATTCAGCATGCTATACTATAACTTATTTATGACTTCATTCAACATGCTATACTATGACTTATTTATGACTTCATTCAGATTGCTATACTACGACTTATTTATGACTTCATTCAGCATGCTATACTATAACTTATTTATGACTTCATTCAACATGCTATACTACGACTTATTTATGACTTCATTTAGCATGCTATACTATGACTTATTTATGACTTCATTCAACATGCTATACTACGACTTATTAATGACTTCATTCAGCATGCTGTACTATAACTTATTTATGACTTCATTCAACATGCTATACTACGACTTATTTATGACTTCATTCAGCATGCTATACTACGACTTATTTATGACTTCATTTAGCATGCTATACTATGACTTATTTATGACTTCATTCAACATGCTATACTATGACTTATTTATGACTTCATTCAACATGCTATACTACGACTTATTTATGACTTCATTTAGCATGCTATACTATGACTTATTTATGACTTCATTCAACATGCTATACTATGACTTATTTATGACTTCATTCAACATGCTATACTACGACTTATTTATGACTTCATTCAACATGCTATACTACGACTTATTTATGACTTCATTCAGCATGCTGTACTATAACTTATTTATGACTTCATTCAACATGCTATACTACGACTTATTTATGACTTCATTCAACATGCTATACTACGACTTATTTATGACTTCATTCAACATGCTATACTACGACTTATTTATGACTTCATTCAGATTGCTATACTACGACTTATTTATGACTTCATTCAGCATGCTATACTATGACTTATTTATGACTTCATTCAACATGCTATACTACGACTTATTTATGACTTCATTCAGATTGCTATACTACGACTTATTTATGACTTCATTCAGCATGCTATACTACGACTTATTTATGACTTCATTCAACATGCTATACTACGACTTATTTATGACTTCATTCAGCATGCTATACTATGACTTATTTATGACTTCATTCAACATGCTATACTATGACTTATTTATGACTTCATTCAACATGCTATACTACGACTTATTTATGACTTCATTCAGCATGCTATACTAAGACTTATTTATGACTTCATTCAGCATGCTATACCATGACTTATTTATGACTTCATTCAGCATGCTATACTACGACTTATTTATGACTTCATTCAACATGCTATACTACGACTTATTTATGACTTCATTCAGATTGCTATACTACGACTTATTTATGACTTCATTCAGCATGCTATACTACGACTTATTTATGACTTCATTCAACATGCTATACTACGACTTATTTATGACTTCATTCAGCATGCTATACTACGACTTATTTATGACTTCATTCAACATGCTATACTACGACTTATTTATGACTTCATTCAGATTGCTATACTACGACTTATTTATGACTTCATTCAGCATGCTATACTACGACTTATTTATGACTTCATTCAACATGCTATACTACGACTTATTTATGACTTCATTCAGCATGCTATACTATGACTTATTTATGACTTCATTCAACATGCTATACTATGACTTATTTATGACTTCATTCAACATGCTATACTACGACTTATTTATGACTTCATTCAGCATGCTATACTAAGACTTATTTATGACTTCATTCAGCATGCTATACCATGACTTATTTATGACTTCATTCAGCATGCTATACTATGACTTATTTATGACTTCATTCAACATGCTATACTACGACTTATTTATGACTTCATTCAGCATGCTATACTATGACTTATTTATGACTTCATTCAGCATGCTATACTACGACTTATTTATGACTTCATTCAGATTGCTATACTACGACTTATTTATGACTTCATTCAGCATGCTATACTACGACTTATTTATGACTTCATTCAGATTGCTATACTACGACTTATTTATGACTTCATTCAGCATGCTATACTACGACTTATTTATGACTTCATTCAGCATGCTATACTACGACTTATTTATGACTTCATTCAACATGCTATACTACGACTTATTTATGACTTCATTCAGATTGCTATACTACGACTTATTTATGACTTCATTCAGCATGCTATACTACGACTTATTTATGACTTCATTCAGCATGCTATACTATGACTTATTTATGACTTCATTCAGCATGCTATACTATGACTTATTTATGACTTCATTCAACATGCTATACTATGACTTATTTATGACTTCATTCAACATGCTATACTATGACTTATTTATGACTTCATTCAGCATGCTATACTATGACTTATTTATGACTTCATTCAGCATGCTATACAACGACTTATTTATGACTTCATTCAACATGCTATACTATGACTTATTTATGACTTCATTCAACATGCTATACTATGACTTATTTATGACTTCATTCAACATGCTATACTACGACTTATTTATGACTTCATTCAGCATGCTATACTACGACTTATTTATGACTTCATTCAGCATGCTATACTACGACTTATTTATGACTTCATTCAGCATGCTATACTACGACTTATTTATGACTTCATTCAGCATGCTATACTACGACTTATTTATGACTTCATTCAGCATGCTATACAACGACTTATTTATGACTTCATTCAGCATGCTATACTACGACTTATTTATGACTTCATTCAGCATGCTATACTATAACTTATTTATGACTTCATTCAGCATGCTATACTAAGACTTATTTATGACTTCATTCAGCATGCTATACTAAGACTTATTTATGACTTCATTCAGCATGCTATACTATAACATATTTATGACTTCATTCAGCATGCTATACTACGACTTATTTATGACTTCATTCAACATGCTATACTACGACTTATTTATGACTTCATTCAGCATGCTATACTACGACTTATTTATGACTTCATTCAGCATGCTATACTACGACTTATTTATGACTTCATTCAGCATGCTATACTACAACTTATTTATGACTTCATTCAGCATGCTATACTACAACTTATTTATGACTTCATTCAGCATGCTATACTACGACTTATTTATGACTTCATTCAGCATGCTATACTACGACTTATTTATGACTTCATTCAGCATGCTATACTACAACTTATTTATGACTTCATTCAGCATGCTATACTACAACTTATTTATGACTTCATTCAACATGCTATACTACGACTTATTTATGACTTCATTCAGCATGCTATACTACGACTTATTTATGACTTCATTCAGCATGCTATACTATGACTTATTTATGACTTCATTCAACATGCTATACTATGACTTATTTATGACTTCATTCAGCATGCTATACTATGACTTATTTATGACTTCATTCAACATGCTATACTATGACTTATTTATGACTTCATTCAACATGCTATACTATGACTTATTTATGACTTCATTCAGCATGCTATACTATGACTTATTTATGACTTCATTCAGCATGCTATACAACGACTTATTTATGACTTCATTCAACATGCTATACTATGACTTATTTATGACTTCATTCAACATGCTATACTATGACTTATTTATGACTTCATTCAACATGCTATACTACGACTTATTTATGACTTCATTCAGCATGCTATACTACGACTTATTTATGACTTCATTCAGCATGCTATACTACGACTTATTTATGACTTCATTCAGCATGCTATACTACGACTTATTTATGACTTCATTCAGCATGCTATACTACGACTTATTTATGACTTCATTCAGCATGCTATACTATAACTTATTTATGACTTCATTCAGCATGCTATACTAAGACTTATTTATGACTTCATTCAGCATGCTATACTATAACTTATTTATGACTTCATTCAGCATGCTATACTAAGACTTATTTATGACTTCATTCAGCATGCTATACTATAACATATTTATGACTTCATTCAGCATGCTATACTACGACTTATTTATGACTTCATTCAGCATGCTATACTACGACTTATTTATGACTTCATTCAGCATGCTATACTACGACTTATTTATGACTTCATTCAGCATGCTATACTACGACTTATTTATGACTTCATTCAGCATGCTATACTACGACTTATTTATGACTTCATTCAGCATGCTATACTACAACTTATTTATGACTTCATTCAGCATGCTATACTACGACTTATTTATGACTTCATTCAACATGCTATACTACAACTTATTTATGACTTCATTCAACATGCTATACTACGACTTATTTATGACTTCATTCAGCATGCTATACTACGACTTATTTATGACTTCATTCAGCATGCTATACTACGACTTATTTATGACTTCATTCAGCATGCTATACTACGACTTATTTATGACTTCATTCAGCATGCTATACTACGACTTATTTATGACTTCATTCAGCATGCTATACTACGACTTATTTATGACTTCATTCAACATGCTATACTACGACTTATTTATGACTTCATTCAGCATGCTATACTATGACTTATTTATGACTTCATTCAACATGCTATACTATGACTTATTTATGACTTCATTCAACATGCTATACTACGACTTATTTATGACTTCATTCAACATGCTATACTATGACTTATTTATGACTTCATTCAACATGCTATACTATGACTTATTTATGACTTCATTCAACATGCTATACTATGACTTATTTATGACTTCATTCAACATGCTATACTACGACTTATTTATGACTTCATTCAACATGCTATACTACGACTTATTTATGACTTCATTCAACATGCTATACTACGACTTATTTATGACTTCATTCAACATGCTATACTACGACTTATTTATGACTTCATTCAACATGCTATACTATGACTTATTTATGACTTCATTCAACATGCTATACTATGACTTATTTATGACTTCATTCAACATGCTATACTACGACTTATTTATGACTTCATTCAGCATGCTATACTATGACTTATTTATGACTTCATTCAGCATGCTATAATACGACTTATTTATGACTTCATTCAGCATGCTATACTATGACTTATTTATGACTTCATTCAGCATGCTATACAACGACTTATTTATGACTTCATTCAGCATGCTATACTATGACTTATTTATGACTTCATTCAGCATGCTATACTATGACTTATTTATGACTTCATTCAGCATGCTATACTAAGACTTATTTATGACTTCATTCAGCATGCTATACTACGACTTATTTATGACTTCATTCAGCATGCTATACTACGACTTATTTATGACTTCATTCAGCATGCTATACTACGACTTATTTATGACTTCATTCAACATGCTATACTACGACTTATTTATGACTTCATTCAGCATGCTATACTACGACTTATTTATGACTTCATTCAGCATGCTATACTATAACTTATTTATGACTTCATTCAGCATGCCATACTACGACTTATTTATGACTTCATTCAGCATGCTATACTATAACTTATTTATGACTTCATTCAGCTTGCTATACTATAACTTATTTATGACTTCATTCAGCATGCTATACTACGACTTATTTATGACTTTATTCAGCATGCTATACTATAACTTATTTATGACTTCATTCAACATGCTATACTATAACTTATTTATGACTTCATTCAGCATGCTATACTATAACTTATTTATGACTTCATTCAACATGCTATACTACGACTTATTTATGACTTCATTCAACATGCTATACTACGACTTATTTATGACTTCATTCAACATGCTATACTACGACTTATTTATGACTTCATTCAGCATGCTATACTATGACTTATTTATGACTTCATTCAACATGCTATACTATGACTTATTTATGACTTCATTCAGCATGCTATACTACGACTTATTTATGACTTCATTCAGCATGCTATACTATGACTTATTTATGACTTCATTCAGCATGCTATACTACGACTTATTTATGACTTCATTCAGCATGCTATACTACGACTTATTTATGACTTCATTCAGCATGCTATACTACGACTTATTTATGACTTCATTCAACATGCTATACTATGACTTATTTATGACTTCATTCAACATGCTATACTATGACTTATTTATGACTTCATTCAACATGCTATACTATGACTTATTTATGACTTCATTCAGCATGCTATACTATGACTTATTTATGACTTCATTCAACATGCTATACTATGACTTATTTATGACTTCATTCAACATGCTATACTATGACTTATTTATGACTTCATTCAACATGCTATACTACGACTTATTTATGACTTCATTCAACATGCTATACTACGACTTATTTATGACTTCATTCAACATGCTATACTACGACTTATTTATGACTTCATTCAACATGCTATACTACGACTTATTTATGACTTCATTCAACATGCTATACTATGACTTATTTATGACTTCATTCAACATGCTATACTACGACTTATTTATGACTTCATTCAGCATGCTATACTATGACTTATTTATGACTTCATTCAGCATGCTATAATACGACTTATTTATGACTTCATTCAGCATGCTATACTATGACTTATTTATGACTTCATTCAGCATGCTATACAACGACTTATTTATGACTTCATTCAGCATGCTATACTATGACTTATTTATGACTTCATTCAGCATGCTATACTATGACTTATTTATGACTTCATTCAGCATGCTATACTAAGACTTATTTATGACTTCATTCAGCATGCTATACTACGACTTATTTATGACTTCATTCAGCATGCTATACTACGACTTATTTATGACTTCATTCAACATGCTATACTACGACTTATTTATGACTTCATTCAGCATGCTATACTACGACTTATTTATGACTTCATTCAGCATGCTATACTATAACTTATTTATGACTTCATTCAGCATGCCATACTACGACTTATTTATGACTTCATTCAGCATGCTATACTATAACTTATTTATGACTTCATTCAGCTTGCTATACTATAACTTATTTATGACTTCATTCAGCATGCTATACTACGACTTATTTATGACTTTATTCAGCATGCTATACTATAACTTATTTATGACTTCATTCAACATGCTATACTATAACTTATTTATGACTTCATTCAGCATGCTATACTATAACTTATTTATGACTTCATTCAACATGCTATACTATAACTTATTTATGACTTCATTCAACATGCTACACTACGACTTATTTATGACTTCATTCAACATGCTATACTACGACTTATTTATGACTTCATTCAACATGCTATACTACGACTTATTTATGACTTCATTCAGCATGCTATACTATGACTTATTTATGACTTCATTCAACATGCTATACTACGACTTAGTTATGACTTCATTCAACATGCTATACTACGACTTATTTATGACTTCATTCAGCATGCTATACTATGACTTATTTATGACTTCATTCAACATGCTATACTATGACTTATTTATGACTTCATTCAGCATGCTATACTACGACTTATTTATGACTTCATTCAGCATGCTATACTACGACTTATTTATGACTTCATTCAACATGCTATACTACGACTTATTTATGACTTCATTCAGCATGCTATACTATGACTTATTTATGACTTCATTCAACATGCTATACTATGACTTATTTATGACTTCATTCAACATGCTATACTACGACTTATTTATGACTTCATTCAGCATGCTATACTATGACTTATTTATGACTTCATTCAACATGCTATACTATGACTTATTTATGACTTCATTCAACATGCTATACTATGACTTATTTATGACTTCATTCAACATGCTATACTATAACTTATTTATGACTTCATTCAACATGCTATACTACGACTTATTTATGACTTCATTCAACATGCTATACTACGACTTATTTATGACTTCATTCAGCATGCTATACTACGACTTATTTATGACTTCATTCAGCATGCTATACTATGACTTATTTATGACTTCATTCAACATGCTATACTATAACTTATTTATGACTTCATTCAACATGCTATACTACGACTTATTTATGACTTCATTCAGCATGCTATACTACGACTTATTTATGACTTCATTCAACATGCTATACTATGACTTATTTATGACTTCATTCAACATGCTATACTACGACTTATTTATGACTTCATTCAACATGCTATACTATGACTTATTTATGACTTCATTCAACATGCTATACTACGACTTATTTATGACTTCATTCAGATTGCTATACTACGACTTATTTATGACTTCATTCAGCATGCTATACTACGACTTATTTATGACTTCATTCAACATGCTATACTACGACTTATTTATGACTTCATTCAGCATGCTATACTATGACTTATTTATGACTTCATTCAACATGCTATACTACGACTTATTTATGACTTCATTCAGCATGCTATACTATGACTTATTTATGACTTCATTCAACATGCTATACTATGACTTATTTATGACTTCATTCAACATGCTATACTACGACTTATTTATGACTTTATTCAACATGCTATACTACGACTTATTTATGACTTCATTCAACATGCTATACTACGAATAATTTATGACTTCATTCAGCATGCTATACAACGACTTATTTATGACTTCATTCAACATGCTATACTATAACTTATTTATGACTTCATTCAGCATGCTATACTATAACTTATTTATGACTTCATTCAACATGCTATACTACGAATAATTTATGACTTCATTCAGCATGCTATACAACGACTTATTTATGACTTCATTCAACATGCTATACTACGACTTATTTATGACTTCATTCAGCATGCTATACTACGACTTATTTATGACTTCATTCAGCATGCTATACTACGACTTATTTATGACTTCATTCAGCATGCTATACTACGACTTATTTATGACTTCATTCAGCATGCTATACTACGACTTATTTATGACTTCATTCAGCATGCTATACTACGACTTATTTATGACTTCATTCAGCATGCTATACTACGACTTATTTATGACTTCATTCAGCATGCTATACTACGACTTATTTATGACTTCATTCAGATTGCTATACTACGACTTATTTATGACTTCATTCAGCATGCTATACTATGACTTATTTATGACTTCATTCAACATGCTATACTATGACTTATTTATGACTTCATTCAGATTGCTATACTACGACTTATTTATGACTTCATTCAGCATGCTATACTACGACTTATTTATGACTTCATTCAACATGCTATACTACGACTTATTTATGACTTCATTCAGCATGCTATACTATGACTTATTTATGACTTCATTCAACATGCTATACTACGACTTATTTATGACTTTATTCAACATGCTATACTACGACTTATTTATGACTTCATTCAACATGCTATACTATGACTTATTTATGACTTCATTCAGCATGCTATACAACGACTTATTTATGACTTCATTCAGCATGCTATACTAAGACTTATTTATGACTTCATTCAGCATGCTATACTACGACTTATTTATGACTTCATTCAACATGCTATACTACGACTTATTTATGACTTCATTCAGCATGCTATACAACGACTTATTTATGACTTCATTCAACATGCTATACTATGACTTATTTATGACTTCATTCAGCATGCTATACTACGACTTATTTATGACTTCATTCAACATGCTATACTATGACTTATTTATGACTTTATTCAACATGCTATACTACGACTTATTTATGACTTCATTCAACATGCTATACTATGACTTATTTATGACTTCATTCAGCATGCTATACAACGACTTATTTATGACTTCATTCAACATGCTATACTATGACTTATTTATGACTTTATTCAACATGCTATACTAAGACTTATTTATGACTTCATTCAACATGCTATACTATGACTTATTTATGACTTCATTCAGCATGCTATACAACGACTTATTTATGACTTCATTCAACATGCTATACTATGACTTATTTATGACTTTATTCAACATGCTATACTACGACTTATTTATGACTTCATTCAACATGCTATACTATGACTTATTTATGACTTCATTCAGCATGCTATACTACGACTTATTTATGACTTCATTCAGCATGCTATACTACGACTTATTTATGACTTCATTCAGCATGCTATACTATAACTTATTTATGACTTCATTCAACATGCTATACTACGAATAATTTATGACTTCATTCAGCATGCTATACAACGACTTATTTATGACTTCATTCAACATGCTATACTACGACTTATTTATGACTTCATTCAACATGCTATACTACGACTTATTTATGACTTCATTCAGCATGCTATACTAAGACTTATTTATGACTTCATTCAGCATGCTATACTACGACTTATTTATGACTTCATTCAGCATGCTATACTATAACTTATTTATGACTTCATTCAACATGCTATACTATAACATATTTATGACTTCATTCAGCATGCTATACTATGACTTATTTATGACTTCATTCAACATGCTATACTACGACTTATTTATGACTTCATTCAGCATGCTATACTATAACTTATTTATGACTTCATTCAGCATGCTATACTACGACTTATTTATGACTTCATTCAGCATGCTATACTACGACTTATTTATGACTTCATTCAGCATGCTATACTACGACTTATTTATGACTTCATTCAGCATGCTATACTAAGACTTATTTATGACTTCATTCAGCATGCTATACTATAACTTATTTATGACTTCATTCAGCATGCTATACTAAGACTTATTTATGACTTCATTCAGCATGCTATACTACGACTTATTTATGACTTCATTCAGCATGCTATACTATAACATATTTATGACTTCATTCAGCATGCTATACTACGACTTATTTATGACTTCATTCAGCATGCTATACTATGACTTATTTATGACTTCATTCAGATTGCTATACTACGACTTATTTATGACTTCATTCAGCATGCTATACTATAACTTATTTATGACTTCATTCAACATGCTATACTACGACTTATTTATGACTTCATTCAGCATGCTATACTATGACTTATTTATGACTTCATTCAGCATGCTATACTACGACTTATTTATGACTTCATTCAGCATGCTATACTACAACTTATTTATGACTTCATTCAACATGCTATACTATGACTTATTTATGACTTCATTCAACATGCTATACAACGACTTATTTATGACTTCATTCAGCATGCTATACTATGACTTATTTATGACTTCATTCAACATGCTATACTATGACTTATTTATGACTTCATTCAGATTGCTATACTACGACTTATTTATGACTTCATTCAGCATGCTATACTATGACTTATTTATGACTTCATTCAACATGCTATACTATGACTTATTTATGACTTCATTCAGATTGCTATACTACGACTTATTTATGACTTCATTCAGCATGCTATACTATAACTTATTTATGACTTCATTCAACATGCTATACTATGACTTATTTATGACTTCATTCAGATTGCTATACTACGACTTATTTATGACTTCATTCAGCATGCTATACTATAACTTATTTATGACTTCATTCAACATGCTATACTATGACTTATTTATGACTTCATTCAGATTGCTATACTACGACTTATTTATGACTTCATTTAGCATGCTATACTATGACTTATTTATGACTTCATTCAACATGCTATACTACGACTTATTAATGACTTCATTCAGCATGCTGTACTATAACTTATTTATGACTTCATTCAACATGCTATACTACGACTTATTTATGACTTCATTCAACATGCTATACTACGACTTATTTATGACTTCATTCAACATGCTATACTACGACTTATTTATGACTTCATTCAGATTGCTATACTACGACTTATTTATGACTTCATTCAGCATGCTATACTATGACTTATTTATGACTTCATTCAACATGCTATACTACGACTTATTTATGACTTCATTCAGATTGCTATACTACGACTTATTTATGACTTCATTCAGCATGCTATACTATGACTTATTTATGACTTCATTCAACATGCTATACTACGACTTATTTATGACTTCATTCAGATTGCTATACTACGACTTATTTATGACTTCATTCAGCATGCTATACTATGACTTATTTATGACTTCATTCAGATTGCTATACTACGACTTATTTATGACTTCATTCAGCATGCTATACTATGACTTATTTATGACTTCATTCAACATGCTATACTACGACTTATTTATGACTTCATTCAACATGCTATACTATGACTTATTTATGACTTCATTCAACACGCTATACTATGACTTATTTATGACTTCATTCAGCATGCTATACTATGACTTATTTATGACTTCATTCAACATGCTATACTATGACTTATTTATGACTTCATTCAACATGCTATACTATGACTTATTTATGACTTCATTCAGCATGCTATACTATGACTTATTTATGACTTCATTCAACATGCTATACTATGACTTATTTATTACTTCATTCAACATGCTATACTATGACTTATTTATGACTTCATTCAGCATGCTATACTATGACTTATTTATGACTTCATTCAACATGCTATACTACGACTTATTTATGACTTCATTCAACATGCTATACTACGACTTATTTATGACTTCATTCAGCATGCTATACTACGACTTATTTATGACTTCATTCAGCATGCTATACTACGACTTATTTATGACTTCATTCAGCATGCTATACTACGACTTATTTATGACTTCATTCAGCATGCTATACTACGACTTATTTATGACTTCATTCAGCATGCTATACTACGACTTATTTATGACTTCATTCAGCATGCTATACTATAACTTATTTATGACTTCATTCAACATGCTATACTACGACTTATTTATGACTTCATTCAGCATGCTATACAACGACTTATTTATGACTTCATTCAGCATGCTATACTACGACTTATTTATGACTTCATTCAGCATGCTATACTATAACTTATTTATGACTTCATTCAGCATGCTATACTAAGACTTATTTATGACTTCATTCAGCATGCTATACTATAACTTATTTATGACTTCATTCAGCATGCTATACTAAGACTTATTTATGACTTCATTCAGCATGCTATACTATAACATATTTATGACTTCATTCAGCATGCTATACTACGACTTATTTATGACTTCATTCAACATGCTATACTACGACTTATTTATGACTTCATTCAGCATGCTATACTACGACTTATTTATGACTTCATTCAGCATGCTATACTACGACTTATTTATGACTTCATTCAGCATGCTATACTACGACTTATTTATGACTTCATTCAGCATGCTATACTACGACTTATTTATGACTTCATTCAGCATGCTATACTACGACTTATTTATGACTTCATTCAGCATGCTATACTACGACTTATTTATGACTTCATTCAGCATGCTATACTACGACTTATTTATGACTTCATTCAACATGCTATACTACGACTTATTTATGACTTCATTCAACATGCTATACTACGACTTATTTATGACTTCATTCAGCATGCTATACTACGACTTATTTATGACTTCATTCAACATGCTATACTATGACTTATTTATGACTTCATTCAACATGCTATACTATGACTTATTTATGACTTCATTCAACATGCTATACTATGACTTATTTATGACTTCATTCAACATGCTATACTACGACTTATTTATGACTTCATTCAACATGCTATACTACGACTTATTTATGACTTCATTCAACATGCTATACTACGACTTATTTATGACTTCATTCAACATGCTATACTATGACTTATTTATGACTTCATTCAACATGCTATACTACGACTTATTTATGACTTCATTCAGCATGCTATACTATGACTTATTTATGACTTCATTCAGCATGCTATAATACGACTTATTTATGACTTCATTCAGCATGCTATACAACGACTTATTTATGACTTCATTCAGCATGCTATACTATGACTTATTTATGACTTCATTCAGCATGCTATACTATGACTTATTTATGACTTCATTCAGCATGCTATACTACGACTTATTTATGACTTCATTCAGCATGCTATACTATAACTTATTTATGACTTCATTCAGCTTGCTATACTACGACTTATTTATGACTTCATTCAGCATGCTATACTATGACTTATTTATGACTTCATTCAGCATGCTATACTACGACTTATTTATGACTTCATTCAACATGCTATACTATAACTTATTTATGACTTCATTCAGCTTGCTATACTACGACTTATTTATGACTTCATTCAGCATGCTATACTACGACTTATTTATGACTTCATTCAGCATGCTATACTATAACTTATTTATGACTTCATTCAGCATGCCATACTACGACTTATTTATGACTTCATTCAGCATGCTATACTATAACTTATTTATGACTTCATTCAGCTTGCTATACTATAACTTATTTATGACTTCATTCAGCATGCTATACTACGACTTATTTATGACTTTATTCAGCATGCTATACTATAACTTATTTATGACTTCATTCAACATGCTATACTATAACTTATTTATGACTTCATTCAACATGCTATACTACGACTTATTTATGACTTCATTCAACATGCTATACTACGACTTATTTATGACTTCATTCAACATGCTATACTATGACTTATTTATGACTTCATTCAACATGCTATACTATAACTTATTTATGACTTCATTCAACATGCTATACTACGACTTATTTATGACTTCATTCAACATGCTATACTACGACTTATTTATGACTTCATTCAGCATGCTATACTACGACTTATTTATGACTTCATTCAACATGCTATACTATGACTTATTTATGACTTCATTCAACATGCTATACTACGACTTATTTATGACTTCATTCAACATGCTATACTATGACTTATTTATGACTTCATTCAGCATGCTATACTATGACTTATTTATGACTTCATTCAACATGCTATACTACGACTTATTTATGACTTCATTCAGCATGCTATACTATGACTTATTTATGACTTCATTCAACATGCTATACTATGACTTATTTATGACTTCATTCAACATGCTATACTACGACTTATTTATGACTTCATTCAGCATGCTATACTATGACTTATTTATGACTTCATTCAACATGCTATACTATGACTTATTTATGACTTCATTCAGCATGCTATACTATGACTTATTTATGACTTCATTCAGCATGCTATACTATGACTTATTTATGACTTCATTCAACATGCTATACTACGACTTATTTATGACTTCATTCAACATGCTATACTACGACTTATTTATGACTTCATTCAGCATGCTATACTACGACTTATTTATGACTTCATTCAGCATGCTATACTATAACTTATTTATGACTTCATTCAGCATGCTATACTACGACTTATTTATGACTTCATTCAACATGCTATACTATAACTTATTTATGACTTCATTCAGCATGCTATACTATAACTTATTTATGACTTCATTCAGCTTGCTATACTATAACTTATTTATGACTTCATTCAGCATGCTATACTATAACTTATTTATGACTTCATTCAGCTTGCTATACTATAACTTATTTATGACTTCATTCAACATGCTATACTATAACTTATTTATGACTTCATTCAACATGCTATACTACGACTTATTTATGACTTCATTCAGCATGCTATACTATAACTTATTTATGACTTCATTCAACATGCTATACTATAACTTATTTATGACTTCATTCAACATGCTATACTACGACTTATTTATGACTTCATTCAACATGCTATACTACGACTTATTTATGACGTCATTCAACATGCTATACTATGACTTATTTATGACTTCATTCAACATGCTATACTATAACTTATTTATGACTTCATTCAACATGCTATACTACGACTTATTTATGACTTCATTCAGCATGCTATACTACGACTTATTTATGACTTCATTCAGCATGCTATACTACGACTTATTTATGACTTCATTCAACATGCTATACTACGACTTATTTATGACTTCATTCAACATGCTATACTATGACTTATTTATGACTTCATTCAGCATGCTATACTATGACTTATTTATGACTTCATTCAGCATGCTATACTACGACTTATTTATGACTTCATTCAGATTGCTATACTACGACTTATTAATGACTTCATTCAGCATGCTATACTATGACTTATTTATGACTTCATTCAACATGCTATACTACGACTTATTTATGACTTCATTCAGCATGCTATACTATGACTTATTTATGACTTCATTCAACATGCTATACTACGACTTATTTATGACTTCATTCAGCATGCTATACTATGACTTATTTATGAATTCATTCAACATGCTATACTACGACTTATTTATGACTTCATTCAACATGCTATACTACGACTTATTTATGACTTCATTCAGCATGCTATACTAAGACTTATTTATGACTTCATTCAACATGCTATACTATGACTTATTTATGACTTCATTCAGCATGCTATACTAAGACTTATTTATGACTTCATTCAGCATGCTATACTATAACATATTTATGACTTCATTCAGCATGCTATACTACGACTTATTTATGACTTCATTCAGCATGCTATACTATAACTTATTTATGACTTCATTCAACATGCTATACTACGAATAATTTATGACTTCATTCAGCATGCTATACAACGACTTATTTATGACTTCATTCAGCATGCTATACTATGACTTATTTATGACTTCATTCAGCATGCTATACTATGACTTATTTATGACTTCATTCAGCATGCTATACTATGACTTATTTATGACTTCATTCAGCATGCTATAATACGACTTATTTATGACTTCATTCAGCATGCTATACTATGACTTATTTATGACTTCATTCAGCATGCTATACTATGACTTATTTATGACTTCATTCAGCATGCTATACTATGACTTATTTATGACTTCATTCAGCATGCTATAATACGACTTATTTATGACTTCATTCAGCATGCTATACTATGACTTATTTATGACTTCATTCAGCATGCTATACTATGACTTATTTATGACTTCATTCAGCATGCTATACTATGACTTATTTATGACTTCATTCAGCATGCTATACTATGACTTATTTATGACTTCATTCAGCATGCTATACTATGACTTATTTATGACTTCATTCAGCATGCTATACTATGACTTATTTATGACTTCATTCAGCATGCTATACAACGACTTATTTATGACTTCATTCAGCATGCTATACTATGACTTATTTATGACTTCATTCAGCATGCTATACTATGACTTATTTATGACTTCATTCAGCATGCTATACTAAGACTTATTTATGACTTCATTCAGCATGCTATACTACGACTTATTTATGACTTCATTCAGCATGCTATACTACGATTTATTTATGACTTCATTCAACATGCTATACTACGACTTATTTATGACTTCATTCAGATTGCTATACTACGACTTATTAATGACTTCATTCAGCATGCTATACTATGACTTATTTATGACTTCATTCAACATGCTATACAACGACTTATTTATGACTTCATTCAGCATGCTATACTACGACTTATTTATGACTTCATTCAGCATGCTATACTACGACTTATTTATGACTTCATTCAGCATGCTATACTACGAATTATTTATGACTTCATTCAGCATGCTATACTAAGACTTATTTATGACTTCATTCAGCATGCTATACTACGACTTATTTATGACTTCATTCAACATGCTATACTACGAATAATTTATGACTTCATTCAGCATGCTATACAACGACTTATTTATGACTTCATTCAACATGCTATACTACGACTTATTTATGACTTCATTCAACATGCTATACTACGACTTATTTATGACTTCATTCAGCATGCTATACTAAGACTTATTTATGACTTCATTCAGCATGCTATACTACGACTTATTTATGACTTCATTCAGCATGCTATACTACGACTTATTTATGACTTCATTCAGCATGCTATACTATAACTTATTTATGACTTCATTCAACATGCTATACTATAACATATTTATGACTTCATTCAGCATGCTATACTACGACTTATTTATGACTTCATTCAGCATGCTATACTACGACTTATTTATGACTTCATTCAGCATGCTATACTACGACTTATTTATGACTTCATTCAGCATGCTATACTAAGACTTATTTATGACTTCATTCAGCATGCTATACTATAACTTATTTATGACTTCATTCAGCATGCTATACTACGACTTATTTATGACTTCATTCAGCATGCTATACTACGACTTATTTATGACTTCATTCAGCATGCTATACTAAGACTTATTTATGACTTCATTCAGCATGCTATACTATAACTTATTTATGACTTCATTCAGCATGCTATACTAAGACTTATTTATGACTTCATTCAGCATGCTATACTCTAACATATTTATGACTTCATTCAGCATGCTATACTACGACTTATTTATGACTTCATTCAGCATGCTATACTACGACTTATTTATGACTTCATTCAGCATGCTATACTATGACTTATTTATGACTTCATTCAGCATGCTATACTATGACTTATTTATGACTTCATTCAGCATGCTATACTACGACTTATTTATGACTTCATTCAGCATGCTATACTATGACTTATTTATGACTTCATTCAGCATGCTATACTATGACTTATTTATGACTTCATTCAGCATGCTATACTAAGACTTATTTATGACTTCATTCAGCATGCTATACTACGACTTATTTATGACTTCATTCAGCATGCTATACTAAGACTTATTTATGACTTCATTCAGCATGCTATACTACGACTTATTTATGACTTCATTCAGCATGCTATACTACGACTTATTTATGACTTCATTCAGCATGCTATACTACGACTTATTTATGACTTCATTCAACATGCTATACTAAGACTTATTTATGACTTCATTCAGCATGCTATACTACGACTTATTTATGACTTCATTCAGCATGCTATACTACGACTTATTTATGACTTCATTCAGCATGCTATACTACGACTTATTTATGACTTCATTCAGCATGCTATACTACGACTTATTTATGACTTCATTCAGCATGCTATACTACGACTTATTTATGACTTCATTCAACATGCTATACTACGACTTATTTATGACTTCATTCAGATTGCTATACTACGACTTATTAATGACTTCATTCAGCATGCTATACTATGACTTATTTATGACTTCATTCAACATGCTATACTACGACTTATTTATGACTTCATTCAGCATGCTATACTACGACTTATTTATGACTTCATTCAGCATGCTATACTAAGACTTATTTATGACTTCATTCAGCATGCTATACTACGACTTATTTATGACTTCATTCAGCATGCTATACTACGACTTATTTATGACTTCATTCAGCATGCTATACTACGACTTATTTATGACTTCATTCAACATGCTATACTACGACTTATTTATGACTTCATTCAGATTGCTATACTACGACTTATTAATGACTTCATTCAGCATGCTATACTATGACTTATTTATGACTTCATTCAGCATGCTATACTACGACTTATTTATGACTTCATTCAACATGCTATACTACGACTTATTTATGACTTCATTCAGATTGCTATACTACGACTTATTAATGACTTCATTCAGCATGCTATACTACGACTTATTTATGACTTCATTCAGCATGCTATACTACGACTTATTTATGACTTCATTCAACATGCTATACTACGACTTATTTATGACTTCATTCAGCATGCTATACTATGACTTATTTATGACTTCATTCAACATGCTATACTATGACTTATTTATGACTTCATTCAACATGCTATACTACGACTTATTTATGACTTCATTCAACATGCTATACTACGACTTATTTATGACTTCATTCAACATGCTATACTACGACTTATTTATGACTTCATTCAGCATGCTATACTAAGACTTATTTATGACTTCATTCAGCATGCTATACTACGACTTATTTATGACTTCATTCAACATGCTATACTATGACTTATTTATGACTTCATTCAACATGCTATACTACGACTTATTTATGACTTCATTCAACATGCTATACTACGACTTATTTATGACTTCATTCAGCATGCTATACTAAGACTTATTTATGACTTCATTCAGCATGCTATACTACGACTTATTTATGACTTCATTCAACATGCTATACTAAGACTTATTTATGACTTCATTCATCATGCTATACTACGACTTATTTATGACTTCATTCAGCATGCTATACTACGACTTATTTATGACTTCATTCAACATGCTATACTAAGACTTATTTATGACTTCATTCAACATGCTATACTACGACTTATTTATGACTTCATTGAGCATGCTATACTACGACTTATTTATGACTTCATTCAACATGCTATACTACGACTTATTTATGACTTCATTCAGCATGCTATACTATGACTTATTTATGACTTCATTCAACATGCTATACTACGACTTATTTATGACTTCATTCAGCATGCTATACTATGACTTATTTATGACTTCATTCAACATGCTATACTACGACTTATTTATGACTTCATTCAACATGCTATACCACGACTTATTTATGACTTCATTCAACATGCTATACTACGACTTATTTATGACTTCATTCAACATGCTATACCACGACTTATTTATGACTTCATTCAACATGCTATACCACGACTTATTTATGACTTCATTCAGCATGCTATACTACGACTTATTTATGACTTCATTCAACATGCTATACTACGACTTATTTATGACTTCATTCAACATGCTATACAACGACTTATTTATGACTTCATTCAGCATGCTATACTACGACTTATTTATGACTTAATTCAGCATGCTATACTACGACTTATTTATGACTTCATTCAGCATGCTATACTACGACTTATTTATGACTTCATTCAGCATGCTATACAACGACTTATTTATGACTTCATTCAGCACGCTATACTAAGACTTATTTATGACTTCATTCAGCATGCTATACTAAGACTTATTTATGACTTCATTCAGCATGCTATACTAAGACTTATTTATGACTTCATTCAGCATGCTATACTACAACTTATTTATGACTTCATTCAGCATGCTATACTACAACTTATTTATGACTTCATTCAGCATGCTATACTACAACTTATTTATGACTTCATTCAACATGTTATACTACGACTTATTTATGACTTCATTCAACATGCTATACTACGACTTATTTATGACTTCATTCAACATGCTATACTACGACTTATTTATGACTTCATTCAGCATGCTATACTATGACTTATTTATGACTTCATTCAGCATGCTATACTACGACTTATTTATGACTTCATTCAGCATGCTATACTACAACTTATTTATGACTTCATTCAGCATGCTATACAACGACTTATTTATGACTTCATTCAGCATGCTATACTACGACTTATTTATGACTTCATTCAGCATGCTATACTACGACTTATTTATGACTTCATTCAGCATGCTATACTACGACTTATTTATGATTTCATTCAGCATGCTATACTACGACTTATTTATGACTTCATTCAATATGCTATACTACGACTTATTTATGACTTCATTCAGCATGCTATACAACGACTTATTTATGATTTCATTCAGCATGCTATACAACGACTTATTTATGATTTCATTCAGCATGCTATACTATAACTTATTTATGACTTCATTCAGCATGCTATACTACAACTTATTTATGACTTCATTCAACATGCTATACTATGACTTATTTATGACTTCATTCAGCATGCTATACTATGACTTATTTATGACTTCATTCAACATGCTATACTACGACTTATTTATGACTTCATTCAGCATGCTATACTATGACTTATTTATGACTTCATTCAACATGCTATACTACGACTTATTTATGACTTCATTCAGCATGCTATACTATGACTTATTTATGACTTCATTCAGCATGCTATACTACAACTTATTTATGACTTCATTCAACATGCTATACTATGACTTATTTATGACTTCATTCAACATGCTATACAACGACTTATTTATGACTTCATTCAGCATGCTATACTATAACTTATTTATGACTTCATTCAACATGCTATACTATAACTTATTTATGACTTCATTCAACATGCTATACTATGACTTATTTATGACTTCATTCAGATTGCTATACTACGACTTATTTATGACTTCATTCAGCATGCTATACTATAACTTATTTATGACTTCATTCAACATGCTATACTACGACTTATTTATGACTTCATTCAGCATGCTATACTATGACTTATTTATGACTTCATTCAACATGCTATACTACGACTTATTAATGACTTCATTCAGCATGCTGTACTATAACTTATTTATGACTTCATTCAACATGCTATACTACGACTTATTTATGACTTCATTCAGCATGCTATACTATGACTTATTTATGACTTCATTCAACATGCTATACTACGACTTATTTATGACTTCATTCAACATGCTATACTACGACTTATTTATGACTTCATTCAACATGCTATACTACGACTTATTTATGACTTCATTCAGATTGCTATACTACGACTTATTTATGACTTCATTCAACATGCTATACTACGACTTATTTATGACTTCATTCAGATTGCTATACTACGACTTATTTATGACTTCATTCAGCATGCTATACTATGACTTATTTATGACTTCATTCAACATGCTATACTACGACTTATTTATGACTTCATTCAGATTGCTATACTACGACTTATTTATGACTTCATTCAGCATGCTATACTACGACTTATTTATGACTTCATTCAACATGCTATACTACGACTTATTTATGACTTCATTCAGCATGCTATACTATGACTTATTTATGACTTCATTAAACATGCTATACTATGACTTATTTATGACTTCATTCAACATGCTATACTACGACTTATTTATGACTTCATTCAACATGCTATACTACGACTTATTTATGACTTCATTCAGCATGCTATACTAAGACTTATTTATGACTTCATTCAACATGCTATACTACGACTTATTTATGACTTCATTCAGCATGCTATACCATTACTTATTTATGACTTCATTCAGCATGCTATACTATGACTTATTTATGACTTCATTCAGCATGCTATACCATTACTTATTTATGACTTCATTCAGCATGCTATACTATGACTTATTTATGACTTCATTCAGCATGCTATACCATTACTTATTTATGACTTCATTCAGCATGCTATACTACGACTTATTTATGACTTCATTCAGCATGCTATACCATTACTTATTTATGACTTCATTCAGCATGCTATACTACGACTTATTTATGACTTCATTCAGATTGCTATACTACGACTTATTTATGACTTCATTCAGCATGCTATACTACGACTTATTTATGACTTCATTCAACATGCTATACTACGACTTATTTATGACTTCATTCAGCATGCTATACTATGACTTATTTATGACTTCATTCAACATGCTATACTACGACTTATTTATGACTTCATTCAGCATGCTATACTATGACTTATTTATGACTTCATTCAACATGCTATACTACGACTTATTTATGACTTCATTCAACATGCTATACTACGACTTATTTATGACTTCATTCAACATGCTATACAACGACTTATTTATGACTTCATTCAACATGCTATACTATGACTTATTTATGACTTCATTCAGCATGCTATACAACGACTTATTTATGACTTCATTCAACATGCTATACTACGACTTATTTATGACTTCATTCAGCATGCTATACTACGACTTATTTATGACTTCATTCAGCATGCTATACTACGACTTATTTATGACTTCATTCAGCATGCTATACTACGACTTATTTATGACTTCATTCAGCATGCTATACTACGACTTTTTTATGACTTCATTCAGCATGCTATACTACGACTTATTTATGACTTCATTCAGCATGCTATACTACGACTTATTTATGACTTCATTCAGCATGCTATACTATAACTTATTTATGACTTCATTCAACATGCTATACTACGACTTATTTATGACTTCATTCAGCATGCTATACAACGACTTATTTATGACTTCATTCAGCATGCTATACTACGACTTATTTATGACTTCATTCAGCATGCTATACTATAACTTATTTATGACTTCATTCAGCATGCTATACTAAGACTTATTTATGACTTCATTCAGCATGCTATACTATAACTTATTTATGACTTCATTCAGCATGCTATACTAAGACTTATTTATGACTTCATTCAGCATGCTATACTACAACTTATTTATGACTTCATTCAGCATGCTATACTACAACTTATTTATGACTTCATTCAGCATGCTATACTACGACTTATTTATGACTTCATTCAACATGCTATACTACAACTTATTTATGACTTCATTCAACATGCTATACTACGACTTATTTATGACTTCATTCAGCATGCTATACTACGACTTATTTATGACTTCATTCAGCATGCTATACTACGACTTATTTATGACTTCATTCAGCATGCTATACTACGACTTATTTATGACTTCATTCAGCATGCTATACTACGACTTATTTATGACTTCATTCAGCATGCTATACTACGACTTATTTATGACTTCATTCAGCATGCTATACTACGACTTATTTATGACTTCATTCAGCATGCTATACTACGACTTATTTATGACTTCATTCAACATGCTATACTACGACTTATTTATGACTTCATTCAGCATGCTATACTACGACTTATTTATGACTTCATTCAACATGCTATACTACGACTTATTTATGACTTCATTCAACATGCTATACTACGACTTATTTATGACTTCATTCAACATGCTATACTACGACTTATTTATGACTTCATTCAACATGCTATACTACGACTTATTTATGACTTCATTCAACATGCTATACTACGACTTATTTATGACTTCATTCAGCAAGCTATACTACGACTTATTTATGACTTCATTCAGCATGCTATACTACGACTTATTTATGACTTCATTCAGCATGCTATACTACGACTTATTTATGACTTCATTCAGCATGCTATACTACGACTTATTTATGACTTCATTCAGCATGCTATACTACGACTTATTTATGATTTCATTCAGCATGCTATACTACGACTTATTTATGACTTCATTCAGCATGCTATACTACGACTTATTTATGACTTCATTCAGCATGCTATACTACGACTTATTTATGACTTCATTCAGCATGCTATACTACGACTTATTTATGACTTCATTCAGCATGCTATACTACGACTTATTTATGACTTCATTCAGCATGCTATACTACGACTTATTTATGACTTCATTCAGCATGCTATACTACGACTTATTTATGACTTCATTCAACATGCTATACTACGACTTATTTATGACTTCATTCAACATGCTATACTACGACTTATTTATGACTTCATTCAACATGCTATACTACGACTTATTCATGACTTCATTCAACATGCTATACTACGACTTATTTATGACTTCATTCAACATGCTATACTACGACTTATTTATGACTTCATTCAACATGCTATACTACGACTTATTTATGACTTCATTCAGCAAGCTATACTACGACTTATTTATGACTTCATTCAGCATGCTATACTACGACTTATTTATGACTTCATTCAGCATGCTATACTACGACTTATTTATGACTTCATTCAGCATGCTATACTACGACTTATTTATGACTTCATTCAGCATGCTATACTACGACTTATTTATGACTTCATTCAGCATGCTATACTACGACTTATTTATGACTTCATTCAGCATGCTATACTACGACTTATTTATGACTTCATTCAGCATGCTATACTACGACTTATTTATGACTTCATTCAGCATGCTATACTAAGACTTATTTATGACTTCATTCAGCATGCTATACTACGACTTATTTATGACTTCATTCAACATGCTATACTACGACTTATTAATGACTTCATTCAACATGCTATACTACGACTTATTTATGACTTCATTCAGCATGCTATACTACGACTTATTTATGACTTCATTCAGCAAGCTATACTACGACTTATTTATGATTTCATTCAGCAAGCTATACTACGACTTATTTATGACTTCATTCAACATGCTATACTACGACTTATTTATGACTTCATTCAACATGCTATACTACGACTTATTTATGACTTCATTCAACATGCTATACTACGACTTATTTATGACTTCATTCAGCATGCTATACTACGACTTATTTATGACTTCATTCAGCATGCTATACTACGACTTATTTATGACTTCATTCAGCATGCTATACTACGACTTATTTATGACTTCATTCAGCATGCTATACTACGACTTATTTATGACTTCATTCAACATGCTATACTATGACTTATTTATGACTTCATTCAGCATGCTATACTACGACTTATTTATGACTTCATTCAACATGCTATACTAAGACTTATTTATGACTTCATTCAACATGCTATACTAAGACTTATTCATGACTTCATTCAGCATGCTATACTACTACTTATTTATGACTTCATTCAACATGCTATACTAAGACTTATTCATGACTTCATTCAGCATGCTATACTACGACTTATTTATGACTTCATTCAGCATGCTATACTACGACTTATTTATGACTTCATTCAACATGCTATACTACAACTTATTTATGACTTCATTCAACATGCTATACTACGACTTATTTATGACTTCATTCAGCAAGCTATACTACGACTTATTTATGACTTCATTCAGCATGCTATACTACGACTTATTTATGACTTCATTCAACATGCTATACTACGACTTATTTATGACTTCATTCAGCATGCTATACTACGACTTATTTATGACTTCATTCAGCATGCTATACTACGACTTATTTATGACTTCATTCAACATGCTATACTATGACTTATTTATGACTTCATTCAGCAAGCTATACTACGACTTATTTATGACTTCATTCAGCATGCTATACTACGACTTATTTATGACTTCATTCAACATGCTATACTACGACTTATTTATGACTTCATTCAGCATGCTATACTACGACTTATTTATGACTTCATACAGCATGCTATACTACGACTTATTTATGACTTCATTCAACATGCTATACTACGACTTATTTATGACTTCATTCAGCAAGCTATACTACGACTTATTTATGACTTCATTCAACATGCTATACTACGACTTATTTATGACTTCATTCAACATGCTATACTAAGACTTATTTATGACTTCATTCAGCATGCTATACTAAGACTTATTTATGACTTCATTCAGCATGCTATACTACGACTTATTTATGACTTCATTCAACATGCTATACTACGACTTATTTATGACTTCATTCAGCATGCTATACTACGACTTATTTAGGACTTCATTCAGCATGCTATACTACGACTTATTTATGACTTCATTCAACATGCTATACTATGACTTATTTATGACTTCATTCAGCACGCTATACTACGACTTATTTATGACTTCATTCAGCACGCTATACTACGACTTATTTATGACTTCATTCAGCACGCTATACTACGACTTATTCATGACTTCATTCAGCACGCTATACTACGACTTATTCATGACTTCATTCAGCATGCTATACTACGACTTATTTATGACTTCATTCAGCATGCTATACTACGACTTATTTATGACTTCATTCAGCATGCTATACTATAACATATTCATGACTTCATTCAGCACGCTATACTACGACTTATTTATGACTTCATTCAACATGCTATACTAAGACTTATTTATGACTTCATTCAGCATGCTATACTACGACTTATTTATGACTTCATTCAGCATGCTATACTACGACTTATTTATGACTTCATTCAACATGCTATACTACGACTTATTTATGACTTCATTCAACATGCTATACTACGACTTATTTATGACTTCATTCAACATGCTATACTACAACTTATTTATGACTTCATTCAACATGCTATACTACGACTTATTTATGACTTCATTCAGCATGCTATACTACGACTTATTTATGACTTCATTCAACATGCTATACTACGACTTATTTATGACTTCATTCAACATGCTATACTACGACTTATTTATGACTTCATTCAACATGCTATACTACGACTTATTTATGACTTCATTCAACATGCTATACTACGACTTATTTATGACTTCATTCAGCAAGCTATACTACAACTTATTTATGACTTCATTCAACATGCAATACTACGACTTATTTATGACTTCATTCAACATGCTATACTACGACTTATTTATGACTTCATTCAACATGCTATACTACGACTTATTTATGACTTCATTCAACATGCTATACTACGACTTATTTATGACTTCATTCAACATGCTATACTACGACTTATTTATGACTTCATTCAACATGCTATACTACGACTTATTTATGACTTCATTCAACATGCTATACTACGACTTATTTATGACTTCATTCAACATGCTATACTACGACTTATTTATGACTTCATTCAACATGCTATACTACGACTTATTTATGACTTCATTCAACATGCAATACTACGACTTATTTATGACTTCATTCAACATGCTATACTACGACTTATTTATGACTTCATTCAACATGCTATACTACGACTTATTTATGACTTCATTCAGCATGCTATACTACGACTTATTTATGACTTCATTCAACATGCTATACTACGACTTATTTATGACTTCATTCAGCATGCTATACTACGACTTATTTATGACTTCATTCAGCATGCTATACTACGACTTATTTATGACTTCATTCAGCATGCTATACTACGACTTATTTATGACTTCATTCAGCATGCTATACTACGACTTATTTATGACTTCATTCAGCATGCTATACTACGACTTATTTATGACTTCATTCAGCATGCTATACTACGACTTATTTATGACTTCATTCAGCATGCTATACTACGACTTATTTATGACTTCATTCAGCATGCTATACTACGACTTATTTATGACTTCATTCAGCATGCTATACTACGACTTATTTATGACTTCATTCAGCATGCTATACTACGACTTATTTATGACTTCATTCAGCATGCTATACTATAACATATTTATGACTTCATTCAACATGCTATACTACGACTTATTTATGACTTCATTCAGCATGCTATACTACGACTTATTTATGACTTCATTCAGCATGCTATACTACGACTTATTTATGACTTCATTCAGCATGCTATACTACGACTTATTTATGACTTCATTCAGCATGCTATACTATAACATATTTATGACTTCATTCAACATGCTATACTACGACTTATTTATGACTTCATTCAGCATGCTATACTACGACTTATTTATGACTTCATTCAGCATGCTATACTATAACATATTTATGACTTCATTCAACATGCTATACTACGACTTATTTATGACTTCATTCAGCATGCTATACTACGACTTATTTATGACTTCATTCAGCATGCTATACTACGACTTATTTATGACTTCATTCAGCATGCTATACTACGACTTATTTATGACTTCATTCAGCATGCTATACTACGACTTATTTATGACTTCATTCAACATGCTATACTATGACTTATTTATGACTTCATTCAACATGCTATACTATGACTTATTTATGACTTCATTCAACATGCTATACTATAACTTATTTATGACTTCATTCAACATGCTATACTATGACTTATTTATGACTTCATTCAACATGCTATACTATGACTTATTTATGACTTCATTCAGCATGCTATACTATGACTTATTTATGACTTCATTCAGCATGCTATACTATAACTTATTTATGACTTCATTCAGCATGCTATACTACGACTTATTTATGACTTCATTCAACATGCTATACTATGACTTATTTATGACTTCATTCAGCATGCTATACTATGACTTATTTATGACTTCATTCAGCATGCTATACTACGACTTATTTATGACTTCATTCAACATGCTATACTAAGACTTATTTATGACTTCATTCAACATGCTATACAACGACTTATTTATGACTTCATTCAGCATGCTATACTACGACTTATTTATGACTTCATTCAGCATGCTATACTATGACTTATTTATGACTTCATTCAACATGCTATACAACGACTTATTTATGACTTCATTCAACATGCTATACAACGACTTATTTATGACTTCATTCAGCATGCTATACTACGACTTATTTATGACTTCATTCAGCATGCTATACTATGACTTATTTATGACTTCATTCAACATGCTATACTATGACTTATTTATGACTTCATTCAACATGCTATACTATGACTTATTTATGACTTCATTCAACATGCTATACTATAACTTATTTATGACTTCATTCAACATGCTATACTATGACTTATTTATGACTTCATTCAGCATGCTATACTACGACTTATTTATGACTTCATTCAAAATGCTATACTATGACTTATTTATGACTTCATTCAGCATGCTATACTACGACTTATTTATGACTTCATTCAAAATGCTATACTATGACTTATTTATGACTTCATTCAGCATGCTATACTATGACTTATTTATGACTTCATTCAACATGCTATACTAAGACTTATTTATGACTTCATTCAGCATGCTATACTACGACTTATTTATGACTTCATTCAGCATGCTATACTAAGACTTATTTATGACTTCATTCAACATGCTATACAACGACTTATTTATGACTTCATTCAACATGCTATACTACGACTTATTTATGACTTCATTCAACATGCTATACTACGACTTATTTATGATTTCATTCAGCACGCTATACTAAGACTTATTTATGACTTCATTCAGCATGCTATACTACAACTTATTTATGACTTCATTCAGCATGCTATACTACGACTTATTTATGACTTCATTCAGCATGCTATACTACGACTTATTTATGACTTCATTCAGCATGCTATACTACGACTTATTTATGACTTCATTCAGCATGCTATACTAAGACTTATTTATGACTTCATTCAGCATGCTATACTACGACTTATTTATGACTTCATTCAGCATGCTATACTACGACTTATTAATGACTTCATTCAACATGCTATACTACGACTTATTTATGACTTCATTCAGCATGCTATACTACGACTTATTTATGACTTCATTCAGCAAGCTATACTACGACTTATTTATGATTTCATTCAGCAAGCTATACTACGACTTATTTATGACTTCATTCAACACGCTATACTACGACTTATTTATGACTTCATTCAACACGCTATACTACGACTTATTTATGACTTCATTCAGCACGCTATACTAAGACTTATTTATGACTTCATTCAGCATGCTATACTACAACTTATTTATGACTTCATTCAGCATGCTATACTACGACTTATTTATGACTTCATTCAGCATGCTATACTACGACTTATTTATGACTTCATTCAGCATGCTATACTACGACTTATTTATGACTTCATTCAGCATGCTATACTAAGACTTATTTATGACTTCATTCAGCATGCTATACTACGACTTATTTATGACTTCATTCAACATGCTATACTACGACTTATTAATGACTTCATTCAACATGCTATACTACGACTTATTTATGACTTCATTCAGCATGCTATACTACGACTTATTTATGACTTCATTCAGCAAGCTATACTACGACTTATTTATGATTTCATTCAGCAAGCTATACTACGACTTATTTATGACTTCATTCAACATGCTATACTACGACTTATTTATGACTTCATTCAACATGCTATACTACGACTTATTTATGACTTCATTCAACATGCTATACTACGACTTATTTATGACTTCATTCAGCATGCTATACTACGACTTATTTATGACTTCATTCAGCATGCTATACTACGACTTATTTATGACTTCATTCAGCATGCTATACTACGACTTATTTATGACTTCATTCAGCATGCTATACTACGACTTATTTATGACTTCATTCAACATGCTATACTATGACTTATTTATGACTTCATTCAGCATGCTATACTACGACTTATTTATGACTTCATTCAACATGCTATACTAAGACTTATTTATGACTTCATTCAACATGCTATACTAAGACTTATTCATGACTTCATTCAGCATGCTATACTACTACTTATTTATGACTTCATTCAACATGCTATACTAAGACTTATTCATGACTTCATTCAGCATGCTATACTACGACTTATTTATGACTTCATTCAGCATGCTATACTACGACTTATTTATGACTTCATTCAACATGCTATACTACAACTTATTTATGACTTCATTCAACATGCTATACTACAACTTATTTATGACTTCATTCAGCAAGCTATACTACGACTTATTCATGACTTCATTCAGCATGCTATACTACGACTTATATATGACTTCATTCAACATGCTATACTACGACTTATTTATGACTTCATTCAGCATGCTATACTACGACTTATTTATGACTTCATTCAGCAAGCTATACTACGACTTATTTATGACTTCATTCAGCATGCTATACTACGACTTATTTATGACTTCATTCAACATGCTATACTACGACTTATTTATGACTTCATTCAGCATGCTATACTACGACTTATTTATGACTTCATTCAACATGCTATACTACGACTTATTTATGACTTCATTCAGCATGCTATACTACGACTTATTTAGGACTTCATTCAGCATGCTATACTACGACTTATTTATGACTTCATTCAACATGCTATACTACGACTTATTTATGACTTCATTCAGCATGCTATACTAAGACTTATTTATGACTTCATTCAGCATGCTATACTAAGACTTATTTATGACTTCATTCAGCATGCTATACTACGACTTATTTATGACTTCATTCAACATGCTATACTACGACTTATTTATGACTTCATTCAGCATGCTATACTACGACTTATTTAGGACTTCATTCAGCATGCTATACTACGACTTATTTATGACTTCATTCAACATGCTATACTACGACTTATTTATGACTTCATTCAGCACGCTATACTACGACTTATTTATGACTTCATTCAGCACGCTATACTACGACTTATTTATGACTTCATTCAGCACGCTATACTACGACTTATTCATGACTTCATTCAGCACGCTATACTACGACTTATTCATGACTTCATTCAGCACGCTATACTACGACTTATTTATGACTTCATTCAGCATGCTATACTATGACTTATTTATGACTTCATTCAGCATGCTATACTACGACTTATTTATGACTTCATTCAAAATGCTATACTATGACTTATTTATGACTTCATTCAGCATGCTATACTACGACTTATTTATGACTTCATTCAGCATGCTATACTACGACTTATTTATGACTTCATTCAGCATGCTATACTACGACTTATTTATGACTTCATTCAACATGCTATACTATGACTTATTTATGACTTCATTCAGCATGCTATACTACGACTTATTTATGACTTCATTCAACATGCTATACTAAGACTTATTTATGACTTCATTCAACATGCTATACTAAGACTTATTCATGACTTCATTCAGCATGCTATACTACTACTTATTTATGACTTCATTCAACATGCTATACTAAGACTTATTCATGACTTCATTCAGCATGCTATACTACGACTTATTTATGACTTCATTCAGCATGCTATACTACGACTTATTTATGACTTCATTCAACATGCTATACTACAACTTATTTATGACTTCATTCAGCATGCTATACTACAACTTATTTATGACTTCATTCAGCAAGCTATACTACAACTTATTCATGACTTCATTCAGCATGCTATACTACGACTTATTTATGACTTCATTCAACATGCTATACTACGACTTATTTATGACTTCATTCAGCATGCTATACTACGACTTATTTATGACTTCATTCAGCAAGCTATACTACGACTTATTTATGACTTCATTCAGCATGCTATACTACGACTTATTTATGACTTCATTCAACATGCTATACTACGACTTATTTATGACTTCATTCAGCATGCTATACTACGACTTATTTATGACTTCATTCAGCATGCTATACTACGACTTATTTATGACTTCATTCAACATGCTATACTACGACTTATTTATGACTTCATTCAGCAAGCTATACTACGACTTATTTATGACTTCATTCAGCATGCTATACTACGACTTATTTATGACTTCATTCAACATGCTATACTACGACTTATTTATGACTTCATTCAGCAAGCTATACTACGACTTATTTATGACTTCATTCAACATGCTATACTAAGACTTATTTATGACTTCATTCAGCATGCTATACTACGACTTATTTATGACTTCATTCAACATGCTATACTACGACTTATTTATGACTTCATTCAGCATGCTATACTACGACTTATTTAGGACTTCATTCAGCATGCTATACTACGACTTATTTATGACTTCATTCAACACGCTATACTACGACTTATTTATGACTTCATTCAGCACGCTATACTACGACTTATTTATGACTTCATTCAGCATGCTATACTACAACTTATTTATGACTTCATTCAGCACGCTATACTACGACTTATTCATGACTTCATTCAGCACGCTATACTACGACTTATTCATGACTTCATTCAGCACGCTATACTACGACTTATTTATGACTTCATTCAGCATGCTATACTACGACTTATTTATGACTTCATTCAGCATGCTATACTACGACTTATTTATGACTTCATTCAACATGCTATACTAAGACTTATTTATGACTTCATTCAGCATGCTATACTACGACTTATTTATGACTTCATTCAACATGCTATACTACGACTTATTTATGACTTCATTCAGCATGCTATACTACGACTTATTTATGACTTCATTCAACATGCTATACTACGACTTATTTATGACTTCATTCAACATGCTATACTACGACTTATTTATGACTTCATTCAACATGCTATACTACGACTTATTTATGACTTCATTCAACATGCTATACTACGACTTATTTATGACTTCATTCAACATGCTATACTACGACTTATTTATGACTTCATTCAACATGCTATACTACGACTTATTTATGACTTCATTCAGCAAGCTATACTACAACTTATTTATGACTTCATTCAACATGCAATACTACGACTTATTTATGACTTCATTCAACATGCTATACTACGACTTATTTATGACTTCATTCAGCATGCTATACTACGACTTATTTATGACTTCATTCAACATGCTATACTACGACTTATTTATGACTTCATTCAGCATGCTATACTACGACTTATTTATGACTTCATTCAGCATGCTATACTACGACTTATTTATGACTTCATTCAGCATGCTATACTACGACTTATTTATGACTTCATTCAGCATGCTATACTACGACTTATTTATGACTTCATTCAGCATGCTATACTACGACTTATTTATGACTTCATTCAGCATGCTATACTACGACTTATTTATGACTTCATTCAGCATGCTATACTACGACTTATTTATGACTTCATTCAGCATGCTATACTACGACTTATTTATGACTTCATTCAGCATGCTATACTACGACTTATTTATGACTTCATTCAGCATGCTATACTACGACTTATTTATGACTTCATTCAGCATGCTATACTACGACTTATTTATGACTTCATTCAGCATGCTATACTACGACTTATTTATGACTTCATTCAACATGCTATACTATGACTTATTTATGACTTCATTCAACATGCTATACTATGACTTATTTATGACTTCATTCAACATGCTATACTATAACTTATTTATGACTTCATTCAACATGCTATACTATGACTTATTTATGACTTCATTCAACATGCTATACTATGACTTATTTATGACTTCATTCAGCATGCTATACTATAACTTATTTATGACTTCATTCAACATGCTATACTATGACTTATTTATGACTTCATTCAGCATGCTATACTATAACTTATTTATGACTTCATTCAACATGCTATACTATGACTTATTTATGACTTCATTCAACATGCTATACTATGACTTATTTATGACTTCATTCAGCATGCTATACTACGACTTATTTATGACTTCATTCAACATGCTATACTATGACTTATTTATGACTTCATTCAGCATGCTATACTATAACTTATTTATGACTTCATTCAACATGCTATACTATGACTTATTTATGACTTCATTCAACATGCTATACTATGACTTATTTATGACTTCATTCAGCATGCTATACTACGACTTATTTATGACTTCATTCAACATGCTATACTATGACTTATTTATGACTTCATTCAGCATGCTATACTAAGACTTATTTATGACTTCATTCAGCATGCTATACTACGACTTATTTATGACTTCATTCAGCATGCTATACTACGACTTATTTATGACTTCATTCAGCATGCTATACTATGACTTATTTATGACTTCATTCAGCATGCTATACTACGACTTATTTATGACTTCATTCAACATGCTATACTAAGACTTATTTATGACTTCATTCAGCATGCTATACTAAGACTTATTTATGACTTCATTCAACATGCTATACTATAACTTATTTATGACTTCATTCAACATGCTATACTATAACTTATTCATGACTTCATTCAGCATGCTATACTACGACTTATTTATGACTTCATTCAGCATGCTATACTACGACTTATTTACTTATTTATGACTTCATTCAGCATGCTATACTACGACTTATTTATGACTTCATTCAGCATGCTATACTACGACTTATTTATGACTTCATTCAGCATGCTATACTACGACTTATTTATGACTTCATTCAGCATGCTATACTACGACTTATTTATGACTTCATTCAGCATGCTATACTACGACTTATTTATGACTTCATTCAGCATGCTATACTACGACTTATTTATGACTTCATTCAGCATGCTATACTACGACTTATTTATGAATTCATTCAGCATGCTATACTACGACTTATTTATGACTTCATTCAACACGCTATACTACGACTTATTTATGACTTCATTCAGCACGCTATACTAAGACTTATTTATGACTTCATTCAGCATGCTATACTACGACTTATTTATGACTTCATTCAGCACGCTATACTAAGACTTATTTATGACTTCATTCAGCATGCTATACTACGACTTATTTATGACTTCATTCAACATGCTATACTACGACTTATTTATGACTTCATTCAGCACGCTATACTAAGACTTATTTATGACTTCATTCAGCATGCTATACTATGACTTATTTATGACTTCATTCAACATGCTATACTGTGACTTATTTATGACTTCATTCAACATGCTATACTGTGACTTATTTATGACTTCATTCAACATGCTATACTATGACTTATTTATGACTTCATTCAGCATGCTATACTATGACTTATTTATGACTTCATTCAACATGCTATACTGTGACTTATTTATGACTTCATTCAACATGCTATACTGTGACTTATTTATGACTTCATTCAACATGCTATACTATGACTTATTTATGACTTCATTCAACATGCTATACTATGACTTATTTATGACTTCATTCAACATGCTATACTATAACTTATTTATGACTTCATTCAACATGCTATACTATGACTTATTTATGACTTCATTCAACATGCTATACTATAACTTATTCATGACTTCATTCAACATGCTATACTATGACTTATTTATGACTTCATTCAACATGCTATACTATGACTTATTTATGACTTCATTCAGCATGCTATACTAAGACTTATTTATGACTTCATTCAACATGCTATACAACGACTTATTTATGACTTCATTCAACATGCTATACTATGACTTATTTATGACTTCATTCAACATGCTATACTATGACTTATTTATGACTTCATTCAGCATGCTATACTAAGACTTATTTATGACTTCATTCAGCATGCTATACTACGACTTATTTATGACTTCATTCAACATGCTATACTATAACTTATTTATGACTTCATTCAGCATGCTATACTATGACTTATTTATGACTTCATTCAACATGCTATACTATGACTTATTTATGACTTCATTCAGCATGCTATACTATGACTTATTTATGACTTCATTCAACATGCTATACTAAGACTTATTTATGACTTCATTCAACATGCTATACAACGACTTATTTATGACTTCATTCAAAATGCTATACTACGACTTATTTATGACTTCATTCAACATGCTATACTATGACTTATTTATGACTTCATTCAACATGCTATACTATGACTTATTTATGACTTCATTCAGCACGCTATACTATAACTTATTTATGACTTCATTCAACATGCTATATTATGACTTATTTATGACTTCATTCAACATGCTATACTATGACTTATTTATGACTTCATTCAACATGCTATACTATGACTTATTTATGACTTCATTCAACATGCTATACAACAACTTATTTATGACTTCATTCAACATGCTATACTATAACTTATTTATGACTTCATTCAACATGCTATACTAAGACTTATTTATGACTTCATTCAACATGATATACTATAACTTATTTATGACTTCATTCAACATGCTATACTAAGACTTATTTATGACTTCATTCAACATGCTATACTATGACTTATTTATGACTTCATTCAACATGATATACTATAACTTATTTATGACTTCATTCAACATGCTATACTATGACTTATTTATGACTTCATTCAACATGCTATACTATGACTTATTTATGACTTCATTCAGCATGCTATACTATGACTTATTTATGACTTCATTCAACATGCTATACAACAACTTATTTATGACTTCATTCAACATGCTATACAACGACTTATTTATGACTTCATTCAACATGCTATACTATAACTTATTTATGACTTCATTCAACATGCTATACTATGACTTATTTATGACTTCATTCAACATGCTATACTATAACTTATTTATGACTTCATTCAACATGCTATACTAAGACTTATTTATGACTTCATTCAACATGCTATACAACGACTTATTTATGACTTCATTCAGCATGCTATACTAAGACTTATTTATGACTTCATTCAGCATGCTATACTAAGACTTATTTATGACTTCATTCAACATGCTATACTAAGACGTATTTATGACTTCATTCAACATGCTATACTAAGACTTATTTATGACTTCATTCAACATGCTATACTATAACTTATTTATGACTTCATTCAACATGCTATACTACGACTTATTTATGACTTCATTCAACATGCTATACTAAGACTTATTTATGACTTCATTCAACATGCTATACTAAGACGTATTTATGACTTCATTCAACATGCTATACTAAGACTTATTTATGACTTCATTCAGCATGCTATACTATGACTTATTTATGACTTCATTCAACATGCTATACTACGACTTATTTATGACTTCATTCAACATGCTATACTAAGACTTATTTATGACTTCATTCAACATGCTATACTAAGACTTATTTATGACTTCATTCAACATGCTATACTAAGACGTATTTATGACTTCATTCAACATGCTATACTAAGACTTATTTATGACTTCATTCAACATGCTATACTAAGACTTATTTATGACTTCATTCAACATGCTATACTATAACTTATTTATGACTTCATTCAACATGCTATACTACGACTTATTTATGACTTCATTCAACATGCTATACTATAACTTATTTATGACTTCATTCAACATGCTATACTACGACTTATTTATGACTTCATTCAACATGCTATACTAAGACTTATTTATGACTTCATTCAACATGCTATACTAAGACGTATTTATGACTTCATTCAACATGCTATACTAAGACTTATTTATGACTTCATTTAGCATGCTATACTATAACTTATTTATGACTTCATTCAACATGCTATACTATAACTTATTTATGACTTCATTCAACATGCTATACTAAGACTTATTTATGACTTCATTTAGCATGCTATACTATAACTTATTTATGACTTCATTCAACATGCTATACTAAGACTTATTTATGACTTCATTCAGCATGCTATACTATAACTTATTTATGACTTCATTCAGCATGCTATACTAAGACTTATTTATGACTTCATTCAGCATGCTATAGTATGACTTATTTATGACTTCATTCAACATGCTATACTATGACTTATTTATGACTTCATTCAACATGCTATACTATAACTTATTTATGACTTCATTCAACATGCTATACTATGACTTATTTATGACTTCATTCAACATGCTATACTATAACTTATTTATGACTTCATTCAACATGCTATAGTATGACTTATTTATGACTTCATTCAACATGCTATACTATAACTTATTTATGACTTCATTCAGCATGCTATACTATAACTTATTTATGACTTCATTCAACATGCTATAGTATGACTTATTTATGACTTCATTCAACATGCTATACTATAACTTATTTATGACTTCATTCAACATGCTATACTATGACTTATTTATGACTTCATTCAACATGCTATACTATAACTTATTTATGACTTCATTCAACATGCTATACTATGACTTATTTATGACTTCATTCAGCATGCTATACTAAGACTTATTTATGACTTCATTCAACATGCTATACTATAACTTATTTATGACTTCATTCAACATGCTATACTATGACTTATTTATGACTTCATTCAGCATGCTATACTAAGACTTATTTATGACTTCATTCAACATGCTATACTATAACTTATTTATGACTTCATTCAACATGCTATACTATAACTTATTCATGACTTCATTCAGCATGCTATACTACGACTTATTTATGACTTCATTCAGCATGCTATACTACGACTTATTTATGACTTCATTCAGCATGCTATACTACGACTTATTTATGACTTCATTCAGCATGCTATACTACGACTTATTTATGACTTCATTCAGCATGCTATACTACGACTTATTTATGACTTCATTCAGCATGCTATACTACGACTTATTTATGACTTCATTCAACATGCTATACTAAGACTTATTTATGACTTCATTCAGCATGCTATACTGTGACTTATTTATGACTTCATTCAACATGCTATACTATGACTTATTTATGACTTCATTCAACATGCTATACTGTGACTTATTTATGACTTCATTCAACATGCTATACTACGACTTATTTATGACTTCATTCAACATGCTATACTATGACTTATTTATGACTTCATTCAACATGCTATACTGTGACTTATTTATGACTTCATTCAACATGCTATACTATGACTTATTTATGACTTCATTCAGCATGCTATACTGTGACTTATTTATGACTTCATTCAACATGCTATACTGTGACTTATTTATGACTTCATTCAACATGCTATACTATGACTTATTTATGACTTCATTCAACATGCTATACTGTGACTTATTTATGACTTCATTCAACATGCTATACTACGACTTATTTATGACTTCATTCAACATGCTATACTGTGACTTATTTATGACTTCATTCAACATGCTATACTACGACTTATTTATGACTTCATTCAACATGCTATACTATGACTTATTTATGACTTCATTCAGCATGCTATACTATGACTTATTTATGACTTCATTCAACATGCTATACTGTGACTTATTTATGACTTCATTCAGCATGCTATACTATGACTTATTTATGACTTCATTCAACATGCTATACTGTGACTTATTTATGACTTCATTCAGCATGCTATACTACGATTTATTTATGACTTCATTCAGCATGCTATACTATGACTTATTTATGACTTCATTCAACATGCTATACTATAACTTATTTATGACTTCATTCAACATGCTATACTATGACTTATTTATGACTTCATTCAACATGCTATACTATGACTTATTTATGACTTCATTCAGCATGCTATACTATGACTTATTTATGACTTCATTCAACATGCTATACTATGACTTATTTATGACTTCATTCAGCATGCTATACAACGACTTATTTATGACTTCATTCAAAATGCTATACTACGACTTATTTATGACTTCATTCAACATGCTATACTACGACTTATTTATGACTTCATTCAACATGCTATACTATAACTTATTTATGACTTCATTCAACATGCTATACTATAACTTATTTATGACTTCATTCAACATGCTATACTATGACTTATTTATGACTTCATTCAACATGCTATACTATGACTTATTCATGACTTCATTCAGCATGCTATACTAAGACTTATTTATGACTTCATTCAACATGCTATACAACGACTTATTTATGACTTCATTCAAAATGCTATACTACGACTTATTTATGACTTCATTCAACATGCTATACTATAACTTATTTATGACTTCATTCAACATGCTATACTATGACTTATTTATGACTTCATTCAACATGCTATACTATGACTTATTTATGACTTCATTCAGCATGCTATACTAAGACTTATTTATGACTTCATTCAACATGCTATACAACGACTTATTTATGACTTCATTCAAAATGCTATACTATAACTTATTTATGACTTCATTCAACATGCTATACTATGACTTATTTATGACTTCATTCAACATGCTATACTATGACTTATTTATGACTTCATTCAACATGCTATACTATGACTTATTTATGACTTCATTCAACATGCTATACTACGACTTATTTATGACTTCATTCAACATGCTATACTATGACTTATTTATGACTTCATTCAACATGCTATACTATAACTTATTTATGACTTCATTCAGCATGCTATACTACGACTTATTTATGACTTCATTCAGCATGCTATACTACGACTTATTTATGACTTCATTCAGCATGCTATACTATGACTTATTTATGACTTCATTCAACATGCTATACTATGACTTATTTATGACTTCATTCAACATGCTATACTATAACTTATTTATGACTTCATTCAACATGCTATACTACGACTTATTTATGACTTCATTCAGCATGCTATACTATGACTTATTTATGACTTCATTCAACATGCTATACTATGACTTATTTATGACTTCATTCAGCATGCTATACTAAGACTTATTTATGACTTCATTCAACATGCTATACAACGACTTATTTATGACTTCATTCAAAATGCTATACTACGACTTATTTATGACTTCATTCAACATGCTATACTATAACTTATTTATGACTTCATTCAACATGCTATACTACAACTTATTTATGACTTCATTCAACATGCTATACTATGACTTATTCATGACTTCATTCAGCACGCTATACTATAACTTATTTATGACTTCATTCAACATGCTATACTATGACTTATTTATGACTTCATTCAGCATGCTATACTATGACTTATTCATGACTTCATTCAACATGCTATACTATAACTTATTTATGACTTCATTCAACATGCTATACTATGACTTATTTATGACTTCATTCAACATGCTATACTAAGACTTATTTATGACTTCATTCAACATGCTATACTAAGACTTATTTATGACTTCATTCAACATGCTATACTAAGACGTATTTATGACTTCATTCAACATGCTATACTAAGACTTATTTATGACTTCATTTAGCATGCTATACTATAACTTATTTATGACTTCATTCAACATGCTATACTATAACTTATTTATGACTTCATTCAACATGCTATACTAAGACTTATTTATGACTTCATTTAGCATGCTATACTATAACTTATTTATGACTTCATTCAACATGCTATACTAAGACTTATTTATGACTTCATTCAGCATGCTATACTATAACTTATTTATGACTTCATTCAGCATGCTATACTAAGACTTATTTATGACTTCATTCAGCATGCTATAGTATGACTTATTTATGACTTCATTCAACATGCTATACTATGACTTATTTATGACTTCATTCAACATGCTATACTATAACTTATTTATGACTTCATTCAACATGCTATACTATGACTTATTTATGACTTCATTCAACATGCTATACTATAACTTATTTATGACTTCATTCAACATGCTATACTATAACTTATTTATGACTTCATTCAGCATGCTATACTATAACTTATTTATGACTTCATTCAACATGCTATAGTATGACTTATTTATGACTTCATTCAACATGCTATACTATAACTTATTTATGACTTCATTCAACATGCTATACTATGACTTATTTATGACTTCATTCAACATGCTATACTATAACTTATTTATGACTTCATTCAACATGCTATACTATGACTTATTTATGACTTCATTCAGCATGCTATACTAAGACTTATTTATGACTTCATTCAACATGCTATACTATAACTTATTTATGACTTCATTCAACATGCTATACTATGACTTATTTATGACTTCATTCAGCATGCTATACTAAGACTTATTTATGACTTCATTCAACATGCTATACTATAACTTATTTATGACTTCATTCAACATGCTATACTATAACTTATTCATGACTTCATTCAGCATGCTATACTACGACTTATTTATGACTTCATTCAGCATGCTATACTACGACTTATTTATGACTTCATTCAGCATGCTATACTACGACTTATTTATGACTTCATTCAGCATGCTATACTACGACTTATTTATGACTTCATTCAGCATGCTATACTACGACTTATTTATGACTTCATTCAGCATGCTATACTACGACTTATTTATGACTTCATTCAACATGCTATACTAAGACTTATTTATGACTTCATTCAGCATGCTATACTGTGACTTATTTATGACTTCATTCAACATGCTATACTGTGACTTATTTATGACTTCATTCAACATGCTATACTATGACTTATTTATGACTTCATTCAACATGCTATACTGTGACTTATTTATGACTTCATTCAACATGCTATACTGTGACTTATTTATGACTTCATTCAGCATGCTATACTGTGACTTATTTATGACTTCATTCAACATGCTATACTACGACTTATTTATGACTTCATTCAACATGCTATACTGTGACTTATTTATGACTTCATTCAACATGCTATACTATGACTTATTTATGACTTCATTCAGCATGCTATACTGTGACTTATTTATGACTTCATTCAACATGCTATACTGTGACTTATTTATGACTTCATTCAACATGCTATACTACGACTTATTTATGACTTCATTCAACATGCTATACTATGACTTATTTATGACTTCATTCAACATGCTATACTGTGACTTATTTATGACTTCATTCAACATGCTATACTATGACTTATTTATGACTTCATTCAGCATGCTATACTGTGACTTATTTATGACTTCATTCAACATGCTATACTGTGACTTATTTATGACTTCATTCAACATGCTATACTATGACTTATTTATGACTTCATTCAACATGCTATACTGTGACTTATTTATGACTTCATTCAACATGCTATACTACGACTTATTTATGACTTCATTCAACATGCTATACTGTGACTTATTTATGACTTCATTCAACATGCTATACTACGACTTATTTATGACTTCATTCAACATGCTATACTACGACTTATTTATGACTTCATTCAGCATGCTATACTATGACTTATTTATGACTTCATTCAACATGCTATACTGTGACTTATTTATGACTTCATTCAGCATGCTATACTATGACTTATTTATGACTTCATTCAACATGCTATACTGTGACTTATTTATGACTTCATTCAGCATGCTATACTATGACTTATTTATGACTTCATTCAACATGCTATACTATGACTTATTTATGACTTCATTCAACATGCTATACTGTGACTTATTTATGACTTCATTCAGCATGCTATACTACGATTTATTTATGACTTCATTCAGCATGCTATACTATGACTTATTTATGACTTCATTCAACATGCTATACTATAACTTATTTATGACTTCATTCAACATGCTATACTATGACTTATTTATGACTTCATTCAACATGCTATACTATGACTTATTTATGACTTCATTCAGCATGCTATACTATGACTTATTTATGACTTCATTCAACATGCTATACTATGACTTATTTATGACTTCATTCAGCATGCTATACAACGACTTATTTATGACTTCATTCAAAATGCTATACTACGACTTATTTATGACTTCATTCAACATGCTATACTACGACTTATTTATGACTTCATTCAACATGCTATACTATAACTTATTTATGACTTCATTCAACATGCTATACTATAACTTATTTATGACTTCATTCAACATGCTATACTATGACTTATTTATGACTTCATTCAACATGCTATACAACGACTTATTTATGACTTCATTCAAAATGCTATACTACGACTTATTTATGACTTCATTCAACATGCTATACTATAACTTATTTATGACTTCATTCAACATGCTATACTATGACTTATTTATGACTTCATTCAAAATGCTATACTATAACTTATTTATGACTTCATTCAACATGCTATACTATGACTTATTTATGACTTCATTCAACATGCTATACTATGACTTATTTATGACTTCATTCAACATGCTATACTATGACTTATTTATGACTTCATTCAACATGCTATACTACGACTTATTTATGACTTCATTCAACATGCTATACTATGACTTATTTATGACTTCATTCAACATGCTATACTATAACTTATTTATGACTTCATTCAGCATGCTATACTATAACTTATTTATGACTTCATTCAACATGCTATACTATAACTTATTTATGACTTCATTCAGCATGCTATACTATAACTTATTTATGACTTCATTCAACATGCTATACTACGACTTATTTATGACTTCATTCAGCATGCTATACTATGACTTATTTATGACTTCATTCAACATGCTATACTATAACTTATTTATGACTTCATTCAACATGCTATACTACGACTTATTTATGACTTCATTCAGCATGCTATACTATGACTTATTTATGACTTCATTCAACATGCTATACTATAACTTATTTATGACTTCATTCAACATGCTATACTACGACTTATTTATGACTTCATTCAGCATGCTATACTATAACTTATTTATGACTTCATTCAACATGCTATACTATAACTTATTTATGACTTCATTCAACATGCTATACTACGACTTATTTATGACTTCATTCAGCATGCTATACTATGACTTATTTATGACTTCATTCAACATGCTATACTATAACTTATTTATGACTTCATTCAACATGCTATACTACGACTTATTTATGACTTCATTCAGCATGCTATACTATGACTTATTTATGACTTCATTCAACATGCTATACTATGACTTATTTATGACTTCATTCAGCATGCTATACTAAGACTTATTTATGACTTCATTCAACATGCTATACAACGACTTATTTATGACTTCATTCAAAATGCTATACTACGACTTATTTATGACTTCATTCAACATGCTATACTATAACTTATTTATGACTTCATTCAACATGCTATACTATGACTTATTTATGACTTCATTCAACATGCTATACTATGACTTATTCATGACTTCATTCAGCACGCTATACTATAACTTATTTATGACTTCATTCAACATGCTATACTATGACTTATTTATGACTTCATTCAGCACGCTATACTATAACTTATTTATGACTTCATTCAACATGCTATACTATGACTTATTTATGACTTCATTCAACATGCTATACTAAGACTTATTTATGACTTCATTCAACATGCTATACTATAACTTATTTATGACTTCATTCAACATGCTATACTATGACTTATTCATGACTTCATTCAGCACGCTATACTATAACTTATTTATGACTTCATTCAACATGCTATACTATGACTTATTTATGACTTCATTCAGCATGCTATACTATGACTTATTCATGACTTCATTCAACATGCTATACTATAACTTATTTATGACTTCATTCAACATGCTATACTATGACTTATTCATGACTTCATTCAACATGCTATACTATAACTTATTTATGACTTCATTCAACATGCTATACTAAGACTTATTTATGACTTCATTCAGCATGCTATACTATAACTTATTTATGACTTCATTCAACATGCTATACTAAGACTTATTTATGACTTCATTCAGCATGCTATACTATAACTTATTTATGACTTCATTCAACATGCTATACTAAGACTTATTTATGACTTCATTCAGCATGCTATACTATAACTTATTTATGACTTCATTCAACATGCTATACTAAGACTTATTTATGACTTCATTCAGCATGCTATACTATAACTTATTTATGACTTCATTCAACATGCTATACTATAACTTATTTATGACTTCATTCAACATGCTATACTAAGACTTATTTATGACTTCATTCAGCATGCTATACTATAACTTATTTATGACTTTATTCAACATGCTATACTATGACTTATTTATGACTTCATTCAGCATGCTATACTAAGACTTATTTATGACTTCATTCAACATGCTATACTAAGACTTATTTATGACTTCATTCAACATGCTATACTAAGACTTATTTATGACTTCATTCAGCATGCTATACTATAACTTATTTATGACTTTATTCAACATGCTATACTATGACTTATTTATGACTTCATTCAGCATGCTATACTAAGACTTATTTATGACTTCATTCAACATGCTATACTAAGACTTATTTATGACTTCATTCAACATGCTATACTAAGACTTATTTATGACTTCATTCAACATGCTATACTAAGACTTATTTATGACTTCATTCAACATGCTATACTATAACTTATTTATGACTTTATTCAACATGCTATACTAAGACTTATTTATGACTTCATTCAACATGCTATACTATAACTTATTTATGACTTCATTCAACATGCTATACTATGACTTATTTATGACTTCATTCAGCATGCTATACTATAACTTATTTATGACTTTATTCAACATGCTATACAACGACTTATTTATGACTTCATTCAACATGCTATACTAAGACTTATTTATGACTTCATTCAACATGCTATACTATAACTTATTTATGACTTTATTCAACATGCTATACTATGACTTATTTATGACTTCATTCAACATGCTATACTAAGACTTATTTATGACTTCATTCAACATGCTATACTATAACTTATTTATGACTTCATTCAACATGCTATACTAAGACTTATTTATGACTTCATTCAGCATGCTATACTATAACTTATTCATGACTTCATTCAGCATGCTATACTATAACTTATTTATGACTTCATTCAACATGCTATACTATAACTTATTCATGACTTCATTCAGCATGCTATACTATAACTTATTTATGACTTCATTCAGCATGCTATACTAAGACTTATTTATGACTTCATTCAACATGCTATACTATAACTTATTTATGACTTCATTCAACATGCTATACTATAACTTATTTATGACTTCATTCAGCATGCTATACTAAGACTTATTTATGACTTCATTCAACATGCTATACTAAGACTTATTTATGACTTCATTCAACATGCTATACTATAACTTATTTATGACTTCATTCAACATGCTATACTACGACTTATTTATGACTTCATTCAGCATGCTATACTACAACTTATTTATGACTTCATTCAGCATGCTATACTATGACTTATTTATGACTTCATTCAACATGCTATACTATAACTTATTCATGACTTCATTCAGCATGCTATACTATGACTTATTTATGACTTCATTCAACATGCTATACTATAACTTATTTATGACTTCATTCAACATGCTATACTACGACTTATTTATGACTTCATTCAGCATGCTATACTATGACTTATTTATGACTTCATTCAACATGCTATACTATAACTTATTTATGACTTCATTCAACATGCTATACTACGACTTATTTATGACTTCATTCAGCATGCTATACTATGACTTATTTATGACTTCATTCAACATGCTATACTACGACTTATTTATGACTTCATTCAACATGCTATACTATAACTTATTTATGACTTCATTCAACATGCTATACTACGACTTATTTATGACTTCATTCAGCATGCTATACTATGACTTATTTATGACTTCATTCAGCATGCTATACTATGACTTATTTATGACTTCATTCAGCATGCTATACTATGACTTATTTATGACTTCATTCAGCATGCTATACTATGACTTATTTATGACTTCATTCAACATGCTATACTATAACTTATTCATGACTTCATTCAGCATGCTATACTATGACTTATTTATGACTTCATTCAGCATGCTATACTATGACTTATTTATGACTTCATTCAGCATGCTATACTATGACTTATTTATGACTTCATTCAACATGCTATACTATAACTTATTCATGACTTCATTCAGCATGCTATACTATGACTTATTTATGACTTCATTCAGCATGCTATACAACGACTTATTTATGACTTCATTCAGCATGCTATACTATGACTTATTTATGACTTCATTCAGCATGCTATACAACGACTTATTTATGACTTCATTCAGCATGCTATACTATGACTTATTTATGACTTCATTCAACATGCTATACTACGACTTATTTATTACTTCATTCAACATGCTATACTACGACTTATTTATGACTTCATTCAGCATGCTATACTATAACTTATTTATGACTTCATTCAGCATGCTATACTACGACTTATTTATGACTTCATTCAACATGCTATACTAAGACTTATTTATGACTTCATTCAGCATGCTATACTACGACTTATTTATGACTTCATTCAGCATGCTATACTACGACTTATTTATGACTTCATTCAACATGCTATACTACGACTTATTTATGACTTCATTCAACATGCTATACTACGACTTATTTATGACTTCATTCAACATGCTATACTACGACTTATTTATGACTTCATTCAGCATGCTATACTACGACTTATTTATGACTTCATTCAACATGCTATACTACGACTTATTTATGACTTCATTCAGCATGCTATACTATAACTTATTTATGACTTCATTCAGCATGCTATACTACAACTTATTTATGACTTCATTCAACATGCTATACAACGACTTATTTATGACTTCATTCAGCATGCTATACTACGACTTATTTATGACTTCATTCAGCATGCTATACTATGACTTATTTATGACTTCATTCAGCATGCTATACTATGACTTATTTATGACTTCATTCAGCATGCTATACTACGACTTATTTATGACTTCATTCAGCATGCTATACTATGACTTATTTATGACTTCATTCAACATGCTATACTATAACTTATTTATGACTTCATTCAACATGCTATACTATGACTTATTTATGACTTCATTCAACATGCTATACTATGACTTATTTATGACTTCATTCAACATGCTATACTATGACTTATTTATGACTTCATTCAGCATGCTATACTATAACTTATTTATGACTTCATTCAGCATGCTATACTATGACTTATTTATGACTTCATTCAACATGCTATACTATAACTTATTTATGACTTCATTCAGCATGCTATACTATGACTTATTTATGACTTCATTCAACATGCTATACTATGACTTATTTATGACTTCATTCAGCATGCTATACTATAACTTATTTATGACTTCATTCAGCATGCTATACTATGACTTATTTATGACTTCATTCAACATGCTATACTATAACTTATTTATGACTTCATTCAACATGCTATACTATAACTTATTTATGACTTCATTCAACATGCTATACTATGACTTATTTATGACTTCATTCAACATGCTATACTATAACTTATTTATGACTTCATTCAACATGCTATACTATGACTTATTTATGACTTCATTCAACATGCTATACTATAACTTATTTATGACTTCATTCAACATGCTATACTATAACTTATTTATGACTTCATTCAACATGCTATACTATGACTTATTTATGACTTCATTCAGCATGCTATACAACGACTTATTTATGACTTCATTCAACATGCTATACTATGATTTATTTATGACTTCATTCAACATGCTATACAACGACTTATTTATGACTTCATTCAACATGCTATACTATAACTTATTTATGACTTCATTCAACATGCTATACTACGACTTATTTATGACTTCATTCAGCATGCTATACTATGATTTATTTATGACTTCATTCAACATGCTATACTATGACTTATTTATGACTTCATTCAGCATGCTATACTATAACTTATTTATGACTTCATTCAACATGCTATACTATAACTTATTTATGACTTCATTCAACATGCTATACTATGACTTATTTATGACTTCATTCAACATGCTATACTATAACTTATTTATGACTTCATTCAACATGCTATACTATAACTTATTTATGACTTCATTCAACATGCTATACTATGACTTATTTATGACTTCATTCAGCATGCTATACAACGACTTATTTATGACTTCATTCAACATGCTATACTATGATTTATTTATGACTTCATTCAACATGCTATACAACGACTTATTTATGACTTCATTCAACATGCTATACTATAACTTATTTATGACTTCATTCAACATGCTATACTACGACTTATTTATGACTTCATTCAGCATGCTATACTATGATTTATTTATGACTTCATTCAACATGCTATACTATGACTTATTTATGACTTCATTCAGCATGCTATACTATAACTTATTTATGACTTCATTCAACATGCTATACTATAACTTATTTATGACTTCATTCAACATGCTATACTATGACTTATTTATGACTTCATTCAACATGCTATACTATGATTTATTTATGACTTCATTCAACATGCTATACTACGACTTATTTATGACTTCATTCAACATGCTATACTATGACTTATTTATGACTTCATTCAACATGCTATACTATGACTTATTTATGACTTCATTCAACATGCTATACTATGACTTATTTATGACTTCATTCAACATGCTATACTATGACTTATTTATGACTTCATTCAACATGCTATACTATGACTTATTTATGACTTCATTCAACATGCTATACTATAACTTATTTATGACTTCATTCAACATGCTATACTATAACTTATTTATGACTTCATTCAACATGCTATACAACGACTTATTTATGACTTCATTCAACATGCTATACTATGATTTATTTATGACTTCATTCAACATGCTATACAACGACTTATTTATGACTTCATTCAACATGCTATACTACGACTTATTTATGACTTCATTCAACATGCTATACTATAACTTATTTATGACTTCATTCAACATGCTATACTACGACTTATTTATGACTTCATTCAGCATGCTATACTACGACTTATTTATGACTTCATTCAACATGCTATACTATAACTTATTTATGACTTCATTCAACATGCTATACAACGACTTATTTATGACTTCATTCAACATGCTATACAACGACTTATTTATGACTTCATTCAACATGCTATACTATAACTTATTTATGACTTCATTCAACATGCTATACTATGACTTATTTATGACTTCATTCAACATGCTATACTATGACTTATTTATGACTTCATTCAACATGCTATACAACGACTTATTTATGACTTCATTCAACATGCTATACTACGACTTATTTATGACTTCATTCAACATGCTATACTATGACTTATTTATGACTTCATTCAACATGCTATACTATGATTTATTTATGACTTCATTCAACATGCTATACAACGACTTATTTATGACTTCATTCAACATGCTATACTACGACTTATTTATGACTTCATTCAACATGCTATACTATGACTTATTTATGACTTCATTCAACATGCTATACTACGACTTATTTATGACTTCATTCAGCATGCTATACTACGACTTATTTATGACTTCATTCAGCATGCTATACTACGACTTATTTATGACTTCATTCAACATGCTATACTATGACTTATTTATGACTTCATTCAGCATGCTATACTATGATTTATTTATGACTTCATTCAACATGCTATACAACGACTTATTTATGACTTCATTCAACATGCTATACTACGACTTATTTATGACTTCATTCAACATGCTATACTATGATTTATTTATGACTTCATTCAACATGCTATACAACGACTTATTTATGACTTCATTCAACATGCTATACTACGACTTATTTATGACTTCATTCAACATGCTATACTATGACTTATTTATGACTTCATTCAACATGCTATACTACGACTTATTTATGACTTCATTCAGCATGCTATACTACGACTTATTTATGACTTCATTCAACATGCTATACTATGATTTATTTATGACTTCATTCAGCATGCTATACTAAGACCTATTTATGACTTCATTCAACATGCTATACAACGACTTATTTATGACTTCATTCAGCATGCTATACTAAGACTTATTTATGACTTCATTCAACATGCTATACTATGACTTATTTATGACTTCATTCAACATGCTATACTATGATTTATTTATGACTTCATTCAGCATGCTATACTACGACTTATTTATGACTTCATTCAGCATGCTATACTATGATTTATTTATGACTTCATTCAGCATGCTATACTACGACTTATTTATGACTTCATTCAACATGCTATACTATGACTTATTTATGACTTCATTCAGCATGCTATACTATAACTTATTTATGACTTCATTCAGCATGCTATACTATGACTTATTTATGACTTCATTCAACATGCTATACTATAACTTATTTATGACTTCATTCAACATGCTATACTATAACTTATTTATGACTTCATTCAACATGCTATACTATGACTTATTTATGACTTCATTCAACATGCTATACTATAACTTATTTATGACTTCATTCAACATGCTATACTATAACTTATTTATGACTTCATTCAACATGCTATACTATGATTTATTTATGACTTCATTCAACATGCTATACAACGACTTATTTATGACTTCATTCAACATGCTATACTATAACTTATTTATGACTTCATTCAACATGCTATACTACGACTTATTTATGACTTCATTCAGCATGCTATACTATGATTTATTTATGACTTCATTCAACATGCTATACTATGACTTATTTATGACTTCATTCAGCATGCTATACTATAACTTATTTATGACTTCATTCAACATGCTATACTATAACTTATTTATGACTTCATTCAACATGCTATACTATGACTTATTTATGACTTCATTCAACATGCTATACTATAACTTATTTATGACTTCATTCAACATGCTATACAACGACTTATTTATGACTTCATTCAACATGCTATACTACGACTTATTTATGACTTCATTCAACATGCTATACTATGATTTATTTATGACTTCATTCAACATGCTATACAACGACTTATTTATGACTTCATTCAACATGCTATACTATGATTTATTTATGACTTCATTCAACATGCTATACAACGACTTATTTATGACTTCATTCAACATGCTATACTATGACTTATTTATGACTTCATTCAACATGCTATACTATGATTTATTTATGACTTCATTCAACATGCTATACTACGACTTATTTATGACTTCATTCAACATGCTATACTATGACTTATTTATGACTTCATTCAACATGCTATACTATGACTTATTTATGACTTCATTCAACATGCTATACTATGACTTATTTATGACTTCATTCAACATGCTATACTATGACTTATTTATGACTTCATTCAACATGCTATACTATGACTTATTTATGACTTCATTCAACATGCTATACTATAACTTATTTATGACTTCATTCAACATGCTATACTATAACTTATTTATGACTTCATTCAACATGCTATACAACGACTTATTTATGACTTCATTCAACATGCTATACTACGACTTATTTATGACTTCATTCAACATGCTATACTATAACTTATTTATGACTTCATTCAACATGCTATACTACGACTTATTTATGACTTCATTCAGCATGCTATACTATGACTTATTTATGACTTCATTCAACATGCTATACTATGACTTATTTATGACTTCATTCAACATGCTATACTATAACTTATTTATGACTTCATTCAACATGCTATACTATGATTTATTTATGACTTCATTCAACATGCTATACAACGACTTATTTATGACTTCATTCAACATGCTATACTACGACTTATTTATGACTTCATTCAACATGCTATACTATAACTTATTTATGACTTCATTCAACATGCTATACTACGACTTATTTATGACTTCATTCAGCATGCTATACTACGACTTATTTATGACTTCATTCAACATGCTATACTATAACTTATTTATGACTTCATTCAACATGCTATACAACGACTTATTTATGACTTCATTCAACATGCTATACAACGACTTATTTATGACTTCATTCAACATGCTATACTATAACTTATTTATGACTTCATTCAACATGCTATACTATGACTTATTTATGACTTCATTCAACATGCTATACTATGACTTATTTATGACTTCATTCAACATGCTATACAACGACTTATTTATGACTTCATTCAACATGCTATACTACGACTTATTTATGACTTCATTCAACATGCTATACTATGACTTATTTATGACTTCATTCAACATGCTATACTATGATTTATTTATGACTTCATTCAACATGCTATACAACGACTTATTTATGACTTCATTCAACATGCTATACTACGACTTATTTATGACTTCATTCAACATGCTATACTATGACTTATTTATGACTTCATTCAACATGCTATACTACGACTTATTTATGACTTCATTCAGCATGCTATACTACGACTTATTTATGACTTCATTCAGCATGCTATACTACGACTTATTTATGACTTCATTCAACATGCTATACTATGACTTATTTATGACTTCATTCAACATGCTATACTATGATTTATTTATGACTTCATTCAGCATGCTATACTAAGACCTATTTATGACTTCATTCAACATGCTATACAACGACTTATTTATGACTTCATTCAGCATGCTATACTAAGACTTATTTATGACTTCATTCAACATGCTATACTATGACTTATTTATGACTTCATTCAGCATGCTATACTACGACTTATTTATGACTTCATTCAGCATGCTATACTACGACTTATTTATGACTTCATTCAGCATGCTATACTATGATTTATTTATGACTTCATTCAGCATGCTATACTACGACTTATTTATGACTTCATTCAGCATGCTATACTACGACTTATTTATGACTTCATTCAACATGCTATACTACGACTTATTTATGACTTCATTCAGCATGCTATACTACGACTTATTTATGACTTCATTCAACATGCTATACTATGACTTATTTATGACTTCATTCAGCACGCTATACTACGACTTATTTATGACTTCATTCAACATGCTATACTAAGACTTATTTATGACTTCATTCAGCATGCTATACTATGACTTATTTATGACTTCATTCAACATGCTATACTAAGACTTATTTATGACTTCATTCAGCATGCTATACTATGACTTATTTATGACTTCATTCAACATGCTATACTAAGACTTATTCATGACTTCATTCAGCATGCTATACTAAGACTTATTTATGACTTCATTCAGCATGCTATACTACGACTTATTTATGACTTCATTCAGCATGCTATACTACGACTTATTTATGACTTCATTCAGCATGCTATACTATGACTTATTTATGACTTCATTCAACATGCTATACTACAACTTATTTATGACTTCATTCAGCATGCTATACTCCGACTTATTTATGACTTCATTCAGCATGCTATACTAAGACTTATTTATGACTTCATTCAACATGCTATACTACGACTTATTTATGACTTCATTCAACATGCTATACTAAGACTTATTTATGACTTCATTCAACATGCTATACTAAGACTTATTTATGACTTCATTCAGCATGCTATACTACGACTTATTTATGACTTCATTCAACATGCTATACTAAGACTTATTTATGACTTCATTCAACATGCTATACTACGACTTATTTATGACTTCATTCAACATGCTATACTAAGACTTATTTATGACTTCATTCAACATGCTATACTAAGACTTATTTATGACTTCATTCAGCATGCTATACTACGACTTATTTATGACTTCATTCAGCATGCTATACTACGACTTATTTATGACTTCATTCAACATGCTATACTATGACCTATTTATGACTTCATTCAACATGCTATACTATGACTTATTTATGACTTCATTCAACATGCTATACTAAGACTTATTTATGACTTCATTCAACATGCTATACTACGACTTATTTTTGACTTCATTCAACATGCTATACTACGACTTATTTATGACTTCATTCAGCATGCTATACTACGACTTATTTATGACTTCATTCAGCATGCTATACTACGACTTATTTATGACTTCATTCAACATGCTATACTATGACTTATTTATGACTTCATTCAGCATGCTATACTATGACTTATTTATGACTTCATTCAGCATGCTATACTATGACTTATTTATGACTTCATTCAACATGCTATACTATGACTTATTTATGACTTCATTCAACATGCTATACTATGACTTATTTATGACTTCATTCAACATGCTATACTAAGACTTATTTATGACTTCATTCAGCACGCTATACTACGACTTATTTATGACTTCATTCAACATGCTATACTATGACTTATTTATGACTTCATTCAGCACGCTATACTACGACTTATTTATGACTTCATTCAGCATGCTATACTACGACTTATTTATGACTTCATTCAGCACGCTATACTACGACTTATTTATGACTTCATTCAGCATGCTATACTATGACTTATTTATGACTTCATTCAGCACGCTATACTATGACTTATTTATGACTTCATTCAGCACGCTATACTACGACTTATTTATGACTTCATTCAGCATGCTATACTACGACTTATTTATGACTTCATTCAACATGCTATACTACGACTTATTTATGACTTCATTCAGCATGCTATACTATGACTTATTTATGACTTCATTCAGCATGCTATACTATGACTTATTTATGACTTCATTCAGCATGCTATACTATGACTTATTTATGACTTCATTCAACATGCTATACTATGACTTATTTATGACTTCATTCAACATGCTATACTATGACTTATTTATGACTTCATTCAACATGCTATACTAAGACTTATTTATGACTTCATTCAGCACGCTATACTACGACTTATTTATGACTTCATTCAACATGCTATACTATGACTTATTTATGACTTCATTCAGCACGCTATACTACGACTTATTTATGACTTCATTCAGCATGCTATACTCCGACTTATTTATGACTTCATTCAGCATGCTATACTAAGACTTATTTATGACTTCATTCAACATGCTATACTACGACTTATTTATGACTTCATTCAACATGCTATACTAAGACTTATTTATGACTTCATTCAACATGCTATACTAAGACTTATTTATGACTTCATTCAACATGCTATACTAAGACTTATTTATGACTTCATTCAACATGCTATACTACGACTTATTTATGACTTCATTCAACATGCTATACTAAGACTTATTTATGACTTCATTCAACATGCTATACTACGACTTATTTATGACTTCATTCAACATGCTATACTAAGACTTATTTATGACTTCATTCAACATGCTATACTAAGACTTATTTATGACTTCATTCAGCATGCTATACTACGACTTATTTATGACTTCATTCAGCATGCTATACTACGACTTATTTATGACTTCATTCAACATGCTATACTATGACCTATTTATGACTTCATTCAACATGCTATACTATGACTTATTTATGACTTCATTCAACATGCTATACTAAGACTTATTTATGACTTCATTCAGCATGCTATACTACGACTTATTTATGACTTCATTCAACATGCTATACTACGACTTATTTATGACTTCATTCAGCATGCTATACTACGACTTATTTATGACTTCATTCAACATGCTATACTACGACTTATTTTTGACTTCATTCAACATGCTATACTACAACTTATTTATGACTTCATTCAGCATGCTATACTACGACTTATTTATGACTTCATTCAGCATGCTATACTACGACTTATTTATGACTTCATTCAACATGCTATACTATGACTTATTTATGACTTCATTCAGCATGCTATACTACGACTTATTTATGACTTCATTCAGCATGCTATACTACGACTTATTTATGACTTCATTCAACATGCTATACTATGACTTATTTATGACTTCATTCAGCATGCTATACTATGACTTATTTATGACTTCATTCAACATGCTATACTATGACTTATTTATGACTTCATTCAACATGCTATACTATGACTTATTTATGACTTCATTCAACATGCTATACTAAGACTTATTTATGACTTCATTCAGCACGCTATACTACGACTTATTTATGACTTCATTCAACATGCTATACTATGACTTATTTATGACTTCATTCAGCACGCTATACTACGACTTATTTATGACTTCATTCAGCATGCTATACTACGACTTATTTATGACTTCATTCAGCATGCTATACTACGACTTATTTATGACTTCATTCAGCACGCTATACTACGACTTATTTATGACTTCATTCAGCATGCTATACTATGACTTATTTATGACTTCATTCAGCATGCTATACTATGACTTATTTATGACTTCATTCAACATGCTATACTACGACTTATTTATGACTTCATTCAGCATGCTATACTACGACTTATTTATGACTTCATTCAACATGCTATACTACGACTTATTTATGACTTAATTCAGCATGCTATACTACGACTTATTTATGACTTCATTCAGCATGCTATACTACGACTTATTTATGACTTCATTCAACATGCTATACTACGACTTATTTATGACTTAATTCAGCATGCTATACTACGACTTATTTATGACTTCATTCAACATGCTATACTAAGACTTATTTATGACTTCATTCAGCATGCTATACTACGACTTATTTATGACTTCATTCAACATGCTATACTAAGACTTATTTATGACTTCATTCAGCATGCTATACTACGACTTATTTATGACTTCATTCAGCATGCTATACTACGACTTATTTATGACTTCATTCAGCATGCTATACTAAGACTTATTTATGACTTCATTCAACATGCTATACTACGACTTATTTATGACTTCATTCAGCATGCTATACTACAACTTATTTATGACTTCATTCAGCATGCTATACTAAGACTTATTTATGACTTCATTCAGCATGCTATACTACGACTTATTTATGACTTCATTCAGCATGCTATACTACGACTTATTTATGACTTCATTCAGCATGCTATACTAAGACTTATTTATGACTTCATTCAGCATGCTATACTACAACTTATTTATGACTTCATTCAGCATGCTATACTAAGACTTATTTATGACTTCATTCAGCATGCTATACTACAACTTATTTATGACTTCATTCAGCATGCTATACTACGACTTATTTATGACTTCATTCAGCATGCTATACTACGACTTATTTATGACTTCATTCAACATGCTATACTACGACTTATTTATGACTTCATTCAACATGCTATACTACGACTTATTTATGACTTCATTCAGCATGCTATACTACGACTTATTTATGACTTCATTCAACATGCTATACTACGACTTATTTATGACTTCATTCAACATGCTATACTAAGACTTATTTATGACTTCATTCAGCATGCTATACTACAACTTATTTATGACTTCATTCAGCATGCTATACTAAGACTTATTTATGACTTCATTCAGCATGCTATACTACAACTTATTTATGACTTCATTCAGCATGCTATACTAAGACTTATTTATGACTTCATTCAGCATGCTATACTACAACTTATTTATGACTTCATTCAGCATGCTATACTAAGACTTATTTATGACTTCATTCAGCATGCTATACTACAACTTATTTATGACTTCATTCAGCATGCTATACTACGACTTATTTATGACTTCATTCAGCATGCTATACTACGACTTATTTATGACTTCATTCAACATGCTATACTACGACTTATTTATGACTTCATTCAGCATGCTATACTACGACTTATTTATGACTTCATTCAACATGCTATACTACGACTTATTTATGACTTCATTCAGCATGCTATACTAAGACTTATTTATGACTTCATTCAGCATGCTATACTACAACTTATTTATGACTTCATTCAGCATGCTATACTAAGACTTATTTATGACTTCATTCAGCATGCTATACTACAACTTATTTATGACTTCATTCAGCATGCTATACTACGACTTATTTATGACTTCATTCAGCATGCTATACTACGACTTATTTATGACTTCATTCAGCATGCTATACTACGACTTATTTATGACTTCATTCAACATGCTATACTACGACTTATTTATGACTTCATTCAACATGCTATACTACGACTTATTTATGACTTCATTCAGCATGCTATACTACGACTTATTTATGACTTCATTCAGCATGCTATACTACAACTTATTTATGACTTCATTCAGCATGCTATACTACAACTTATTTATGACTTCATTCAGCATGCTATACTACGACTTATTTATGACTTCATTCAACATGCTATACTACGACTTATTTATGACTTCATTCAGCATGCTATACTACAACTTATTTATGACTTCATTCAGCATGCTATACTAAGACTTATTTATGACTTCATTCAGCATGCTATACTACAACTTATTTATGACTTCATTCAGCATGCTATACTACGACTTATTTATGACTTCATTCAGCATGCTATACTACGACTTATTTATGACTTCATTCAGCATGCTATACTACGACTTATTTATGACTTCATTCAACATGCTATACTACGACTTATTTATGACTTCATTCAACATGCTATACTACGACTTATTTATGACTTCATTCAGCATGCTATACTACGACTTATTTATGACTTCATTCAGCATGCTATACTACGACTTATTTATGACTTCATTCAACATGCTATACTACGACTTATTTATGACTTCATTCAACATGCTATACTACGACTTATTTATGACTTCATTCAACATGCTATACTAAGACTTATTTATGACTTCATTCAGCATGCTATACTACGACTTATTTATGACTTCATTCAGCATGCTATACTACGACTTATTTATGACTTCATTCAGCATGCTATACTACGACTTATTTATGACTTCATTCAACATGCTATACTACAACTTATTTATGACTTCATTCAGCATGCTATACTACGACTTATTTATGACTTCATTCAACATGCTATACTAAGACTTATTTATGACTTCATTCAGCATGCTATACTAAGACTTATTTATGACTTCATTCAGCATGCTATACTACGACTTATTTATGACTTCATTCAACATGCTATACTACAACTTATTTATGACTTCATTCAGCATGCTATACTACGACTTATTTATGACTTCATTCAGCATGCTATACTACGACTTATTTATGACTTCATTCAGCATGCTATACTACGACTTATTTATGACTTCATTCAGCATGCTATACTACGACTTATTTATGACTTCATTCAGCATGCTATACTACGACTTGTTTATGACGTCATTCAACATGCTATACTATGACTTATTTATGACTTCATTCAGCATGCTATACTATGACTTATTTATGACTTCATTCAACATGCTATACTATGACTTATTTATGACTTCATTCAGCATGCTATACTATGACTTATTTATGACTTCATTCAGCATGCTATACTAAGACTTATTTATGACTTCATTCAACATGCTATACTATGACTTATTTATGACTTCATTCAACATGCTATACTATGACTTATTTATGACTTCATTCAGCATGCTATACTATGACTTATTTATGACTTCATTCAGCATGCTATACTATGACTTATTTATGACTTCATTCAGCATGCTATACTAAGACTTATTTATGACTTCATTCAACATGCTATACTATGACTTATTTATGACTTCATTCAACATGCTATACTATGACTTATTTATGACTTCATTCAGCATGCTATACTATGACTTATTTATGACTTCATTCAGCATGCTATACTAAGACTTATTTATGACTTCATTCAACATGCTATACTACGACTTATTTTTGACTTCATTCAACATGCTATACTACGACTTATTTATGACTTCATTCAACATGCTATACTACGACTTATTTTTGACTTCATTCAACATGCTATACTACGACTTATTTATGACTTCATTCAGCATGCTATACTACGACTTGTTTATGACTTCATTCAACATGCTATACTACAACTTATTTATGACTTCATTCAGCATGCTATACTACGACTTGTTTATGACTTCATTCAACATGCTATACTACAACTTATTTATGACTTCATTCAACATGCTATACTACGACTTATTTTTGACTTCATTCAACATGCTATACTACGACTTATTTATGACTTCATTCAGCATGCTATACTACGACTTGTTTATGACTTCATTCAACATGCTATACTACAACTTATTTATGACTTCATTCAGCATGCTATACTACGACTTATTTATGACTTCATTCAACATGCTATACTACAACTTATTTATGACTTCATTCAGCATGCTATACTACGACTTATTTTTGACTTCATTCAACATGCTATACTACGACTTATTTATGACTTCATTCAGCATGCTATAATACGACTTGTTTATGACTTCATTCAACATGCTATACTACAACTTATTTATGACTTCATTCAGCATGCTATACTACGACTTATTTATGACTTCATTCAGCATGCTATACTACGACTTATTTATGACTTCATTCAACATGCTATACTACAACTTATTTATGACTTCATTCAACATGCTATACTACAACTTATTTATGACTTCATTCAACATGCTATACTACAACTTATTTATGACTTCATTCAACATGCTATACTACAACTTATTTATGACTTCATTCAGCATGCTATACTAAGACTTATTTATGACTTCATTCAACATGCTATACTAAGACTTATTTATGACTTCATTCAGCATGCTATACTACGACTTATTTATGACTTCATTCAGCACGCTATACTAAGACTTATTTATGACTTCATTCAACATGCTATACTAAGACTTATTTATGACTTCATTCAACATGCTATACTAAGACTTATTTATGACTTCATTCAACATGCTATACTACGACTTATTTATGACTTCATTCAGCATGCTATACTACAACTTATTTATGACTTCATTCAACATGCTATACTAAGACTTATTTATGACTTCATTCAACATGCTATACTATGACTTATTTATGACTTCATTCAACATGCTATACTAAGACTTATTTATGACTTCATTCAACATGCTATACTACGACTTATTTATGACTTCATTCAACATGCTATACTATGACTTATTTATGACTTCATTCAACATGCTATACTAAGACTTATTTATGACTTCATTCAACATGCTATACTAAGACTTATTTATGACTTCATTCAGCATGCTATACTGTGACTTATTTATGACTTCATTCAACATGCTATACTGTGACTTATTTATGACTTCATTCAACATGCTATACTGTGACTTATTTATGACTTCATTCAGCATGCTATACTACGACTTATTTATGACTTCATTCAGCATGCTATACTACGACTTATTTATGACTTCATTCAACATGCTATACTATAACTTATTTATGACTTCATTCAGCATGCTATACTACGACTTATTTATGACTTCATTCAACATGCTATACTATAACTTATTTATGACTTCATTCAGCACGCTATACTACGACTTATTTATGACTTCATTCAACATGCTATACTATAACTTATTTATGACTTCATTCAGCATGCTATACTACGACTTATTTATGACTTCATTCAACATGCTATACTATAACTTATTTATGACTTCATTCAGCACGCTATACTACGACTTATTTATGACTTCATTCAACATGCTATACTATGACTTATTTATGACTTCATTCAACATGCTATACTAAGACTTATTTATGACTTCATTCAGCATGCTATACTAAGACTTATTTATGACTTCATTCAACATGCTATACTATGACTTATTTATGACTTCATTCAACATGCTATACTATGACTTATTTATGACTTCATTCAACATGCTATACTATGACTTATTTATGACTTCATTCAACATGCTATACTGTGACTTATTTATGACTTCATTCAACATGCTATACTATAACTTATTTATGACTTCATTCAGCATGCTATACTGTGACTTATTTATGACTTCATTCAACATGCTATACTGTGACTTATTTATGACTTCATTCAACATGCTATACTGTGACTTATTTATGACTTCATTCAGCATGCTATACTACGACTTATTTATGACTTCATTCAACATGCTATACTATAACTTATTTATGACTTCATTCAGCATGCTATACTATGACTTATTTATGACTTCATTCAGCATGCTATACTGTGACTTATTTATGACTTCATTCAACATGCTATACTACGACTTATTTATGACTTCATTCAACATGCTATACTATAACTTATTTATGACTTCATTCAGCACGCTATACTACGACTTATTTATGACTTCATTCAACATGCTATACTATAACTTATTTATGACTTCATTCAGCACGCTATACTATGACTTATTTATGACTTCATTCAACATGCTATACTACGACTTATTTATGACTTCATTCAGCATGCTATACTACGACTTATTTATGACTTCATTCAACATGCTATACTATGACTTATTTATGACTTCATTCAGCATGCTATACAACGACTTATTTATGACTTCATTCAGCATGCTATACTACGACTTATTTATGACTTCATTCAACATGCTATACTATGACTTATTTATGACTTCATTCAGCATGCTATACAACGACTTATTTATGACTTCATTCAGCATGCTATACTACGACTTATTTATGACTTCATTCAACATGCTATACTATGACTTATTTATGACTTCATTCAGCATGCTATACAACGACTTATTTATGACTTCATTCAGCATGCTATACTACGACTTATTTATGACTTCATTCAACATGCTATACTATGACTTATTTATGACTTCATTCAACATGCTATACTACGACTTATTTATGACTTCATTCAGCACGCTATACTACGACTTATTTATGACTTCATTCAACATGCTATACTATAACTTATTTATGACTTCATTCAGCACGCTATACTATGACTTATTTATGACTTCATTCAACATGCTATACAACGACTTATTTATGACTTCATTCAGCATGCTATACTACGACTTATTTATGACTTCATTCAACATGCTATACTATGACTTATTTATGACTTCATTCAACATGCTATACTATGACTTATTTATGACTTCATTCAACATGCTATACTAAGACTTATTTATGACTTCATTCAACATGCTATACTGTGACTTATTTATGACTTCATTCAACATGCTATACTGTGACTTATTTATGACTTCATTCAACATGCTATACTGTGACTTATTTATGACTTCATTCAACATGCTATACTATAACTTATTTATGACTTCATTCAGCATGCTATACTACGACTTATTTATGACTTCATTCAACATGCTATACTATAACTTATTTATGACTTCATTCAGCATGCTATACTACGACTTATTTATGACTTCATTCAACATGCTATACTATAACTTATTTATGACTTCATTCAGCACGCTATACTACGACTTATTTATGACTTCATTCAACATGCTATACTATGACTTATTTATGACTTCATTCAGCATGCTATACTACGACTTATTTATGACTTCATTCAACATGCTATACTATGACTTATTTATGACTTCATTCAACATGCTATACTATGACTTATTTATGACTTCATTCAACATGCTATACTGTGACTTATTTATGACTTCATTCAGCATGCTATACTACGACTTATTTATGACTTCATTCAACATGCTATACTATGACTTATTTATGACTTCATTCAACATGCTATACTATGACTTATTTATGACTTCATTCAACATGCTATACTATAACTTATTTATGACTTCATTCAACATGCTATACTATAACTTATTTATGACTTCATTCAACATGCTATACTATAACTTATTTATGACTTCATTCAACATGCTATACTATAACTTATTTATGACTTCATTCAACATGCTATACTATAACTTATTTATGACTTCATTCAGCATGCTATACTACGACTTATTTATGACTTCATTCAGCATGCTATACTATAACTTATTTATGACTTCATTCAACATGCTATACTATAACTTATTTATGACTTCATTCAACATGCTATACTATAACTTATTTATGACTTCATTCAACATGCTATACTATAACTTATTTATGACTTCATTCAGCATGCTATACTATGACTTATTTATGACTTCATTCAACATGCTATACTATGACTTATTTATGACTTCATTCAACATGCTATACTATAACTTATTTATGACTTCATTCAGCATGCTATACTACGACTTATTTATGACTTCATTCAACATGCTATACTATGACTTATTTATGACTTCATTCAACATGCTATACTATGACTTATTTATGACTTCATTCAGCATGCTATACTACGACTTATTTATGACTTCATTCAGCATGCTATACTACGACTTATTTATGACTTCATTCAACATGCTATACTATGACTTATTTATGACTTCATTCAACATGCTATACTATGACTTATTTATGACTTCATTCAACATGCTATACTAAGACTTATTTATGACTTCATTCAGCATGCTATACTACGACTTATTTATGACTTCATTCAGCATGCTATACTACGACTTATTTATGACTTCATTCAACATGCTATACTATGACTTATTTATGACTTCATTCAACATGCTATACTATGACTTATTTATGACTTCATTCAACATGCTATACTATGACTTATTTATGACTTCATTCAACATGCTATACTATGACTTATTTATGACTTCATTCAACATGCTATACTAAGACTTATTTATGACTTCATTCAGCATGCTATACTACGACTTATTTATGACTTCATTCAGCATGCTATACTACGACTTATTTATGACTTCATTCAACATGCTATACTATGACTTATTTATGACTTCATTCAACATGCTATACTATGACTTATTTATGACTTCATTCAGCATGCTATACTACGACTTATTTATGACTTCATTCAGCATGCTATACTACGACTTATTTATGACTTCATTCAGCATGCTATACTACGACTTATTTATGACTTCATTCAGCATGCTATACTACGACTTATTTATGACTTCATTCAGCATGCTATACTACGACTTATTTATGACTTCATTCAACATGCTATACTACGACTTATTTATGACTTCATTCAGCATGCTATACTACGACTTATTTATGACTTCATTCAACATGCTATACTACGACTTATTTATGACTTCATTCAGCATGCTATACTACGACTTATTTATGACTTCATTCAACATGCTATACTATGACTTATTTATGACTTCATTCAACATGCTATACTATGACTTATTTATGACTTCATTCAGCACGCTATACTACGACTTATTTATGACTTCATTCAGCATGCTATACTACGACTTATTTATGACTTCATTCAGCATGCTATACTACGACTTATTTATGACTTCATTCAGCATGCTATACTACGACTTATTTATGACTTCATTCAGCACGCTATACTACGACTTATTTATGACTTCATTCAGCATGCTATACTACGACTTATTTATGACTTCATTCAGCACGCTATACTACGACTTATTTATGACTTCATTCAGCACGCTATACTACGACTTATTTATGACTTCATTCAGCACGCTATACTACGACTTATTTATGACTTCATTCAGCATGCTATACCACGACTTATTTATGACTTCATTCAGCATGCTATACTACGACTTATTTATGACTTCATTCAGCACGCTATACTACGACTTATTTATGACTTCATTCAGCATGCTATACTACGACTTATTTATGACTTCATTCAGCATGCTATACTACGACTTATTTATGACTTCATTCAGCACGCTATACTACGACTTATTTATGACTTCATTCAGCATGCTATACTACGACTTATTTATGACTTCATTCAGCATGCTATACTACGACTTATTTATGACTTCATTCAGCACGCTATACTACGACTTATTTATGACTTCATTCAGCATGCTATACTGTGACTTATTTATGACTTCATTCAACATGCTATACTGTGACTTATTTATGACTTCATTCAACATGCTATACTGTGACTTATTTATGACTTCATTCAACATGCTATACTATGACTTATTTATGACTTCATTCAGCACGCTATACTACGACTTATTTATGACTTCATTCAACATGCTATACTATGACTTATTTATGACTTCATTCAGCATGCTATACTACGACTTATTTATGACTTCATTCAGCATGCTATACTATGACTTATTTATGACTTCATTCAACATGCTATACTGTGACTTATTTATGACTTCATTCAGCATGCTATACTATGACTTATTTATGACTTCATTCAGCATGCTATACTACGACTTATTTATGACTTCATTCAACATGCTATACTATGACTTATTTATGACTTCATTCAGCATGCTATACTACGACTTATTTATGACTTCATTCAACATGCTATACTATGACTTATTTATGACTTCATTCAACATGCTATACTATGACTTATTTATGACTTCATTCAACATGCTATACTGTGACTTATTTATGACTTCATTCAGCATGCTATACTATGACTTATTTATGACTTCATTCAGCACGCTATACTACGACTTATTTATGACTTCATTCAACATGCTATACTATTATATAATCCTGTTGCGCAGGGATTCTAGGCGGCAGGGAACAGCTGGTGACGCAAACAGGAAGTCCTCTAGCGTAGGCCGTCTCATTTCGGAGACAGCATGGTCCAGCCTTTGCGGTCCTCAACGCGGCCCACGTAGACCGCGAAGGCCGGGTCCTCCGAAGGATGCGGTCCCTGAATTGAGACACATGTCAACAAACATGCGAAATGGGACAGCCTAGTCGCAGCACTGTGACGCAACCGGTCTACGAATGCAGCCTCCGAAGGGTGCAGACCCTGAATTGGGGCAGACGCTCTAAGGACAAACTTTCTTGATTTCAGTATCATCGGACTCACTCTGTACTTTTGAATACTTTTTTCCACCACAACAGGCTTCTGACTGAGTCTTCTCCCAACATAATGATAATTTCAGTGCGCTCAGTATCAGTGTATCAATCTTATTTGTTTCGATCTCTGAGCGGTAGTTTTTCACAGGAAAGATGCAGGTCGGTTTAATGACCAGCTCAGCACTCAAGTTGTCCACCTAATTTGGAAAGATTGCACATTTAAGGAATGCCGCTCAAAAAAGACTTTTGTGTTTCAATTTTAAAATGTTAAGCAAAATTGTATTCCAATTACAATAACAACTCTACAAACTCATAAAATAGAAACTTACCAATTTCTTCAGGTCCTTGCTCTTATACACGTTCTTTATATCGGCCTTTTTTTCTAAGATTTTATTTGTACAGGGACAGTTCACATTAATCGACAGCACACATTAATAAAAACATGACTGTAAATGTGACAGTGTTAGCTAAAAAAGCTAATTTTCAACCGTTGTCCCTGGGCACGGTGTTAGAAGCTGTTGTGAAAATAAAGCTGTCTTTCACACTTGGAGCGGGTTTAAGAATGAAACAGAAAGCTCTCAGAGGCGTATAGTTATATCAAAGCAATAGATTTATTTATCAACAGAGTTATTCAGCCCAGCCATCAAACAAGCTTGGGTGCTAATGGTTGAACTTCGCAGAGATTCACCATGAGACACGCTTGAACACATCAGCGTGAACCTTAATATAGGGGGTCCACCCCTTGATACACATTGGTCAAAGTCAAAGATGCAGGCGTGGCACATTTGTACGTTATGGCACCTGGATGGAAGCCGTGGATGTCCATCCACCTTGGCCCCTCCCAGTAGGCGTTGGTTTCCATCAGTGTGAGTGAGGTGTTGCATGAGACAAGACCTGAGAAAGTGTGTGTGGAGAAGCCGGGCTCAGCTGGGGCGTTGTCCCTCGCTTGAATCTGACTGTCCATTGTGTCTTCCTTATCTTCTCTAAAGATGGCGTCCTGTTTCTTGTGACGCAGTTAAAATCAGTAACCTTCCTCCTGCTTCTCTCTGGCCCTGCTGTGTTGTGAGCACTGTATAAGTGGTTAATAGAGCTGCATAAGCTAATGGTTATTAAAACTACAAATATGCTAGTGATTAATTAAACTGTATATAAGCTAGTTGCTACTTAAACTGTATATAAGCTAGTTGCTACTTAAAGCTGCATATAAACTAGCTGCTGATTAAGCTGTATATAAGCTAATTGCTGATTAAAGCTGTATATAAGCTAATTTTATCAACAAAGCCGCTAAAAACATTTAAACATTTAAAAACTGTTTAAAAAGACAACAACACAAAAACAAGCAAACAGAGCTGTGCAATACAATCCTGCAGACACAGGATCAAACATGACAGACAAGCAGGCAGACAGACAGACAGACAGACAGACAGACAGGCAGACAGACAGACAGGCAGACAGGCAGACAGGCAGGCTACATACGGACATGGCAGGCATGAGACTGTTAGTGCTGACACACCTGGTTGTTAATGAGCCAGGCTTTGAGGTTGTGTGTGAAGAACCTGTATGTGGTGCTCTGTCTTATGTGTGATGGGAGAGTGTTCCAGGTGACGGAAGCTGTGACAGAGTATGATAGCTGGCTAAACTTGCTTCTCCTGCCTGGGACCACTAGGTCCCCGCGAGCTGTTGCTCTGGTTAGTCTGCTATTGGTCTTTTGTGTTATAAAAGTGCTCAACGGGGGAGGTGCAAGGCCATTAAGAATTTTAAAGGTTAAGCAGCTGTTATGGAATTTGACAAGACTATCCCAACACAGAAGATGGTATTTGGGCAAGATGTTGCAAATGTGGTAGTGTCTGGGCTTGATGTCAAGTACCTTGATAGCCTGCTTATAGACGGACTGTAGGGGCTTCAGGGTTGTGTTGTGAGTGTGTGACCAGGTGGTTAGACAGTAAGTGATATGAGGGAGGATCATTGCATGAAAGTACAGTTTAGCAGCTTCAGTTGTGAGGTTGTTGCTTATGTATCTGAAATTATGTAGACTAAACTTGACCTTTGCCATTACATGCTTCACTTAGAGGCCTTGACCTCTGGACCAGCTACATCAATTTTGGTGAGAATAGCCACTTGGGGAATCTCTGCCGATACAAAGATCCAATTCAATCAGATTAATGTTTGTCAGGTTATTTGATTTCATTTATCAACCCCAAAAACAACCTTACTCATGTGTGAAGCTGCAAGTCTGACTTCCCTCATCCTTTCCACAGATTCTTCATCCAGTATATTTACACTCTCGGCATCGATGACACAAACCAGAACATGAACTTGGTCCTTCAGAGTGGGGTCCTTGTTGTAGTCGTTTTTATCCATCAAAGTGGATTTAGAAAAGCAAGGGGAACAATGGATCCAATAGCATGTCTAGAAGCAGAGGTGAGGAAGGCACAAGGAAGGCATAAGGAGGAAGTGGTAGTGTTTTTTGATGTGGAGAAAGCGTATGATTTACTGTGGTAAGAGGGATTATTCATCAAAATTTGAAAATTAGGAGTATCGGGTAAAATATTCATGTGGGTTAAACATTTTTGTCTGGTCGATCAATAGAAGTGAGAGTGGGAAGGTGTTTGTCGGCCAGCCATTTGGTGGACAATGGAACACCACAAGGAAGTGTGATTAGTCCTCCTTTATTGTTCTCAGCAATGATTGATGATGTATATGAAAATGTTTGACAAAATATAGGGAGATCTTTATTTACTGATGATGGGGCACTGTGGAAAAGAGCTAGGAATGTGGAATATGTTGTGAAACAGATGCAGGAAACAATCAAAAGAGTGGAACAGTGCGCATTGGAATGGGGATTTAAATTTTCAGTGGAAAAAACAAATACCCTTTTCTTTACAAGAAAGAAAATTGGAACAGAGGTCAAATTGTATTTATATGGTAAGGAACTGAAAAGGACGGACTCGTGCAAATTTTTAGGGATGTGGTTTGATGCTCGGCTCACATGGAATGTACATATTGATAAAATGGTTACTAAATGAGATGCTTGGTGGGAACAGAGTGGGGAGCTGACAGGTCTGCTTTGAAAGCTATATATATGGGGTTGATAAGATCAGTGATAGACTATGGCTGTGTGGCGTATAGGTCAGTCTCTAAAACATTATTGGGAAAATTTGATGTAATACAAGCATTAAGAATATGTAGTGGGGCTTTTAAAACAACATCTGTGCCGGCATTACAGGCAGAAATGGGGGAAATGCCATTGGAGATGAGAAGATTACAGATAATGATGACATATTGGGCTAGTTTACAAGGACATAACAACCATCCAACAGTAAGTGCAATTGAGCCATGCTGGGAACATGCAAAAACGCTAACAACGAGCTTTGGTTGGGTTGCTAAGGAGAAGGTTGGGGAATTGGACATATTGGACAGGAGTTATTCTCCAGCTGTGGTTCTGCCAGCTGTTCCTCCTTGGTTACTGCCACAGCCTGAAGTTGATCTTGGCCTCCTTGAAGTAATGAGAGGTGAATGTGGGGTAAACTGTGGGATATTCAAGTCATACATCAGGAGGAATTATCACAATTATATACAAATTTATACAGATGGATCAAAAGACCCCAATAATGGTAAAACATCAGCAGCAGCAGCAGTAATACCAGAATATCAGTATGAGTGTGGGAAGAGACTCAGTGATGACTTGTCGGTGTTTGCATGTGAGGTGATGGCCATAGGTATTGCCTTGCAGTGGGTAGAGGACGTCAGGCCAGAGAGAGTGGTGATTGCACCAGATTCATGTGCAGTACTGATAAGTTTAAAATTGATCCACTCCAGATGCAGAGATGATTTACTGTATGAAATACTACAAGCACGATTCAGAATCCATCAAATGCACGTAGCGGTTAAATTTGTGTGGGTCCCTGCTCATGTTGGAGTCGATGGCAATGAGAAGGCGGATAAAGCAGCAAAAAAGGCTTTGAAGAGTGGGAGAAATATTGTTCAATTAAATATAAGCAAGTCAGAATCTAAAGTGGTGATTAAGGGACAAATCAAAAAGATATGGCAGACTGAATGGAATAAAGGGAGCAAAGGACGATATCTGTTTAAAAATAAACCATTGGTTGGGAGTGCATGGCCTAGTGGACGAAATAGAAAAGAATATGACAGGGTAATGACAAGACTAAGGAATGGACATACTGGTCTTAACAGTTCCCTCTGTATTATTGGAAAACATAATAATGGAATGTGTGGATTTTGTGATGAAGAGGAAACTGTGGACCATGTTTTAGTGTCATGTCAGAGGTACGAGGCAGAGAGAGAAATATTAAAAAGTGGTCTAAGAGAGTTGGGAGAGGCGAATATAACTGATATATTAAAGAAAAGCTTTGGTGAAGAGTGTTGGAAGCCTATTTTGGAGTTTTTGGAGTCAACAAGACTGGTGAATAGAATTTGAGAATTATATTTATTGTATTTTGTTTTGTTTTATTTTGTGTTTGTTTGTTTGGTTTTCGTATTAGATAATTACTTTCCTTAGTCCACACTCCAGATTAGTGGGTGGCGGTAATGCACCTAAAAAGAAGAAGAAGAAGAAGAAGAAGAAGAAGAAGAAGAAGGAGAAGAAGAAGGACTTATTTATCGCTGGCCCCTGCTGGGCCAATCAGGGCACGTCTCGCGATAGTTCAAGGGAGCTGAATTCAAACCTGAAGCGGTTTGAACTGATCAGTGGCAAGGTAACGTTAAATTCATTCATTTGTTATACTTATAGCCATTGTCTACCAATTTAACAAATGATCTCCAGAGTTAACTTACTTGGTCGCCCTTCTCAAGGGACTTCCTCGTGCGAACAGTGTTCTGTCTGCTGAAAAACGAGCCGGGGTTAGTTCAAGCGCCATTGTTGTTGTTGAAATGGTTAACGTTAGCTAAGGCTAATGCTAGCTAACGCTAATGCTATAGCGTTAACGTTTATTAGCTTTTTGGTCCATATAACTGCCGGTGTCGTTGTGTTACTTAGCTAGTGGTGCTAACGTAGTGCTATCTTGGCGTCAATAACCATTTAGCTAGCTTGCTTATGTGGTTTTTTTCAGCTGCTTATTTTTCAGGGCTGATACTTCAACACTTGACGGGGCTAACTACTGTATTTAACGTGCAGTTACTCGGACACAGCGTTCGCTACACACAGCATGTGTAACGTTAACGTTCATTGGATAAACGCTTCAGTATCTGACCTGCACGTACACATAGCCACGAAGTTAAAATGACGCTGATCTGATACATTATGTGTAACGTTACGTCAAGGAATATAGCTGCACACTTGAAACCAAATCACGAGCAGCAAAAATGAATCTGTAACCTGTGGGAGCGTGACGTCACAGGGAGATCTATCTGATCTGTGAAAGATAAAACACAATACAAATACTTTAAACATTTAAATAGAAATACTACACTGAGTTGACCAAATGACTAATAAAGCTCAACTCTAAAATAATAAATATGTAATATATCTCACCAAAGTGGTAACTGTTCTCAAATGTGACAAATCCACCATTCCATTCCCTTTTTTTTTTTTTTTTTCATTTATTTAAAAGGGACCATGTACAGTTTAAACATAAATGTCTCCATTCGATGCACTGTACCAGATTATAGCTTAAGCTAATTTGCATCTGCAGTCCCTTGGCAGGTCAAACAAGGACGGAACAACAACACAGTCAAAGGAAAAGAGATAATATAGAGATCTACCGCAAAAAACATACAGGACACCCAATACAACACTACACACAAATGGTACATCAAAAATGAATGTGTGTCAATAAAATCAAATCATAAAAGACCACAAGAATTGAGGTCAGTGTGTGCAGTGTTGTGCAGTTTTTAAAAGACTTTTCAAGTTGGCTTTAAAAGTGCTAATAGTGCTGCAGCTCCTCACAACTTCAGGCAGGGTGTCTTTAATGTGTGAGGCCCATGCTGGGTTGCAGCGAGCACTGCACTGGAAGCACAAAGGTTTTACAAACCTCCTCCCTGTCCACTCACCACTCTCCAGATGGCGGCGGAAGAGGAGATGCAGCGCCTGAGGAGCCAGCTGCGGGAGAAAGAGGAGCAGGTCCAGCAGGCTGCCCGAGCTGGTCTGGATCTCCTCAACCAGCAGATGGAAATGCAGACCAGACTGGACGAACAGAGGGTGGAGATGACCAACGCTCTGGAGGTATGATGCCCGCACCACAGATGCTCAATTTAGCCAAATTGGACAAAATGACAACTGACGGTAGTTGCTGCTTTGCAACCACCCCAGAACAGAACTGTCAACAGTCGAACATTCTCTTCTTTAGAACTGTTCTAGTCAAACCTCTACGCCTGTTTTTATTTGTCAAAGGACCTCGAGCAAGCGAAGTACTCCCTTCAGAAGGAAGTGGAGTTAAAGACCCGGATGCTGAACGCTCTGCAGTCGGACCTCGACTGTGTGAAGAACCAGCAGGCGCGGCAGCTCGAGGACCAACAGATGCACCTGGAGAGGAGCCACAGCACAGCGCTCAAGGAGCTCAGCAAGAAGGTACAACGAGCTGCCGTCTGGTCTGGTCTTCACTGCAGACGTTAGTAAATGTCATAGTACGAAAAGCACAGGTGTCGCTGATAACATTGATGATGGCTCACTGTCATGCTTTACTGGCACACGTGGCGATAGTAGAGCGCCATCATTAGGGGGCGACCGTGGCTCACTGGGTTAAGAGGGTCATCTGGGAACCGGAACGTCAACGGTTCAATCCCCGACTGGGACGTGTCGAAGTGTACCTGAGCAATACACTGAACCCCCGGCTGCCGATCAATGGCAGCCCACTGCTCCCATACAGGGATGGGTCAAATTTCGTGTAAATGTATATGACAATAAAAATGGTTTCTTCTTCTTCTTCTTCTAGTGTTTTATACGCCGCTGCTTTTGCTTTGAAATCCATAAACGCAGCACTATTCCTCTCATGCTGTGTTCACACCATACGCAGAGCAAGTTTGTGTTACTCGTGCAAGTTTGAGTGTACATTTAGGAGGAGGAGGAGCTGCTAAGTACATTTAATTATTGTACTTAAGTACAATATTGAGGTACTTGTAGCCTACTTTACAAGAGTATTTCCATTTCATGTACCGGTAATTTGACACTACTGGTCCACTACATCTCAGAGAGAAATATGATATTTCTAACCTCACTACATTCATTTGACAATATTAGTTACTAGTTCGGCTACTTTGCAGATTCACACTCTTACTAGAAAATACAAATGAGCTAATAAACTATGACTTATTAAGTAGTATATCGCCTAATTATTAAGGAAATAAAGTTGTTCAAATTAGCTGCAACTTAACCAGCTGCAACATTTAGAATGCAGAACATAACTTGTATTATTTTCGGTGGATTATGATCCTATGATGGGCTAAAACACACTTTGGTGGGCCGCCGCAGTCGAGGTTAATTGACGGCAAACCTTCTGATCCCCGTGGTGTTGCTCTTGGGGGCGACCGTGGCTTACTGGGTAGAGAGGGTTGTCTGCCAACCGAAAGGTCACCGGTTCGATTCTCGGCTGCACCGTGTCCTGTGTCGAAGTGTCCCTGAGCAAGACACTGAACCCCTAACTGCTCCCCGGGCGCCTGTCACTGGCAGCTCACTGCTCCCTATATATACAGGGATGGGTCAAATGCAGAGAATAATTTCCCCACTGTGGGACGAATAATTTCCCCACTGTGGGACGAATAAAGGAATGTTTCTTCTTCAACATGTTTGTCCTGTGTGTCGTCCCAGATGCTGAGTTTGCAGTCCACCCTGGAGGAATCCCAGCTGAGTGAGCAACAGCTGAAACACAAACTCCAGGCGCAGACCGAGACTCTGAATAACAAGACAGAGGAGCTGCGAGGTTTAAGCGAGCACACCCAGAGCTCCATGACGTCTGAGATGCTGGATGTGCAGATGAAGAACATGGATCTGGAGAGCATTATGGTGAGCGGGAGCAGAGCTGGAGAAACCAGGCTTATCTGGAGTTAATCTGCCTTTGTACCGTTCTTCAGGGAGAATGTAATCATAATCGCCTACATTCTGCAGCCTTAAACTTCTTGTACTGTAATCTGCTGCTCTTTCCGATCCTGTGTTAATGAGTCCCGTCGACCAGGTGGAGTTGGAGCAGACGCTAAAGGAGTCTCAGTACAAAGAGCAGCAGCTGGAGCTGACCAGTAGCAGCCTGCAGCGCCGCCTGGAGCAAAGCACTGAGGAGAGAGAGGAGCGGGAGAAGGAGGCTGTTTCCTCGTTCAATGCATTACAGGTAAGCGCACATCAGCTGTGCTCGTTGATATGCTTTAGGCCAGGGGTCGGCAACCTGCGGCTCTTTAGCCTCTCTGTTGCGGCTCTCTGAGGTTCCCAACTGGCGCACCGGATCCGGACCCAGGAACTAAAAACGATAGATAATTCGGAATTATACATATTGGGCACCGAGTTTAAACTTTAACCGGCGCCTCGTTACGGCACTTGTTCGGTGGTGCAGGAAACACACCGACCAATGCATTGCATCGCGTGATGCAGCTCAGCCAATCAAATATGGGTATTCTGACAAGTTTCCTGATTCGAGCGAGGTTTACACACACGGGACACACGGGGGAGAGACGAGGAAATAGAAAGAAGAGCAGGAGAATTGCGCTAATCGAAGAAGTTATCTCGCATGATGTTCTCCAAAAAGAGAAACGTGTTCAGAGAGAATATAATTTATAAGCAAGAATGAACAGAATCCTATATCGTCACCTTCCTAAAATAATGGCCTCAGTCATTTTTTGACAAAAATGATTTTGTTGCCTAAATCATCTCCTTATGATGCTGGCCACCTCTGATAAAATTGCGTACATCCTCAGATGAACAGATCATGCTATTCTACCCCTATAATATAATGGCCTATGTCAAGACTCAAGAGTGTCAGCCCGTGTTATTTTGTGTTTTTTGAAAAACCTGAAAAAATGACGTATGCCATTATTTTAGGAAGGTGACGATATGTTAATTATTCCCACAGGCACTTAAATCCTCTACCCCTGTTAAGTGCTTTTCCCTGCAGGTGGCTAATCATGATTTTCAGACCCCCGCCCTCTGGAAACTATCAATGGATAAATCCAAAAAAAGAAAAGTCACGGAGGAAAATAGAGAGTTTAACTCTGTGTGGACGTCTTCATTTGCTTTCACTGCCAACGATGCTAACTTGTAACAAGCACACAGCATTTGCTGAAAAGTGTCACGCTGGAGATGAGCGACTAAGAGCGATTTCTCAGCTGCTGCAGAAAACTCTCCTCTTCATAAGAGTGTGATATTGTTCTATCAGGTAAAAATGTCAAGAATTGTCTTTATACTTGTTCTATATTTTCATAAATACAACAAACTATAGTGTTTGTATGTATAATATAACTATATATACAACTTTATAAGCTGTGATATTAAATAGCTTTTGCGGCTCCAGCCGAATTTTATTTGGTGGAAAATAGGGCAAAATGGCTCTTTGGATAGAAAAGGTTGCCGACCCCTGCTTTAGGCCGTCGGGTCTTATCATCACAGGCCGCTGAAGGTTGATTCCAGCATTGACTGGACTTAAAAACTGCTGACGGTCAATACTTGATGTCTTAAAATTGTGGTAGACCTCGGAACACCCCTGGATGTTATAGCTACCTCGTCATCGTGCGCTTTAGAGGAAACAAGGACGAGCGAAACCTTCTCTACTCTCCCATTGCACTTCAAAGCAGTTTCAAAAGTTTCTGCATTTACAATCCGTTCCCTATGCTCTAAACCCAATATTCACTGATTCACTTATCTGTCTCAGGCATTTGTGGTGGATACCTCAACACTACACACTCCGTGAAATGATCTCTCCCTTCATCCGAGTGCAGCCGGATCACTGACTGCGATTGCATGTGAACATGCCGTCTGTCACATCTCTTTGTCTCCCATGTCTGGATGCTCATGCTGTACGTCTCTCTCTGTCTCCGCAGAAATCTCGTGATGCGAACCGAGACCTCCAGATCCAGTTGGACCAGGTTCTGCAGCAGGCCCAAGATCCCAACAGTAAAGGGAACTCTCTGTTCGCAGAGGTAAAAACCAAACTGAGCTGCCAATGACGTAGACGGGCAAGGAAGGCTCTGTCTTTGCTGAAGTAGAAAACTAAATAGCTTAAAGCGTCGTAGAGCGGGGTCGGCCTTCAATTCGATCCCAGCTTCGCTTGTCCATGTGTCCACGTGTCTTTGTGTCCTTGGACAACAATCTCACAACATTAGAGCCTCGTTGCGCCGCCGGCCCTGTGACGGTAAACCTCAGATTGATGTAGCTAGCCCGCTAACGTCTTTTTAGTTTTGCTCGAAGTTGCACCGCTAAGCGGCTCAACTGACGACTGCTCTCCAGCTTTCTAAAGGATCGTCTGTCTCTGAACTCTCATTGCAGTCGTTTCAAAAATGTTACTCAATCTTAATTAACGACGAGGAGTCTGAATCCGACTGCAATTAGCTCATGCTAACATTGCTAGTTTATGCTGTGTCAGACGTCGCGTTATGTCCAAACTGTTATTTGTAAAATATTTGAATAATTAACAACATTATCATGTGATCTGTGTCTGTAGTAAACTGTTATGGACCGGGCAGCAGAGTGTTTGGTGGCTTTGGAGAGAGCGAACATGAACCAGCTCTCGTGCAGGCTGTGCGGTAAATACCTCCAACAGCCCCACTTGGGAATATCCGCTCTAGCCGTTTAAAGCAACTTATCGTAAACTCCTCTACCCGGTCTCAATATTTCCAAATTGACAACAATTCTCTGTAACTTCAACGTCATACCGTCGAGAGCATCATCGTGCACCGACATATTTTGGCACACAAGCTAAGCTAGTTTATTTAAGACCCCATGTAAATCCGTGTGCTAAATGTTGTGTGTTGTTCTGCTGCAGTTGGAGGACAAGCGCGCTCAGATGGAGAGACAGCTCATCAGTATGAAGGTCCAGCATCTGTCGCTGCAGAAGCAACACGCCTTCAGCAAACAGCAGCTGCAGCGCATGAAGGTACCGCGTGTTGTGGAGCGCACTCGGGACCAACACGCTGGCTGTGAACAATGTCCCGTTTTGTTTGTGACTTGAATGACTGAGTGGACGTCTTGTGCAGGTCCAGATAGCCACTCTGATGCAGCTCCAGGGTTCCAGGGCTGATCCCGCTCAGCTGGGGAGGCTCCAGTCCATGCTCTCTGAGAAGAATGGAGAGATCCAATACCTCATCACTAAACTGCAGAGACTTGAGAAAGTAGAGGTGAGCTCCTAAAACAATGTACAGATGCTGTGCAGAACTTCTGGAGATATTTAAGCTTCACCAACAACAAAGTATTTCTAAAAGTGTCGTAACGACAACACAAATTCTGTTTTAATAGAATCTGTTATCTGAAACCTGGATTATTATTATTATTACGTGTGTGTGTGTAGATGATGTTGAAGTCTCAGCTAGCCAATCCGGCTCCAGCAGAAGGTGGTGACGGCCGAGATGAAACCTACTACACTGACCTGCTCAAAATGAAGCTCAACAACTCTGTGTGAGTTCCAACTCTGCGTGCCTCAAGTCATTCGAGTTGAACTGCAGCTCACTTTATCAAACAGTTTGCTTTATTGCATCGATGACTCAGCAGTTGCATTTAAAGCTACCAAAGCTGTCCAGCGCTTAAAGACCACTGTAGTCTGGTAAACCTGTATTTCATAAATTGTAAACAGTTTACTGTCTTTGATGACATTGTACAGCTGGGGACTCTGCTGTCTAGATGCCAGCGTACAGTGTGCACATTTTGCCGATCCCCTCACAGTTCTCCCATCTCAGGTTAAAGTCAGTGTCCATGATTTTGAATACTTCACCTGCAGTGGCTCTGTTAATGAAGGCCAAAGAATTATGATAACATTGTTTTGTCTTAGTTTCAATGTATTTCAGAGCTTTTCTTTATAACCAGCTGAAACAAAGTCTGCTGATATTTCTAGCTGTCTAATGTTACGATATTGTTTTACGCCTGATTCCCAAGTCCAGCAGCAAAGTTGCAGCATTATTTTTGACACTATTGAAATCCTACCATCGGGATTTCTAAATACCTTTTTTTAAACATAATCCCCCGAGCCGAGGCAAGTGATTTGAAACTGCCTTGATGCAAAACTACATGGTGGCACTGGGACAAACCTGAATAAGCTGGCTGTCCGCCCCCTCCCTGGTTAACCTGAACTCTTCTTCTCTTGTGTGCGTCGTCAGTAAGGATGCAGAGCGTCTGGGAGACGAGCTCTCCCTGCAGAGGATGCAGTCTTTGTCGGAGAGCCAGAGAGCTTTAGAGCTGGAGAGGAAGCTCTTCTCATCGGAGCTTCTTCTCAAACGGGTAACGGCTCCGACTGCATACATTCTGAACCCTACGCTCACTGAGCAATGCAACCGGCTGCAACACTTGCGCCACTAGTACCATCCAATAGATATAACAAAATTATGAAGAAAACTATTTTTTTTTTTTTTTTCAATAAGAAAACAAATAGTCTCCAAGTCAGGTACTTTTTTTATTTTTCCCCCAGAATCATTTTTGTAAGTTCTTTTTTTCTCATTTGTAATAACAGGTGAAACCCCTTTTAGTGAGGCTCATTGTGTGTTTGTTGTTGTAATGCTCATGTCGGCCACAAGAGGCTGAAGTACGCCACTACCTGTCATTCTACTGTAAATATGACTACCGGTACATGCATTCATGTTTTCTTCCAGGCCAGTTTAATTTACAAAACTTGCTCACACACATTGTATGTATCTTGTGTTTAAGGAGAATGGCAAAGTCCTATTTAAACCATAGGCATAAACCTTCAGACTCTTAACAACACTTTTATCCTTACAAAAATGAAATCACATTACATGGATTACCAGAAATATTTCCTTATCACTTGACCCTCTAGGCTTCCGTAGTCTAAAGTAGTAAACTGCAAAGAGACGGTTAGAGAGCAGCGTTGTAGTTCAGTGAGCACATGTTTGAGTCATCAGCAGCACAGTGAACATGTTTAGTCTGTTCTGCCTGCTAGATACACAAAGATCCATGATCTGATAAAACACAACCACTGAAACATGGTCACTTGGGAAGTGTCCGAAGTAATGATGCCCGTCCAGCACTGCTGTAGTCGGTGACTACGGTAGCTGTTAACGATGATGAACTAATCACGACATGCAAACATAACCGTGAGTCACAGAAGCACTTTGTACATTTCTGCTCCCTGCTGCAGACTCAGAGTGACAAGATACGGCTGCAGCTACGAGTAGAAGAGCTGCAGCACAAGTATGAGCCGGAAGGTAATGAGATGAACGCCGAACCCACTTCTGCTCATTGGTCACGACCGACGAGTCTCTGGTGTTATGGATGGAACTTTAGAGACCCTGTTGCTCGTAATGACACGGACGCACGTACATTTTGTGTTATTGTACGACTGTGACGTTGCTGCCTTTTGCAATATTTGTGTCTAGATGCCAAAATGATTGTGATTCAGAAGAGAAGGAGAGAGAAGCTTCCTGTGGACATCTTACCCTCCTCTGATGTCACAAAGACTGCACTTCCTGAGGCGGGCTCTCATTGTACGGCTAAGGCAGTGAGCTTCGCACAAGGTGTGTTCACTGGAGTTCGTGCTCCAGGAGGCAAATGTGGATTAGAACTGAGTGCAGTTGCTCTACATAAAAGAACACGCAGTACACATTGACATGGGGTTGTAGGAGGTACTTATGTGGTAGCACCGTTAATCACTTTGCCATTTTGTGTTTTTGGTTCAGAGCCTGAGGCACCACCTGCCAAGTGTGTGAAGATCGTTGGAGAAGAGCCTGTTGCCATTCCCAGCCCCAGGTCAGTACACCTGCCCGGTGTCGGGTCCTTCGGTGGCCTTTGAAGCGTACAGAACACTTAGATAAGTTCATCATCAGCCTTCAGTGTTGTGCTGCTGATTCTGTATGACGCCGTTTGTAGGTTTCTGTGCTCACCTCAGAGACACCAGTGAGGTCCATGGACTTTGACTTCACGATGCCTCTCGCTGCTCTCTCTACACACACACACACACACACACAACACATCATCGTCATTCTTGGCAAAACACGCAAGCGCCGTTTATTTTATCGACCGATATTTGAAAAAAATATTCATTAACATCTTGATTTCCCAAAATTACAACGCAACTAATTAAAGCCAATTGAAGGCTTATGAAATCAAACATGACGTATAAATGCCGCCACTCCACATGTGGCATGCAGTACTTGTCTAAGTCAGTCTTGGGTGGAACACAGTTTCTCATTTGGCAGCTTCAGCTCCTTCGTCCTCGCTGGGAGGAGCTGAGGCGTGCGTGCGTGCGTGCGTGCGTGCGTGCGTGCGTGCGTGTGTGTGCGCGTGTGTGTGTGTGTGCGCGCGCGTGCGCGCGTGCATGATGAAGCTGAACAGGGACGGGTACCGTTGGTCCTAATCTATTTGGTTCTTTGTTGATACTCTTATTGGTTCTTTTTGCATTACAAAGTAAGGAAGAATAATACAAAATACATAATTCCGAGCCGTATTAGAATTTATTAATATTTTAGATCGTGCTAAAAATTATTTCTAGAGCGGCAACAGTAATGTGTACAACAGCAGAGTCACTTTATAAACTCAATAATATCTCACTGTACTCCAATGTACAACGTCAATGAAATGAATAAAGTTTGGAAAGATTGAAGAACACAAACATCAGTCCTTCCTCTGCTGATGTGACTCACTGCCTACAGGTAGAAACGTTCTTTATCATTTTAAGATATGTGGCAAAATCAAGAGTTCGAGCAACAACACTGTTCTATGTTAACATGTGCATGCTCTTGATGAATAGGTGGATTGATGATAAGTGTTGGCTTTTTACAGTAGTTAAGTTCACTCCAGTGTCTCCTCCGAGCCTCTGCTCTGCTTCCTCCATGTGTGTGGAGGAGCACAGCCCCAACGCCTCAGAGGAGAGGCGGCAGCGGCCAGATAAACGACAAAACATTCAAAAGTACGGATAAGTTGGAACTTATTAATACTCTGGTCTTTAAATGTAGCACCGGTGCCCATTGAATACTGGGTTTCGGTACCCATCCCTAGACCCACTAATGCAGAACAGCTCTATATAGAGGCGCTAGAGTTCTAAAACTCCTCGGGGAACCTTTAAATGAACAAGTAGATTTCGTTGGTCAGACACTCATTGTTGACAGCAAAATTTACAAAGAATGATCACAATAATTGTTTTTCTTTTTATTGACTGAAGTTGCTTCTTTGTTGTGCAATAAGCAATAGAAACACAACGTATACATTGCTACCTGGTGGGGAAATACTGTAGATCTAGACCAGCGGTTCTAGAGCAGCGGTTCCCAAACTTTTTAGGCCGCGCACCCCCTTCTACATCCCGACCGGGTTCACGCACCCCCAATCCCCCACACCTTAAAAAAAAACAAAAAAAAACAACAGAGCCTACCGTATTTATAGCGTATAGAAATCGGACCAATGAGAGAACAGTTTGCTCGCGCGTGGCGTTTGTTTACAATATTTAGTCCGCTGTTAAATGTTGCAGTGTGAACACAAACCGAACAAAGGAGCAACTGCAACAAAGCAAACGAACTGAAGGTGTGAAAACGCCCTGAAACACTGCAACAAAGTTTCAATAACTTTCAGTGACACAAGGCGTCACTTTTAAAGAGCAATCAGGATGCGAGGACACACGCACAGGCTCAGAGGGAGATTATCACATTTAATTTACAATCAACCACACATAGAATGAGACTCCAGTTGTTTTTGGCTGTTTTGTAACTCCTCCAATTTGGATATAAACAATGTAAGGGGCTTTTGACTTGCACTGGCATGCTTGGTGTTCAGGTGGCGACGTAAATAAGAGCTTCAGACTGTTAGCCAGAACCTCACTGCACACCACGCACTGTGGCTTTGGGGAATCTGCGTTGGCAATCCAAGTGAAGCCCAGACACACATACTTTTCATCATATTCAATCTTTTTTTTCCCAGTCTGATGCTCACCCTCGTTTCCTCTTTTTTACCTTGACTCCGCGATGGGCCGATGTGCTCCCGATTTGTCTGTGCTATCCCTTCCTCCTTCCTCAGTCTCATCTTCCTCTGACTCCCGTTCGATTTCTTCTCCCGGTCTCCCCAACGCACCTCTCCGATTCCTCTCTCTCTCTCTCTCTCTGTCCCTCTCCTCTTTTATGACCGATAGCTTCAGATGTCCCACCTGACAGTTTCCCAGATTTTCAGCCAGTTTCCTAAAGTGTGGTGTGTGTGTGTGTATATATATATATATATTCATATATATATATATATATATATATATGAATATATATATATATATATATATATATATATTCATATATATATATATATATTCATATATATATATATATATATATTCATATATATATATATATATATATATATGAATATATATATATATATATATATATATATATATATATATATATATATATATATATATATATATATATATATATATATATATATATATATATATATGAATATATATATATATATTTATATATGAATATATATATATATATTTATATATGAATATATATATATATATATATTCATATATATATATATATATATATATATATATATATATATATATATATATATATATATATATTCATATATGAATATATATATATATATTTATATATATATATATATTCATATATGAATATATATATTCATATATATATATATTCATAATCTCATGAGTGATGTTTGTGTGTGATTCTCAGCTCTCCTGTGACTGTACCCAAAGATGAGGAGATAGAGGAGAGAAGAAAGAAGCAAAGAACAGTGGAGGTGATCCATGTCAGCTCCCAAAGCACTATGGAGAACGAGTGTGCTCAGCAGTAGTGTGTGTGTGTATGTATGTGTGTGTGTATATATATATATATATATATATATATATATATATATATATATATGACACACACTGCTTTCATTGAAATATATTTTCTATTTCTACATTTCCATCCTTCTTCTGACATCACTGTATTTGCTCTTTACTGTCAATATATTTAAATCTTACGGTATTAAAAGTTGTTTGCATGATACAGTATTCTGTGTTCAGTTTTCCAAAACACATGAACATTAATATGTTGACTTCAATTCCCTGTTTAGATTGCAATAATAAGAGTTATCTTAAATGCATTCCATGACATCGAGGTACCTGGATGTCTTAAAGAATTCAACTTTTTCCACCAGATTTAGCCTCGCGTTAACCTACCAGTGGTGGAGGAAGTCTGCTCGTACTAAAGTACAATACTTGAAGTAAATTCCACAAATCCACCACTGAACCGGCGCACCTGGACTCAAAATCACCAGTACCTATGGAATGACTTCCCACCTAACAAAAGAATGTCCCTCTGGAAAATGTTTTAAAAGATGCCCAAAAGAAAATGTGATTGCTGTTTTGTAACAGTTTGTTTATGTATTAGTTTTCATGTCTTTCTTGTTTTAGCTGTTATATTACACACGCACACGCTCACGCAACACAATTTTATTATTATTATTTTTCCTTTTCTTTCTTTGTTTTGTTGTAATGTAATGTCTTATGCATATTTAATTTTTTCTTTGTAATTTTGTAAAATTGTATTATTATATAGGTGGAGGCTTCAAATAAGCCAAGTCGGCTTTCTGTCTCTTCCTGTACTGATTCATTTATTTCTGTTATGTTTGATTATTTTAAATTTAGTTGTTTGAATTGTGCAAAATAAATAACTCTAACTCTACCATACCGGGTAGGTTACATGCGGTATAACTGCTCCGTCATTTCAGTGAAATGCTGTAGGAACAAGTTAAATATGTAACGTGTTGTCGACCTTAGCGCCTCAGAGCTGTCCAGCTGTCCTCTGTGGAGTTGCTGAAGATACTGAGGTTCCTTTGCACAGACACCTGGCTTCACACACAAGATGACACCTCAACATTCTGCTCTATGGAGTGGTCTCACCGACGTCACGATCTCCTTAGTTACGAGGTCGGTCGGCCATGTTGGAGTACATACAGATCCTACATGGCGGCGCGTAAACAAGGAAGTGCGGCGAAAATACAATGGAGTGGTCTCACCGACGTCACGATCTCCTTAGTTACGAGGTCGGTCGGCCATGTCAGGGAACATGTTCCACTCAATCATTGTAGAACCCGGCTGTGACCCAGTTCCATCCAGCCTTCTATTCTATTCTCAAGGGCAGATAATGTCTCCTTTTATGAAGTCACTATTTGCTAGTCCAGCTTTCACCGTGTTTTCATAAAACTCCACACATTATGATGCATTAGCCGTAATGAAATAACACGATATTACAAAACACATTTTGTCTATTGCTTTGCAGATATTTTAAATCATACATGCAACAAGTCACAACAAAGGTTTAAGCTGTTTCAAGTAACTCCACAAATTATCCTTTTAACATTGTTAAGCCATCTGTTTGCAAATTCATATTCAAGTGCTAATATATTGCATCTTGTGTATGTATGGTAACTACAGCCCAAATCTGACCTGCACCTGAGTTTGGGAATCAGTCAATTGATGGATTTAACACCGTAAAACCGTTTTGAACTGAATTATTTGATGTATAATAGTTATTAAGACAATTAATATTAATAAGTCTCTATTATGGTAATTATGTTCTGTTTGCCTTGCACGTTTCACTGCTCTGATTGGAAGAAAAGAAAAAAAATACCCAATTTGCATTTTACTGTGACTTGTTTCGACATACATATATATATATATACATATATATATATATATATATATATATATATGTATATATATATGTATATATATATATATATATGTATATATATATATGTATATATATACTGTGACTATTTCCCCCACACATACTGTATTATAACTTTCATTTTCCTTTTATTCAACGTACTATGAGGACTTTTTTCTACATGCTGTACTGACGTTTATTTAAAAATACTATACTTTGACATTGTTATCATAAGTAATATTTCAACATACCATGTAGTGTGACTTTTTTTAACTTTTTGTCAACATACTTTACTGACTTTTTTTGGTATATTGTACTTTGAGTTTTTTATCCATTATATACTACGACATTTTCTATGACTTTTGTAGACATATTATACTCTGACTTTTTCAATCACTTTTTTATGACTTTCAAAAAACTATAGTATGGCTTACTTTAAATAGTATACTATGACGTTATGTCATACTATACCATGACTTTTACAAGATGATATACAATTTTTTTCATGAAATACTACAGGATTTTTTTGACTCATGACTAATTCTTTATCTTATTCATAATTTATTCAAAACAATACTTCTTCTTGTAACTTTTCTTTTAACACACTATACTATAGGATTTGAACAAAGTTGTATCATACTACACTTACTTTTTGTGTTTACTTGTTTGACATACGATACTTGGGCTATCATGACCTTTTTGAACAGATTTACAATGATTTGCTTTTTGGTTTCTTCAACATACTATACTATGAATGTTTATTACACTGTTATGACATACTATCATGCTTTTGGAGCTTAAGAACTTCAATAATTGGTTATTAACAACACATACAATAGTTGCCAAGTCAGTCAAATCGTTTGACTCATGAATTAATCGACTAATTGTTCACACAAAAAGTAGTAATCTGTATTTTCCAACTAAACTTTAGAACTGGAGAAACATCACTGAGACCTTTATGTTGTGAAATAATGCTGACTACAGTCCTGCTTTTGAGTGCGCATACATTTTACAATTCTTATTTTAGACTTTACTTTTAAAAGACGAGCTTCTCACAACTTTCAAGTGTAATTTTGTTGGTGTTAATTTAAAACGTGCAGTTAACGAGGACACTGTTCAGTTTATACATAAAATTATGAAATAAAGATAATGACGAGACGAAACTGATGAAGGAAATCCCAAATGTTGCCTCAGCATTGTACGATTGGACTTCAAGCTAAGAGGAATAGCTCGGCATTTGGGGAAATGTTTAATCTTTTTTCCTGTGAGCTAGATGAGGGGATTATGGATGGAGGTTAGCTTAGTTTAACATACAGAGCAGAAACAGGTAGGGTGACCAGACGTCCGCAGACGTGCGCAGCATCAAGCCGGACGCGTATTTGTCCTCCTTTTTGGAGTTCCACTGGGCCTAAAGACGCGATAGAATATTTTGCTGGAACGCAGTCTCACAAATGATTGGTTCAAAGCGTTGTCACATAAATATCTGATTGGCTTAGGTTAGGTTCTAGCCGACTGACAGCTGATCAGCTGTCAGTCGGCCTCAATCATCAGAAACCGACGTCGCTTCACGTGACGCTTCAGAGGAAAGCCTGCGGTCAAGTCAGCAGACACTTACATGTTAGTGCACCTATATGCTGACATTCACGGTAAACGCAACCAAACGGCACAGATCGGAATAATAATGAAAGGTATTTTCTCAATAAGCCCAGACAATGACTGATCTGACTGAAATTTGACATTTTTACTGTACCAATTAAGAGATATTGCAAAGTAAATGTCGTACATTTGAGTCGAGAAAATATCTAATAAATGGATATTTGAAGTGTAATAAAAAGTATTTTCTCAATAAGATCAGACAATGACGTGTCTGTACATGATCACTGTACAGAGTTGTTTTCTGGTCCGGGCCGTTTTCAGCGAACATTCCAATAAAAATGCACTTTAAATATTGATTAAAAAAAAGATCGTATGTTTTCAGTTGATTTAATGGTGTTAAACTACTACTTATATTAATAAAGACACAGTTATCATCACTGTCAGAGTGGAGATGCTTTCTCTGTAGTCCTGTTAAACAAACTGCACACAAGTCCCCAATAGACTGAATCACTTTAGAAATATTTTTTGGCTCAGTCTACAGTTGTTTTTGGAATATATTTTTTTTACGAGGATATTATTTACTGCCTTTTCTTTAGTATGTTAGTATTCCGTGTTACTGCGTTCTTTTATTCCACAGAAAAGCTGCACAAAGCTTTTCTGTGACCAACAAAGGTCCCAAGGCCAAAGTACAACACTGTTTTCAGTGATGAAGTTTCTCGGGTCTGATGGTTTGAAGGCGACATTTCAGAAAAAAAACCTGTCCCTATTGGACATACGTCTGTTTTTTGCCCGATTGGCTTTGGTTGTCTCTTTTCGCGTCCTGAAATATGTCTCCAGCACGCCTCTGTCCATATGTGGCACAAAGCTTGGGTGTAGGATTACACAGGACTTGCATGTGTTATACTGTGGTATTGCTACCCTGACTTCAGAAAAGGATCTGAATACCTCTTCCACTTCAACATTAATTATTTGTTTTACAGCAACCATCAGTTGAACAGATAACATTCAAACTGGTGCGTTCAAGTACAGACGTTCTGCATCCCTCTTTCTATCACTTCATACTGCCGATGTACAAATTAGTCTGATGAAAAAAAGACACTGCACACAAGTCCCCAAGAGACTGAATCACTTTAGAAATTCTTTACTTTTTGAGCCGTTAAATGTGAACCAAATTTGTTTGGTTTTCTTTATGCTTTTAAAACATTCATTTATGTTTATTATTTATTATTTATGTGACCTGTGATTTAATTTGTACATTTTAAGTCCACAAATGTTATGCTTTGTGGCACTCAGCACAGTGGTCAGTTTTTGAACACCACAATGTATTGAATAAATACAAATACTGTGAACAAACACTTTTTGACTCTTTAAGACTATTTTTTCCTATTCTGTTACACATACATCATGTAGCAATCACACAAAGTTGTGTTATAGAGGGGAGTCCTATGCTATTATTCACAGCTTCACTAAATACCGCAGTGTCCTCCTTTTTGGTGTTATGGATATGGTCACCCTAGAAACAGGGGAGTGAGGTAGCCCCGCTTTCTACCAGAACTGTGACCTGCAACAGACAGTCAGTGAATTGCTTTATTGAGTTTCCAGACAAGTTTAACAACAGGCCCACTTAAAAAAAACACACAAATAAACAGAGAATCAGGATCAACGTCACAACATTACAGTGAGAGTAATAAAAAAAAAGGCTCCATTAAAATGTCCGCGAACCCCCGAAATGAAACTAAGCGTGAAGAATCACAAGAGTTCTTCCCTTTTTAAGCTCCTGCAACACAATTGGGGACAAGGTGGAAAAAGAAACGGGCTGAAACTTTCGAGAGAAGGGACAAGTGTCATCATCAATAATAGTCACAGTAAGAGATTGCTCGAATAGCGTGTATTGCACATGTGTACACATATATGCGCTTTATGTACATGTGAGTCTGCGAGAACTAGACACGTGTTGTATCGTCGCGACGGGAAAGAATCCGGATACAACGACAGCACGGGACAGAGAAGAGTCAGGAATGTGCTTGTGATCGGTTCCAACCAAACGGCGTGGCGTGGGCTTTTTTGTTGTTTTTTTTCTCCAATTTTTCAGTCACGAGCCGGACGACATAAAAAGGTAACGGAGAGAACGTCTCCCCTTCAAAAAGAGAGGGAGGTAAAACAGAGAGGGAGGGAGGGAGAAGGCGACAGTCACACTGATACTGAACCTCCTCTGTCCCCACCCGAGTCCAAAAAATACCCCCCCACCCACACACACACCCACACACACACCGCATCATAGCAGGACACTACATTTACACCACAGTATCAAACATATTAAGAAATATACAGTATTTAACTTGTGTAGCAAAATAGTCTGTGTGCGTGAAAGTGTGCGATTCACCTGTGTGTGTGTGTGTGTGTGTGTGAGTGCGTGTGTGCGTGTGAGTGCGTGTGTGTGTGTGTGTGTGTGTGTGTGTGTGTGAGTGGGTGGTAGTGACAGTAAAGCTGTGCGGCCTCTGGGCTGGGGAGGAGACGCCGAAACGGCAAGAAATCTTGGCCTTAGACGACACAAACCATCAGACCCGTCAGCACTGGTCATAGAGCGGCAACCACCACGACTTCTGATCATTACACTCTGGCTCTTATTGTTTGGTCAGTTGAACTCACTAAAGTGAGCTGAACTGTCCTAACGCAGCAACATCACTACTACAGAAGGCTGAGGTGAGTTGGTTAGTAGTGTCTACAGCTGTATTTACACACAGGCCAGTTTAAAAAGTCTGAGGTCAACAGATTTTAAACATATTTCTAGAGAATAGGCAACAGGAAATGCTTGTTGACTGTTCAGCCACAGTGTGAAAATATCCCATCAAACCCCTGCAGGACAATATGACATAATCATCGTATTGGCGAGGAAAGAAAATTAGAGAAAAACAGAAATCAGCAAAACAAGATATTTTTAAAAATCTACATTTTCTCTTGATCTTTTTATTGGGAAATAGTTGTTTCAGACCTCTACACCCGCTCTAAGACCGCTCTTTGGTTGAACTGCTTGCAACTCATACACACATTGACTCTTTGGGTAAAGCGCTTCACGGTGAAACAGTCAGCGATACTCCCTCACTGTACAGTACGCCGTGGGTTTCTATGCGTTTGTGCCGGCTCCTGTTTCTTTCTCCATTTACTTATATTTATTGAAGTTCTCGAGTTTCCAGATGAACCTGATTAGTACGTTGTTATTATTGTCGATGGAAATGACGGCTTAAATCTACAAAAAAATAAAGTCCAAGTTGTGATAAACCAGAATTACCTCTCAATGAAAACAATATATCTTACGCTGCAGTTCCTCTAATGGCCACTAGATGCTGGTAAAATACTATTCGTTGTTGGTAGTAGTTTAAAACATTGTAGTGTTGATACTCAGACATTTTTAAGTGGTGTACAAATTAACGTATAAAGTATAAATTGCTCTGTGGTAGTTGCCGCTTTCTTGCTCCACATGAACTCCAGCTGAGCTCAGGCGTCAACACCGCACTGCCGTGTTTGAAGGCTAATTTTTGTCTTTACCAACACCCCCCCCCCCCCCCCCCCCAACCTAAAGCCCTGCTATTACCCACTACTGTTGTGACGGACGAAATGGCCATAGTGTTTACACGAGCACAGAAACCACTGTACACTGAACCGCCAGGAAACACAGCTCAATAAATCAATCAACCCGTTGATCAATCCATGCTCGACCCCATCAAAAGCCAGGAAGAGCTTCACCAATGTGCGACCATGGCAACGCGTGTGCTGGTCTTTGTAGTCCTGCCGGTCACTGCTGTCCTATTAGTGTTATATTGCTTTGAACAGAGGGGACCCAGAGGTGAGCGGCGTCGGCTACGACGCTCGCCACACAGCACAGGGTCGTGGGAAATGGAGTTCAGTGAGGTTGTGTCCGGCAGAGTTGAGTATTTATGGATGTGGGTGATAGAATGGTCCAGTTCTGAGGCTCTGCGTCCGTTGGGTTTCTCCAGTGAGCGGAGGACGGTAGCTTAAAGCTTTCGTGAGTTCGAACTGAAGAAGTGGCAAGCAAACGTTTAAGTGCGGTGGTTCTTGGGAGAATTGTGGCATCATTTGGCAGAACGTACAGAACACGACGTCTTCGATTGAAGGATACTGCGGAGTTGATTTGCCAACTAAAACTGTAATCTTTAAAACAAAATAAATATATTTGTGGAATTGGGTCGGTGCAGCGTAATCATGAAGCTAAAGAAGTTGGGTTCGGTAAAAAAAATCATAAAATTTGTCACAGCGAGAATATTGAAAATATCAATTTACAGGATGGTCTTCGCCACTTCAATGGCAGGAAAATGAGCCCACTAACCCTGACCAAGAAAGGTCTCCTCCATTCACGTGGTTTAGATTGGCGCTTTCACGATGCAATTCTGTCTGCCACCACCGGGTACGATCTCCCGACAAAATGAACCGGTAGCGATCTGTAGCTAGCCCAGGTTACTTTACAGTTACTATCCCCGGTAGCGGAATCAGCAGCAACAAAAAAATGTAAGACCTGCAAAAACATACAAAAAATGCATAAAAAAAAAAAGTTTTGTTAACTTAAATTCAGAAAATCCAATTTAAGACGTTTTAAGGATCTGCGACAACCCCCCCAAAAGTTAGAACCTCGTGCTCGCAAAAGACTTATCGAGCACAAATCAACTGAATGGAAATGGCAACTACAACGTTGCCCCAACGTGTTTGACAACGCGCTCACTGCGTGAAGTGAAAACAGTTGAAAAGGTCATTCTGTTCGGCGACATCAACACGGAACGCAAAAGTACAACGACAAGCTCATTGCGGCGTAGCTCATCATCACTGGACCAACCTATTCACCAACACGACCTTTGACCTTAATATCCCCCTTTCTGTAGCTGCCTGTGGAGTGCAGCACTGCATGCTTGGTCCTGCCAGAGGAACTGGAGCTCCGCTGTCCCCCTCCAACCACGACAACAACAGTATCCAGCCATCCTCAACATCTGTAAACAAACAAACAAACATACAGGTGGCGGTCTGGTGACATCAGACCATGTGCTTACTTCCTGTCAACAACCAAACCTTTAAAACATCAAATCTCCAAATTGAATATATTCATGAATCCAATCCGATTAGATAAAACATAATATATACATACGTGTGTGTATAATATTCATTTTTTATACAAAAAGAGAAAGTACTTTGTGTTTTTTATACATATAAGTATGTACAGAAATAGAAAAGTGACCACACTGAGTCTGCTGTGACGTAACCATGGGCAACAGGACAGGAGGAAGTATTTACACCAAAGAGGAAATATTACAATTTAACAACAACAAAAAACGAGGGAGGGACGTGGTGGTGGTCGTGGTGGTGTTTTCAAAACGTGCCACAATCCCACGATCCCCTTTTCGAGAAGAAGGGGGCGGGGCTCAGCTGACGTGACTCCCAATCGGAACGAGCGAAAGAGAGCGAGAGCGACGCGTCACATGTCTCAACCAATGAAGACTGTTAAAACGGGCCGGATCCTGAGACACTGACACTGACACCAGAAAGTCTGAGTGAACGTCATCGTTAATGGGAATGACAGAAATATTTAATGGAGACTTCTGCTGGGAATTTCCAGTGTGTAATGATGGCTTTAGAGGATTCTCTTCCCAAACTAAATTAAAGTCTGTTGGGAGTACCTGGCATGAATATTGTCATATTTGAAAGAAAATACAATTCTTAGCAGTTTCACTCACCCTATAAATATATATATATATCTATATATATATATTTATAGGAACTCTCATGATTCTCTCTCTCAAGGTTGCTGAATAGTGAGATAAGAACAAATTAAGGCATCCAGATGAAGAAACAGGAAATGAAGTGACTGAGACGACAGCAGTATGAGCGTGTGCATCAGTGTTTCTTCAGTCCTGATTGGCTGGTGGGTTTGCTGAGGTGCTGCGGTGGTGTCTTGTGGTTTCTGATTGGATGGTATTTTTTGTTCTTTTGTTGTCGTTTTTTTTCTCTTTTTTTGAAAGGCACCTAGTTCCTCCTCTGTTCATTTTAAAAACAGTTTACTCCTGCTCCGCCACGTTCGCTCGGCCTGTTTCTCTGACAGACAGACAAGAGGACAAGTCGTCCACTTGGCGTCTGACATGTTCACTCAAATTCCACAGTCGTGGTCCCGCTGTGGACACAAGAGGAGAAACAGGAAGTCGGATGGAAAGGAAATAATTCAGTGGTGCTGTGTACAGGTGACAAAGTATGCAGGTTACAAGACGCGTGTCCCCTCGCTGACCCTCTCCTCCTCTGGTTTCCATGGAGATGCCAACAAGTCGCCTGCTCCTCCTCTGGGCCGATGAAGAAAAGAGACGCGTCTTCTTCGGTCCCCGTCTTCTTCTGTCCCCGTCTTCTTCTGCGTTCACAACGTTCTCCTCGGAAAAATCGGGAGTCCTCCACAACGGCACAATTCTGCTGCGTGTGTTTGTGTGTGCACCTGCGCACACTCAGTGGAGGAAGAAGAGAAGGAAGAGGAGGTGCCAGAAGGACGTGAATTTGTAGGTTTCTGTGTGTGATCCTCCTTTAAGCTCTTCCTACAACACAGGCTCTTCTTCCATCGGCTCCTCTGTGGACCTGAGGGTGAAATTAGACAATGTCAGATTTAACAGCATTTGTCAAAACATGTGTACACATATATAAATACAAATATGTATATATATATATATATATATATATATATATATATATATATATATATATATATGTATATATATATATATGTATATATATATATACACACATTGTTCACCCATATATACACAATATTGTTCTTGCAAAAATACCCTTCAATATCATATAATGTTAATCCTAATTAAAACATATTTTGGTGAATAAAGAGTGAGAAGCCTCAGGCCGTGTCTTTGTGCCGGTTACTAGCAATAAACGGCCGCACGGCTGCTTCTCAGCGCATCGCTGACCTGCTGGTTTCTGCGTTGTCGGGCTCCAAGCGCGGCTGCTCAACATCAACACTGAGCGAGGCCATGGCACTGACCGTCTCTGCCTCGTCCTTCTCCGATTGGCCCTGAGCCCCCAGGGGCTCATCCAATAGCGAGTGGCCACTCGTCTGAGACAAACTCTGGAGACACGACCAGTGTTTATCTGTAGGAGGGATGGAGAGACAGAGGGATGAAGGCGTGCTGTAGCTTTGCATCGTTGTGTATCTCTGGAGTGTGTGTTTGTGTGTTTCTTACTCTGGATCTCTATTACTCTCTCCAGTGAGGCCCAAGCTTTTGGACATGGCTTCTCCTGAGGCCACTGAAACACAGAGTCACACTGAGAGAGACACAGAACGTGTGTTAACAGAAAGATCAGTCCGTGTATTTCATGTTTTTAAGTTCAATACATCCAACAATACACAGCGCTGACCACCGAGGACTGACTGGAGGCTTCTCGACCTTTAAGTCTCATCTGTCTTTCTTGACAAACGGCCACCATGGGGCTCGGCTCATGATTGGCCCGGCCGGGTGTGATAAACAAGTAGTAAACAGTGTGTTTACCAGTGAGCTTTAGAGGTGTTAGTAGGCATATTTTTCAACTTTGAACAGAACCAGGCTAACCGTTTACCCTTTTCCAGTCTTTATGCTAAGCTACGCTAACCAAGTCCTGAGTCTGAAAAAAAAGAAAAGCAAATAAGCACATTTCCCAACATGTTGAACTGTTCCTTTAACATTCAAATGGACAATAGCGTTGTACTGAGAAGTAACGCTGGCTGACTGTTCTTAGTGAAAGACTGAGTCCTTGTCTTACTGGCGGCCATAATTCCATATTATTCACAGAAATATTGGACAACCAGCCATGAATAATGATCAACTGTCTCTCTCACCGGGTCTCCCAGAAGTGCGGCGACACAGGCCTCCGATGCGTCACAGATGGCCGTGAGGTCATGACCGCCCTCCAGCGCCATAACGACGCGCCCGCCCGCCAGACCCATCAGCAGCTGCGTTAGCTGACCGAAACCTGCCGACACACACACACACACACACCGGTCACAGTTAAGAAACACTGATTGAAAAGTATTTGGTAGTCACGCCGCAGAGATGTCGGCGTTCAGAGAATTGTCTCGGTTAGGGGTCACCGCGGTGACCGGTGTAGCACTCACACTTGGCGGAGACGTTGTATCCTCCCAGAGGAGACTGATGACCCTCCACAGCGTCGAAGCCCGCGGACACCAGGACCACATCTGGACTGAACTGCTCTGCGATGGGCATCACTGCGCTTCTACACACACACACACACACACACACACACACACACACACACACATTTTACAGCATGTTGCTTAACCTTACGCCATTTGCACGGATTTTAACCAATGCACCAAACGTCATATCAATGTGTACCTGAAGGCAGTGAGGTACTCCACATCCCCCATAGGCGGCTCTACTCCTCCGGTCCACGCTATGTTCACATTGAAGCCAACACCAGCACCTGATCCCACCTGCAGAGAGGGAGACTCTGTGTCAGTCTGTGTGCTTCACTGGAATATCAAATACCAAAGAACCACCAATATTTGTGGATTAAATTACCAATAAATCACATGGGCTTTGGTTCCGCTGGGTGTTTATTTGGTACGATGCTGTGGCGGCTGGGCAATACACCAAGGGCCACAAAACCTAATTCAGAGTCAGAGTTTTTTTACTCCTATGTCTTATACCAGGTATGGGTGCTCTGCTTGGCATATTACATTTACACAGAAACATTAAGGATTTAAGATGGGACATAAAACCACATGAAATCAGAGAGATGCAAGCAGAGACTTTATTACACACCCGGTTTACCATTTCTTTTAATTTAGCTTGCTGAAGCTGCTTTGTCAAAAAAAGAGTAAAAAGATTAAGAAAATGACCTGAGGCCTCGTAACAACAACCCAAATTGCTGGTTAAAGGAATGTCCAATCCCTTACCCATCAACTACATGCCAAGGCCTGGTGATATTATAGGTTAATCATTGAAGATCATGGAAGATGTTCAAATCAGGCAGTAAAATACTTGTACATAACATTACAACGTTATGATGTCGGCGCACAGTGCTGTCCTGTTCATATTTACACCATTTCTCTCTCACTCAACCATCTACCGGGTGACGTCAGGTAAGTCCCCGAGGGTTCAGGGTTTTAGTCCTTAGGGGGGCGACATTGGGACTGGGCCACTCGAAGTGTTTCAGTCAGACAAATTAAAGCATAACTGTGGGTACACACACACTCACACGCACACACACACACACACACACACACACACACACACACACACACACACACACACACACACACACACACACACACACACACACACACACACACACACACACACACACACACACACACACACACACACAGGGTGCTTTTATAAACACACTGGCAGTATCATCACCACTGCTTCAGTGTTTTACAAATGAACGTTTAGGCCTCATGTTATTCTCAGATTATAGTTGACTTGTACCCAGCGGGGGAGATTCACCATTTAGCTAAATGTCAGAGAGAGATTCCAGTGGGTGTAGTTATTGCGTTGTAGTTATTAGACATTTTCCAAACATGGGGCTGAACTATTTCTGAATTCTCACCTCTGCTTTGTGTGCGTGTGGTGAGTGTGTGAGTGTGTGAATGTTTGGTGTGTGTGTGTGAGTGCGTGAGTGTGTGTGTTTGTGTGTGTGTGTGAGTGTGTGTGTTTGTGAGTGTGTGAGTGATTGGTGTGTGTGCGTGTGTGAGTGCGTGTGTGTGTGTGTGAGTGTGAGTGTGTGTGAGCGTGTGTGTGTGTGTGAGCGTGTGTGTGAGCGTGTGCGTGTGTGTGTGAGTGTGTGTGTGTGTGTGAGTGTGTGCGTGTGTGTGTGTGAGTGTGTGCGTGTGTGTGTGAGTGTGAGTGTGTGTGAGCGTGTGTGTGTGTGTGAGCGTGTGTGTGAGCGTGTGCGTGTGTGTGTGTGTGAGTGTGTGCGTGTGTGTGTGAGTGCGTGTGTGTGTGTGTGAGTGTGAGTGTGTGTGAGCGTGTGTGTGTGTGTGAGCGTGTGTGTGAGCGTGTGCGTGTGTGTGTGAGTGTGTGCGTGTGTGTGTGAGTGCGAGAGTGTGTGTGTGTGAGTGTGTGTGTGTGTGTGTGTGTGTGTGTGTGAGCGTGTGTGTGTGTGTGAGCGTGTGTGCGAGCGTGTGCATGTGTGTGTGTGAGTGTGTGTGAGAGTGTGTGTGTGTGAGTGTGTGCGTGTGTGTGTGAGAGTGTGTGTGTGTGTGTGAGTGTGTGTGTGTGTGTGTGTGTGTGTGTGTGAGTGTGTGTGTACCTCCTCTGGAGCTCCGCTGCCAGGAAAGAAGTTCCCGTCGTCGTAGCGATGGAGGGAGATGTAGAGGACGCTGGGGTCACTGTAGAAGGCCTGCTGGGTGCCGTTGCCATGGTGAATGTCCTGCGGTGGCGTGAGAGAGACAGTCAGTCGGTCGTTGTGATACAGACACTCTGAGCACACGGCGTTTGGTTGATTGAATAAAAGCCCGCTCAAAAAACTATTAACGGTGTGAGTTTGGATTTGTGGGAGTGGACGGGGGGGCAGCACCAACATGTATGTAAGCCACCGAAACAAGTCATTATCAGTTAAAGTGTTCGCTATCGTTAGATTCGTCATCTTGCCGTCAGACGGGAAACTGAAGCCGTTGTATCCATCTATGCTTCAAGACTCCATTGACAAGAAAAATGTTTACCTTGCAGAAAAACGAGAGTTGCTGGTCGACCGCTGCCTTAATCAGAACTAATCCCTACTAACCCTTTAAAACACCAAAGTCAGACAATAACACAAACTCAGTTGTTGCCATGGTGGTCCAAAAAGGTCAAATGACTATTTTTGTCAAAGGAGTCGTGTGGCTTTGAAGACAGCACAGAAGCATATAACAGCTTCAGCTCCCCATCGAGGAAATATTCTGAATATAGCGAACACTTAACCAGACTCTTGTAGGTGGTTTGCTCGTGGGCCCATCCAGCAGTGCATTGGTATCCGTCTGTTTCTCCAGGCTGGGGGCGTGCAGACCGCCTTCTACTGTAGAGTACCAGTGGGGTGCTTGGTAGATGCCGGGCCGTTATTTAGGTTTGATACATGAAACAGCACGGTCATCCACAGGTGTATTTCATTAAGCTGCAGGTGTTGAGCGGCGCTCTTAATGCATTGATGCATTAATGCATGATCATACATTTATACCATCACTCCATTCAACAATTTTGAAATAAAAATGGAATTTTCTATGAATAATAATCATTATTAATGAGTAATTCACGCTTTAATGCCGAAAGTAGTAAATAAAAAAGTGAAATTCTTTCCAGGTGCCGATAGATTGTGTGTGTGTGTGTGTGTGTCTGTGTGTGTGTGTGTCAATGCGACTGACCCAGTCCACAATGAGGATCTTGCCCACGCCCAGCTTCTGTTGCAGCAGCTTGGTAGTGATGGCGACTGAATTAAAGAAACAAAACCCCCTGTTTACACACAAACACACGCACACACACACACGCACACACACACACACACACACACAAACGCAGGACACACATATACAAGCCGTTAGTCATCGCCGACATGTAGTGAGGTATTCAGCTGTGTAGCGATGATACTGACATGGCAGTGGACTCCTCAGCGTGGTGACCTGGTGGACGCACCACTGCGAAGCCATTCTAGTGTGGAAACAGACACAGAGCGAAGGACGGGTCAGACGCTGTGTCACGTTTGTCCGGCAGAAGTGCACTTGTGAGTGTTTTCCTGCGCGTTACCTTCAGCTCCCCCGCCGCCACTCTGAAGGCCAGCTCGATGACAGAGCCGACCGCCATGCGGACCGCCGCCGACGAGTGCATCTCGTTCCACACGGTGTCACTGTCCACCTGCCGGGGACACGCAGAGATCAGACCGGAGCTAAGACACTGATACGCAGACACATGAGACAGAGGTGGGCCGAGAGAGGCGAGTACAGAGATAGCCTCACCCCAATTCCTCCACAGGGAAGAACAGCGTACATCTTCTGGCTGATTGGACCTGGAACAACCAGAGTACAGGTTACTTACAGGTCGTGTGGTGTGTATTGATGTGTTCATACACAAACATTTAGAGGGTAGCTATAAACTTGCTTGGTTTTTTATTTTACATAAAAGTGGAAGACACGAACAGATGCAACAATTGCCGCAGAAACGTGGAATTCAAATAGCGCGTGGAATTTGCATAAAGCTGTGATACGGTGAATACAGCACCTCCGGATGCTGTTATGAACCCAGAAACGACGGCGTTTGGTTTCCCAACGTATCTGGGACTTCCACTTGTTTGGGAAACGGTTACCCGTCTCGCGGTCAAAGTAGCACGAGTAACACAAGGCGAGAATTTGCTCGGTGTTTGGCGTGAACGCAGCATACAGGGAAGCAGAATTACAGATTTATCCTCAAGCTAAACAGCCGGTCACATCAGGGGTTAAGTGCCTCTTTATGCTGGGGGGGGGGGGGGGGGGGGGGGGGGGGTGGGCTCAACAATGTAGAAGGGTTTTATGTCATAAATACAGTATACATGAGTCACAACTACATATAGGTCACTCAGACAGACAGACAGACAGACAGACAGGTACCCAGCAGCTTCTTGTGGTCCAGTTTGTGTCGATTCAGCGGACTGGTTCCATACAGCAGAGTGTGGAACTCTGAATGGACGGACTGGATCTCATCCAGAGACGCTTTACGCCCCCGAATCCTCTGCTCACACACACACACACACACACACACACACACACACACACACACACACACACACACACACACACACACACACACACACACACACACACACACACACACACACACACACACACACATAGAGAGTCTGAGTAAGGAGTCTGCACATTTTTATTTCTCTATAAGACAAAATAAATAGATATTTGGCAACTACTAGAATCAACTATTGTAAAGCACAATACAGAGTCCACGTGTTAAGTGTGATGGCGATGATGGTGATGATGAGAAGATCAGCTGTGCTAACTGCCATGAAGTCTTTAAAGTCGACTCCTGGGAGGCGAATGTTAGAAGCGTATTGTCGTGCATGCTGGGATAGCCTGCACCAAAACCATGACCTCTCGGCATTGTGGGCGTAGCTCTGCTGTGTGTACAAAGGTCCTGATTGTGTGCGTGTGCACGTACCTCACAGCGGCCCAGCAGGCCCGTCTCCTGCAGTCGGGACCAGATGCTTTGCACTCTCCCAGCATGCTCTGGGTGGATGTGAGCGTTGCCACACACACACTGATGCTTCAACATCAGACTGTCATACACAAGCCCTGGAGAAGGAGAGAGAGTATTCTCAAATAAAAGGTACAGAACAATACTCCAATAATCCACAAATGACAGCTGGGACCAATTGAATACTGGGTAAAAAGAAGAAAAAGAAGAGGAAAAAAGAAATAAACAGCAAAGACATATAACAACATACAGTTTTTTTATTTGCTTTGTGTGCGTTGACTTTGAGAGCCTGTGTGTTGCATGTCTTGTTAGTACTTGACAATGTGCTGTATATGAGTCTCCTGAGTGATGATACTACGTATATTAATATTCTGACCTTTTTTCATTGTTTGTGCATGCATTGTAAAGCGTCAATATTGTATAACCTTTTCAATTTAATCTTATATTCTGTTTTTAGGTTTATTTCGTAACATCTTCCTCTTGGGACTACAGATGAAAAATAGCCTTTTGGCTAGCTCTGGCGCATTTACAGCAATGTTTTTACTAATGTGCACTGCCCCTTATCAAATAAACCAATCAATAAAACAACATACAGATAATGGTTGGCATCGTAAATTCACCAGTACAAAAACAAATGTGTTAACGGTCCTTCTCCGTGTATTTTGTAGTGACAAATAAGCACCACAAGATGTCAGCAGCTACAAGTGTAACATGTGTGAGACATGCGGGACACATTTACCACAATGCTAATATAAAAGGCCTCATCTGAATCCACTACGAAGAGCACACAGGGCTCATAATTCACAGAGGGGTTAGTATGTTCGGTGAGAGCCAGCCAGGCCACCTCCTCCAGAGAAAACACAAACATGTCGTTTTGATTTGGCTGCACACGCCCTGGATGACGACGAAGCTTTTTAAATCTTCACTTTTAGGCCGACGTAGGCAGTTATTTGTCGACACCAGAATTTATACATTCCAGAGCTCAAACAGAGGCACTTAAATGCAAGGCAAGGCAAGTTTATTTGTATAGCACATTTCAACAACAAGGTAATTCAAAGTGCTTCACATAAAACCATTAAAAGAATCAAAACGTAAGGCAAAAGAAAAGGAGATTTGAAAACAATTAAGAACATTCATTGAAACAATAAAAACAGTCATCAAACATTCAAAAACAGTGTAAGAAATAAAATGCAGAAGTAAAATGCAGAAATGCAGGAAATTGATTAATATATTAATTGAATGTGGTTCAATTAAAGGCAGCAGCAAACAGAAAAGTCTTCAATCTTGATTTAAATGAGCTGAGGGTCTCAGCAGACCTGCAGCTTTCTGGGACTTTGTTCCAGATATGTGGAGCAGAAAAACTGAACGCTGCTTCTCCATGTTTAGTTCTGACTCTGGGAACAGAAAGTAGACCGGTCCCAGACGACCTGAGGGGTCGGGATGGTTCATAAGGTAGCAGCAGATCAGAGATGTATTTTGGTCCCAAACCATTCAGTGCTTTGTAAACCAACAGCAGGATTTTAAAGTAAATTCTTTGTTGGACAGGAAGCCAGTGCAAAGACCTCAGAACTGGAGTGATGTGATCCACCCTCCTGGTCTTAGTGAGGACTCGAGCTGCAGCGTTCTGAATCAGCTGCAGCTTTCTGACGGACGTTTTACAGAGACCTGTAAACACACCGTTACAGTAGTCCAGTCTGCTGAAGATAAATGCGTGGACAAGTTTTTCCAAATCCTGTTGAGACATAAGTCCTCTAATCCTTGATATATTCTTCAGGTGATAGTAGGCTGATTTTGTAATTGTCTTGATGAGTCTGTTCAGGTTGAGGTCTGAATCCATAACTACACCTAGATTTCTGGCTTGCTTTGTGGGTTTTAACATCAGTGATTGAAGCTGAGCGGTGATTTTCAATCGTTTGTCCTTGGTACCAAAAACAATTACTTCTGTTTTATCTTTATTTAATTGAAGAAAATTCTGGCACATTCAGTTGTTGATTTGTTCAATGCAGTTACCCAGCCCTTGTATGGGATTATAGTCCCCTGGTGACATAGTTATGTAGATTTGTGTGTCGTTTGCATAATTATGATAACACACTTTGTTGTTTTCCATAATCTGAGCTAGTGGAAGCATGTAGATGTTGAACAGAAGAGGCCCCAGTATTGAACCTTGGGGAACACCACATGCAATTTTAGTCAGCTCTGATGTGTAATTAGCTACAGACACAAAGTATTCTCGGTCCTTCAAGGAGGATTCAAACCAGTTAAGTGCTGTGCCAGAAAGTCCCACCAAGATTTTTAGTCTTTCTAGGAGTATGGCATGGTCGACCGTGTCGAATGCAGCACTGAGATCTAGTAATACTAAGACTGAACTTCTGCCATTGTCTGTGTTTACGTGGATGTCGTTGAAAACCTTAACAAGAGCAGTTTCAGTGCTGTGGTGCTGTCGAAAGCCTGACTGAAAGACATCAAAGCAGTTATTTACGGCCAAGAAGAATGTTGAGGTAATGTTGGGAGCGTTCTGAAGAGTGTAGTCATTCAAAAGGATCTCATCACTAGGAGCTTTCCTAAATTACACTAAACGTTTCTCACTTAGTTTCCTCTTAAGACCTTTTATAAAAGCTAAGGAACTGAGAGAACTCCTCAACTAAGAGAACGGCTCTATTGCTATCGACGGCGTCATGTTTATTCAATCATCATCTCTCTGGCGTTATTGGATTGTTTGGACTGGTTTAGTGGAGACGATTGGATCTTTGTTAACTCGTCTACTGTTAGCGATAAGAGGCTTTAAGAATTACTCAAAAGAACAAACACGTATTCTAAGGTGCTTCTCCAAACTCGGCAGGTTAGAGGCTGCTTTTAACCTGCGATGTTTGCTTGATAAAATGCCCCCCAAATACTTAAAGCCACAGAACAAACGAAGATGAATAGTCATAGATGATGGGGCTTGTGTTCCCTGAACTCTTGGAGGTCTTTTAATGTTAAACCGATAAAAGGGAAACACTGGCTTTGTACTGACAGCAAACAGCAGCAGCATTAATGCAGCAGATCGGGGATTTCATGACACTTATAAACCAGGAAATTAGCTACAATAGACAAAACAGATACTTAAGAACTGATGCCATTTCAATCAGTTCACTTCATTTGACTTTTCAATGTGAATTTTGTCATCGGATGCACCAGTTTAAAGCTCATACTTCAAAGCGACCCGCCGGATCGGAGAGTAGTGGATAAACACATTCCATTCCCTTTCATGTTTTCACAATAAAAGTCCAATGTTATTGTTGCCGCTGCTACCTGCAGTATAAGTAGACTTGTTCCATTGAAGAATAGCCGCTTCCTAAGAATTCTTCAAAATAAAAGTCCCCCCCGGATTTTGGTACTTAAAAGATGTCAGGCTTTTATGCCAAAATGCTGATTGCTCTCCTCAGAGTTAGTCATTAGAGTTAATGCGTCCCGACGTGATCGGATGGGAGAAGTCGCATTGAAAAGTCAAGTGTGTAACACAATAGAGAGCCGGCAGGCCCCCCCCCCCCCCCCCCCCCCCACGTTGCTAGGCAACAGCCACGGTGTCTTTCAGTGGGCGGACTGACACGGCTGATGCTACAAAAACTCTCCGTCACAAAAAGAAACTGACCGGTGGTGAAGAGGTGTTTGATGGGATTGACGGTGGCCGCGGGGGAGGACTGCGCTCTTCCCAGAGGTCTGTGGGGCAACAGGGACTGGAACACGCCCAGGTGCTGCAAGGCCTGATGGGAAGGAGAGAGGATAGAAAGTTCTGATTCATAGAGATCGGCCTGTGTGTGTGTGTGTTTGTGTGTCATGCTTAACACCAAAATCCCCCCCCCCCGTCATCACACACACACACACACACACACACACTGAAATTACTATAGTTCTATACAAGTGCATCAGTGCACGAATACAGGCTAAAACTCAGGATTGACGTATTGACGTATTGACTGATTTAATAGAAAATCGAGGGATCATTGCAACGACAACACTTTTCACTGTTACATTCGTGTTCAGCTTTTCCTGAAACTCGGACCGACCGTCTGTGAAACTTCACCGATGATCGACAACCACCATGGAGTGATTCTGAGGTCGGTCCAAGCACTGCAGACGCACACACACACACACACACACGCGTCTTCTGTAGCGTCTATATATAGGGAGTGTTGCTGTGCTCCCTGCTGCAAACTGGGTGACTCATCATGTGTGGGTGGACACTAAAAAACACACACACACACACACACACACATACACACAGACAGACAGACAGACATTCAGACGTACAGAAAGACACACAGCAACGAGTCCAGTGGTTGAGTCACCAGGCTGGTGATGTCACTGCAGCGTCAGCAATCGTGTGTGTGTGTGTCAGTGTGTGTGTGTGTGTGTGCGTGTCTCTGCTCGAGCTTGACTTACATGTCACAAAATCCCACCCTTTTCTCTGTTTCTGTAAAATGTCAAAGCTTTCTGTGGATGACTCATCCTGTACTTGTGTGCTGATCGAGACAGGACATTTTTTTAAATTGAATTTAAGATCTTGGACTGATCCATTCATCAGTGGTCCAAACTTGTGTTTGGAGTCAGTCTGTTAACGGATTGTATATATCATTACTTTGAAGCAATTTTGAGTTTGAACACCTCCCAATTATGTTGACAACATCCTGTTTGACTTGAATTATAGGCTAATATAACTCTTTATATTTATATGGTATTGTATGTATAATGGTACAATATCAACATGAAGGTCTAAAATGATTTGACTCCCTCCCGTTCCAGTCATCAGTCACCTTGCTGTGGCCGTGCGCACATATCTTTTTTTCCCACCTAATTGCGAGAGAGAACATTCAGTTCCTCCCGGGGTGGAATTATATATTATTATGCCTTCTGTTTGTCGTAATGACTCACTTGGGGCAGATGCAGACGTGAAATATAATGCTTTTCAAAACGTACACATTCACTGGACAAAATAAGAACAGTGCTTCAACTTGGGTTACACAACGTTTCCACTATTTTTCATATTTTATTTCCCTAATTTATGTGCACTTTCAGCTCAGTGCGAGAGTTTTGACCTCGTTTCGGTGTCCTGAACTGCCACGTTTATTTTTCTCTCCTCTCCTCTGCTCTCTGTGTTTCATCGTGGGCGGGGCTTTTTGCAGAGCGGGGACGGAACACTCAAATAAAAACGTGCATGCAGGCCGAAATTTAATTTGTTCAGGTTCTCTGTCGGGGAGATGCGGTTCCTTAAACCAGGTAAGAGAAGAAGAGCTATGAGTAAGGAAAAAGTCTGCTAGCCGTTAGGCTAATTTATGCAGTGTTAAATACCAGAGGCTTAAGCTAATACTCCTCAACGAGCAACCCAGAATATACAGGATATGTTCTCCTATTCTGGCGTTTCAGGGAGACATGGTCTGGGTAGCAGGAGTCAGAACAGTGGAAATGTGAAATGATCACCTGATTTAAATGGCTGAAGAGGACGGAACAAATAGGAGGAGTAGATCATAAATTCTCCACTGGCAACAGCTTTGAGAAGGTCGATATGCTGTACAGTTACAGTAATAACTTGTGTTGTTCATTGTTTTGGCGAGATCAAAAGGGCCTCAGCAGTCCACACTCTACCTGCACACAATGTGTTGTTTTTCTGAAGGAGCACCACAAGAGAAAAAAAAATACAAAAGGAGAGTGACAAGCAAACGCACTCAGGACTTCAGTGTGTGAAAACACACCCGGAGCCATCTCGGGTTTGGACTGAGGTACTGTAACAAGGCCGGCCGTCAGCTGCGATGAGTAAGACATCTAAAACACGGCTACATCTGCAGCGGAGCAAACGCAGTGAGGCTGAAAACAGCAGGAGGTCGGGCCAATGATGCGTTTGTGTGACTCATCCCTCTGTGGGATGAAGATTCTGCGCAACCAAAAGGCCTGGAGTTTAAGACTGACCCGAGAACCTGACGATGCCCCCGCATTGCTATCAGAGGAGCTCAAGTAACCCTTTGTCGATCCGCCCCATCATGTTCTAAACGTGTTCGTTTCAACCGATGTCAAAGTGGCCGTTGAGGGACGCAATAAAAAAAAGTGGATATTGTTACAAACGAACAACGCTTCAGTTGGTATTGTTTTGCAGTCTAACTACTAAGACTCAGAGAGCCAGATCCTGGACTTATCAACCATTTACCCACTACTTCTAGCCAGCTAGGCAAAAAAATATTCACTACAAGTGTTTCAATTATTCATCCATTACTTTAGCTAACGATTTCAACCATATTACTATATTATTATTATATTATCCTCGCCTCACTAGCATCACACCAGCCTCTACAGAGCAAAGCATTGCAAGCACACAAACCTGCGTGTAGCTCCCCCTCTCCTCTTCGTCGCCCTCCCTCAGCTGGATGATGTCGTCGTCTTCCTCCTCTTCATCCAGCTCGCTCTCTGTGCTCTCCCCTTTCACGTGCAATCTCCCATGCTCTTCCTCACTCTTCACGTGCACACCGAGCTGCTCGGAGGAGAGTGTGCTGTCGTCTGACCCCTCCTTCTGAAGCCTGATTGGTCAGCGTGACAGGTACGGTAACATACAGTACATAGATATAAAGACACTTGCTCAGTCATTGATGCTGACTGCTGTCAAAAATGACACACCTGTGTAGGCTCGCCCCTTCGTCGTCCTCCTGCATGTCATTAGTCTCTGTTAGTTCCTCCTCAGTCTCCTCCGGGTGAGTGGGCGGAGGCCTAGGAAGCTCCGCCACTTTCGACAGAATCTATATACACACACACAAGGTGATGTTAGTGAGGAAGCGTGCTCGTCTGTGAAAGTCTTTTTTGTTAGTTGTTTAACCTTGTAGTGTTTCTCCAGGAAGTGCTGGTGTTGCTGCTGGACCACTAGCTGCTGCAGGGCCTGGGGGGACTGGGGCAGAGGTGCACTCTGGGTCCGAGCCAACGGCCGGTGGCGAGGCAACTTGTTGACCGCCCGCATGCTGCTGGACACGCCTCTCTCTGCCGTAACCAGCGGCGACTGGCTGTACATGGGGACTAAGTAGGCGGAAGGGTCATAGCAGACAGACAATGAGTTAAGGGTGGACACTAACCTGGATGTTAGCATGCACGTAAGTGTACTTGTGTGAGTGTGTGTGTAGGTACCAGCTAGCATAGCAGTCTGTTGTCTGGCCTGCTCCAGCAGCAGTACATGCTGCAATAAGGAGGAATGAGCGGAATGAGAGCTGGGGGGCGCTGTCTCTATCTCATGCCCCACCCCTGCAAAGAAACATTAATAAGTCAAGACTCGCTCCAAATAATAGAATCAACTTTGAAAACTAAATGTTTCTCCATGTGAATAAATCATATTGAACGACTGTTACTTGCATACATATTTATATAAAGTAGCTACAATGTATAATACTGAAACGAAGTAATTAAAGTGTAATAACTTATAATTGTGAGCTATGGTAAAGCTTACCTGCGGGTAGGGAGGATGTGGAGAGAAACTTCCCTGTTAGAGCTCCGCCCCCTCGCAGCGATAGGATGGCTTGACGCTCAGCCTCTTGCTGGTTGGACAGTGCCTGGGAGGTCTGGGGGGGGGGGGGGGGGGCATTACAATGGTTACCACACAGATAAGTCAAAGCAGCCACCCAACCACAAGAGTTGATCAAAATGAACAGCCATCATTTCAGCCTGTTTTTCTTTTTTTACTTCTGGGTGAAATACTATAACTATTTAAGGCAGTGTTATAAATCTGTATTGAAAACTGCATCTGCAACGGTGACTAACTCGTGAACGGTCAATTGTGCAGTATTTCTGTCTTGTCCGGCACACTGAGCCCCAGAGAGAACAGAAGCAGCTACCCTACATTTAGTCTACTGTGAAGATAACATTACTAATCGTCTCATTCTCTACAGGATGCTGGTGTTACATATATTCAGTATGTGTATTTGCGCGCCTCTGTGTTTTTCGGAGTGCGTATGTGCCGCGTTGACCCACCGTGATGTGTGAGTTCGCAGGGAGGCCCAGGGAAATGTTCGGCAAGGAGGGCGAGGTGTAAAGATTCAGAGGACTCAATGTCCCATCAGCCCCCAGCGTCTGATGGAGAGATCTCAGCTGCAGACAGACAGACAGACAGACACGTAGGCAGACTGGTTAGTTGAAGAGTCTTGCTCCGTGGAGTCTCAGCGGAAGTTGAGCGGTTGGTCTGACGGTTATTCGCTGTAGATTCGCTGTAGATTCTTCCAAGTTGCTATAGTAACCATTGTTTTTAACATCTACCGTAAGCACTGACGAACAGAATCTCTCTCAAACCAAGTCTGTTCACTCTCTGCATCCTCTTTCTAGTGCTTCTTTCCTGGGCTTGGCTGTTTCAATGCATATTTAGTAACGAAATAATATTGACAGGGCTCAAAAGCAACAGTTGCCAGGCCGCCATTTTGAGAAATTGGAAAGCAATTTTTAACTGTATAAAAAAAAAATAGGGACGGCAAACAGCAAAAACAAATAGATATTTAGTATTTGTTACATTGGTGATATTTAAATATCGCTGTCACAGAACCGGAACCAAACGACGCTGACATTGCGCTGGTGCCTTTACTTACGTGCACACAACAGTGTTTTAAGCAAATAGAAAAATAGAAGCAACCGAGAGCTGATGCCCGGTTGCCAGGGCGGCAGCCCGCTTTTAAAAGTTCCTGCTGAGCCCCGATCCCTATCAAACACATCTGCCAATGATCTCAACTGTCTCCAGGCTTCAATCCTCATATAAAAGCCAACCTGCACATACTGGGATAAACGATGATGATGCTTGTGAGCCGGTATTTACAAGCCTCATTATCCCCGTTTATAAAAGGAGGACCATGCTCTCCAACAAGGAAACACCCACAACCTGTTCACATCTGTTCAGTGCCCTCTTAAGGAAGTAGTTGATACAGTACAGCCCATAATAAACTCCTCCCTAGTGGCTATCTTTGAGTGTTCTGTGATTCAACCTTTCATGAAATAACCTGGAGAGATAATCTAAAACAGGCTGTTTCTTATCTACAACATAGACTTTTGTGCTGCCGTCTCTTGTGTTATATTTTACACTCTATTTACTTTGCATTAAACATGCCTCTGCTGTGATCAGTTTATAAAACATTCCTTATCAATGCTACGCTGACGACGTGCTGCTATATTTCCCATAAAAAACAAACCAAACACATAATATTGAGTCTTTTCTAAATTGACTCGCCAAGATATTCTCCAGCTTAATAAAAGTGTCCACCGGTGGTTGAGACATTCGTGGACATTTCGTGGACCTGTGTTTTTAAATGTCCACACAGCTGCAAGACGTCTGGACGTTGTTTTTTCATTCTGCCTTCAGCTGTAACTGAAATGGTGCCTCCATTATGTGATTGTCACATGTTCGGTTTTCTTATAATTTGTTAAAATATTGGAAGTAAATCGATCTAATCTAATTTCTTGAGATTATCTTCAAATGCTTTCACATCCCTAAAATCTGTACAACCTAAGCTAAAAGGTTATGGAATTCAACAAACCATAATAATTGTTTTAAGTAATGAATTATTAAATCGTAAAATATATCCGACTTTTAAATCTGTCATCAAATTTGAATAGATACACAATATACATATTCTTTCTTGAATGATTCAAACTTTAGAAACATGAACAGAATATTTTTCAACAGAACGAACATCATTTAAGTAATTTTTTTAATATTTGACACTGTAAAGGCGTTGGTAGTTAAATGTACAAACCACAGTGAACTGTAGGGGGCAGGCTGGGGCTGTGTGTCCCGTATGAAGACATGACTGGTGTAAATGTAACCAGCATGAGTCGGTGAGTGTAAAGGAAGCATAAAAATAAAGTGTTGATGTACCTCAGTCTGTATGTTGGGGACCGACCCCGTGTTGCCATTGGCGATAGCCGAGTAGGAACTGTTGGGACTGCTGGGACCAGAACCTGGAGCGCTGTTACAGAGAGAGGAGACTGGTCGAGAGACAGAGACACAGAGAGAGAGAGAGAGAGCGAGAGAGAGAGAGAGTTAACTCATAAAATGCTAATTACACATGACACTAAACACACTATTACTGTGTTTTTATGACTGTTTGCAACCTTGCGCTTCTTTCACAATGAAACACTGTCATGTGCAGCATTGTGTGTGTTCACCTGATATCTCTATGGCTCTCTTCTTAAAGGTGCTGATAACGGTTCCGTCCTTCCTGCGGAGGAGCGGAGAGCTCCGCCTCTCTGCCACCTTCTGCTTCAACCGTGAACGCACCTTCAGGTTGGGCTCCGAGACTGGAGGCAGGGGGAGAGAGATAGAGGGGGGGGGGTGAAGACGGCTCAGCTCGGTGGCAAAAAATGTGTTTCCGTGCAATTAATTGGCACTAGGGCTGGGCTATATATACTGATATTCTATTGGATTTTGGATAACCCATTATTGTTATATAAGTGTTCTCTGTTCCTGGTTTTTCTAGGCTGCATTACAGTAGAACGATGTCATTTTCTGAACTTACCAGTTCTATTATTTGCCTTTGCGCACTCAGTCATCATATCCATATTGTTGGTGATTATTTATCAGAAATCTCATCTAAAATGTAGATATTTTGTAAAAGCACCAATGGTCAACCCTACAATATCGTCCTAATACCGATAGCGAGGTATTTATTTTTCTCCACATCGCCCAGACCTAATTTACACGACAATATATTTATTCAAACCTCCGTTTTTGTCATTTCACACAGAACGTAAATATTAAGGTGTGGGAAAAAAGCGACGTTTTTTCCGGAGCCAAGTACATTTTTCGTAGCTTTAACATCGCGAATAAAGGCATCAACCAATCACGATGTTCGGAACGTATATATTTTCAACAGGTAATCTTATGTAGTATGGAGGCTCCGTTGTCCGAGCCAAGAAGGCAAACTTTACTCCTCCTTTCAACCTCGACAAAGGCAGCGCACACCAGATCCCCTTCTTCCGTTCTTACCTTTCACAATAAAAGCCCTAAACATATACACTGCGTGACTGTAGCTTTTAATCTTGTGTTATTTGTTTCATTCCCTTTTCAAGGGCAGGGTTTTGCTTGGCAGAGTATTTGGAGGGGTATTTTAAGGCGCCTGGTGATTTGCCAACAGGAGACTATCGGAGAGCAGGCTGTCTTGGTAAATCCCACATTACATTTTGGCCAGCTGGCTGGTTTGCTGGATGAGCAGCTATAGCAGGTGTATTTTAAGGTGGCTTTGGTCTAAAAGTCAGGGTTGAGGGCAAAGAGCAGGAAGAGGGGTAAAAAAAGCATCTGGGTTTTATTGGTTCGAGCCGCCTGAACAGCTTCCAGCGGTCCTAAAAGCTGGAAAAGCTGGATGTGTTATCACTGCTTACCTATGGACTATGTGGGATCAGGGCGGCCAATGATTGATCTGACTAACTTGAACATGTCTATCAGTTAGAACCATTGACTTTATATAAGGAGTGGCCGTAGTCGTCGTGACGTCACCCATTGCTTTGTGGACTGCCGTTTTGAAGCATCGAGTTTGTTCTTGGATTTTTGCAACCAACGAATGGAAGTGACCATATTTGTATTGAAGATGACTTTTGAGACCATAAACTCATGTTTACAATGTTTACTGAGGTAATAAATCAAGTGAGAAGTAGAGTCATTTTCTCATACACTTCTTACAATCAGACTTATTTTTGCAATCAGAGGAGTCGCCCCCTGATGGCCATTAGAGAGAATGCAAGTTTAAGGCACTTCTGCATTCGCTTTACTTTTCAGAAGCGAAGGTTGCCGCCTGGTTAGAACTGAAACAGTGTGTGTGTGTGTGTGTGTGTCTGTGTGTTCCCTTTAGGTTTGGGCTACCTCTTCCCTACTGAGTCAGACTCACACTGACTCACACATACACACACACACACACATATATATAACATAAACACGCCACACTCCACCTCCGCAAAATCCTTTGTCAGATAACTTTTAAATGGCAAAGTGACAAATCACACACACACACACACACACGCACACACACAAAAACACATTTCCTCCCACTGTCTGCATCCGTCTCCTACCTGTCTTGCGGAGCGGGAAGTCGTCTTTGCCCTCGTAGTTCCCCAGCAGCGGGGGCAGTCTGTAGGAGGGAAGAGTTCCTGGGGTGTTGCTCTGCGGAGGAGAGCCCTGATCCAGGGAGATGTGCTGGGCTCCCCTGCACACACAGACACACACACACACACACACACAAACAGGAGGAGAAAGCAAATTAGGCGGCCGCTAAGTGTCATTTTCTCCACTTCACTTCGTCGTTTCCTACATTTCCTAGAATGCCTCTCCTGTTATTTCCTGTTGCTGTGGAAACATTTTCGTATTGATGTTTTATTTCTGAACGTTGGATTTGGGGAAAAAGCTTTGCGAGGACCGACACAAAACCTGACGTTTTTTTCCTGTAGGGACAGTTGAAATGAACTGGACGTGACATCGTGTCTTTTCTGGCCCTTTTCAGACATGGAATACATTACTGTTCTTGTATTTTTTTGTCATTCAAACATAAGGATCATTTTGTATTCATTATTTATTATGTATTTATCAAGCCACTATGAGTATGAAATTGCTCTTACGTGGCAAAAACAATGATCTTTCAAGGCCAAAAGTAAAAAGTATGATGGTGCAAAATATTTAAAATAATTACGGTGTTAGGGGAGGTGAGTAATATTTAGAGAAAAAAACATTCCTGAGATTAAAGTCACAAATCTAGGACAAAAAACGTAAAATATTCTAAATATAGTGTACAAACCTAAACTGATTTTGATATTTTTAGGGATTCTTTTTTCTGCTGCAGCACCTCGCTTTGCTCCTGTGCTGGTCCTCCCATCTATGCATAAGTACCTCATACAACCCCACTTCAAAAACATCTGAACTGTCCCTTTAAGCCTGGGGTCAGACTACACAACCGTGCTGAGGGGACACTGTTCACCCCAGGCGATGAGGAGGGATCACACACTCTGATCCGGGACTGAGAAACAGTTTTCACTTTTGTAACTGGAATCGCTAAATAACTGCTCGTACAGAAGATGCAGCTTAAGAAAACATATACATTATATTTAGTTATATATATATATATAATTTTGTTATTTACAAAAACAAAATCCTCACCAGCACTTTGGGGAGAAGGAATGGTTCAGTCCGCCGATGCCGGGCTCTTTCTTATTGAGAAGGAACTCCTGCAGCTTCAGCTTCACCTCTGTACTGGCGATGGCACCTTCAGGGGAAAGAAAGCACATCACAAGAGAGTGAGGGGCGGTGGGGCCGACGTCTCGTGGGTGGACAGCGGTGGCGGTGTCACCTACTCTCTTTGCCCTTCTCCTTGTTCCTCAGCAGCAGCAGCTGCTGCTCCAGCCGGTGCTTCTCCTGCTCGTCGTGCCTCTGCTGCTCCAGCTTCCTCTTCTGCTCCAGCTCCTGCTGCCGCTTCGCCGCCAACAGCTCCTGTTGTTGCTTGCACACACACACATGCACACGCACACACACACATTCACATTTTACTGAAGTGACGAGGAGAGAGGGTTTTTTCGACAAGCAAGGGGGGCCGGGGAGCGACCGAAACGCGCGGATGCCAACCTTCAGGTGCTCCTGCAGCTGGACCTCGTGTTGCCTCGTGAGCACTTCGTGTTTCTTCTGGAACTCCGCGAACAGCAGCTGCTTCTGGAGCTCCTGCTGCTGCTTGAGGAGCACCAGTTCCTGCTGGAGCTGCTGCTCCCTCATGGCCGTGTCCACCGCCGCCGCTGCGCCCCCAGACAGAGACCCCACCCTGGGCTCGGTCCGCAGATCCACTGGGCCTCCTCCTCCTCCTGGGCCTTCTCCTGGACCCCCACCTGGACAAAAAAAGACGAGAGGTCGTCTTTATTTATCCTGATCACGTTGTTCTGTTTGCTTACTTCACTTTGTGTTCTTATATCGGTGGAGTTCCCCTTTAAGTAACTCTTGACTCCCTACTCACCTCCTTCTCCGCCTCCTCCTCTCTGCTCGCCTGCTGTTCCGACTGGGCTCTGCATGCCCGATGGGAGGCTGCTCTTCACCTCCACCTCTGCGGGACGGACAAACAGAGAGAGAGACAGACCGATTGATTTGTCCGGACAATGTTGTCAGACTATTACATCACTCGATCCACACGCACACACACACACACACAGAGGCAGTTCCCGTTTCATTCAGATGAGATGTGATAGCATTGTAAGAGAAGAAGGATCCAACGTGCTGCCACCCTAAAAATAGCCACAAGACAAACATTAGCCTAGCATCGATTTAGATTCACCCAAGTGTTACTGTTAGCAACACTCGGCTTTAGCTAATCCAATATTCAGCGTGGCTAGGCTAAACCAGGCGGGAACCTCCGCTTCTAAAAAAAGTGACACCAATGCAGAAGTGCCTTAAACCTGCATTCTCTCTACTGACCAGCAGGGGGCGACTCCACTGGTTGCAAAAAGAAGTGTGACTATATAGAAGTCTGTGAGAAAATGACTCTACTTCTCTCTTGATTTATTCCCTCAGTAAACATTGTAAACATGAGTTTATGGTCTCAATCTCTAGTTTCAAGTCTTCTTCAACACAGCATGATGTTCATTTAGTACACTCTTCCACAGTCCAAATATGGTCAGTTCTGTTCCCTGGTTGCAAAAAAACAAGATGGCGACCGCCAAAAAGCCAAATTTCAGGCTTGAAAACCGCAGTCCACAAACCAATGGGTGACGTGACGACGACTACGTCCACTTCTATTATGCAGTCTATGGGCTAATCCAGTGGTTCTCAAAGTGGGGTCAGTGGCACTCTGTCGGGGGGTTTGCTAAATGATTTGCTATGAATTATAAAATTGTGCTGTATTATTAAAACTGTGCGCATCTACCATTTGTGCCAATAAAACAAGCATATAGTCTCCGTTACGCCCACTCACGTTAGCTTTGGACCAACAGAAACTCCGCTGTGATTGTGACACGTAGCAGTAAGTTCATTATTTTTAAGTTGAAGCACTTACAGAATGTCAGCTGCAGACGAGTTCTTTTAAACATCTGGATTTATTAGGACTATGCTGGTCCTGCTGCTGTTCATCTTTCTGAAAGCTTTTAAGATAAATTACCTGAAATGTGGACGATAAATGCTGTCAAGATGAGTCCAAATGCAATGTAAATAAAAACAACCTCTTTTTAAAGTGGCAATCTTCAAGATTCTCATTCCGATAAATGTTTGTTCAGTCACTCATCTATTGCTGGAGGAGGTAACACAATGGTGAGGAAAGCATTGCAAGAATTATATATTTGCAGTATTACCAACTGTGGCGACATGCCCGGGGAAAAGAAATGCTGTATTACAGTTTTCTTTGAACTATGCACTCAATTCTGAGAAATAGCATGTTCTTATGGAATTTTTCGGAAGCAGCCCAAGACTCCAGACTGCAATACTCCATTGTTTTCATTCAAATACAAATTGGGACTGAAATCTTAAGGATCGACGCTTTAAAAAGGTACACAAGTTGCATATTTCCTGTGGGACTAATAAAAGATTACTTTAATGCATCTTATCAGAACATGATTCAAATTGAAATGTCTGTCCGTTTATCACCATGAAGTATTACTTATAGTTGGTAAGTTTTATAACACGAGTAGTTCCAATGGCATCTCACAGTACAAACGCTAGTAAGCATACGCATAATAGGTGTTATGATTTCATGATTGTGAAATGTTCTCCTCTTTAAGGGCCCCTGGCCCAAAGAAGTTAGAGAGCCACAGGGCTAAAGGACACTGAGGTAAATGTTAACATGTGTCAGAGATGCCTGCTGTCATCTGTAGCTGACAGAAAGAAAACAACAAAAGGAGAAGAATTACAGGATCAGCCCTGCACTGATGCGTGACAGATATGAGTGTAATAAGAAACGTTAAAACTGTAAACACGCGCGTCTCTCCCTCGGTGTTGCGACGTCTGGTGCTGATCTGGATTTGGGGTTCGACACTCAAGCTAATCAGCGTGACGGAATGAAAGGGATGTTCCTGCAGCGGGTTTTGGATCTTGAATACGGACGATTGTTTGCATATTTGATTATATTTTGTATCATGCATACTGCAAGATGTCTGCATTGTGATGCATGCTTCATTTTTTCTTTTATTAATTCATTAATTTTGTTGCACTGACTTCTTCATCACGCACAGTTTTTCCATCGAACTTTATAGTTGTAGTTTCTTCGTTGCACCACACAAAACCCTGTCTCTTCAGTGGACGTTTCAATCCACACAATTATAATATTATAATTTCGATTTTTATCGATATTTTATCGAAATTTTTCAAACTCTACAAAGCTCTATTTTTCCCAGCTCAGATTTTTGTTACAAAATAAAAAAAATGCATATAAGATAAGACAAGAAGATAAGAGAGAAATGCATTAATCCCGGAGGAAATTCTTGTGCCAGAGTTTCATAAAAGATTTCAACAGAAGAAGAGCAAAAACACAACAACAATAGAGTGAAAATATAAACACATATGAACAATAGAATAACAATTATTAAGTGTAAAATAAATAATCCTAACACCATTGGAAAAATAGAACACAATAGCAATAAGAGTACGGTCAAATAAAGTAAAAAATTCAACTACAATACAAAAAGTTAAATACAACAAAGAAGAGTAAAAAATATAAAGTGTATAAGAAGTGATACTAACACCAGTGCCTGATGGAAACTAAAATAGAAAAGCAATGTTGAGCATGATGTTGGATGGAAACACACTTTCTGTGTGCGGATGTTTAGCTTTTTACGGCATCAGTGTATGTGTAGCTACAATGCTAGCAATCAGATAGGAAGCTCCCCTATCAGCTTATCTGCAACATGTTAGCACACTGCCTGATAGACAGACGGGGGAGGGGGAGATGTGTGTGCGTGTGTGTGTGCGTGTGTGTGTGCGTGTGTGTGGGGGGGGTTCTTGGAATCCCATCGATGTGCCCTTGAGCAGGGCAGTGACCCCGACCTGTGCCGGCCGACTACGCTCTCCTGGCCTCGGCTGACCAATCCCCCCCCCCCCCCCCCCCTGCTATTCGATCAGTGTCGGGATGTCAGGAGGATGTTACCCGTCTGCTCACAAAGGAGGAAATCCAATCAGGAATTACCGACTGTGTAGTCTGACCTACGACCTTTACATACGGAGGCATCCTGTTGCTTTGGCGCATCCCTTTACTTTCTGCTCCTGCGTCCCACGTGGGTCCAAAAGCCGATCAAAACATCGACACCCGCAATTAGGCCGAGCTCATTAGCCCCGTGAGGGGAGGATCGTGACGACAATCTGACCTCAGAGAGAGAAACACGTACTAATCGAATCCCTCGTCACAGCTTATTTCTGGCTACATCTTGCAGAATGAAGCGACTACGTTCCTCTTACTGACACACACACGCACACACACACACACACACACACACACACACGTTCGACAAAGCAGCACATGTTTTTTTGGTTCGAAACCGTTCGGTTGGTTCAGTCACTGCGGCCATTTCCAGAAAAAAAAGTTGCTAAAAAGTCCCGAAACTGAGAGCCGAGGATAAATAAGTCTGTGTGTGTGTGTGTGTGTGTGTGTGTGTGTGTGTGTGTGTGTGTATGTGTGCAGCCACTCACATCTAAATTACCTAAACAAATATTCTGGCGTTTCACTGTGACGCACGTGTCTCCCCTTTCCACTACAGCACACACACTGTCCCTGTGTGTGTGTGTGTGTGTGTGTGTGTGTGTGTGTGTGTGTGTGTGTGTGTGTGCATACGCGCAACGGTCCGTTTTGGCAAGAGAGCAGCATTCCACAGCAGCAAGCGTCTGACGTCAAACCGAATACATTTATAGTCTGGTAAACACATGCACGCACACACACACACACAGGGACAGTGTGTGCACTTGACGCGCTGTCTGACAAAGAGGCAACGTTTCAGTCAAACATGTCAGGATCTAACCGACTGAAGCTCGCTGCAAGTACACATTCCAGCGCCCGGGGCGGTACGCAGTGGAGAGAATGAAAGACGGACTGAGTTTGTCCACAGCCAGTGGATCCTGGTACAAACTGATTTTATTATTCCGTTGGTGCTAATATGACTCAAAACTCAAAATTATGGGGACTTTCTCCTTGAACTGCTACCAACACTTCTGCAACAACCATTTATATTTCTAATCAATTTGCCGATTACAGTCTTCATTAATCGATGGATTGTTTGGTCAAATGTGTGAGAACGGTGACAAAAAAACAATAAATGGCGAGGCAATCAAAATGGTTGTTTTGTCCAACTAACATTTCGAAACCTGCAGCGGTGCTCTGTGCTGAATGTTAACGACAGCATGCTAACTGTGACAGTGCTAACTAGCGTTTGCCGACGAGCAGCAAACACAAGGTGTTCTCAGATTCCCTGATACCAAGAAAACGTTATTTACAGAACAATATCCTAGCGTGCATGGGGACTTGCATCAAGTATGTTTTACCTGAAGGACAGTCCAAAGCTACATATTCAATTTACTGCTATGTGAAAAGCAGCAGCGGCGACGGACCCCTGTTGACTCCCCGGGTTGCAGCTTATTTTTTCATGTTCCAACTTCTGCCTTAGACAGGAACGCTACTGCCTGCTTTAAAGCGACTGACGTTTGCTGGTTCACACACTACCGTCTGAAGCCTCCCACACGGGAAGCATTTTATGGGTCCACTAAGTTTGGAATACACTCAAGAAGAAGAACTTAACGACCAGAACAAAAGGAAAGCGGTCCACCTAAAAACACTGCAACTGATCTCAGCAATGAACTAAGCCAGGAAGATTGGGAACTTAACAAAAACACAACTGGTCTAGCAGCCAACCGGATGTCGTTTTAACCTAAATCTTGACTTTGCTCTTTTATACGTTTCTTCTGATTAACCATGTTTAGCCATCGTCTGACTGTCACAAAGATGCTACACCGAGTGCTGATTGTGAAATACTGGTTCATAAAGACAGAAGACAGAGGTGTGTAGTTTGATGTCCAGTTCGGAGGACTTTTCACTCTTTGTACCCCCGTTTCTCTGATCTCTCACAGCTGCTGCTGGGAGGTATTTCTGGAAACCAATATTCGTCTTTTCACTTTCACTCTCTCTCTCTCTCTCTCTCTCTCTCTCTCTCTCTCTCTCTCCCTCCCTCCCCCCGCCCCCCCCCTTGTCTTGTTCAGTCTGTGCCGCTAAAAGAAAATAGGCACTATGACATCAGCCCTGCAAAACACGAAAGAAAGCCAGAGGAGGGAGAGAGAGAGAGGCGAAAATAATATAATGACTGTGTGTACTTTCGACAAATTAGAAGCTTAGAGAGAAAGAGAGAGAGGAGGGAGAGTCACATGTGTGGCGTTGCCATAGAGACTGCTGGGTGGGTCAGAAGTATTGTGGGCTGGCAGACTGTAGGTCATCCAAAGAGGGTGCCATCTGTGGTGTTATACACCGGGCTTCTGACAACAATCGTGGCCGCTGGCCGTTTATTTTTACTTCTTTTGGAGCCAAGCAATCAAATCAGTGCACGGGCGCTCGCCGGCGTCACGTTAAACGCATAAGCCTGTTAAAGTCTGAACACAAAAAAAAAGAAGATTAGCGCGGAAGTACGTCCTGCTTGGAACTTAACAACCTGCTGGTTCGAGTGCAGGGCTCACCTCGCTTTGGCAGCCGAGACCTGTTGGGCAGGCTCCTCAGGTTGAATACCGACAACAAGACATTGGTCTCTCTTTGCTCCCACTCTTAGATGTGCGTTCAGCATCGGAGCCATCACTTAAATGGGACTAAAAATAAAGATAACGGGAGTGACCTCGCGCCCTCCGTGTTAAAAAAAAACTCTTCTTCAAAAAGGTTCCCAAACAAAGGTCATCTATCCACGCTGCCAACACCGACACGGAGCTGTGGATGGAACTTTGCAGGGGAATCACGATTTATGACGAGTGTGATTTATGGGAGAGCGCCCGTGGCATTCGTGCTCCTAAAAAGAATAAAAAATACAAAAAGTGAAGAGGAGATGTTACTGTGCTTCAAGGATCTGCTCTTTGCCTTGAAAGTCTTGAGTGATTCCTTGATATGCCTTTCTGTTGCATTTATATTTGGAATTAGAACTGATTGAGTTATTTTCTTTGTATGTCCACGGGGTTTGTGAATGGATAGATGAGTGGGTCAGTAAATATAGTATCATGAGATTTTTGAGATGGGATTTTGTGGCTATTATTCTTATTTCTCTTTCATATTCATGCTTTCGGCATTGGAACTACATTTCCTATGATAAAGGGGTTTTAGAGGATGTAAACAGGAAGCATTCTGTTGCCTTGGAGTCAGTGAGTTAGCTGTGGGCTACAACTTTTAGTTGTTTTTTTACATTTTGGTAAATTGGCAGGAAAATACTCATCTGCAAGTATTTTGCATCAAAACTATTCATACCGGTTTGAAGCGGTTGGCGTAGGCAGAGGACCAACTACCTGGACCCAACTGACCCGGAGCAGTGTCTGGCGGTCTGAGATCAATTGTTGCACAGCCTGACGGTACTGTGGGCTATTTTATTGAGTGAATTTAGAGTTCCCTCTGATAAACAGTAACGCTGTGTTTATGTCAAGGGCTTTTATTGTGAAAGGCAAGAGCAGAAAGAGTGGATCTGGTCCGCACTGCCTTTGTCAAGGTTGAAAAGAGTAATAAGGTTTGCCGCCTCAGTTCGGACTACGGGGCGTCTGTGTTGTTGTCTACTGTAGTGTATGTTTTCAATAAGTCCGTTCTGAATAAGTCTGTTCCGCACAACGTGAGTGCGAAAGCTGCAAAAAATTAAGCTGTTTTTTTGCACCATAATATTCGCAGTCTGTGTTAAAGTACTCATTACGAAAATAACAGATCAGGAAAAATATATCAAAGTAAAATACATTTTAATTGCACAAAAACAATACGTGCAGCTATTATCGATTCCTGTTTGCCAATGATTGTATGGACAGCTATCACTTGATTACTTTGACACTGAAGAAAAATGTATGATTCTCAGGCAAGTCCTCAGCAGATTCATAGAAGTTTATGGACATCACAGGTGATGAGATCCACGGAAAGTGGAAGTCGAGTCTATTTAAGAACAAAAAACACGTGTTTCATGTTTGTGTGAACAACGACAGAGTTATGACTCTGAGAAGCAGCACAAACTCTGAAGCAAAAGGCAGCAATGGTTGCCTCAAACGGCTGACCGTGTTGATAAAACCGTGACAACTAACTTCACTAACACCCGAACACACCTGACAGCTTCTGTGATCCACCAGCACATAGTATGGAAAGGGTAGCAAAAGCCTTTCCTTTGAAAAAAAAACAACAACAAACAAAGTAATCACCAGACGTTATAAATGACACTTTTCACATTCGGATCCAAACCTTTAGTTCGATGCCCCATCAAAACCTCCAGCACACAGCAGCTCCCCCCTCCCCTCCCCATCTTCTCCTTTCCCAGATGATGACTCACCGGCGGTGGGCATGGCCGTGCTGGAGCCCCGGTTGCCAGTCAGGAGCTCCAGAGGCTGGTGGTGGCTGTCTGTGCCGGCAGAGGAAAAACAGGACTCCGTCTCATAGATGGTCTGCAACATGGCGCACAATCCTGACACCGTGGGATGCAACAGCATGCCAATACGAGAGGCGGCCCTCGATTTTTGTCACAAACGAGAAAAAAAAAAGGCCCGGTCAGTTCGTCTTCCGAGGTATCGGCATGGTTCCGTTTAGGATTCAGGGCGCTAGAGACGGTGGGGAAGGGGGGACACAAATGTTGAAAGATGCTTTCAACTCGTTCCAGGATGGAACAAACAATCTGTTCCTTCGAAACTGAAAACAAAATGTTTTGTGCTTCTATTGCAAAACGATCTGAATGAAAAAGCAGCGCAAATTCCATCAACAACTCCCCCATCAAACTCCTCTGTGCTTTTATTGTGTAATCCAGCAAACATATCCTGTTTAGGCTGCAGTCTCAGTGGGGTTTTTGCAGGTAGCCTCTGCCTTTCATTTCTTCTTTAAAATCCTCCTCTTGTTTTGTTTTTTTTAAATGTTGCAGCTCCGGCTGCAGGTCCAAAGTAATCCTCCTTCCTCCTCTGCTTGGCTTTGAGGAATGAAACCAAATTTAGGAAGTGCAGACTTGACCTGAAATGTGACTTCTCTGGTCAGCTGGTCTTGTCGACATCACCTGCAGTCCTGACACTCTGCTGGTTCCCCTGAAAACAGTGACGGTGGCTGGCGTGTTGCGGATGAAAGAAAAAAAAAAGTTTCCTCCGGTGCACCGAGTCTCCACCGACCAAACCGAAGAGGCAAAAGCAAGACCATCGGGGGTTGATCGACGAAATCCTGTCGCCGTGTGGAACCGTGCATTTCCCACAAGCCGGGGAGTGATGGGAGGGATCGGGCGCTGCAGCCTCTTTCGCTTCCTTCTCACCCGCAAGCTAACGGCACCACACGAAATACAGAGAGGAGAGGAGGAGAAGCAGAATTCCCCTGCTCGGCTGCATCAAAGGATCCTCATGCCACTCTCCTCCTGGCCGGCGTGAGAGAGAGGAGAGGAGGAGGAGGAAGAGGAGGAGGAGGAGGAGAGGCGAGGACGTAAATAGCTTTGGGAGAGCGCTCCCCGAGGTTCCATGCTTCCAAAATTAGAATGAGAGAATGACAGAGAGAGAGAGAAGAGAGAGGGAAATGGAAGGGAGGAGGGAGGGAGTGTAATAAAAACTAAAAAAGAGAATAGAAGAGGAATTGTGAGGAGAGGACGAGTAGGCGAGTTAGAATCCTCCCCAGAAAAACAGCAAGGGACCACACGTTGTCTTCTTATCCCTTTGAAAAAAGAGGGGGGGGGGGGGGGGGGAGCAGTCGAGCTTTGAGCAGCGACCAGAAACAGCTGCTGGTCAGACGGCTAATATTCACTGTCTGAGAGTCAGAGTGTGAGTGTGTGACGCTCTTTGAGCTGCTGAATGAACGTTGAAGAGAGAGGGAGGGAAAGAGAGAGAGAGAGAGAGAGAAAGGAGGAGGGCAAAAGTGGATCACTGGGTGGAAAGGAAGTTGGACGGATGAGGAGAAAGTCAACAACGGCTCGTTTCATCCAAGAAGCCTCGCGACACAGAAGGAGGAACACTCCCTCAACGTCCATCCCTCCCTTTTCACCTTCATTCATTCATTTTTTTTTCTGTTGACTGTTTTGTGTCTGTTGTTAAAATTATTATGATTTATTTTTAAAGATTAAAAATGACACGCAGGGGGGAGAGAAGGGAGGAGAACAGACGCATTTACCAACACAGGAGATGAGGGGGGGGGGGGCTGTAGCTGAAAATAGTCTGGCGGGGAGGAGGAGGAGCTAGAGATAAAAATAGAGACAGAGAGAGAGAAAGAGAGCAAGGGAGGGAGCAGTAAGCCTACAGCTCTGGGGTGGGGCGGTGGGGGAGGCGCTCGGCGCTGTCATGTTCCCGCACCGCGGGACTGTGACCTCTTCCTCCTCTTGATTGTGTGTTGATGCTGTCCTGTACGGTGAGATGCAACAGCCATGCCGTGGTTCCTTTTTTTAAAATATTCACCGTGCCAGCATTGTGACACTATAGGGACGGAACTCTTGGATCAATTTGGTGATAATTTGACTTGTAATCTAGCGCCACCAGCAGGTCAATGTTTTTTACTTACTTTGACATGTGTCAACATCTACTTGATAGACTGGCACTAAATTTAGCCAAGATGCTCTTGGTCCCCAGTGGATAACTCCTGACTTTGTCGGTGATCCTCAACCATCCAGCATCATCATTGAGTCAAATGTTATATTCCGATACTTCAGACTGACTAACACTAAAATGAATTGATGATGGCCATGAAGCTTTGTACACACATTCATGGTCCCCAGATCCTGATTCCTTGGATTGGGACTTGGGAGGTCCCCTGACTTTTCCTGTGACATTTCATCTAATCTGTAATCTAGCAGGTCAATTATCAATCAAAATGTGTCAACATCTACTCGATGGATTCAGAATTCTGATGACTTTAGGTGAAAACACAACGTTTTACACATGTTTATCTCCTTCCAACCTCTCAGGTAACGAGTATCACTATTACACAATGTTTAACCAGGAGTAGCTCCAAGCGCAGAAAACCAGCCAAGAAATGACAAAAATCTGAAAAGCGGCTCTACGGAGCAGAGCCGGATCGTTGTCGGACTCTTGTCACAGATGTCCGATGCAACGCTATACAATTGGCACGTCTGCGTTCGAGGGGCGGGACTAATCTAGTGTTTAATCGATGCAAAATCTGTAAAACCTCAGGCTGAATGATTTTGGAAAAATATCTAACCGAGATTATTTTGACTGATATTGCAAATGCAATATGAACAATAATATTTCCATCATTATTCAGATTTTCATTGAAAAATATATCAAAATGATTATGGTGCGATTTCTTCCAGGGATCTGGACCAAACAAAGGATTATCCTTAAGTCTGTAATGTGATGTGAAGGCCAGGACATCTCTGCAGCACCACAATATTTGATCTAAAATGATATATTGAGACATGTTTAAAATTTGTTTCACAATTTCAATAACAATTCAGATGAATTGTGCAGCCCTAGTAAAAACTAAAGTCACGACCCCATCAGGAACTGTGCCTGGCCAAGAAACAATCCAACACCTGACCCCCAGGAAAACCACAATGGGTTGTTTTTACACAAGTTTCACTGACAAAATGTGTTTTTATAACCAAAAAGCTGCACTGCTCACTTTTTCTCACTCGGCTGTCGGCGGGTATTATTAATTGAAACGGCTCGCCGCTATTTATAGTATTTGTTTGTTCCATTCAGTGGCTCTGTCCTGAGTGACGCTGTGCTTTAAGGAACAGATTCCAGTGTTTTACCGGAGTGTGACGCTGTTGTCGCTGACTGCTGGAGTGCTTCCAGAAAAAAAGAAAAAAAGAAAACACAGGATAAGGACAAATGGGCGAATATATTAAAAATAAATGGCCCCAGTACAGATCCAGCGGATCAGTTCAGGTCAATTCTGATCATTTAGACAAGAAGGATGTATTTAACACCTCTGTATTCCTCAGCTTCTCAGCTCTGGCGTCATCGTCGCCGCTGTGACGAGTTTCCTTTTTCGCTCGCGGAAGGATAATATTTAAGCCAGGCATGTCAAACATACGGCCCGCGGGCCGGACCCGGCCCGTTGGATGATTTAATCCGGCCCGGCATAAATTTCTGAGAATGTCAAAAAAAAAGCGAGTCTCTAGCTCATTTCTATCAAAAGTTGTGATTTTTTTAAATAATAAATACAAATCAAATGCTCCCCCCGGCCACTAGAGGGCAGCAAATGTAAAGGAGCTCACGTCCAGCATGCGGCACCGCCCCCTGATGTGTCCAGGTAAAAACTAACCGGCAATCTTGCTGCACCATTCACCACTAACACACTTGTCAACACACCCTTCCCAAAATGGCACTGTCAAAAAAAAGAAAAGTGGACACGGAGTGCAGAGTTTTCCAGGAAAAATGGACTGAGAATTACTTATTCACAGAAGTGAATGCAACACCGGTGTGCCTGGTATGTAATCAGCCTATTGCAGTGTTCAAAGAGTTTAATATTAAGCGCCACTATGAGACTCTTCATAAAGAAAAGTATGACCACTTGAAAGGACAAATAAGGAAAGACGAGATAAACAAATTGGTCGCTGGTCTGAAGAAACAGCAGTCTACTTTTACGCGCAGCCGCGATATCTCTGATGGGGCTGTAAGAGCCAGCTACATTATTGCCAACGAGCTGGTGCAGGCATCCAAGCCGTTTTCTGATGGGGAGTTTGTAAAAACATGCATGCTGAAGGCTGCAGAAGTCGTGTGCCCTGAAAAGCGACCTGCCTTTGCCAATATCAGTCTAACGAGGAACACTGTCGCAGATCGGGTGACAGCTCTCTCAAGTGACTTGAGCAGCCAACTGAAAGAGAAAATCAAGTCATTTATCGCATTTTCAATTGCAATAGATGAGAGCACCGATGTCACAGATATTGCTCAACTGGCCATATTCATTAGAGGTGTTGATGAAACTTTGACCATCACCGAGGAGCTGCTTGAATTGGTGCCCATGAATGACACCACAACAGCAGATGACATTTTCAGCGCTCTCGTTGGAGCGCTGGACAAGGTGGGAGCGGACTGGTCCCGTGCCGTGAGCCTGGCTACCGACGGTGCGCCATCAATGGTCGGGAGAAAGGCAGGTGTTGCCACAAAATTCCGTGACAAAGTACAGTCAAATGGAGGACAAGAGTTTTGGGCATTTCACTGCATTTTGCATCAGGAGGCGTTATGTTGCAAAACACTGAAAATGGACCATGTTATGAGTGTGGTTGTGAAAACTGTCAATTTCATCAGAGCGCGTGGTCTAAATCACCGTCAGTTTGACACATTTCTCAGTGATAATGACATTCATGCTGGCCTCCCATACCACACTGAGGTGCGGTGGTTAAGCAGAGGTGCAGTACTCAAGCGCTTCTTTGAGCTGCGAGGGGAAATAGGACAATTTATGGAGAAGAAGGGACGCCCAGTAAAGGAACTTAAATGCAAGGAATGGGTGCAGGATCTTGCGTTTATGGTTGATATTACACAACACACTTAACACTACATTGCAGGGCCGTAACAGGGTTGTCACTCAATATTACGACAGCATAAGTGCGTTCAAGATGAAACTGTCACTGTGGGAGACGCAGCTATCCAACGGCGACACCGCGCATTTCTCTTGTCTCACAGCTGTGCGTCCGAAGGCACCGGACCGTCCCGATAATGATTTGGATAAATATAAAGACAACATAACAGATTTGCTGCGAGAGTTTGAGCAGAGGTTTCAGGCATTCAGTGAACTTGAGAACAAACTTGGCTTTTTTCGCTCGCCATTTACAGTGAAGCCTTGTTTCTGTGTTTTCCCTACCATTACACTGGATGTAATTATATCCCTGTTGCATAATCTAATGTGCAGTATATTCTCATCTTCAGAGCCTACTAGTTTGATCTGATGTAATCTTATTGCCCATGCACTGCTATAACTTTTATTTTGTATTTTATTTATTTCAAAGCAGTATGACATATAAGGCAAAAATATTTTTTTCATAGCTCCCACTTGAGTTTGTTTAGTGTGGTGAGTTGGTTCAGGTGTAAAACTGCATTCACTCAACTGTCAAATAAACCAGTTGTTAACACATTCACAGCCAAACATGAAAATCATTTTTTTCTCCATTGTTTGTGAATAAATGTGTTGTGCTTAGAAAAGATCCCTTGTCATCCGTGATTATAATATGTAGGGTGGGCTACAAATGTAGGCTGAATGATAAAGCATAGTACTGAAAAACAAAGCTAAATATTTGGAGTTGACATTCTTTTACTGATCCGGCCCACCTGAGAACAGAAAGTCTGGATCCGGCCCCCGAGCCAAACTGAGTTTGACATGCCTGATTTAAGCCATTCTATCATCACCTTCATCCCACCTGCTCCTCGTCCTCGCCTCCTGTGTTAAACAGCTGCGTGTCCCTCGAGCAGACTAAGGGCTGCCTCGGAGTGACTCACAAGCACAGAGAGACGAATACATGGAAAGAGGAGGCAATGTAAAGGCTGATAAACAGAGTCCTCCTTTGTTTTTACATTGACTTGAGCTGCTGCAATGGTTATATTTTAAAGACTCTCTCTGCTGTCTTACGTCGCCCTTTCACATCACTTTGGCAGCAGGAGAGAGACGGAGAGAGATGGCACTGACTGGGCAACATGTCTCCCATCTTAATGGTCTAAACACATCTGCTAAAGGTGTGTGTGTGTGTGTGTGTGTGTGTGTGTGTGTGTGTGTGTGTGTGTGTGTGTGTGTGTGTGTGTGTGTGTGTACTGCAGTAGCTCAGCGGATGACTCATCTCTGCGTTTCTATTTGAGGCGCATCAACCCCTGGAGTCACATTGCTGTCTGTGTGTGTGTTTGTGTGGGTGTGTATGTGTGTGCGTGTGTGTGTGTGTGAGTGTGCAAGCGTTATGTACTACATGTGTATCCATGACAACCGCGTTACAGTCAAGTCAGTCGACCAGTCACTCAAGCCGAGACAAAAAGTGTCAAGAAATACCAACGGAAGGGGCGCACAGGTGTCTTGACTGTCTGCTACCAAAAAATGCATTCGTCTGCCATCCAAATAACACACCAATACAGTAAATAATACGCACATTACCTGCTGGGAAAAAAATGGCCACATCTCACATCAGTGAACAATGTTGAATGTAACCACCGGTCCTCTGTATCACAGATTTCAATCAAACTGCAGTCAGTGCACATAACACATCCATGGCTCAATACTGATGCGCTATATTTTTTTGGGGCATCCTGATCTATGAGAGCGTCCTCCTAAATAATTGGATATAGGTCTGGCTGATATGATATATATAAATTTATATATATATATTCAAAACAAGATAAGAATTTTGATGAAAATATTCTCTAATTATTATGGGTCTTAATGTCTGCCAACTGTCCTGTGAAATGCATTTATCAGCTGTTTTTTCATCCATATTACATTTTCTGTCCCCTAGGCCAGGCCTGTATTTGTTTAGTTATTTTTCTCTTTAATTTTACTTGAAACCGTTATGTTCATTTTGCACTACAGTTCTGATTAAAATGAGAAATGCTCACACAGGAGACATACAAATATAGGCTTTACCTAGGTTTCACATGGACTATATTGTGGTATATTGCTATCAAGATATGAAATTACCTTTATCGGGATAGAAGATTTTGGCCCCATCTCCCAGCCCTAATTGTATGTATAACATTTTTGATGTATGCCAAAACATTGTACTCTGGTCCCCAGGGGATGAACCCTTTGGACTGTGACGATCCCCTGACTTTATATTTAGTGGATGGATTGCCATGAACGTTTTTTCTTACATTCATTTCCTCCTCAGCATAAATGGAAATACATTTTCATCCAGCAGCAATATTGGGTCAAGATGTCGTCAAATATAAACATGACGAAATACTGTACCTACAAAGCTACTGATATTCCCATATGCCTCGGCTGTACTTTGTGTTAAGTGCTAGCTAGCATACCAAAATGCAAGACTAAGATCGTGACGATGGTAAACATTGTATCCGCAGCATGTTAGCATCCTCATTGTTAGCATGCTCATGTTAGAATTTAGCTTTAAGCACCATTGTGCCTATGTGCAGCCTCACAGAGCTGCTAGCATGACTGTACACTCTAGTCCTTTTTCCATCTTCTCCCTGGACCGATTTAGTTTTTACCACGTTAGACACCTTATTTTTGCGTGTTAGCATGCTAATATCGGCTAATTAGCACCAAACAGAAAGCGCAGGTGAAGCTGATGGCGATGCCATTAGTTTTGCAGGAATTTGGTCAGAGGGTCACCAAAGAAATTCTGGTGGTTCGTCCAATACGGCACAAAGGCACCGGTCTCTCTCCAGTTACACCGGCATTAACCACGGCAGCTCTTTGAGATAGGTAGACGGACTGATACGAGACTTACCTGAGGCGTGTGAGGAATTCATGAAGGTCAAACCTGGACCACCCTCCCCAATCCCTCCACTGTGTGCACGCGTGTGTTAAAGTGGGTCCTCTAAATCGGCCATGTGTTGGGGGACAGAAGACGGACGGGCAGACAGACGAATCAGGCTTTCCTCTCAATGTCGGCTTTTCTGCAAAAGAGAAAGTTACGTTTTTCAGCACTTGCTCGTCATTCTATTCATTGGTTGTCATTTTTTTCGGTAATTTTTTGTCTGTCTATGTTGAAGCGGTGATCGGTGTTATATCAAGAGCTTTGAATGTGGTATCATTTTATTTTACCTTCCTAAAACAAAAAACAAGAGCAAAAGTGTAAGGAATGGATTAGTGTATTCGAACATGCATTTCTAACGTTAGCCGCTAATTTATAGCTGTTATAAAATAGCAGCTTACTAACTGTGGGCTAGCAGCTAACACACTTAGCTAGCATAAGGAATGTATTAGTGTGTTTGAACGTGCATCTTTTAAAGTTAGCTACTAATTTATAGCTGCTGTAAGTTAGCAGCTAACTAACTGTAAGTTAGGAGCTAACATACTTAGCTAGCTTACTAACTACAGTAGTGACCTAACCCATCTGACCAAGGAGACGGGTCAAAGTCTTCAAATTAATTCCAATTTGTAGTATTTTCGTCTCATCATTCACATTGTGGAAGCTCGTCCGGGATGCTGCCATGTCAGAGTTGAGGCTAACGTTAGCAGCTCTGTCTTGCTGTCTCTTGGATTTGGGTTAGCTTACACTGACAGCAGCCCCAACCAAAGCAGCTGTCTGAGATAGCATTTACGTTTCACCAATTACGTCAATTAGTCCTCATCCTAGAAGTCTTTTCCCCTGTTGTGTTAAAAGTGAAAAGTACAGTTTGAAATACGAGAATAAATCCAACCTCTGTCTTGCTTGTCCTAGTATGTGAGCTAAGCAGCCAAATACTAATGACCATAAACTGGACTGCCGTTGAGCGAGAATGCGTTTCCACTAAAATAAGTTTACCTGTGGCTTCTCCTCCTCTGTGTCTATTTTTGTTTTAACATCGTACGAGGAAAGGATGGAGGAAGCTCAATACATAACCAGCACTCTGTGCAACAATTTCCTGGAGTCCAGTAAAGGCTTTTGGTTTCAGATGATAAGGTCGTTTACCAAATACTCGGATCTTTCAGTCTGTCCAACTCGTACCTGCATTGCTACGGCATTCAGTTTCACTGCACTTTAGTTTCTTTATTCTTGATTGTTTCTTTAAGCCTATTTTCAACATAACTTTCATATTTTTTAATCCTGGTCACGATTTATCTTGAGTGGTTTGTGAAAACCAAAAGAAGCAATTGTGTCAGTGGGGGGGGGGGGGGGGGGGAAAGCCTTCTAACATCAAAATATGCAAAGGTAACACTGAGTATTACCTCAGCAGGTTTTTATTATACCATTATTGAAATCACAGCATCTCTAAAATGACAGTTGGCAGCCAACCCCAAAAAATAAAGACAAAGAACCTCATTAGGAAGATTGTACAAGTTCCTGCCATCGATTCGGCACTGTTAGGTAGCCTGAACAGGAAGAACTCCAGAGGAAACAACGCAGACCGTACTAGGGCCGTGCCATCAATCCAATTTTCGCCATAAAAAGATCATCGTGCCGCATTCCGTTTTGCTCGGCCGCTCTCGTCTTGCTTTCTGTTACAAAAATCCAGCCCAACCTTTCCTTCAGGTGTGCTTTTGCGGTGTGGGAGGATCTCGTGTTCGACTTGGAAAGGCCAGAGGTGAAGGTGGCGCTTTACAGCATGCAGCGTTGACCTTTAAAATGTAGGCAACAGAACTCCTTCTTTTCTAAATGCGTGAGGTTTCAAAAGTCGACTAATAATCGTAATCTCAATACTGACCCGAAATGATGGTGCCTAGTCTGTAGTATAGTTTTCTTTACGGTTATTGTCTTTGGTCTTTCTCCAAAGAAAAGAATGAAACAATACTGATCACAACTTCCTAAAGGCCAAGAGATTATTTTCTTGATCAATTGATTAGTTGTTGCTCTATAAAATGTCATACAATGGTGGAAAACAAATAGTCGATCAGTGTTTCCTCAAATGTCTATTTTTTGTCCACAGCTGAAAGATATTCAGGAGGAGTACAGAAACCATAAATATTCACATTTAAGAAGCTGGCATCAGACTTTTCTTTCCCTCAAAAATAAGTTAAATCGATGAATCGATTTAAAAATAGTTTGTGATTAATTTAATAAGTGACAACTAATCGTTGCAGCTCTAAAGTTGATCGACACGAAATATCCCATAACGAATTATATAAAATATTAATTTCTGGGTTATTTCTGTCAGACAACACAATTGGAAGTCATTATTTTGGGCTCCAGGGAATCGAGACACTTTCCTTTATATTTCATGACATTTTATGAACCAAAACATGAATCAATTTCTCACAAATGCACACAAATGCACTCATTTAATGCAGCCCTGATCTGGTTAGTTCTCAAGGTTAAAACCTAATATTTTAAACAGTTAAAGCACAACGAAAAAAAGTAACAGAAGCCAAACTGAAATCTAAAATCTAAAATCCCAAACTAAATCAAAAACAATAAACGATTGCAACGCTTCTGAGCTATAATAAGCCCGGGTCCAACTGGTCCTTCTATTTTGGGGCTCACGCCGCCTTTACAGTATGCGCCCCCCCTCCCCCAAACTCCGCCGACTCCACAAAAAGAAGTCACAGGAAGTCCGTGTCCCAACAGGCACACTTGGCCGGGCGCCGTGGCAACGGTGTCGGGGCAAAAGATAATGGGATGGAACGCTGCGGGTCTGTGCTTAGGTAGTAACGGTGACAAGACACACCTGCTGGCCAATGATACGCATTAGCCTCATGACACACACACACACACACACACACAGAGAAAGAGAAAGCCTGTTTTAAAATAGAACACAGCAACACGAGTCCATTTTGAAAATAAATAAATAAAGCAAATCAAGAAATATAAATCTCTCACTCTCCCTGCTGCCTCCTCCTCCTCCTCTTCACACCGAAATATCCCAAAATACCTGGCCCCTCCCATTCTGGAGAGGAGCAGGAAGTGCTGCCTGGCAACCGGGGAGCTGGCTGCCGTGGCAACGCTCCACCTGAACACCTCTTCCCTAAACAAACAGCGAGCGGGACGTGGAGCCGTAGTCGGCCCCTCAGCAGTATTTGTTTATAGTCTGTATTCCTCGCTCGCTTTTTCCTTCGCAAACAAACGTGCACGCACCACACGCACACACGCACGCAGACACACACATACACACACACTCATCTGTTCAACCAGGCCTATAAGACAGCAGCTCTTTATCTCTCTCTTTCTCACTCTCTCTGCAGGCTCAAGGAGAAAGAAGACAAATACACATTGTCCAACACACACACACACACACACAGTATCTGTCCTCGCAGACGTAACATCAGGACTGCATGTGAACGATTACCGTCATATGCAGAGCTGCAAAGAACAGTCGATCGATCGGCAGAAAAATGTATCCACAACAGGAGCAACAAGACGATAAGACAGTGGAGGAAAGCAAACATATTACAAAAGATGTTCTTTACTCATCTTTCCCTCTGTGAATTATTTAGATGATCATTATTGTTTCAATAATCACAAAAAAACTAAATGTGGCCACTTGAGGGCAGCAGAAACAAAAAGTTAAAACATTTTTGGGAGGAATATTTAAGGTAAATTGGTAAAGGTAAAGTGAAACAAAAACTAAAATATGATCTAGTCGAACTGAATGGGTGTAAATATTGCACAGTGGACTGCATAGATTATTTATATTGTGGATACATTGGATTTATATTATATATATTTATGAAGACTGTTCCAGCTGTATTAACGTTGTATGTTGATTTCAACTGGTTATGAAACAGTCTCAATGTAACACTGATGCCTATATGACCGATATATACTGTAAGTCAACGAGAAATCATGCAGGTTTGCTAGAAAACTTCTTCAGCTCAGAATACAGAGGGGGGGGGGGGTCCTCCATCAGCGACCAGCACACTGACACATTGCATTCAAATTAGCACTCAAATAACTGCAACCGCCACCTAGGGCTGCACAATTAATCGAATTTTAATCGCGATCACGATTTTGGCTGCCACGATTAAATGAGCATGATCGTCTGCGATATTGACGTTTAAAATGCGTGCTCTGCTCCATATCAAATCAAGCGCTTCCTCAACTAACAGTCAGCCGACCACCAGGGGGCGAACGAGATGGGAGGTGTCATGCGCGCACCCTGCAGACTCCGCTATTAGTAGAAGAAGAGAGACGGACAACAGAACAGAGAGCAGACGGCCGTGACCGTGTGCCGTGCTGCTAAATCAAATATCAAACATATAGGAGCAGAAGGCGAGGAGCTAGCCCCTCGAAAAGGATCATCATTCGTGGTCTGGAAGATATGCACAGAGTGCGTTCGAGTTGTGTCCGCATAGTAATCACTAAGCTAATGCTAATCGCTATGTGCCGAGTTGTACATTAGCCTGAATGTAGCACAACAATGGAAGTGGAAGCAGTGTTCTTGTTCATTTAAACGTGAAAGTGCAATAAAAAGATGTCCCTAAAATGAATGAATAATCGTGAAATAATCGTGATCGCAATATTGATCAAAATAATTGCGATTATGATTTTGGCCATAATCATGCAGCCCTACCGCCACCTTCCCCTCAACTTTTCTTGTCGAACGTAAACACTTGAGCACAAACTCTCGTGCACATATACAAACTCTCACAAGAGTTTTACACAAGACGGATCCTTTCTACCCATAACCCGAAGGAAAAGCTAGCGAGTAGCATGTCAAGACTTTTTGTAAAACCACTATTAACAGGCAAAATAAATTTGACATGTAACCCAGAATAGAATAAAATATAAAAGGTATCATATACAATCCAGACACTGAAGTTGAAAGTTGGTGGCATGGCCCTAAAGCTCTTATGTAACTAATGGAATGACCTTTGACCCGTGAGGTTTGATCTCTGGGCTTTATTGAAAACCTCTGTGCATGACAGAGCTGCAAATCCCTTTCCACCGTCTTTCCAACCAGAACGGATAATTCTGCCGGAATGAGTGCTAAAATCCGGAAATAAGTGCCATCATCTCGAAGTCAATGGCTTTTATTTACATGCCTGAAATATGGTATGTGGTTGACACAAGCATAAGGGATGTTAACGTGTGGTTCTACAAGATAAAATATGCCGGCAGATATCCCACTCGTGAATTTTTGAAGTTTGTCATGTTTTTAAAAAGGCGGTCGCTAACAGGTGGCTGAACAAGACTACAAATCATCATCGCCTCACAAGATACTAGTCCGCCTTTAGCTGAGCGGTGGTGAAGCGAAGTCATGCGACCGTGGCGTGGTTTGTTTACATCCTTTCCTTTTTTTTACCGTCAGCTTTTTACTTCTGGCGATTGTAATTGCGCAAAACGCATTAAAGAGGTGTTCATTTTTTAAAGCAATCTTGGAGAACAGAATGTGTAATTATCATAACATTTGTTTGCCACAGAGAGTTCTGCAATGATCCATAATCCAATGGGAAAAATCCCATTGGCTTTTTGTCGTGAGTGAGGAGGGGCCATGGATGTATTAAGAGGACTGGATACAACTAACCAGCACATCGGTAAAAAAAGCTCTTCGGGCTTCCGCATTTTTGGGACCGTCCTTGTCTGGTTGAATCTACCGACAGCCAGGATGAAAATAATATCTCAATGCAGCTATGTTTAGTAACGTGAAGGAGAGAAAGAATGAAGCAAGAGGCAATTTAAAGAAGGAAGAAGAAAAGTGAAGTCGAGAAGTATAATGTGAGGAGGATGCTGTGAAAAACGACCCTGTTACAACAGCTATCAGAACAACAAGAGGTTATATTCATCCTTCTATCTACCTCAACAGAATGGTTTGTTGTGATTTTAAGCCGGCGGAATCTGTGATTAACTGTCACCTACCAAATCAACATGCATGTACATGTTCCAAAGCACTGTGGTACTTTTCACTCTGTTGAAAAGGAAATTGTGATCTAGAGTTTTTGTTTTGTCTTATATGCACATGCTAAAATTTGCATCAATCAACTTGAAAAGGTGTGGCCTCTGACTGGCACAAGCTGTTACCCAGACTGGGGACTTTCATCATTAATCAATCAACAATCCATCGCTGTGAATAAATTTGACACCGCGGGTAATCATTACCCAATAACAAACAATGTTTTCGGGTGGGTCGCAAGCTGACACGGTATTTACAGTACAAAGCATCCCGCGCAAAGCTTCCTAACCAACTATGGCCATCCAATTTTCTGGAGGAAGTGAAATGTTCAAAAATCCCTTGAGGCTGGCAACTTGCAGGATTTGCTGGAACATTTCCGAAATTCCCCTTCAGTGGCACGCCAGGAAATGTGAACAGAGACTATTTCGTCACCGTTACTTCGCTTCGAAAGCCAAAAAAATGAGAGACGTCGTCAAGTTACAGGTTTCGTTCTCATACGCTATGGTGCCATCCGGCAGTCCACCTCTTTTGGAAGGAAGTTGCATCCTTCTTAAACTACCACCTTGAGGCAAAATCCTCGGTGAGACTTCATGTATCTGTTAATGAAAATAAACAAACACTACTCAAGGCTACAACTGCGGTTGAGGGGACGATTGTCTGTCGGCGGAGGTCCCCTCGCTCCATTTCTATGGCTACAAGAATGTGCAGGAGCATTTTGCAGGATATTCTAAATCCAAGCGGCAAACCGTACTTTGCACTGGCCAAATACAGCCGAGTCGTGACTGTAGATGTTTCTACAGCAGCAGCAGTGGCTGTAACTATACCTACCTTTTTGGGCCCATTTGTACCAGGCTGATTTTTTGACAATTATAGACATCAAAAACAAATACTTGAGAGTCAGCTATGCCCTGTTGCTATCCAATTCACCATGCACAAGCGTAGGCTGATCTCCAGGGCCACAACTGGCCTCTGGCCTACCCAGGTAGGTGGCATGTGTGCCAGGTAGCGTGGCAGCCGATAATAATGAAGTTTGACAGCAACATGAACAACACCATGCAAGATATACATTTCTAAAGTTATGTTAGCGAGCAAAAGTTTGCCATATTTCATGCTGAGCATCAACGTGATCATTTTGGGGACAATGCAACTGCAAGCAGCCTCTGCAAAGTGCCAGACACAGTTTTAAGAAGAGCAATGAGTGCGCAATGTACCCGTATGTCAGGTTCTATCTAATAAGGGGACCTCATTCGTGAATGTAATTGTAGATTGGACAAGATAATACAGTACACAATTCTAACGTTGTACGTATATTTGCTTATTACTGGGTTATGATACTCGCCACTGGTAGTAGCTGTTGTGTTGTTAGCTTGTTCGGTTGGTTGCACTACACCGGTCACTGCCAGCTTCTAGCCGTCCACAAACCATCCTGAAGGATTAACTACCAACCGCTGTTTGTCACTTTTAATTGTTAGCTGTTAGTTGTGACGTTAGCTGCTGACGTTAGCTGTGACGTAAACTCCCCCGGTCAATAACTGCCAGAACACAGGCAACTGTTGCGTGAAAGCGAATAATGGCATTCCGTAAAGTGTTACCTGTTCAGTAACTTAGCTAGTTTGTTAGCTGTTGTGTCTGTCAGGTGCCCAGCGTGTGTCCTTTAGCTAGCCGTAAGTTTAACCGTGTGACAACTGTTTCTAAGTTAGCTATTGTGTTATAACTGTAGTGCAGGCAATGGCTTAGGAAAAGCACACAAAAATGTCACCTTTCTCACTCTGCGACCATTGCTTCGAAGACAAACCTTAAAAAACTGCCTGTCGGTATATCCCTTCGTGAACGGTCACACGCACGGACGCACGCTCTCCCGGTACCGTGGATGTTGGTGGGTCCTCCTGCTGGAACGCGTATCGGCGCAGAGGTCGCTTCTTCTCGGCTTTGGTTTCTCCGCCGAGGCTCGGTGTGTGTTCGCCCCCCGCGGTAGAGCTCCTCTGCGCTTTTATTTATACATTAAAACGTGGACTTCAACGAGCAGGACGTGTTTCGCCTCCTATCGTTTTAACCTCCTCCATATTTACAGTCTGCCTCTCTATCCCTCTCTCTCTTTTTCTCTCTCTCTCTCTCTCTCTCTCTCTCTCTTACACCACCAACAACAACATTATTGACGTCTTCCTCCTGCCACGTGACCAGTCTGCTGGGGCTAAAAATAGACCCAATAGAAACCTACTGAGGCAGACAGACATGACAGACATGACAGAGGCAGACAGGCAGACAGACTCTCAGTTTAGTTTGTCTCCTACTTCACCTTACTTTCCCTTGTTTCCTACTCATATTGTGCCTCAGTACACACTATAGAGTTGGGCTGGCTGCTCGCTGTGGGACCTGAAGGTAACATGAGCAAGGACCGCGCACTGAAAGAGCATCAAATAATGTGTTCATGTGAGTTGAGCAGCAGCCTACAAGTATTGTTGAAGCAAGTCGTTTATTAATCAACTGGTCAGTCAAAAGAAAACATTGTAAAACTATTAAAAACAATTCATATATATATATTTTAAAATAATTTATTGTACAAAATGGCCAACATCACACTTCAGCCCCTCAGTTGTGACAGTCTTCTGCTTTTCTCTAGGTTGGTTTTACATGTTTGCTCCTTTTAATGTATTTACATTTGAGTCACAGAGCCAAGCATCAGATTTTGCAGAAAAAATATAAATACCCGCGCAATCTTTGCAAATACCCAGATGGTCATTGAACAACACCGTGCTAATCTGAGGGTATTTTCAGAATCCTCGAAGTCTCTTTAAACCATCTGGATGAATAAATATTCCCGCGGATGCTAGAATGTAAAGGTAATATTGAGTGACATAAAAGGGAGCTAGATCACAACCTGCCTCAGGGCTCCAGGCCCCCAGGGGCCTCAAAAAGCCACATTTTACTGTGTGCAAATAGTTTTTTTGGTGATTTGATACATTGGAAATATGGGCATATGTACCACTAAAGCAAGATATCATCTGACATGAAGGGCCTTATGAAAGAGCCTGTTTTACTACCCGACTTTTCACCTGCAGCGCCATCATCAGGTCAGAATCTCAGTTTCCTAGCATGTTAGCTCACTGACATTAGCCTTTAGGTCAAGTACAGCATCACAGAGCTACTAGCATGGCTGTAGCTGACTCTTAGTCTTGTTCTACTGTACAATTCTAGCATTTCGGACACTTAGATGCCCCTGAATCTTAGCAACGCTGTGTTATCTTTAGCAACTGTGTACCCAACAGTCTTTGCTACGGAAGAAAAATACAAATTACATTGTGAAACAGCAACATTGTGGAGTCCATAGCATAACAGAACTGTGGTGGGGCCTCAGCTTCATTTTGGAATAAGTCTGTGATGTTTGTCAAAACTGATATATCTGGAATCCTGAAGCATACAAATTAACTGTCAGAATTAACAGTGACAAGGTTTGAGGTGGGGAAAAAGGCAAAAATCTCTTTTATTCATCGTTGTTTATAATTTAAGGAGAGGAGAGGAGCTATAAATATCTCCACTCTTAGCACAAAGTGACTGCGGAGGAGGTGGAGGGAATAGAAAAGATGGAGATTGGGAAAATGAGGGAGGAGAGAAGGTAAGAGAATGCGACAGAGCAGGGGGATTGGAGGAAAGATGGAGAGAGATGGAGGGAGGGAGGAAAGGAAGAGAAGGAAGGATGGGGAAAGAAGGGAAAAAATTAAGGAAACGCGAGGGTAGAAAAAAAACAGCAGGAAAATATTCTGCACGAACAGAGGAAGAGAACAAGGTAGAAACGATGGAGAGAGGGCTGGAGGTGGAATGAAAGGGAGAGTGAGAGACAGAAATAGAGAAAAAGAGAGAAAGAAAGAGCTATTCTGGTAATGATGTTGTTGCCATGGAGACGCTGCGCTCAGTCAGACTACTCCACAGGTGCCCCGTGGGTATTTTTAAAAGCGTGTCACTGATTGGCGGAGGCCTTTTGAAACGGAGCACTATTGATTTGTTGAGATAGGTGAAGGTCAAAGGTCATCACATTGCGTCCCATTACCCTCATCTCCTCCCTTCTTCTCTACTTCCTCATTCCATTGCTTGTGAATCTCTGTCTCAATTCACATGAAGCTAAAAATGAAATGATGACCAATGCCAAACACACGTCTTGAACGTTACACCTACGCACTGTTTTCTGTTTAAAGAAAAGCCCTTTGCAACCTTCAAGAGCAAGAGACCTTTGTTTTCATTGAGATAAATATCTGTTAAGTCATATCTAGCTCCCAAAACACAATGGCGAATGAGTCTGTGGCCCACCGACGCATTCGCAGAATAACAAAGTTGGCAGCTGTAGCAACATTCCCAGAGAAAAGGCGACACCGTTTGGAATCTCTGGTAAGTGAGATCCCAAAAACACGCCTGCAGTTGCCGCTTTTCGCCATAGGGGCACCGAAGAGAGCGAAACGGAGATCTTCTCGATTGTAACTTTAAAGGGGCCATGCGCAGTATTTTGGTCACTTTATAACGCTGCTGGTGAGTCACAGCGTTTTTTCATCTTAACTCATGGTGTTACCTCGTCGTGTGAATCAGTACATGAAAAAATACTTTCGGTTCTTGCTGGTCCTTAAATAAAGGTACATTACATTACATTACAGTCATTTAGCAGAAGCTTTTATCCAAAGCGACTTACAATAAGTGTATTCAACATATATATTCAAGATAACTACTATAGTTACTAGAAGTCATGTGCATCTCCTTTAGTAAACAAGCATCTAAGAGCATAAACCAGAGCAAAAGTACAGTACAGAAACAAACTAATACAAATATAATACATGCAACAAACTAATATGAATACAATAAGTGCTAAGTGGAAGGCTCAGGCCCAGGACTGAACCTTGTGGAACCCCCGTAGTCAGCATGCGTGGTTCCGACACGGCCCCCCTCCATGTCACCTGGTAGGATCGACCTGTCAGGTAGGATGCAAACAGGGAGAGTACAGAGCCTGAGACGCCCATCCCCTCGAGGGTGGATAGGAGGATCTGGTGGTTCACTGTGTCAAAAGGTATTGCGTATCAAGGGAGTAAGATTTCGGAATTTTAGGGGAAAGGAGAAATAAGTTGCATTTAAGTATTTTAATAATTACTGGTGTAGGAGCCATGTATTTGATTTGTGTTTAATATGAATTGTGTAATATGTCAGTAATTAAAGGTGTGATTGAATGGGAAAAGAAGCAAACGTTTTCTTGACCTAATTGCAGTGACTAAAAGTCCTCCACTTTAGCCGCTAACGGCTGCTAACTGATCTGAATATTTTTGCCGTTTGCTGCGGCGTTATCTGTTTAAACTTTCTGACCGAGCTTCTTGGAAGTGACGAACACTTGTGGACACCAATGGGAAAAATGTATGCAATGATATATAAAGCATTGGCATGCATTGTGTATAATTTTGGTCGGAACACACGTCTAAACAATTCAGATCAATTAGCAGCCAGTAGCGGCTAAAGTACAGGACTTAATGTCACCACAACTGGGTACGGGGTGTTTTATAGATACTTTTAGTGTATTTGTAAGGTACATATGGGGATACAGTACTAGTCAACAAAGCTTTATATTTGACATCCTGAGGTACCTCTTAAGTAATTATGCTATAACATATTTCACAGTTTTGATGTGCTACTAAAACCTCAGGCTTATGCACTAACGAATGTTTAACAATGAATGCTGTTGCCCTTTGCTCACGGTAGGTGTGACAACCCATACTCCAGATATGTATTATGCCTTTTAGATTTATTCTGAATAATGAGTTGACAAATGATCTCTACACTTTTGAAAATTGGCTTTAAAAACCCACCGCACTCTATCAACATCAACACCAAACAACCAAACAGCTAACGTTAGCGGGTAGCTGGGGAACAAAATGGAAATTCAAATGGAAATTCACAAAATTGTACACCGTTTTGGTTCCTTTAAGACAGTAACCTCAGGTTCTGCCGAGTGAAGCCGATGCGGAAGTGTCTTAGAACTTGCATTCTCTCTACTGGCCATCAGGGGGCGACTCCTCCGGATGCAAAAAGAAGTGTGATTGTATAGAAGTCTATGAGAAAATGATTCTACTTCTCACTTGATTTATTACCTCAGTAAACATTGTAAACATGAGGTTATGGTCCCAATCTCTAGTTTCAAGTCTTCTTCAATACAGCATGATGTTCATTTAGTAAATTATGGTCCATTTAGAGTCAAATAGACCGTAAAGCAGAGCATGCTTTAGGGCGTTCACACTGTGATTGACTGCGATTCACAAGATAGTATAAAAATGGTAACCTCCATATGTTGGTTGCAAAAAAAAACCAACATGGTGACGGCCGTAATCCAAGATGGCAACGGCGAAATCGTCAAACTAGATGCTTAAAAAACGTCATTCCACAAACCATTCTTACACAGTCATGTGGTTCCATCCTGAAGGCAGTGTTTTTGTCATTGTGACCTCATGCTGCACCAGTGGGAGGGAAATAAATCTCAGACCGTCAGGGTCCAAAACCCACACAGGTAGAAATGTGTCAAGTCATATTTAGAGACTTGATAAATATACTGGACAGATTGTGGCGAAAACAAGCCCATTGGTGTCATTGAGACAATAAAGAGACAGACAGAGAGAGAAAGAGAGAGAGAGAGAGAATGGGGTGAACCAATAACATGTCAATATGTAGAACACACACGTAGCAAAAGGAGCAGCGGTGAGTCAGCCTCCTGCTGTGAGTCACAGGAGAAATCAGAGATGTCAGACAGAAAAAGAGTGCACACACACGCACACACACACAAGTTTTCTGACATTAATGAACCTTGACAACTGTTCTCCTTCCACCTATGGAGTTACAGTACGTGTGTAAGGCTTGACACACACACACACACACACACACACACACACACTGAGCTCGCCGTCCCCCCACATTCTAAAATCTGTAACACACAAATCAATTTTTCACCAAACGCGCTTCTTCCGACACATTCTCAGGAATCCAACAGCATCAGCACACGTTACCTCCGCAGGCTTTAGATGAGCATCTGACTCATTTCTCCATTATCCTGCGTTGAACCTCGAGTCCCCCAACGGGTCCCCGGACCGTAGGGTGAATACCGCTGATCCCACGCTGCTGCTTATGCTGCTGCTGCTTCTGCTGCTGTTGTTGCTGCACTGAATGGCTGCACTTCACGCTGCTCTCGGAGCGAGTTGTCCAAGACCACAGTGCCCCCAAGAGGGAGAGGAAGGGAGGATGCTGGGATTCTGTCATGGGATCAGTGGCGGCTGGTCAATAGAGGGCCATGGGGCATGGCCCCACCATGAGCCACACAAAAACAAAAAATTATAATAATCATGAATTATAGAAATTGTTAATATTTGTGTTTTTGAACTGTGGAATGTACCCAGTAATGTGTGTAAAATATGATATCTGTGCAAAATATATGCTTTTCCTGCTGGTCCTCTCTGCCTGTGTGCTCTCTGCTCGTGCTCTCTGTCTGTGTGCACGACACTCTGAGAACGCGCAGCTTGGGGGGCCTGATCGTTTTGGCCCAAAAGAGGCGGGGCTATGAAGCAGTTTAGCCAATTGCTGATTCAAGATATAAATGAGTGACATACAATTTAGCCAATCAGCGCCCTCAAATAGATTCAGCTTGGGGCCAGAACGATCAGGCCCCCCTAGCTGTGCGTTCTCGTCAGGAGAAGTCTCTACGCGCGAGCGCCAGCGCGAGCACTCCTCCTCCAAGACCCGTTTGAGAGGAGAACTTTGGCGGAGATTCTGCAGCCAAAGAGCTGATATCAGATCAGCCTGACCTCACAATCAGACAGCAGACTCGCGGGAAAGGGAAGCAGTACATGCGAAGCTTCTGTACTAGCTGTACACCAGACAGGTTTGGCTAGCTGGATGACGTCATGCTAATAACGTATTTAGCTTTTTAAAACAACGGGGACGGATCCAGCATGGACAGTTACGGGAGTGAGGGATGAGGAGGTAAGGAAACATGAGAACACCAGGGTAGGGAGTGAGGGATGAGGAGGTAAGGAAACATGAGAACACCAGGACACACATGGAGAACTCTGTCAAGCTACATGTTAGACAAAGTGAACATCTTTTATTCTACATAGTTGTCCTCAGTCTCATCTGCTTAACTTGGTCATGGAGGCATCAACATGTAATAGAGATGTTAAATTAACAGTGAAAACTCATCATAGCTTAATTTAACATCAGTATTCATAATTACACTTCATGTTTACTTCTCCTGATCTTTACCTCCTATAACAAGGTCCATAGGGGCATCTCAATAAATGAACATGTTATATTATATTATATAAGTGTTATTTACTGATCGTTTTCGTGTTGGAATACATGTTAAATATTTAACTGCCAAGTAATAATGCGTGTTTGATACTTACATTTTTTTTGCATGAAATCATACTGGGATGTTTGCTGAAATTGATAAGATGGCCCAACCTAGAACATTTTCCACCAGCCACCACTGCATGGGATGCTGGGATGCTGTTACCCCAACTGCCCTCACATAGAGCACATCAAAGCTGCAAAAACATATTCCAAAATCAAAACTTCCCTCAAATGTTTACTGTTTTTCTTTACATTGTGGGAGAATCTGGAATGCAGGCATACATTTTGATTTCATTTTTAATATTTTAACAAGGACTATGTCCATTGTGAGCAGTAGTTATATATGATGTTCTTTTTGCTATATATCTCTGTATAATGCATCAGATTTTATGTATTCAAATGTGTGTTTATTATATGTAGTCCTTGTCAAATAACTTGTAAATAGATAAATGAACACAATTTGGACTTGTTTACTGATAGGGTCAGTGGTTAGGGTGCAGATTCAGATTTAACAGACGCAAGACAGCAAGACGCAACACGCAAGACAGCAGCAAATAAAATATGACGCATGTTTAATGTTTAATGAGCTGAGAAAAACAGTGAAAACTGCCCGTCTGGAGAAAAATGTTCTGGAGGCAAAAATATACATTGACATCAACTTTATAAAACATATCAGCATAGCTTCCCAAATATATCATACATCACCAAACAATATGCTGTTATGGACACGTGGTGTAGAATTTCAGGAAAATCCGGAGGGACTGAAACTCCCGTCAGTGTGCATGATGTGCACACAAGTTATTTGAAGGGAAAAAAATGTAAGCGGCATCTTAAAAAATACATGTAAATATATAGATTTTTTTTTCCTCAACTATTTCTCAATATTTTGTTTAAAAATCATTTCATTTAAAAAAAAGAATAATTTCCAATTCCTGTGTCGGTGGTCTCGTGAGCAGTGGTGGTTGTTGCGGTGATACGAGCTGAGGTGTTGTATAAGCAGTGTCTTGGCAACATATTCACTCAGCCGCTGATTGTCCTCTGAGCAGCCACGACTCACAGACACTCCCATCCTCCTTTCGCTCTCCTCCCATCCTCCCCTCCCATCCAGGGTTGTCAAGGCAACAACCCTTTACACTGGAGCCGTTAGTCATCAATCCCCGTAGCCCCCCCCCCCCCCTCTCTCTCTCTCTCTCTCTCTCTCTCTCTCTCTCTCGATGTTATTGTGACGTTTCATCACGAGTCGGACTCAATGGCCCTTGGTCATTATTACATTTATTTATGGTTTCAAGTGTTTCTTTATTATATATAATATATATATATATACATATATATATGTACATGTATATATATATATATATATATATATATATATATATATATATATATATATATACATATATATATATATGTACATATATATATATACATATATATATACATATATATATATATGTACATATATATATATATATATATATATATGTATATATATATATATATATATGAATTGCACTGCATCAAAGTCAGTGTTTATAAGGACGTAGCAATCTAAAAGAAGGCTATAATAATACAAAATTATAATGAAAATATTGATGATAATGATAAAAGAAATAAATAATAATATAATGATAAAAGAAATAACTAATAATAGTAATAGGCTGTATAACACTGCACGTTGTCATTTCCTACTTAGTCCCGCTGTCACATGGGTTGGGCTTGTTCGGGAGGGGATCCAAAACACACAAACAAACGCGCGCGCCTGCACGCACGCACACAGTCTTGCACGGTCAGAGGGAGAAGGAAGGCGGATCTGCAGATAGAAACAGTCAGGACTTCCTCAGCAGAGCAGAGACACAGCGCAGTAAGTACCTGACTCCTTATTATTCCTACTCATTTGCCCCTCTTCTTTTTTTTAATGGAACTACCGTCACAAGTTAAACAACACAGTCAAATGAAAGTGACAGGTAACAGGTGACGGCGTAAACGTGACGGTGGCTTGTAATGTCACTGTCATTTTTCCTTCAATACCCGTTAACGTATGGTTGCATGAATGATAATTATAATAACGACTTTTACATCGGGCTGTGCCGTGTGGTGTTTGCCACCAAAAGCGTATTGCGATGATGTGGCGAGCCGGACGGGTGTCCGTTCGGTTTTGGGTAATTTGTGCCTGTGTAACTCCCGTCAGTGATGTCACTTCCTACCGCGTTCTTTCCACGTCGCGTTTGTATTGTCGGACTTTTCGGCTGCTGGAAAACGAGATAAAAGCAGTGTGTGTGTGTGTGTGTGTGTGTGTGTGTGTGTGTGTGTGTGTGTGTGCGCGCGTGTGCGCGCGTGCGTGCGTTGTCTCCTCAATACGTTTTATTTTGAAGAGGCTCTGCGCATTGTATTTCACTGAAAATTACTTTCTCAAAAAATGATTGTGATATTGTTTTCTGCGGTTAAGTAGCCGTGGGCCTAATTGTACTTTTTGCGAATTGTTTGTTCTGAAACCAGTCAAACTTGATTTTGAGTTGAAAGTAGGCTAAGTACTCAAGTTATTCTCAGTAGATTTGGCTACTTGTACTTACTCTCATTAAAAGAGGGGGGTAAAAAAAATAAAGGCATATCTACATTTCTGCTGAAGAAGCTGGATTACTTCAGCCTTAGATTCATAATTCAATGTATTGTAAATTCTTCTTTTTAAAAAAAATAGATCCTCAGTAACCTTCCTGTTAATCTTTCTCAGATCATGGATGAAGCGGCCCTGCGTCATGCTCGCTCTGTGTTCCCGTGGCTGGTGGGAGCGTCGCAGGTGGTGGGTCTGGCGGCGGTGGTGCTGACTGGCGTGTGGATGGGCCACTTCCGCGGCGGCTTCGCCTGGGATGGCTCGGCGCTGGAGTTTAACCTGCACCCTCTGTGCATGGTGTTAGGGCTGGTCTTCCTGCAGGGCGACGGTGAGTCGGCCACCGATCGGTGCGAGGAAAATGTAGAGTTACCTAGGTTAGGCCACGTTACCTAGGTCTGCTAGATTGTGCTGTATGGGGTATGATTTTCATTCCTGTTTCATCATCTCATTTATTTTCTTAACATCTTTAAGGATATCTTTCATTACAGGACAACATTTCAATGTAGTTTGGAGCAAGCAAGAAGCCAATGCAGAAGTGCCATGAACTTGCATTCTTTCTAATGGCCAGCAGGGGGCGACTCCTTGAGTCGCAAAAAAAAGTTAGATTGTATAGAAGTCTATGAGAAAATGACTACTTCTCATAGTATTACCTCAGTAAACATTGTAAACATGAGTTTATGGTCTCAATCGCTAGTTTCAAGTCTTCTTCAAGACAGCATGATGTTTATTGAGTAAGTTATGGTCCCATTTAAATATAAATACACGATAAAGCAGGGTATGTTTTAGGGCGTGGCTACCTTGTTCGCTACCACGCCGTGATCCAGTTTGGGTGTTTTCTGTGGATTCTTCTCACAAAATCCTTTCACAGTGATGAAAGACGGCTGAAAAGAAAACTATTTCTTCAACCTACAGCAAAGTAGCCAACGGGCCAATTACCAATTAGCTAATCTCGGAACCCATCGGCAATGTGTGACGACAGATAAGCCTCTATTGGGACAAGGGTTTTCAGTGTAGCCAGCGCATACCCGGGACAAGACTTCCCTTTTCTATGCGCTGCTCGATGTTTACAGTCCAATTAGCAACTTAAGATGTGACACTGGAGTCGGAGTTTAAAATCCATGGCTTCAACTTTAAAATATATTAGGGGGCCTCCGAGAAACATGTCAGATATGGCTGGCTCCAAAAGCGAGTCAATCCCAAATGGCGTCACGGAGACTACGTCCATATTTCATATAGTCTATGGTGGCCACACAAGGTTACACTCTTGTTTTTTCTTGTTTGCATTGCGGGATAACATCGTTAAGTCAGATTAGCCCGGCTGGTTTTACATCAGTTGGTAATCATGGTTACACCACGTAAGTTTCGTGAAATTGAGTGAAACTGGAAGCAGAGGTCAGCTTTACGTGGACGCTGTAGTCACTCTGTTGGTGTGTGTCTCTGCTTATGAGTGTCTGCATGTCTGTCTTAGCCTCGGGCGCCGTGTTGCTGACCTGTTGCATTAAGCTAATGCTACCCAGACATCCATCAGTCCCCCACCCCCAACCAGAAAGTTTGATTGAAACAGAGATAAGCAGAAATGGTTTGAATCATTGAACATGCCGGTTTTGTGTCTGTGTCTGTGTCTGTGTGTGTGTGTGTGTGTGTGTGTGTGTTTATGGAACGTATAACCACATCACAAACTAAAGCTCCTAGTTTTGATGGTTATTTGCATGCTTTTTTATTATTTATTTAGCATACACGCTGCCACCCTGAGGATGATGAAAGCTTTGGAGACCATTTGGACCTTTTAGCTTTGTGGTCAATCTGACAGAAACGATTTATAATGTGTAAAAAAACAACAGGAACTCTGAAAAGCAAAGGAGTCCAAAATGGAGGACGCTAACGTATATGAATGAATGAATGAATGAATGAATGAATGAATGAATGAATGAATTTTATTTATATAGCGCTTTTCACAGACAGTACTATCACAAAGTGCTTAACAGAGCAGACATTTAAAAGCATAAAAAACACAATGTGACCCTACGGTCAATAAATTACATACACAGAGTGAATAAAAAATGTTAAAGAATAAAATAAAAATAAAATAAAAATGTAAAACAAATGTTAAGAGCAGGTCTAGGACATGGGTTTACTTTTACACAAACGCCAGCCTAAACAGGTGGGTTTTTAGCTGGCTTTTAAAAGTATCCACAGTATCTGCGAGGCGTAGAGTTGCAGGCAGAGCATTCCAGAGCCTCGGGGCCACTGCCTCAAAGGCTCGGTCACCACGGCTCTTAAATCGTGTGCGTGGGACTGACAGAAGACCTAGAGCATTTGACCTGAGAGTGCGGGCGGGTGAATAGGGGCGAAGTAGATCAGCTACATAAGTCGGAGCCTGACCGTGAAGTGCTCTGTAAGTGATGGTGAGAATTTTGAAGTGTATCCGAGATGCTACAGGAAGCCAGTGGAGAGATCGGAGTACGGGGGTGATGTGAGACCGTCGGTTTGTCCTGGTGAGTAATCTGGCGGCAGCATTTTGGATGACCTGCAGACGGTTAAGAGCAGATACACTGAGTGATGTAAAAAGTGAGTTGCAGTAGTCAATGCGAGAGGAGATAAATGTGTGTATGATCATTTCTAATTCAGGCGTTGATAATACAGATCTCAGTTTACTGATATTTCTTAGATGGAAGAAACATGACCTGGACAGCTGCTTAACATGAGGGTCAAATGACATGGAGCGATCAAAGAAAATCCCAAGATTGCGCAGGTTGCAATGGGAAGCAGAGGAGAGAGGACAAATAATCTGCCTGATCATGGGGACAAACTCCTCTGGAGCAATAACTAGGACCTCCGTCTTAGAGTCGTTGAGTTGCAGGCAGTTTTCTGCCGTCCAGTCTCTGATGGCATTGACACAGTCCAGGAGCCTAGTTAATGTGAATGCCTCGCTGGGTTTGAATGACAGATGAAGTTGGATGTCGTCTGCATATAAGTGATAGGACACATTATAGCTTTTTATGATCGGTCCCAAAGGTAACAGATAAAGTGAAAATAACAGAGGCCCCAGAACCGAGCCCTGCGGTACACCACAAGACAGTGGAGAGGTAACAGACACAAAAGCACCCACAGAGACATTGAAACTTCTGTCACTGAGGTAAGATGTAAACCAGTCTAACGCTATGCCAGTTATGCCCACCCAATCACGTAGCCTCTTAATCAGGATGTCATGGTCTACAGTGTCAAATGCAGAACTGAGGTCCAGAAGAACCAACACAGAGCAGTCACCTGCATCAGCACACATGAGAATGTCATTTGAAACCCTCAGGAGAGCGGTTTCAGTAGAGTGTTGCTTACGAAACCCAGACTGGAACTTGTCATACATGTTGTGCCTCTCCAGTGCAGCAGTAAGTTGTTTGGCCACCACTTTCTCTAAAAGTTTGGACAGGAAAGGCAGTTTTGATATGGGCCTGTAGTTCATGGGCAAAGCTGGATCTAAGTTAGGTTTCTTTAATATGGGCTGGATAGTGGCATGTTTGAAATAGGAAGGGACAATTCCTGTAGACAATGAGGAATTGACAATAGATGTTACTGCAGGGCCAATAGTTAACAGAACGTTCTTAAATAGAGAGGATGGAATTATATCCAGAGGGCAAGTTGATGGCTTTGTATTGTTAATTAAGTCCATCAGGTCTTGAAGGCTGATAGGCTGGAAAGAGCCCATAACAGCAGGAGATTGCGAGGAGCTACAAGTAGCCGAACAGATCCCAGGCCGAATGCCAGACCTAATACCTGTTACCTTATCATTAAAATAGATCAGGAATTTGTTGCAATCGTCAACAGAATAGCATGGTACAGTGGAGACAGGTGGTGAAACAATTCCTCTAATTGTGTCAAACAGAATCTTGGGATTTTTCTTTGAAGAAGAGATTAGGTTGGCAAAATAAGCAGTTCTAGCTTCCTTTACTGTGGTATTAAAAGAAACTCTGAGGTCTTTGAGATATAAACGATGCACTTCTAGCCCAGTAGCTTTCCAGAGTCGCTCTGCCCTGCGACACTTCTGTCTCACGCTGCACACAGCTTCTGTCATCCACGGAGTAGTGTTATAGGCAGCCCTGGTCCTTTCCTTAAGAGGTGCCACTTTATCCAGCAAAGTGGTGCAATGTTCATTAAAGGACTGTATCAAGTGTTCAACATCATTGAGATTTGTGTTCATATCACAGCAGAAGTGCATAGAGAAATGATGAGCTGTACTCTGAGTAATAATGCGTGAGTGGAATGTTTGTTTCAGACACAAGGGGTCAGCATTGACAGAAAGATCAAAGAAAATACATTTATGGTCACTGATCAGTAGGTCCTCACAACAGGTATTATCAACATCAAGACCCAGAGAAAACACAAGGTCCAAGGTGTGACCACCCCTGTGAGTGGCGCCAGAAACATGTTGCGTGAAATTAAAAGATTCAGTAATATTGAGAAACTCAGTAGCTATACAGTCTGTGGTATCATTGACATGCAGATTAAAATCACCAACCAGAAGCACTTTGTCTAGCTTGATAATAGAGGTCAGAAAGTCTGTGAATTCTGATAAAAACTGACCTGCAGGACCTGGAGGTCGGTAAATTAAAAAACAGTAAAATGGCTTTAGCCGGCCCACTTTAGTCAGCTGTAGTTCAAAAGTAGCATAGGATTCTGTGCTCCCCAAGTGGCAGGAAAACTGATTCTTCCAGACCACGGCGAGGCCTCCACCGCGGCCTGTCAGACGCGGTGTCCCAACATAAGAACAGTCCACAGGGCAGAGTTCATTGAAATGGATGCATTCCATATTCTGTTGCCAGGTCTCGGTCAGAAATAAAAAAGCCAAATTATGACTTGTGAACAAGTCATTTAAAATGTGAGCCTTGTTTGTTATAGAGCGTGCATTAATCAGACACATTTTGATGGGGGAAGACACTGTGTCGTCATCAGCACAGGAAGCTTTGGGGGTATGTGCAACATGACGGATCACTCGTGCAGCACCTCGAAACCGACCATAACTAGGGCGTGAGCGCGAGTCTGTGATTCTCACGGGAATGCTCATGGGTCGTGGAGTGGAAGTTACGTTAGAGGCTGGAGATCCTCCATGCCGCCAGGGGGAGCTGGTGTTGCTTGTAGGGGATGAATGCGGCTGATGAATTATCGTAGAGGAAGAGTGACAGCGGACAGGGGATCCAGGTGTAAACAGTCAATCATGTGAATGAACAGCATGCTGTAAATTAGCCGCTAGCAGGCGGCTACCCAGCTTGTTAAAATGAATACCATCCTTCTTAAAAGCGGAAGAGCGGCCCCAAAACAGATTAAAATTGTCAATGAAGCTCACGTTGTTGGTCCTGCAGGCGGCCTGGAGCCAGGTGTGGAGGCTGAGGACTCTGCTGAACCGCTGTGATCCACGGCCGAGTGTTGGACTTGGACCACTGATAAAAACAGACAGTCCACAGCTGTTTAAAAAGCTTAAAAGATTTGTAAAATCCATCTTGGTCAACTCGGACTGGTGGAGGGCTGTATCGTTGATTCCCACATGAACGATAATTCGCCGAATGGAAGACGGGAGGGCGCGCATCAGGCCAGGCAGTGTCAGCAGGATGTCTGGAGCCGTTGCTCCGGGGAAGCAGTGTGTCTCCGCGTTGAAGAAACGGGTGTTCCTGATGATTGAGTCCCCGACTATCAGCGTCGTCGGGGCGAAGAGGGGACGAGGCGGCAACACTGCGCGTGCAATACGCGTGGATGGAGGCGAGGATTCAACCAGTGGTGGCGGAGCAGACAAGCAAGGACTGAGAGAACGGGCGACCGAAGCTCGCCGCGGTGCTGGTGTAAAGCACGGTATGGAGCGGCGTGTCCTGGGGCGAGAGGAGGGCTCAGGAATGACTGGCGTAGGGATGTCGGTGGGCCCGGGGCTGTGGGTCCCCCGAGGCGGCAGCTGGGATGATGTAGGAAGCTGGGAGTCCGTAGTCAGAGGAGGGAACTCGTGCAGGGCAAGGGCGTCAAATCCATTCTTCAGCTGGACATCGAAGCCATGGGGTGTAGGAGATGAGCGTCTCCCTCTCCGGCTGCCGCGAGCACAGACCAGGGACCAGGGCTCGTGATGTGATGGAGTAGAGCTGACCAGGGCTTTGGGCTTAGCTCCGAGCCGTAGCCAGGAGGCCTCAGGAGCTGCGACCGGAGGAGGGGCCGCGGCAGCAGGACTGGAAGCGATGGACTCATGCACGCGGTCGCTGGCTGTGTCAGTCTGTGATGGACCGAAAATGATGGTGTCCATGAGGCTCTCGGCATACTGGATCCTGTAGAGCGTGGATATTCTTCCCTCCAACTCTGTGATTTTATCCACCAGGCGGGCGCAGCTGACACAGTCGGATGGAGGGGTGAGTGAAGCCATAGCAGATCAATGCAAAAACAGTTCTAGTTATAAAAAACTTCTATCTCATTAGAAGTGTCGTAACTTTGTTTAACCTTCTCTTGTCGCAGTATAAACTGCTACAGTTCTGAGACAGCGAAAACTAAATGACTGAACTCATTGTTCCCTTAAGGACCGAGCTAACAAGCTAACTGACAATTAGCAACAGTTAGCAAGCTTGTGAGCTTTAAAACCTTTCTTCAGTAGTTCTCAACTGAATGAAGTGACGTACAGTCGTGAAAACAAGAGACAGGCAGAGAAAATAGGAAGTAACGTGACGAGCTGTTGCGACCGGCTAGCACTTGCCAGCTACAGTAGTTCTCCAACTAGCCTCGTGAGTAGCGTCACTAAGCCTCTAGAACCAAATAATTCACCAGCATGAGCGGAGGAAATTCACTGTGCCACTTCCTGGTGTGACCAGGCAATTTAAGCACCATTTATCAGCTATAACAGAGTTATTTTTTAGAGTTATTTATTTTGCACAATTCAAACAATAAAATTTAAAATAATCAAACATAACAGAAATAAATTGATCACAGTACAGGAAGAGACAGAAAGCCAACTTGGCTTATTTGAAGCCTCCACCTATATAATATTCAAATTTTACAAAATTACAAAGAAAAAATAAAATATGCATAAGACATTACATTACAACAAAACAAAGAAAGAAAGAAAAGAAGAAAAAAAAAGAATGTAATTGTGTCGAGTGTGAGTGAGCCTGTGTGTAATATAACAGCTAAAACAAGAAAGACATGAAAACTAATACATAAACAAACTGTTACAAAACAGCAATCACATTTTCTTTTAGGCATCTTTTAAAACATTTTACAGCTAGTCAGTAACTTAGGAGGATGAAGATGTGAAGATTGACGAGTTGAGTAAGAGTGAACCTGTGAATTGAATTTATAGTAGGTCTTGAAATGAAGACTGTCCAAAAGTGTGCTTTCACAATTAGCCTTTTGTGTTTTGCCCCTCTCTATTTCTTTCTCTTTGATAACTTGGAACATGTGGGAGGAAACTGTAACTCAGCTAAGTTATGATCTGTCTTATGATACACACTGCAGCAAATCCCCAGTGACCTATGCGGTCCTGGAAATAAAGACAAAGTCGCCGTCTTTCCTGCTCTCCGCTTCGTGCCTGCAGCCCTTGGGTACTTTTGCTAATGACAGTAACCAGATTAGTTCAACTGGTTCACAGCTGTCTGTTGCAGAGCTGGATTGCATTAGTGTGATAAAAGTGAAAAGGTCAGCTGGACATTAGACGGGGACAAGGCGGGTTATGGAAATACCCAGGGGGAGGGGGGGGGGGTCCTAACACACACTCACAAAAATACACCTCAAAGCTGATTCCCTGTGATTAAGTCTGTTTGTTGCCTCAGGCTACTTCCACGCTAATGTGGATACATTTGACAGTATATACTATACACACGTAATCAGCATCTCTGGCTTCTTAAAATATAGCGTGCTGCAGATACTTAGCATTTAGCACTTCAGGTTCCTTCGTCTCAAAGTCAATGGGTTTTTGGTTAGATGCCTGAAATAATATCTGTGGCCAAGCCAAAGAGATTTTAATGTTTTAACGTTAAGCAGAGGACAGAGCCCGAGAGTACAAAATGGAAAAAGCTATCATATATCTCATGAGCAGTGTTGCAACTTTGTTTTCACCTTCTCTTGTCTCAGTATAAACTGCTAAAGTTCTGAGACAGCAGCGAATTAACTGTGAACTTATTTTTCCCATAGCGACCGAGCTAACACGCTTTCTTGTCGACAGTTTGCAACAGTTAGCAAGCTTGTTAGCTTTGAGAGTTTTTTTCTCTCTTCGGTAGTTCTCAATTGAATGAAGTTATGTACAGTCCTGAAAAAAAAAGCGGACAGAGAAAATAGAAAGAGGCTCGATTGTTGGCGTGGTTAGCGGTTAGCTTGCCAGATAAATGTAGCAAGCAAGCTTAAGAGAATTTAATGTTTTGTTCTCAGACTGTCTCAGACATAAACTACAACAGTAGATACCTGTCTTGTGAATTTTTAAGCTTCTAGGTGTCTTAGAAAAGACAGTTTCTAACAAGTGACTAAACGGCATCACCCGGACTAGTCCGCCTTCACAGCCTCGTTGCGTCTGGTCTTAACATGTTTTCTATTTTCCTGTTTTTCATTTTTTTTTTTTTTCTTGAATTTTAAATGTTTCTTGTAAAAAAAAGAAGTAACTTTAAATGTAAATATCGATGCCATGTTTTAGCTGCTTTGCTTTAAAAAAAAAATGAAGCCATGTGGTGTACAGTCTCATCAATCATAAATAATCAGTTGCAGGCCGTGCATTTTATAACTGGGCCTTCACTGCTGTCCTGCAGCTGAAATACCACAGCTCATTTTTAAGGCTGTAACAATGTATGGCTTCGTATTAAACCGTTGGGTACGAGTCGTTTGAATAACGAGCGAGCATTTAGAGAATGCAAAAGCCTAAATTCAGGAAAACATAATGTTCTCAGCTGGTCTGAACTGTCATTCCTTAATGACAAGCCACGAGCCAAAGAGAGTGACATTTTACTTTCACAACATGGATCTTGAACGCACCTCTCTGCAGTGTCTTTCCTCCTCTCAGCATCTTGTGTCATGGTGCAGCTCATCTCAGTCAGAATGCATTTTGATTGGTTGACCTAAATCACGTGTTGTGATTCACTACCCATCAGCCTCAGCTGGGCTGTTAAATTTCGTGATAGTCACGTGCTCGCCCACTGACCAATGACAGCACACTGCACCTCGCGGGAAAGCTACAGATGAACACTGAGCTGCACAATGCTGACGTCATTATAGGCGGCTAGCCGCCACTGCACGTCAAAGAATACGCCCAACATGTCAAACTGAAGATCTGATTGGTTGAACACTATGACAATCAACAATATCGTCCCCATGTACTTTAATCTGCACTGACCGCAGAGCCGAGTCTGCAGGCATCTGGCATAGACACACATAGAGGTGAGATCTGAGAGCAACTGAGGAAGACAGTAGCTGTGCAATGAGAAAACAAGATGATGGGAAAAATATTTTTATGAATTATAATTCATGTAGTGCATTTAAGAAAAATTATAAAATAAATTATAATTATTATTTAAAAAAATATATAAATGGCTTTGTGATTCTGTTTAGGCCAGCAGAGAAGGCCTTGCAGGCCCTGACGGCCCGCCACTGTAAATAATAAACAGAAAACATGGTCGTCACAGTAAAAGTACAGTATGCAATTATTTAAACAAACAATACAACCAATATCTTATATATAAAACGCAATTAGAGGAGTTTGCTTATCTTAAAAAAAGCGATTGGGCTTGTAGAATTAACGGTCTCAAATCCAACCGGCAGATGAGGAAAGTTTACAGACTAACGTTAGCTTTCTACTTCTGCAGATTGCATTCACGCTCCAAAAAAAATCATAAAAGTGGTGTTCATTTGTGAAGATTATGTTGCTGGAGAAAATGTGAGTATCATAAACATTTGTTGGCCACAGATGTTATTTTCTGCAATGATCTGATGGAAACATCTCATTGGCTTTTTGTCGAGGGAACTAACTTCCTGAGTCAGCCGTCAGAATTACGTCACGTCTACAGCTCTCTATATTTTAACACCTGAATCATGAAGAGTGGACATAGCGAAAAGATTCTTTTCTAAAAGACCTCACATATAATTGTCACGTGATCGTTTCTTTTTGGAATCAGACACACTGCAGTCTTCATGCTCGCCCCCCTGAAAGCACTGAATCACATTGAAAACGGCTTAAAGCTGCTTATTAGCTTAAATAAAGGATTTTAAAAAGGACACAATTAACAATTGTGTTCGGTTTAACCTTTTGCTCCAAATGAAAGAAAATGGCTCAAAAGGGTCGCTTTCTGCACACAATGCATGTATGCTCTCTGTAGGCACATCTTTACACCTTTTATATGTGCTGTAATCACATAACGTTCGTATATGTTCATGTCTCATTCATTATTATAGCGCATATCTTGCATATTTACTGGAAATATATAAATATATAGACAGTGCCTCTGCAAACTGTCATGTTCCCGTTTTCAGTTACGTTGTTTTTACTAATTTAAAGAGGTTCTTTATACAGTGTTTTCCTTCTGCTGCTCTTTATATATTTACATTTTTGTTACAACGGTCTCCAATATTAGTGCATTAAGATACTGGCCATATGTTGAGGATATTGTGGATGTTGCACTCTTTAATTGATAGTTTTCACTTGAAATATTGACGAGATATTTTGTGTAATATTAGTCCGTTCACTAAATTTTTCAATTTTCTCAGTGTGGTCAAACTTATTTGTTGGTGTCATTCAAAATCACTCTTTTGCATTCCGCATATAATCCTGTATTAGGAAACTTTCTTTTAAATGTTATTATCTGTATTCATCTATTTCTGACGGACCGTTTTTCTTTGTGTCTTTTTAAAAATCAATCATGATATGCGAGTCTGTGTTTTGGTTCCCCTCTTTGATTGGTTGTTACAGCCTGTGGCTTTTGTATAAAGATGTGTCATTTCACATTGTGAATTCAATGGCGAAGGGCCGGTACTGAAACGCTGCGTCTCACATAAAAACAGTGCTGACGGTGTTTTCTGAAGACGAAGTTCATTGAATTATTGGTAAATTCGCCTCTCTCTTTCTCCCCCTCTCTGCAGCCATCCTGGTCTACAGAGTATTTAGACATGAGACCAAGAGGAACGTTAAGATGCTTCATGGCATCATTCACCTGCTGGCCCTCATCATCAGCATCATAGGTAAGCGAGAGCTGTACGACGGTGTATGAGGGTCATTGTAGATAAAACAATAACGAAAAACGAATTACAGAGTCTGGGGCGAGGGATAATATTCTGAGAAAAAATATACAAGAAAAAGAAATTTGATATTCTCTGAGATTTAAGTGGTTAATTTACGAGAAAATACCCACCGATTTATGAGAAAGACATCTCTAATATTCTCTGAGATTATAAAGGCATCCATTAGCCAGAAGAAAACAGTTTTTTCCGTTGATCCAACCTTCTAAAGTAAAGCATGGGTTTTTTTCTTGAAAATTTGTGACTTTATAATCTCAGATTTCAGATTTTCTCTCTCGGAATATCTTTCCCCTCCCCAAGCTCTGTAATTAAAAAAAAAGCCTACAATGGTCCTAGTGTGGCATCGTAGGAATGTGCGTCTGTGAATGTGAAGAAGCTAATTCCAGTGTGTATTTCTGTGTGAGAGAGAGAGATGGAGAGAAAAAGATGCCTTAATCATTGTTTCTCTCTGTCTGTGTGTAGGTTTTGTAGCTGTGTTTGATTTCCACAGAGCAGCAAAGATTCCAGACATGTACTCTCTACACAGCTGGTGCGGCATGGCTACCATGGTCTTATTCTGCGTACAGGTACACACACACTCACACACAGTCATGTTTCTATCACTTTAGAGGACATTACATTGACTTGCATTCATTTCCTGGAGACTTTCCCTAACCCTAACCATAACGGCTACTTGCCTTATCCTAAACCTGAACCGAACCTTAAACCAAGTCTTGACCCTAAAATATAAGGATTTACAATATTGGGACTTGCATTTTGTCCCCAAAAAGAAGGCGAGTCCCTACAATGTTGTTTTATCAATAGGTCCCCATAACATGAGTAATACGAACCCACAAACACACACAAAGTGTAATATAGATTAAAACAGTAAAAAATAACTTTTCATCCCTCCATTCCCCCCCCCCCCCCCCCAGTGGGTGATGGGTTTGCTGTTCTTCCTGTTTCCTGTTGCGTCGTCATGGTTACGAGCCTCGTACCTCCCCATCCATGGGTTCTGCGGTGTGGTGCTGCTGGTTATGGCCATAGGGAGCAGCCTGCTCGGCATCACGGAGAAACTCCTCTTCAGCATCAAGTATGTTTCTTCAATCATGTCATTCAAACAAAACAAAAAAAAGTTCATTTTATAATCATTTTTTTGAGATAATTGTCTCTGAGCATTCTACCAGCACAGCGATACAACGGAGGTGAATGGGGTTTCCTCACTGTGTCCGTCTCTCTCCGTGTCCCCAGGTCAACCTACTCTCTGTTCACCCCTGAGGGGGTGCTGGCCAACGTCTTGGGGATCCTGCTGCTGTGCTTCGGGGTGCTGCTGGGCTACCTCATCACCAGGGAGGAGTACCGGCGGCCGCCGAACCCAGAGGAGGAGTCGCTGTCCGTCCACTTCAAGACCCTGACCGAGGGGGGGTCGCCCACTATGCCTTAAACCTGAGGCTGACGTCTTAACACCGCCCCCCTCATCTTGATACAGTGTGCTGCCAACAGACTAGCTGGTGTTACAAGTCTCTGTTATTATTAGTGACAGCAAATAAAAGTTTTTAAAAGTTTAGGTTTGGTTCAGTAAAATCAATAAAATCACGGACAAGCTTTAATGACCAATCCGATCCATCCGATCTCAGATTGCTGAACTGTAAAGGCGCAATGCAGTAAAAGGAAAATAGCATCGCAACAAATCAGATTTAATATACGATATTTAACAGAGAAATAGCAAGGGGTCTGGCGCTTCCTCACTTCGTCTGCCCTCAATCGAGAACCCAAGAAGCCCAGACTTACCAATCACAGTTCCTAGTTGTCTCCACATTGAGCCCCAATGGGAAGCTACATTTTTGAGGCGGCGCCGTGCCTACAGCTGCCACGCAGAAGTATAAATATATAAAAAGAGTGCCTGCAGCTCAGAAACTGTTTGTCCTGGAGCTACTGCTTTTGCTCCTACAGTATCTTCGGTAGTATCTCTACTAGTCCCAACAACATCAACGGAGTGATACGTCTTCTCCGGTAAAAATAAATCCAGCTGATCGGTGTTCGGAGTTTAACATTCATGCACATCATATTGATTATTTAAGGTGATCAATGTAATACTTCCAATCCAGGACCTTCAGTATTTTAAAGAAGCCCTGCGAGGCAAATGAGAAAAGGAGGTTATGCCAGAATAATCTTTCCAATTGTTGCTTTCATTTTCCTTTCCACGTTTGAAACAGGTGGGGGGGGGAAAGTTTTGCCAAGAACAATAGTTACTTTCTTTGCATCTGTGAAAACAGGTTTTAGGACCAAAAGCATTTATGTTTTCTTCCAGGTGAGTTTTAGTGTACATAACTTGATAACACTATATTACAAACTATACAATATATGAACCTCGTGTTTTAGAGTTAAAAAAAAGAATGCTTTTAATCCTATTTAGAACATGGGGTAGTGGTGCATGTTAGCCTCTTGTGGCCAAAACGAGTATGACAATAATCACGCACTAATCTAGACAAAAGTCCCTTCAACTCACCGGCCAAAACTTTCTTTTCACCTGTTTCACAAATGACAAAAAAAAGTTAAACTTTGGAAAATTATCCGGGCAAAACCTTTTTTTCTCTTGTTCTTAAACACTTAGAAACACGTCTTAGAAAATGGATCACCAGAAAATCACTGACTTGCCTCTCAGGGCTTCTGAAGTATTTGGATCAAGTAGCTCCTGAAGTATCAGGTGTGCCAAATGTTGTATATCGAGCATCCTCGGCACAACAATGTCCTTTTGACTGCATTAAGTTGTTACTTGAGTGTGCACTGGTAGGCTGTGTCGTCGAGGTAAATATAAGTATCTGATTGGAGGGCGAAGAAGCCTTGATGCTGATATCCCCGCTTTTCTACAGTTTGACTCTATTACACACCAGAAGTCAAACTGATGCCAAACATCGCGCTCGATTTTGACCTTCTCTTTGAACTACACATTCCAATTTGGAACCACTCACATCTGCCATCTTGATTTTCCCAATTTTGACAAGTCACGGAGCATAATAATATTTATTAGTAAAACAAGCTTTTTTGGAAAATAATTTACATCACACTACTTTTGTGGGTCACAACACTACTTCTTGATCTCGAAAAACAAAGTCTGTCCTCTCATTTCATTTTTCCCAGCAGTATCTATAACTGTCCCAGATCCAAGTGAAGTCAGTACCGTTTGTCCACAACGCAAGATGCATAAGCTAAATATATTCCATTTGTCCATTAGCAAGCTGTTTGTATTTAAATATTTAATATCTGTACAGTGTGAGTTCAGGACTCCGCACTAGTGCCTAATACAAAGCTCTTACTGAACTCTGCTGAATGTTTTCTGTCTAATGTACTTCTTGATAGTGTCATCTTTGAAAGGGAAGTCTTAATGAAAGGTAATGTAACCTGTAGTAAATAAATGTGTGTAGCATCTTGAAGTGTTTTGGTCCAGTTGTGTTTTTCACCTGACTCAAGCTTCAGATATAAGCAAATTAAATAAATTAAATAAAATTTGAATCTGAATCAGTGCCGTCTATTTCACCAGAGTATGTTGCACATACAAATAATTTTACATGGTGGATGGTGCATCACATTAAACTATCAACACAGTGCAAAAAATAGACCCACCTCAACCAGCTGTAACATTACAAGTTTGACAATGTTGAAAAATGCACTTTCCTCCTGAGATTTAGAGAAGATCGATGCCACTCCTCAACGTCTGTCTGTTAATTATGAAGCTACAGCTAGCAGTGGTTTAGCTTAGCATAAAGTCTGGAAAGAGTACGACAGTGTGACGCACACATTTTTGTTTATTTGATGAATATTTGATAGAACAAATTTCTGTGATTTGCTAATCATAATAAAACTTATTTTGAAGTGTATTCCTATCTATGCCCAGTAGGTGGCAGTGCAGCGCTGTGGTTTTGCCTCGCGGCCCTGGACTTGCGCGTGCAGCGTCTCCTCATATCTTGAGAAGTCGTTAAATGAAGAAGCCACACGTTTGCCTGTCTCAATCATTTCCTCTTTTCTCAGGTTAGTACCTTGTAAAGTGCACCAAATATGACAAATGAATTGGGGACCAATCTTTTGTGAACATGTTCATGGATTACTTTGTGTTTCATGTGGTTGTTTAGTAGCTACGTTGTTTTAAGACTGACTGTCGAGTGCTAACGCTAGCTAAACTGATAGTAGCCTTGCATTACATTCCCTTGTTTCTTTCTGGCTCCTACACGTTGTACTTTTTGTTCATAGTAAATCAAATCGACTGTGTTCTGGTAGGTCGTTTCATACTAAATATGTTATTGTATATATGAAGGATGTATATGGGTGTTGTGCATGTTAGTTAGCATTCGTTAGCGGTTCGCAATGCTGTTGGAGCAGCGCCGGCATTTTAAACAGTGTCTTCCTCACCTACGCCACAGTAGCTGTGAGCACATTGCAAAAGTGCAGTGAGGAAGGATTTTGTCCCAAGCGACAACAAATGTGTTGATTAAACATAGTAATGCAACTTGTTCATGTAATGATAGTGTAAACTTTGATTATCTTATTTGAGACAATTTAATGTATTTTTCCTGTACATGTATACAGGAAATTGTTTTCACTTGGAAAAGTCTGAAATAAATATAGCTTGAGAAGACGTTGAATGAAGAAGCCACACATTTGCCTGTCTCAATCATTTCTCCGGCATACATCTATTATCAGGCTCTTTCAAGCTGGGACCTGTAACAACAGCAACTTTTAAAGCTCAATCATCAGCATGTTACGCAAAATGGACGTGAAGAATTCACTTTTAAGCTCTAGCTAAACTTCAATCAGCTCTGCCATGAACACTCCCCCATACCGAGGACAAAACTAATTCAAAAATAATGAAGCAAATAATGGTGGTAATGATGCACACTGTTTGGCTCATGGATCAGGTAGACGACTACCGACTCTGAAAAACTTGTACTTTGTTGTCGCCAGCAACGATAATGCATTGGTCCCACGCTAAGAAGCATGCGCTAGAGCTAGCCCTGCTAAGCACACCTGATACGCCGACTCGGTGGTAAATGTGTTTCTGAGACGGGGCTTTACCGACAAAGGTCTCGATACAAGCTCAGACTTCAAAGTAAAACCCTTATTTTGCTCAATGCAGCTAGAAGCCGCCGTGGCGCGACGCAAGCCATTATAAAGAACGTGATGCAGAGCACAGTGGTGCCGCATTGTGCCTCAATCAAGCAAACATGAAAACTCCATCAGACCTTTTACCAGCGAAATCTTTCTAAAAAAAGACTCTTGCTAAAGCGATCGCAAATCTGCACTAAACGGCTGCATACGTGATATGGTGCTAAAAAAAACTAGGCATTTGGTTTAGTTTTAACTCTACAAACTGATGTAGTTAGTTCATAAAATGCTGCTTGGTCGAGGACGTAACGCTACTGCAGTGGTAGTTAACCAGGCATGATGTCACAACTGACAGACGCACTGTTCAAGTATGGATTCTTCAACAGAACAGACACATCCAGAGCTTTGCTGTGCCGAGCAACAGTTGCTGGACTCTGATTGGACAATCACTGTTTTGGGGGGAGGGGTGAAAACCAAAGGTGAGTTTATTGAGTTACAGACAGTACAAGGAGCCAACCGAGCCAACGTGTTGTATCAGTTGGGATCCTTGTGGACGTTTATGACTACAAAATACAAAACAACTAAAATAACTGAAAAAAATTCAATAACCTTGAAAAGGATTTTTTTTTTTACAAGACTTTTATTGGAAAACATGTAAACCCCAAACTGAGCAAAGTTGAACTGACTTTGCTTTTTATTTTTTATCTTTGAAAAGAGGATTTCTATGTTCTATGTGAAAGACCCTCAAACTGAACATATAATATCCAAAAGGAATATACAGTTAAGAGAAAAAATATTTGTACAGCTTAATACAGATATAACTTAAAAAAGATAAATATCACTTCGTTTTTGTTTTATATACAGCAAGCCAGTGCTTGTGCAACAACAGCATCATTCTAGTTTCTCAAACTATGGCTTGGGGCCAGAACCTCAGTGGCACGAGTTTTAAAGTGTTGAGTCATTTCCATGTTAGCGCTTCATTTACGCAGCAGACAAAAGGTGGTAGCGGTGGATTTGTTTCGAAATGTCACCGTCTAGAGTAGAGTATCCGCACCTCTAGTGCAGTGCATTGTGGGCAATTCAGAGACTTCAGTTTTGAAATATACTGTAAGCCAGAGATGTACACGGAGGGAGGGAAGGTTTTTATTTTTGTGCTTACTGATGTCTTTTTTGAGTTTACTTCTAAATTCCCTCAAATCTTCCTCTTCCCTTATTGTGCTTTGTAATGGCAAGAGCACTCTCGTCCTTCCCTTACTCCCTTTGTCCTTGCGATATGTTCCTTATCAAACATGTATGTTTAACTTCTGCTTTCCTCTTAATAACTCTCCTGAACAATAAAGGAGTCAGTACGTCTGCTGACACTCTTAGCGCGGCCATTGGCCAGGTGTGCAGAAGTGAAAACGTATGCAGGATTTGAAATTCTATCTCAAGCTACCTTTTCCTTCAGTCACATTTTGTGTGTACGAGGGCATGCAACCAAAACACCGGGACTTCCTTCAAGGAGAGTGTGTGCTGTTTATTAAGCTTTTCCCCTCTGACCTTCATATGAACTGCATGTGGTACAAACTGCTTAATTCAAGCGTAGCCCGATCTTAATAATTCAACAGCCCCGGTGACTACTGGAATATATGAGTGCACTCATTTCTTTTTAACCACTTTATTAACCCTCCTCCCTTGTCTTTACTTAACATTTAAACCTTTCTCTACACATTGGACTCTACGAAGGGTCTTTTTGGTTTGACAGGAGAGGTGGGTCCTGTCTTTCTGTCACTTGGTCTGTCTGAGCAGCTGTGGATCACCGGCAGCGTTCTGGCCAGCTTCACATCCAGGTAGGAGGGGTTCTGACTTGCAACTTGCACTGAACGTTCACGCTGAGGATAGTAGTCCGGCTGGTTGTCGTTGTGGGCGTTGTTGTTGCTGCGGTTGTGGTAGGCGATGGAGGATGGCTGGGGTGGACCGAAGCCTCCTTGACTGGTGGGGGTTTTGCTGGGCGAGGTGACGACCGTGTCCACTGAAGACACGGCCCAGGAGCGAGAAGGGCTGAGGCAGGACGCAGAGCTGGAGGGAGCTTGTTGTTGATACTGCTGGTGGCCCCTCGCGGTCCTGTCGCTGACGCCCATAAAAGGAGTGTTCCTCGATGACCGGCCTGCCTCTCCGGGATAAGTCCCGCCTCCGGCCATGTATGTTTCCAACTGGGGAGAGGAGATCAGAAAGAGGTCGTCGTGGTAGCCAGTAAGCCCTCCTGCGGAGGCCAGATCTGCTGGTGCTTCCATGTGCTGGACTGAGGCTGACGTCCTGAAGCTTGGGCCGTGATTGGCGGGCTGCCCGCCAGCAAGGCTGCCGCTGCTGGTGGAGAAACGGACGCTGATACTCTGGGAGTGGACAAGAGGCCTTGGGGGAAGAGCGGGGGAGGAGGTTGGGTGGGCACTGAGCGGGCGTTGTAGTCCCCCCTGATGGTGGTATTGGTAATCGTGCGATAGTGGAAGGCTATCAGGAGTCCCCATTGACGCCTCGGTAACTTCTATTGGGTAGTATGCTGCTTTGGATTGGTTGCGACTGAAGTGACGGGCCTGGCCAAACAGATTCATCCCCGCCCTCTCCCCTCCTCCTTCTCTCCCATAGGCAGATGCAAGTCTTGCCTGGGAAACAAAGTCAACGTCTACATCATCCAGGGGATACGATCCAGAGCTCAGACCAGCCTGGACCTGCAGGCTAGGCCTGGCCTCCAAGGGGCTCGGGCAAATGCCTTCCCCCAGCTCGGCCAGTTCTTGTGGCAGTTGGCCAAACTGGGAGTAAGGAGAACTTCCCAAAAGCATGCTGGAATGGGAAGCGGAACTGGGCTGACTGGTTCGGACAAGCTGGACTTGGGCTGCTTGGAGCCACTGGCCTTGAACGGGGATCTGCTTTTGGAAGGACCTCTGATTGGACAGGTGGTGGTGTTGCTGCTGCACCCCCTGGATCTGGTCTGAGTGGTGGTGTGCTGAGACGGACTGCGGCTGGTAGTGCAGGCCTCCATTTCCTGACAACGCAGGCATACTTTCTGACATTTGGCTGGGTCGCTGTGGCGGGATGAAATGGTGGTAGGAGGTGGACTGAGGAGGAGGCGCAGGGTGACAGGGGGAAGAGGAGGAGGGGGAGTGCGCGGGGCTTGGGAGGTGACGATACAGGTGAGTGGGGGAGAGGGAGGAGGGGGATGGCACGCCAGGGCGGCAGTGGGTGTCGAGACTTTGAACCACAGGTGGAGGGTGGAAGGAGGAGGGGTGACGATGAGCATCTCCTTCCCTTTGACTCTCCTCTTCTTCTTCCTCCTCTTCCTCAGTAAGCCCCTCCCTGTCCTGCACCTGCAGACAACCTGAGTCTCTGCACCTGGCCTCGTTGATGGACATGGCCGCATTTTGTTGATAAACGGGATGTGACGAAGAAGGGGGAGAGTCCTGTTGCTGTGCGACCTGCCGACACTCATCCTTGACCCGGGACAGCAGGCGCTGGATCTCCCGGTTGGATGGGCTCAGGCGGCTGGCCTCAATCAGGTCCTCCAGGGCAGCGTGGAAATGTCTGAATGGTGTGAGAGAGAGCACAAGCATCGAGAGGAATAAGATTTCAGAAGATGACCAAACTGTTCTGGGGACTCCCTGAGAGGAACTGCCAACTGGGGAGCTCCCCCTACATACTTTCAAGTGCTCTTTCTCTGCTCACCACACCAATAGCAATGCTAAAGTGACGTAAGCCGGCCGGCGCCGCTCGCACACAGCTGGGAGATGGGCGAGTTAACTTCTGGACTTCACTGTCGGTCCATTTGTCCGTGTTGTCTTTCATTTCTTTGCGAAAAGTTGTTGCTGTCAAGACCAAAGGTTACAGTGACCTCACATCCGTTTCATTCTTGTGATACCTCAAAAAAGCATTGAGCTAATTTATTCAAATGTGGCACAAACTTTGTATTCAAGGATGAACTGATTGGGATTTGGTGGTCAAAGATGACTGTGACCTCACAAAAATGTTTTTGGCCATAACCATAGACTGTATATAAGGAGTGGACGTAGTTGTCGTGACATCACCCATTGGTTTGAGTGCCGTTTTGAAGCCTTGAGTTCGGCATTTCGGTGGTCACCATATTGGATTACGGTCATCGCCAGCTTAACTTTTCGCAACCAGTGATCGGAAGTTACCAGATTTGGACTATTGAGGAGTGACGTAGAGACACTGTGTAGACACAGCTCTGGCAGCAGTGGCGACCTGTCAATCGCAAGGTAGCCCCGCCCTAAAAGCATCCCCTGCTTTATGGTCTATTTGACTCTAAATGGACCATCATTTACTAAATGAACATCATGCTGTATTGAAGAAGACTTGAAACTAGAGATTGAGACCATAAACCCATGTTTACAATGTTTATGAGGGAATAAATCAAGAGAGAAGTAGTAATTTTCTCATAGACTTCTATACAACCACACTTCTTCTGGTCATTGAAGCTATTTGAAGGAATGCCTTCCACAGGGGTTTTATCTTCAGAAGAGGAGGTTGCCACCTGGTCAAAAGGCAATTGCACACTAATGTTTAGTATTTTTGTAGTTTAGCATGACTGAGGTAGTCAGTTTCCTCAGGACAACTGCCCAAAACATTCATATCCTTCAGCTGGATGTTGATTAAAAAACCCCGCCTATTACATGAATGCACAGTTCATCTAAAGGGAGCACTTCATGATTTTGTTAGGGTTGGTTTGTCCTTATGTCGCTGTGGTTACCTGTGTCCACGTTTGGCGCGGGCTCGGGCATAAAAGGCTTCATAGGATTTAGCTTTCAGCTCGAGAGCCTTGGTGGCAAAATCCTCCGCCAGGCCAAAATCCTGCAAGAAGATAGAAGAGAATTCACAACAATGTGTCAGAAGGTCAGGTCATTTTTAGACCACGAACTACAAATGATGTGATGATTCATCTCCAGTGTGTGCCTCTGTGTGTAGGAGGGAGATAGAAAGAGACTCACGTTCATCTTGCGGTGGCAGCGAGACAGGTTGAGGAGCACGCACACCCTCAGCTGTCTAGACGACTTCAGCTGGTCCCCGGGAAACTTCTGGAGAGCCGACTGATAGGAGTGAGCAGCTTCCCTCACTTTACCTTGCTACAAATACACACACAGAATACTTACAATATCAGATAAATGTGTGTGTACATCTGATTAAATGTGAGTTTGCTGTGTGTGTTACCTTGTACAGTCGGTCTCCCTCTTGGATCAGTTTACTGAGCAGAACCATTAAGATGTCTGGTTTAGAGGTTGCCATGGCCCAGGTGGCTGGTCCTACACACACACACACACACACACACACCCACACGCACATTTTATTACCTCTGCAAAGAAGATTACTGTAGGTGTCCACTCCTATTTCTATGAGTTGGCGGAATAACACTTTAATTGAAAACATTTTATGTTTTGGCTTTTAACCACTGACAGTCAAAAGCAAAAGTGGATTCCTTGGTTCCACAGAAATCAGCAAGATTCATGCCCTTATTCCTCTTAACACATTTACCACCATCTTGACTTTTGACATTTGCTTTCTCTCGAAAAGTGAGGTGAGAAGATGGATACCATTCTCTACACTTCTGTATGGTAAATATGAAGCTACCGCCAGTAGCCGGTTAGCTGAGTCATGTCTCTACCTATCTTGGCTCCCTTTTTGAGCAGAGCGATGACTGCCGAAGTGTTTCTGCAGCCGACCGCCCGGTCGAGAGGACGCATCCCGCTGCAGTCCACATGCTCCACCGACGCACCGTGATCCACCAGGTGCTGCACCTGATGCAGAACAGGACACAAAGAAAGGCAACATGTTTTAGTGATGTAAAAAGGCTTGTGATGTTCAGATTTCTTAGCTAAACAATTTTTTTGCTTATGTTATCAATAAGTATTAGTCCAAATAATAAGAGGAAAGTACCCATTTAGCTTAGAATATGGACACATCACAGACTCTGCAGGGCAGGTAAGGGGCCGACAAATTCATTCTACAATCTGGTAAATACGACAACTGCAGTTTTACACACCACTTCTGGGTCACCGCGGAACGCAGCCAAATCCAGAGGTGTCCGTCCACTGCGGTCGACGTGGGTTGTGGCTGCACCTCGCTCCACCAGCTCTCTGACCAATGGGAGATGGCCTTTCAGGCACGCCCAGCTCAGCGGCGTTAAGCCTTCCCTGTCAGTCTGGTCGAGAGAGGCTCCTGGAGACAGAGAGAGAGAGATTAATCTCAGTGTACATTAGTGTCGTATGCATGGATGGCGCCCCTATGGATGGTTGGCGGCCCTATTCATGGATGGCACCCTTATGACCGGATGGCGTCCCTATGCATGGATGGCACCCCCTATAGATGGATGGGGCCCTTATGGAAGAATGGCACCCCCTATGGAGGGATGGCACCCCCTATGGAAGGATGGCACCCCCTATGGAAGGATGGCACCCCCTATGGAAGGATGGCATCCCCTATGGAAGGATGGCACCCCCTATGGAAGGATGGCACCCCCTATGGAAGGATGGCACCCCCTATGGAAGGATGGCACCCCCTATGGAAGGATGGCACCCCCTATGGAAGGATGGCATCCCCTATGGAAGGATGGCACCCCCTATGGAAGGATGGCATCCCCTATGGAAGGATGGCACCCCCTATGGAAGGATGGCATCCCCTATGGAGGGATGGCATCCCCTATGGAAGGATGGCACCCCCTATGGAAGGATGGCACCCCCTATGGAAGGATGGCATCCCCTATGGAAGGATGGCACCCCCTATGGAAGGATGGCACCCCCTATGGAAGGATGGCAGCCCCTATGGAAGGATGGCACCCCCTATGGAAGGATGGCACCCCCTATGGAAGGATGGCATCCCCTATGGAAGGATGGCACCCCCTATGGAAGGATGGCATCCCCTATGGAAGGATGGCACCCCCTATGGAAGGATGGCATCCCCTATGGAGGGATGGCATCCCCTATGGAAGGATGGCACCCCCTATGGAAGGATGGCATCCCCTATGGAAGGATGGCATCCCCTATGGAGGGATGGCACCCCCTATGGAAGGATGGCATCCCCTATGGAAGGATGGCATCCCCTATGGAAGGATGGCGCCCCTATGGAGGGATGGCGCCCCCTATGGAAGGATGGCACCCCCTATGGAGGGATGGGACCCCCTATGGAAGGATGGCACCCCCTATGGAAGGATGGCGCCCCCTATGGAAGGATGGCACCCCCTATGGAGGGATGGCACCCCCTATGGAAGGATGGCACCCCCTATGGAAGGATGGCACCCCCTATGGAAGGATGGCATCCCCTATGGAGGGATGGCACCCCCTATGGAAGGATGGCATCCCCTATGGAAGGATGGCATCCCCTATGGAAGGATGGCATCCCCTATGGAGGGATGGCACCCCCTATGGAAGGATGGCATCCCCTATGGAAGGATGGCATCCCCTATGGAGGGATGGCATCCCCTATGGAGGGATGGCACCCCCTATGGAAGGATGGCATCCCCTATGGAAGGATGGCATCCCCTATGGAGGGATGGCACCCCCTATGGAGGGATGGCACCCCCTATGGAGGGATGGCACCCCCTATGGAGGGATGGCACCCCCTATGGAAGGATGGCACCCCCTATGGAAGGATGGCATCCCCTATGGAAGGATGGCACCCCCTATGGAAGGATGGCATCCCCTCTGGAGGGATGGCATCCCCTATGGAGGGATGGCACCCCCTATGGAAGGATAGCATCCCCTATGGAAGGATGCCATCCCCTATGGAAGGATGGCATCCCCTATGGAGGAATGGCATCCCCTATGGAAGGATGGCATCCCCTATGGAGGGATGGCACCCCCTATGGAAGGATGGCATCCCCTATGGAAGGATGGCACCCCCTATGGAAGGATGGCATCCCCTATGGAAGGATGGCACCCCCTATGGAAGGATGGCATCCCCTATGGAAGGATGGCGCCCCTAGCATTTCACTACAGCACCTACACATAGGGCAGACTCTGGTTGCACCTATTGTTGATGTGATTGTTAATACTGTCAATGCTAGGGTGTTACCATGATCCAGTAGCAGCTGGGCTGTGTTCATATGTCCCTCCGAGGCTGCCGTCATCAGGGCTGTTCGACCCTGCTGGTCCACCATGTTCACCTCCACCCCGTGACTCAATAAGAGCTCCACCACCTGATCGAGAGACACAAACGGAGACGGACGCTCAGCATTTCTGCAACACTAAAACGTGTTTATTCTATGTGTGTGTGTGTTCTGTGTGCTCCACTCTACCTGCAAGTGGCCACGTCTCACAGCGCTGAAGAGGGGAGCCATACCCCGCCTGTTGCATTGCTCAACGGCAGCCCCCTGATCCAACAACAACCGGCAGACAGCCAGCCTGCCGCTTCCTGCCGCTGCCGTCAGAGCTGACACAGAGACACAGACAGACAAACACAGTTGGAGACAGGTTTCCTATTTGCACACATGCACAATCTTATCAAAATCCTATCAAATGGGGGTCCGTGCTCTAATTCTTTTCAGTTTAGGGGTCCTTCGAGGTGAAAAGCTCTTGGGCACCACTGTGTTACAGCATGAGAAGAACTATTACAAATATATTCTTTAAGGTAGATTATATTTCAACCAAATAAGACAAAAAACACTAATATCATAATATAAGAAATTGAGTTTCCAGAAATAAGGAGACAATGGTGTGTGTATCTTGAGTGAGTCGCAATTCTGAAGAGAAAAATGTTGTGAGACGATGGGGAGACATACAGGACTCCATAATATGTTGCACTATGAGAAGGACAGATTCAAGAATAATGAAGGGCATGAAGACAACCAAATGACTTACCTTCCTAAGTAGAACACTAGATTTAGTTGTCCATTAATTTAAGTTTGACTTGATATATTTCATTATTCTCAAGTAAGTTTTTGTAGCTTCTGTAAGACCAATACAAAGATTGATTATGTTTGTTCTGAACCTGGTAAACTGAGGCTTCTGTGTCGTCGGGCGAGATTTGTACCGTAGTGCTCAGCCTCCACCACGAGAGGACATTGAAGGGTAGCACAGTAGCAACTGACTGAAAGTATATTTACTTTGTGGTAGTACTGTGAATGCCAAAAATGCCAAATGTGATCCAGTCAACCCTGACAATACAAGTCACATTTTCACCGACTGTATTGTGTTGCAAGATATATACAAATATGTAACATTACATGTGACTTCGGCTTTGATTCAGTTGATTTCCAGTGAATCGCTCGGAGTCCTGCAGTATTAGTACTAGTGATGTACAAGTGGGTTTCGTTTTGTCTCATCTTTACACTGTTGTAGTGCAGGATTCATAGGCTATTACAGACTATAGTTGTATGTGCAGTGGTGTAAACTCATCAGGAGTGAAAAATGCGACAAAGATTTGAACCCACTTGGGGAGTCCTGATGTTTTTTTATTTTTTAAGTATCAGTTTTGAAATGTGGATTTACAGTTGATTTTAGCATGACGATAAAGTGATAAAAAAAATCACCCGAGAATTAATGTAATCTTACTTCTACCAAAGAAATGTAAGGAGGACATCAGGTCAGAGCACTTGAACAAATGCTACTTGACATGAACCCCACCCGGAAGCACCAGGGAGAGAACGACAAGGGGGAAGAAAGGCAGAGGACTACAGTTTTCATGCCTCAAGCCTTTGGCCGTCGCCATTTTGGTTTTTCGTCGTCACAATCTTGGTTTTTGGCCTAACCCTAACCCGCTTTATGGTGGAGCTTTATGTCTCTAAATGGACCATAATTTACTCAATGAACATCATGCTGTATTGAAGAATACTTGAAACTAGAGACTGAGACCATAAACTCATGTTTACAATATTTACAGAGGTAATAAATCAAGAGCGAAGTAGAGTCATTTTCTCATAGAATTCTATACAACCTGAGGAGTCGCCCCCTGCTGGCCATTAGAGAGAATGCAAGTTTACGACACTTCAGCATTGGCTTGACTTTTCCGAACCTGAAGTTGCTGCCTGTTGTGGCCTAGGGCTTTGTGAACACTGGAATCCACCACTCCCCTTAAGTAAGATAAACTGCAGCACTTTATGATGTATATATATCGGATCTTCATAGATATTACGTTTAATACATTTGTAATAAATATACAGATCAGTAAATTAGTAAAACTCTGATCACATCAGTAGTATTATTGCAGTATTAGCAACAGTCCTGAAGTATCAAAATACCCATGGTATCAAAATATTAGCAGTACAGACTAGTAGCGTAGTATTCGTGCAGCGTGAACATTTGCTGTAGACAGTTCTTGGAGTACCTGTCTCTCCCCACAGACTGTCGGGTGTGTTGATCTCAGGTCTCTCCTCCTCTTCCTCGTCTTCCTCCGGAAGATCCAGAAGGTACGACACGATCTACACACACACGGCACAGTAACGACTGTTACAAACACATCACGAGAAGATAGAAGATCATGATTCGGTAACACCATGTTATTAAAGTGTGTGTGTGTGTGTAGGTGACCTCGGCGTGCCCCGTGCTAGCCGCCGCGATCAGAGCCTGCTGCACTGCCTGGCACCGGCTCGCGCAGCTCCAGTCCACGCGCCTCAACAGGAAGCGCAGCACCTCGAGGCGGCCTCGCTGAGCCGCGTGCACCAGCACGCACCGGCCCGAGCTGTCCATGTGGCCCGCCTACAGGGCGCGGGGAGGGAGGGAGGGAGGGAGAGAGAGAGAGAGTGAGAGGCTTAGAGGAGGCGCCCTGTGCACCTGAGACAATGGAAAGCTTGTTTGCATGTTGGGTATTCTACCTAAACACTTACAATTGCGTGGCTACAAGAAACTGCGGTACTGACGGGCCGGGCTAACGGGATGCAGAATTGTTGAGAGACAATGGAAATCTGTCGCACCGTTCTGTTTGAACTCATCCAACACAGCAAGTTATTTACGAGTCGTATTAAGACTCTTCGGACACCAAGACCTGTTTTTGAAGACATGAAGTCCATTTGTTTTATTATTTCGTTATTCTAAATGTGGTTAATTATACTATAGGGATTCAAATAATGGTCTTCTGTATTGGCATATTTATCAAATAATCTCAATATTAGAAATCGAAATAGGAAACAATAAGTTTACAAGGTAACCACAAAGGAATGTTAGCATTACAATAAAGAATGTTGTCATAAAATGAGTAAGGTTAGCATAAAAATAAGAAATGTTAGCATTAAAAAAATAATGCTAGCATAAAAATAAATCAGGTTAGCATGAAATTAAGTAACGTTATCTTATGAATAAATAAAATAATGTTAGCATGAATGAAATTCTTGATGTTTGCCTGCCATACAAGTTAGCAGCATAGAAGCCCACTCATTCTGGATGCTATATTAGCAGCGTCAGCGTGTATCAAAATCCTGCTGTTATGATGCAAAAACCTCATGTTAGACAACTGCAGGGACTAAAAAAAGTCAGGTATTTTCATCAAAGACTTTAAATTAGTTGTAAATCGAATGCCGTGTTCTGTACAAAACACATGAACTATATTGGTTAGTGACACATTCACATGGGCTTCTTCAGATGAAGCGAGAGGGCAAAGAAAGGTTCAAAGAGGTGGCTGAGAATCCTTGGGTTACAGTTAAAGCTGGGGTAGTTTCATTTTGGCCTCATTGGGCAACACTTCGAAACTAACCTTTCACCTTATTGTAGCGAAGAGCATTTCAGAGATGGAGAGAAAACGTTGCTAACAATTTAACCTCCCGCTAACCCGAGGCTCACGTATTATATTCACGTCTGTATTATAACACCATGTCATATTATTGTTGGTGTTTTTATTTGTTTATGGAGATGTAGGGGGTTGTTGGTAATGGCTGTTCTAAATTTGTCAGAAGTAATGTTTATACCAGTGCTGCAACTGATCTCTTCATATAAATACAAATAAAGAGGAAGAAAAAAGAAATGACAAAAACATTTTCGGAGATGCTGTCATTCTTGATACGACCACTGGATGACACTGAAGTACACATTTTACATTTCTGCACATGGTGGCTTTAAATCTTCTAAGTCACAACATCTAGAAAGGTAGACAGGCACCGTAGCTTCGTGCTGACTCAGCATGCTGACGATGTCCAGATGTCCAGCCGCTGCAGCGAATCCCAGTGCGGTCAAACCGTCCTGTGATTGAGCATCCACCTGGAAAGAACAACACAGAAGCAGCACGTTTGGTTGCGATACTGGCACAAACTTCCGATCACAATGTTTGCATACAAAAACGTAAAAAAATCTAAATATGTATTTTTGTACCTGAGCTCCGAGGTCGAGCAGTAGCGCCACAGCATCACTGTGGCCCAGGTGAGCGTGGACACACAGCAGGGGGGCGTTGTTGAGGACATCGCTACGGAAATCCACATCAGCTCCGCCCATAATCAGCAACCTGCTCACCTGTACGAGTAGGGATTCAAGTTACATTCCACACGTACTAGCAAGTGTGTGTGGATGTGTGTGTGTGTGTGTGTAAAATGTTACCTTGATGTTGGGGGTGTAAAGGTTGCGCAGCGACGAGAGAGCAGGGCTCAGGCTCTCCGTGCTGTAGGACAGCCATAGCCCCTGCAGAACTGAGGAGGAAACCCCAAGCTTCTTACTCAGACCCTGAGGAGACGAGAATAGATGCCACAGAAACAAAATTATTAGATGGATAATTGACTGGTAGATCTATATGGATATTTTCTGTATTAATAAATAAAGCAACTTGCTGACAAACTGTTCAGAGGTTAACTTGTATGTGGCACTCGCATCACAATTGTTTTTACCACACATGACAAACACGACACATGGAATTCCAGTGAGGAATGTCATAAAAATAAGTAAATTTACCATGAAAATAAGTAACCTCTTAAAAATAAGTAACGTCAGCATTAAAATAAGTAAGGTCAGCATAAAAATAAGTAAAGTTTGCAAAAAAATAAGCAACGTTATCTTAAAAATCAGTGACGCTAGCATATAAGTCACCTTAGCATAAAGATAAGTAACGCATCTTAAAAATAAACTGTAACGTTAGCATGACTGAATGATAGTTAGATGCACAGAAGCCAACTCATTCTGGATGCTACTGTATATCAGTAGCGTCAGCGTGTATGAACATCCTGCTGTTACGATGCAAAAACCTCAGTGTGATGACTGCAGTGTACAAAAGCAAAACTTCAGTCGTGAGAAATTAGCCATTACGAGATTTAATGGTATTTCAACCCCCGTGTGTACATTTATAAACAGCATATAAACACCTACGTTTTACCGACGATCGTTCATGCAAACAGGACATTGGCATTTATGTTTTTCTCGATGGCGATAATGTGCGTTGCCATCTCGATAATGTGCGTTGCCATCTTCGATTCGGCTGTCACCATGTTCACAACCAATGAACAGAAGTTACCATATTTGGAATGCGGAGGAGTGACATAGAGACACCTGTCAATCACAGTAAGCCCGCCCTAAAGCATATGATCTATTTGACTCTAAATGGACCATAATTTACTAAATGAACATCATTGAAGAAGACTTGAAACTAGAGATTGAGACCATAAACTCATGTTCACAATGTTTATTACTGAGGGAATAAATCAAGAGAGAAGTAGAGTCATTTTCTCACAGACTTCTATACAATCGGACTTTTTTTTCCCGTCGATAAAATGCAAGTTTGAAGACACTTCGGCATCGGCTTCACTCGGCAGAACCGAAGGTTGCCGCCTGATGCTGAGCCACTTGTCTGTGTATGTGTGTGCTCACCTTGTAGATGTGAGCCTTCAGGATGTGATGTCCCAGCTCCAGCGTCTCCTGGCGGTTCAACTTTCCTTCCTGCCGGCAGAGCCAGAAGGCCAGGAGAGTGTGACCGCTCCTAGAGAGACAAAACAGACAGCTTAAGTGAAGACATCCTCACTTTCTTCCTCTTTTCTTTTTCCACTCTCTCTCTCTCACGCTGTCCGTTGGTGTACCTGGGGTCGCAGAGGAACCTGTCTTCCTGACCCTCCTCTCTCCACATCAGCCACTCCCTGAAGGAGGCGTGGTTCAGCATCCTGCTGCCGTCGCTCCGCCGCAGCAGGAAGGAGGAGAGCTGCTCCAGACGGTGCGTAAACTCCCCCCAGTGCAGCGTCCCTCCGGTCAGAGCGCCCGCGTTCACCACCTCAAACAGCTGGAGGAGGATTCAAGGATCATTTGTTATCATTATGCAACACAGGGGACGCACAACAAAGACGCAGTTGTAGCCCATTTGCAACACAAGAAAAGCATGACAAACAAAACGAAAACAGTCGTGCATTTTTGGAATTTGCAGTCACATTTCAAGTGTATTCATATTCCATTTTCAAGATGTCGAAGATATGTCAACAAGGCTTATGGTGTGTTCACACTTAACGGGAAGAGGAACTTTTCACGTGGCGTGATGGCATACAAAGTCAATAAAAAAAAGAAGTAGTTTTTTGGGGGAGTTTTTCCTTTTCCGATGGGAAGGTCCCGGGACAGAGGATGTCACATGTGTACAGATTATAAAGCCCTGTGAGGCAAATTTGTGATATACAAAATAAATTGAATTGAATCCTGTTGTCCCTGAAGTCCTGACGTTGTTGAATCAGAATGTCAGACAACTTTAACACTGCCAAAAGTCTACAGCCATGCTAGCAGCTCTGTGAGGCTGTACTCTGGCAAAGCAATGCTTTTATCTCAATGCTAACGTCACCGTGCTAGCACGCTTCCGATGACAATACTTGCATGCTGATGTTTAGCAGGTTTAATGTTAAGTGCTGATGGGAATGTCATTAGTTTGGCAGGCATTGGGTCTAAAACAAATTGGACAAATAAAAAGTTTGACCAGATGATGGCGCTGGAGGAAAGGTTAAGGTTCGAGCAATGTAATACACACACACACAGACACACAGACACACACACACACACACACACACACGGTGCGTACCTGCTGGTCGGTCAGTGGGTGCAGCGACGCCACATTAACGTTGAGCAGTGGCAGAACTCTCTGAAAAGACGACTGGGTGGGAAACCGCATGTTGAGCTGCAGCAGGTAGACTTCTGCTAGACTCACGGGGACCACCTACATGCGCGCGCACACACACACACGCACACACACACACACACACACACACACACACAGAGATTTAGAGTCTTCCTGTAGAGTGTATATCACACTTAATACTGGGAATGTCTGCCTAGACAAAAAGCTAATAATTAAGAGACTATACTGGTACATAACTAAATGACATACACACATCTAAATGAGACAGTAATGTGTTATTTTATTTGTGTTGAAACAAATAAATAACTAATTAAGTAACAGTTCAATTGCTTTGAAAAACAGCTTTCAACACTTACTCGTCAGATAACATTTCAACCGCCATAAGCCTAACAATTTTTCTTGCACTTCAACTGTCACTTCAAACCCTTTTAGTGGCTCAACTTTAACAGCCTCTTCAACTGCTTTCAATGCTTAAACTGCAACTCACATACAAGAGCTCACATCAAACAAAGTTTTATGAAATTGTATTAATGTTTTGTTATGTTTAGAGTTGTTAGATTTTTTAAGTAAGCTAGCTCACTTTTCCCCAGAAAATTTAGCCAATGCTACTTCAACTATGATTGAAAAAGAAACAAAGTAACATAACCAAAACAAATATAACGTAAGTAATTATCTATTATAACTGACTAACCTGAGTAACGTTATTTTCCTACAAACTTTGTTTCATTTCACCTCCAACCCACCCATTCCCCACCTTGAAGCTGGAACTCTTTAGGACCAGGTATCCCCCCTCTATCAGATCCAGGGTCAGTTTCAGGTAGAGGTACGAGCCCTTGCTCAGGCTCTTCAGGTGGCCGATCAGCTTGGCCAGCGCCGTGTTGTCGAGGCGACCATTGCTCAGCGACACGTTGCTCTGGATCTCCGCACTGCTGTGGATACGCTGCATCAGGTAACCCTGAGAAAGAAAGAAAAAATAAAGACGTGCATAGATGTACAGATTGATAGAGACACACACTGTGTGCATGTTACCTGCAGGTCCTGGTCTATGGCGTTGTTCTCCTCCATCCTGTCCAGAGAGATGCAGTGAAAAGGTAGAGAACGAGCGATGTCCTGATTGACAAAAACACAGAAAAAAAGATTGAGTTTAGGTTGTTTAGCTCCATGAGTTTGTCGAAAGTGTCGTGTTAAAACAAGAACCCTGTTTAAGTCTTAAATATTTGCTACTTTAAGTATGATAAGAAAAATATGTATTCCTATCTGTCATAACCCTGCTGGCTGTTGAATATTCTTTAAATGTTACTTTAAATGTTGCGGGGAAAAAAGGGATGACATGTAACCGACATGTTTGGCAAAGGCAACGCAATCTCGGGTAATGTTGGCTAAGGCTGCTTGAGTGTCAGCTTTCCAGAATCCAATAAAGAGCAGAACACAGCCACTCATGTTAGCTTAATCTCTGATAGCATCTTCTACAACGAGCTTCCACACAGTGGAGAAAATACCATGTGCTTTTTGAATGGAACCCATAACCCTACAAACTAATGTAATGTAATGACAAATCTCTTTATCTTGGCTTCAACACTTTACTTTTCCACTGTAAGCTCGTTATGCTAATGTAGGCTTTACTTTACTACTGTAAGCTCGTTATGCTAATATTGGCAGCTAACGTTAGCGCAGATAAACACACAGTTCAAAGCATTCCTTACACTGAAAGTCTTTGAATTGGGTTTAGTTGTTGTGCTCTGTGTCACGTTTTAGCTTTGGAAAGGATAAAAAAAACATGAATCTAACATGCTCCAAACTCTTGTGATACCAAGTTTTGCTCACTACAGCCCTGTGCACACTGTTACAGTATTTTTGCTGTAATTCTTTGAAGAGAATTTGATGATCACCACATATGGTGAACTTACATGCAGCTTTAATAAATGCATAGTTTAACAGAACATCCAACAGTGGTTGTCAGAGTTCTGTTTTTGTGTGTGTGTATACCTGCTGACCGGTCCTGACAGTGGTTATGACCTTCAACCAGGAAGGAAATTTCTGGACGTTTCGAGAAAGGAAGGAAGTCAGTGCGTCGCCGTAGTCCGGCCGATGGAACTCTGCCTCATTCAGCCCATCAATCAGGATAATAAGCCCCGCCCCATCCACGTGCAACTTCCTCTCTGGAAAAAAAACCCAAACAATATAGAACAGAACACATTGAGTATTATATCCTTGACTTTTACAGAAGAGAAGCAAGCATCAATAATACAGAGCATCCCCGGTGTACCTCTGTAGAGAGCGTCCAGTGGTTCGAGTATTCCTCTCTGGAGGGCAGAGCTCGGATCCTGGATGCAGGAGCGCAGACTGAGCATGCTCTGTAGCTGTGGCGTGCGGTGCAGCAGCTCCCGATAGGCCGACAGCTGGGGGGCATCACTGAGCATCGCGGCCATGTTGTGGACGAACTCCGGGACCAGGCAGGTGTGACAGTTATCAGCTTGACAGAAATGATACGCGACTACCTGCGAGGTCAGACAGGAAGAGATATTTGCATGGTTTGTGGATTTTACCAAGACCTTTGAGCTTGTTGTTGCTGATTTCTTGACCAGCCTTTTAACTTTTCACCGGAGCAACAACAGGTTGCACTCAGCATCAGGTTGCTAACTGCAGTATAGTGGCTCAAAACTCCATAAGATCTAAAATATTTTAGATGGGGTTAAAAGGAAAACTTTCTCATTTTCCAAAATATACATGCTTACTTAAGTAAGGAGATTGATACACTTCCATTTCTTTACGGAAAGCAACGGCAATGGCGGCGCATGTACATGCTGTGGCCGGTAGCTCCCATGAATTTTGTTACATTTTTGTCATAATTTCTTGACTTTTTGTCTTTATTACTGGAGCACTTGTGGAATATGACAGAAATAGTCTGGTTGTGCACCAGACTATTTCTTGGCCGGGTGCAGTGACCTCCTAGTGTTTGCTGGTTGTCTGGCAACCTGAAGGGGGTGACAAGACCTAGATGTGAGTAATGACGTGTTAATTTGGACATTTTTAGAGGTGCTGGTGGGTGGATCGTGTTATCATTGGAAAAAAACAGGCTAGCTGTTCCCCCCGTCTCCAGTCTTTATGCTAAACTAAGCTAAGCTAGGCATCCTCAAACTCCAGGTACACATTTAACGCACAGGCTAAAGAGGGGCATCAATCTTCTCTTCTAATTTTCGACAAGAAAGTTTGACTGAAGGAAATTTGACTGAAGGAAATGTAGTGCATCACATTCAAAGTACCGGTAGCATAAAATGCAAATACTCAAGTTGAGTACAAATACCTAAAAAGTGTACTCAAGTGGAGTACTTGAGTTAATGTACTTGGTTACTTTCGGTTACTGCTTTCTAGTAACCTGTTGCGTGGTACAGTAGATCTACATTAATGAAGTGGGGATGGTACCTGTGCTGCAAGTCTCCTCAGCGCCTCCTCTTGTCTCCTCCTCATCTCTGGAGTCCCAGGACAGCTTCCTCCCGCTCCTTCTTCTCCCCCTCCTCCTCCTCTTCCCAGAGAGTCGTGGGTGAAAGAAACGGCCTCTGCATCTGGAGTGAGGAAATATTCGAATATTTGTACATTTTAAAATCTCAGTAAAGATGGAAAGACACAAACCAGCTCTGTATTTCTCTCTGGCTGCTGGCTTCTTTACGCTATTTCTTTTATCCACTGCATGATTTAATGGGTTTTCCTGCTGCTTGGCTCGGCCGTGAGTGTGGTTGCTGGTCTTGAATGATTTTATTGGGTTCTACATGATGACTCAGCCTTCTCCTACAGACTGATCGAGGTCGTCTTCATGGCTGGAATAACTCACCGGGGGTCCTTTGGCAAGCATGCGACGTCGGCTCCTGCCAACAATTCACTATGTCCCCTTCATGCGTTGTAAAAATGATTCAATTTTTTTCTATTCTATTTTCTAATGTACATGTTCTTACAGATTTGCCTACACGTAGAGTCTAATCTGACTGTAAATCAGGGCCGGTTTTAGCCTGCTCTATTAGGGTGGTAGAAATAATAGATGGCAAATGATAAATGCACTTGTATAGCACTTTTCTAGTGTTCCGACCACTCAAAGCGCTTTAACACTACATGCCATCTTTCACCTATTCACACACATTCATACACTGATGGCGGGGTCTACCATGCAAGGTACCACCTGTCCGTCAGTTAGTCTAACTAACATTTCACACCCATTCAAACACAGGTTAAGGATATGAATTAAGTGTCTTGCCCAAGGACACTGTGTTTAAAAAAAGAAACACTAAAAATTATCTTTAAAATTACGGCTGAAAGCGTACATAATTTGCCGTTTTCTGCTGGAAAAAATCGCTGCGGTAAAGTCAGCAGACACTCCGATCTCCGTGGTCAACTCAGCAGACACTTACATGTTAGTGCACCTATATGCTGAAATTCACGGTAAACGCATTTAAACGGCACAGATCGGGAGTGAGCGAAGGACTTTGAAAGTTAGCGGAAACATTAACGTGAGACAACATCCGGTTTCTTCAGACGAACATCCGGTTTTCAGAATAAGATGCCAGCAAAGTATGAATTATATTCACATTAAGTATGAAACATGCTACCTGCATCTCGTGAACCAAATGGTATTGCCCTTTTGTTCATATAGCAGTACTTTTAAAATAAAAGTGCGCAATACACTACTTTTGAATTCATTGTTGAACTTTGCCATAACAATGAGATTAATCGCGATTAATCGCAAAAAATCGATGCGATTAATCGCGATTACATATTTTAATCGTTGCCCAGCACTAATATATATAAAACTCTCTCTCTGCTTACGTTTTGCCGCCGTCTGGTTGCTGGTGGCAGTTGGCGACATACGGTTTCCATGACAACTGAGCGCCACCAGACGGGCGACGATAGCCGTTTTGCCGAAGCCCATGTTGCCGACGATCACCACGCCCCGACTGGTTCCCGGGTCGCCACTGCGAAGACAAGCGTCCACTTCTTGGAAGAGCCACTCCCTGCCGGTGAACAGCCAATCAGACGAGAGACCCGGAACCTCAAAGTGGAGGGGCTTCAGGTTGAGGGAGGGAGTGAAACAAACTGCGGGAGAAGAGGTGAGGAGGAGCATTGTAATACTGGTTGTAAAATAGTATGGCTTTGTCGTGTTTATGTGTTTGTTTGTGTGTGTGTTTACCTCTGTGGTCCTGTTGACTACGACTCCCAGAATTCTGCCTGGGCATTCTGAGGGACGTCCTTGAAGGGACGTGTCTCTGCTGCTCATCCAAATAGGCTAGATCTTCAAGGTGGGCAGAACTGGTGGCTGCAGTGAGAGAATGATGAGAGTTTGTTTTTTGCAAAAACAAAGTTTTAGATGGGCAAAATACCCTTCTGATTGAATCATCAGTACAAGAAAATCTTACCTTGTTCCTTGATAAAAATGTCTACACAACACTACATCAAAAATGTCAGGGGATTTTGTATAAAACATTAACAACTTTAAAATATGTTGCCTGGGCTGCTCATGGCGAGGGGAAGTTTAAGTTTAAACATTGTAGAGACGTGATTATACACTTGGGCTGGGTTGCACCTGAGTAATGTTCCGAGTAGTGAAATTATTATATTATATATATTTACACAATCCCATTAGATAAACTAACATTTCTGATAAGTAGCTGTTTTTGTGTGGACAAAAAAAGATACATAACCAGTAAGCTTTAAAGGTGTGAACATACTAGGATCCAATGCCATGCTCAAACTCTGTTCTTAAAGTAACAGTTTTCGGGAAATATACTTCATGGCATTTTGGTGAGAGTTAGATGAGAAGATTGAAACCACTCTCGTGTCTGTACGAGAAATGTGAGATGGTTAGCTTAGCTTAGCACAAGGATGGAGAAACAGCTAGCCTGGTTCTGTCCAAAAGGTTAACTTGCAATTTGCTGAACTCATTGCTTCACACTGCCCAGTGGTCAACCACAACAAAGAAACCCACATCCTGTCGGAACAACTGCATGAAGACTTAAAACAAGCTAATATCGAAATACAAACACAAACAGGGTTTTGACACTGAAAGGATTTTTAGAAGGATTTTTAAAAATTGCAGATAAGAAACGTATTCCTTTTCTGATCTATCGCTAGTGAAGGGAGGAACAGGCAGGATTTGTAGGACATTGTCCCGTGGAGTGCTGTGTCATGATTTCCACTACAGCTACAGCTGATTTGAAATCGAACAAAACATGCATGAATATTGTTAACTTTGAGTTGTCTCGACTCCAGACAAAGACAGACAGACACCTACCCAAAGTTTGATCCACTCAATCCAGTTACAATCCGCTACAGCCAAAGAGAATGTCAGTGCAGGCTGTGCCTTGTATCCTGTGTGTGTGTGTCTTTTGAGAAACGTCATACATGTCATTTCCTTCCTTTTTAGATTTTATGAGACACAGAGAGAGGAAAAAGAGGAAAGGGAGGATGAGTTCTGAACACGTTACTGAGGCACTGTCTGTGTCTTTCAGCCTGGTTGTTTTGTATCTGCACATTACGACCTACAAACAAGGAGCTCATAACTATTTTTAGAGATGTTAGTACGCAATCTGAACAGAGCCAGGCTTACTGTTCCCCCTGCTTCCAGTCTTAATGCTAAGCTAGGCTAACCACGTCTTGACTGCAGCACCAAATAAGTGTATTTCCAAAATGTTGAACGATTCCTTTAAGGTTAGGGTGAATATAGGAAATAAATCTGGGATATCTGTGCTCTTTTGTCTCATTAAGAACAGAGCTGTATGTGTTGCTAAAGCTAAAAGGAAAGAAAACTACAGATAGGTCAACTATATGAAAAACAGGGCTGGGTATCGGTTAAAAAAATTACGATGCCAGTACTAATACCAGTAAAGTGATACCGATAACAATAGAGCACTTCATTTGATACTAATCATGTGAATGGAAGCTGGGTGTGTGCCCCACTGGCTAGCTAATCGCCGCCGCTCTGCACAGTGCTCATACAGATACTGATTACCACGTCCAGCCAGATGCCTGTAAAACCCACCGTCCCGGTTTCCCCTCAGCTTACTGATAGCTCTGTCACCACTGTTGGTGTTGTCAGCATTGTTTGTGCTGTTAAGACCGTTAGCTTCTAGCCACCGGCTCAGACATCTCCAGCTTGAGAGCCGTATGCAGGCAATTCCAGCTGTGTGGCCTGTAGCTGCTGCGGTAAGAGAAGATAGGGTATCTTTAGCTTCTGTAATGTGACATACGACGTGTATCTCGCTGTGTCAAGTCAAGCGCGAGTGCAGCTCAAACTGCGTCCTGTGTAAAAAGGCCCTTTTGACCCGCACTGCCCCTGGCCACAAGTCTACTGTTGGGTTCATTTTCTGTAAGCAGTGTAGTAATAAATAAAGTAGGGCGGAATCGGCGAACTAGCTAGCTAGCCAGCTGTCCACTAGTTAGCTAGTTGTCACTCATCTGTCAGTGGAAATTAGCTTTCCTATGCTTTGTAACAGTACTACTGCACTGCTTGTTTTAGTTGTTACTGTAAAACCTCACTTCAACAACAGTCAACATGGCAACATTACAAATAATAATGGCCGCCACTCTGACCAAACTGCTACGTTGATGTAAATGGAAATGAGCTCTTTTATCGAATTCTATTTCTATGTGTCATCAATTTGAAATCTTACCAGCAACTGAATTAGGGCGGGGCATGAGGTAGAGTGGGATGGAGTGGGTGGAGCCTGACGAGCGGGCAGAGCCAGGGCCTCGGTCTGGGTGGAGTTTGTTGAGGCTGTAAGTGGAGGCGGCCATGATGTCCTCCACCCTGTACAGGAAGCCGTCATTTGCGCTTCCTCCTGCTACCATACAGGAAGAGGAGTTGGAGGCCACCACCGGCCGGCACCCTTGCTGCCAGAGATTCAGGCTGCTGCCGTGGTAACCGTCCACGGGGTACTTGCCGCTGTCGTCCCGCTCTGCTGCCGACTCAGCAGAATAGCTGGTCAACGTGGCTGAAAGAGAGAGTGAGAGAAAGACAGAAAAAGTGAATAATTTAGCAGTGGAAGGGTTGTTTTTGTAAGAAGCTGTATCTACGACATGTCACCTATGATGCCGCTGTCTCTGCTCTCCAGTGTTGAGGTGGGGGAGGTGACGGAGGCGTGGTTGGGGGAGGCGTGCTTGTCGTTGTTGTTGTTTCCCTCCCCTCCTGCAGGAGGCTGCAGTGTGGAGCAAGGGGAGGTGTTGCTACTGGCCAGACTGGAGGAAGGAGAGATCCTCTGTGGGGGGAAAAGATGAGGTTTCATCCTCACTGTCTTGTATGTATACAGTCTGTATATGCAACAATGTCTTTAGTCATGTATACCGAAAAAGCATTTTTAAATTTCAATTTAAAAGAGACAAAGGACAAAATATGCAATTTAAAGAACAAATAAATATTTTACTTAATATTCAAGTTTTGGGCTAAGACATGTACAAACAATATATTCATGCAGTATAACAAAAATCATAAATGGAGAAAAAGACAGGATTGCTAAATATATCAAACATTTCTTGCTAAAATAAAGCTGGAAAAGGTGAGTTTTAAGTGATATTATTATTTGTCCTTTGCCAAATATTCAATTCAGATTTTGGGAATATCTCGAGTACATACTGTATATTTATTTGGTATATACAATTTGCGAAGGGAACAGACAAAATAACAGGAACACTTTACTTACATTAAGCAATACAACAACACCTCCAAAAATTACAATATGGTTGAAATTACTGAAAATCTGAATTTGCTACAGGGCACAGAACCTTTTCCGTTTAAAATTGTTGTACAGGTAAAGCAGGACTAAAAACAACCTAAATGTTTGTAAGTGTTTGATTACCTGTTCATCATCCTGGGCGTGGTAAGAGGACCCCGGCTCTCCGCCGACTATCTTTTCCCCCAGCAGGAAGCCCAGTCTGGTCATCAGAGCATCAGCCGCCTCGTCTACTGAGGGTGGGGGTCCCAATTCCTGCTCCTCACCTGGAGAAAGCGAAGAAAAGCTTTTTTTATTTTCTTCAACACAAGTGCACCAGGTCACAGACATCGAGAGCAACATCAATCTTGTCATTTAACGCTTAAGTGCACTATCCCTTTAATACCAGCTTTGTATCACGGCCCAAAAAGGCCTTGCTGCAAAGTACAAATAGAAATGAAGCCACACAAATTGAATTTGCAGTGGTGGAAACCAGTGGTGTATAAAGTACCCAAACGCCATACTTGAGTAAAAGTAAAGATACCTTACTGGAAAACTACTCCAGTAAAAGTAAAAAGTCACCTATTAGAATACTACTTGAGTAAAAGTCTTTAAGTATCTGATATTGATTGTACTTAAGTACAAAAGTACTTAAGTATCAAAAGTAATTTTCTGATATATTGAATGTAAAAGTACAAGTAAATGCTGTTAATAAAAAAGCAAAGGGTCAGAATTGTGAGAATGATGAAGTTTATTCTTTTAAGTGCTGTGGCACCATGACCAAGGACATGGAGCCGTGTTGAACATAATTGGGTTGCTGTGATCCATCCAGGAGCAACAATGTTCAACATAATATATTGTACATAAGTATACTTTTGCATCTACTATGAACTTATCATCATAATTCTCCGAAAAGCAATATGACACTATGAAGGAGTTGTAACAGTGCGTTTATAAGTCTACTCATTCCGACGAGAGGATGTAGAGGGCCAATGCATAATATTGTGTTCAGCAAAACATATCCACTTGATGCATCAGGTCAGTGTTTAGAGAAAGGACACCTGCCTTGTAAACTCCTGTGAGCCTGATTTGAACACAATAGACAAAGGTTTTGGTCAAGATGAATCTGCAATTGGGCGACTGCTACCATCATAACTCCATCTGATCATCCACAACATGACTCAAATATCAAAACATGATCAATTCTAAAGCTGCACCGAAAGGAACAACCCAGTCATTACTTGAAACTGAAAAATGTCCTGTTCATCTTCAAAAGAAGTTGGTTTTCAAAATTCAGTCTCTCTCTTCTTGGGCTGAAGACTAGTCCTGCGATGCTAAATATCCTTTCACAGGCCGCTGAGGCAGGTAGAGGTGTGTTCAGCGTCACACACAGCTGGGAAGGATTTCCCTAACGCTAACCCCAATGCTGCGCTTTCGCGGCTCCTGTCAATCCTATGGTGTGGTGCAGGGGTCTCAAACTCCCGGCCCGCAGGCCGGATGTGGCCCGCCACGTCATTTTATGTGGCCCGCGAATCCGCCAGCAAAAAAGAAGAAAAAAAAAAGAAGTAATTCACCAAAACAAAAAATGTTTTTTTTTTTTTTTTAAAGTTCGACTTGATAATAAAAATATCCCCATAGTCGAAATTATGAGATAGAAAGTCGAAGTTATGAGATAGAAAGTCATAAAGATGAGATACTTAAACATAGAAGCAGCTCTTTGGCTGGTTACTGTACATTTGACATGGTATTGTGAGTACATTGAAGACTACTTTAAACGTGGCGTTAAAACACATTAAATACTTCATGTGGGATTGTGCAAACGCACCCTTGGAAGGATTTTAAGCTTTGAACAAAGTTATTGTAATAACTTGTTTGATATTTGTCTTTGATATTTTCTGTAATCGTTTGATCTTTGATAGAGTAATGTGGGTTTCTTAACCCTAAATTAAAAGGATTTAAGTTACAATAACATAAATGTGCTTAAATATATGTTTACATTTATATAACTGCATGTACAATATTTTTACACTTGAATAAACAAGAATCAAATGCAGAGACAGTTATTTACCAATATGTTAGGAGTAGTTACATTTACACAGTCTTACATTTACAACCGGCCCTTTGAGGGCGACCATGATGCTGATGTGGCCCAGAGTGAAAATGAGTTTGAGACCCCTGGTGTGGTGGCTAGCTATAGCTAACGTTAGCCAACTAGTGCTGCACAACTGTCAACACTTCCTCAGCTCACTAACTCGCTAGCGATCCACTGGTGTTGGTCTTCGTCACCACCGTAGTTTGTTGCGGGAGTAGCAGGTGCTTCCATTTCTGCTTCCACCATGAAATCAGTCATCGTAGAGTGGAATTCTACCCATGTAGTCGCTCGCTAGCTTATAGCATGTAGCATCCTGGGCATCAAAACACCGCGGCTTTGAGAGCACTTGTTTGCAATTGTGCATTAACGTGATTAACCAATGATTTAACTTGCTGCTAGGACCACTGATTCACCAAACCTGCTTGCTTGCAGTCTGTGTTCCACCACAGTCCCCGACATTGGTCTCATGATTCATTTTGTTTCTCAAGATAGATTTGATTTTGTAGCGAGTAACGAAGTATGTATCGGAGTGAAAGTATCAGTTTTCTTTGCAAAATGTAGTGACGTAAAAGTAAAAGTCAACAGAAATATAAGTAGTAAAGTAAAGTACAGATATCCAAAAAAACGACTTAACTACAGTAACGAAGTATTTCTACTTCGTTACTGTACACCACTGGTGGAAACACACTGACAGAAATGCAGACTTGACCACTGGAACAACCCAAAAAGTAGAGACCTCATATACGCTCTGCCTACACTACATACTGTATATATATATAGGAAATGTAAAAAGAACTTAAAACACATAAAAAGCATGAATGCAAATGCCACAGGGAAGATTTTGTGGGGAACAGTAATTGATCTCCACATTAACCTATTCACTATTGTGACATATTTGCCAAGAATAGACACACACACACACAAGGCTGTAAGTCACAGCATGAAATCTCGTACTCTCTCTTTCTCTAACAGTCTGTAATTACAGCTATAAATTGCTGACTGTAGGACTAAATACTAGAAAAACAGACACACACACACTGAAAATAAATCCAACCAAACACAAAACACACCGAGGAGCACACTGTGTGTGCACACACGCACGTACTTGCACGTGTGTGTGTGTGGTTAGCCAATAACAGGGTGTGTGAGTCATTTTTAGAAGAAGAAAAATAAAATGGAAAGATCAGATACGGAGAGCGGAGACTTTAACATTTCTGTCTCTTTAACGACTGTAGCTTCTGATCCCTCTGTCCTTCCTTCCTTCTTTCTTTCCTTCTTTTATCCCCATATCTGATTGTCCCGTCCCTTCCTTCTCTATGCCATTTAGTTTGGCCATTCTATAGTATTTCCATTTAATTGTCAAACTAATTTTAAACCAACTTTTGAAATGACGCAAAAAAGGAATGTGAGTTAGGCGCGTTTCCAAGCTGGCTTGGAGCAAATAAACTCGGCTACAGCGTAGTTTGGTCAGAGGATGGGGTTTTAGGCTACACTTGGCTATAATCTGCTGAACAGAGTAGAAGAAGTTGTCAAGCGGAAACCAAAAGAGTCGCCTTGGCCATCTAACCATCTACGAGAGAAATTTCTTTCCATTAGGAAAGTTTTATTGTTTATTCATGTCAGCTACTATTGGCCATGTTTCATGATGTCCGGAGACGAAGATAAGCATTTGCGCATTATGGGAATATCTGACAAGACGCCGACAGCAGAAACAGCTGCTCGGTCATGTGAGTTAGATGTTTGCTACATTAGAATGTATTCTGAAAGTTTTATCAAATTTTGCCATTTCCATACGGCTTTACGAATGCAAAACTTCAAAATGTTCATAAAAATGTATAAATGGAAACACGGCTTGTGAAAAATGACATTGGGCAACGAACAATAATGAAACATAGGCTAACAGCGGACATCCACTTTCTCTGGATTCTCACTGTCCACACTCACAACACACATTTCCCTGAACTATACAACCCAAATGTATAATTTATATCATTAGTAAATGTGAAAAATACTGACACTAATATAGTAAGTTTTGACCCTGGTGGAAAGCCGTCTGCTTGAAACAAGAGCATAGAGAGAGAGAGTCCTTCACTCTCACCTTCTTCCTCACTTCTTCTTCCTCTCTGTGCACCACCGGGACGATCGTACCGTTCCCGACATCGGTCAGGGACGTCCTCGTGGGACAGACAACAGCAGGCGTAAAACAGCAAGCGCCGCAGGAGGGAAGAGGCGACGTCCCCGCCACAGCCGCCCGCCGGTCTCCCCGGTCGACGGACGGAAGACCGCTCATGCCGACACCACTTGGTCCTGGAGCGGGCGCACGCTTTTAGAATAGCTGCCGTGCAGTCCATTGCTGGCTGGCGGTGGGGTTCTGATTGGTTCAGAGTGGTTCCATGTAGAGGACAGTCAACAAATCAAAAGGGCTGTTTTTACCCCCAAAAAAAACACGTCAATATCTTCTTTTTGGTCCTGAGCTCCTCCTTCTCCAGAGAACACAAAGGAGAGGAAGATGAAGGATGAATGATGAGATAAGAGGAGGAAGAGACTTTTCAGGAGAAGAAAAATCAACAAGAAGTTCTCTAAATTCTGCAGCGGAATGTCTGCCGTTAGTAAGCAGGATAGTCAAACATGCGAATGCTGTGGTAGAAAGCCAAAATCATCATATGTTCAGTGAAGGTACGTTGTTACTTTCAGAGGTGAACCCAGAATCCACGCACTTTTAAGCTCAAACACAGCAGATCCTGACGATGTAATCATCTGGTTATTTGTCCTTTGTAGCCGAAAAAAGCAATCCATGCAATTCATTCACAGATAGAGCCTCCTCAAAACCGTGCGAAAAAGAGCAACCAGCTTCTCAAGCATGACGCGGAAAGAGTAGATCTCCTCCCGAGTTGATATCCTCTTTGATCAGGAGCACAACAAGTAAAGTTTCCAAGTGTTGTGAAGAGTTTTCCTTTCAGCCTCCATATCTGGTCTGAAAGACGACCTCCCTCGTTCGACTGCACAGCAAATCAAAACCTCCCCTCCTCCAACCCAAAAAAACCCACACACACAGAGGAGAGAAAGGGAAAGACTGCGGGAGGAGCTGAACAGGGAGAGTAATCTGTTACATGTCGAGGAGCGCGAGGAGAGTTTGGGGAAGACAGCTCAGACTTCTTTCTTCTAACGGAGGAAAAACACAGCCGGAGAGAAAACCCTGAAGGAAGACTCGGCAGACCAAAGAAATGCTGCAATTAAACTCCTCCAAGAATCCAAGAACAGAGGAGCGTCTGACCACAAATCACAGTGACGATGGAAGGGTGTAATCCACTTTAGCCCAGAAAATGTGAAAAATGCTGAAAGAAAAGTTCGAACAAAGAGTCTGATTGAATTAAACACCATGTTGCTGGATAAAAATCTGCTCCAAAAAAAATGTAAAATGTAAAATCAGAGTTGTTTTCAACCAACAGAAAACTTTTTTTCAACAACAAGAGGGAAGATAGAAAGATTTACAGTCATCCTGCTGTCCTTGAAAAACAGATAAGTGAGGGGGGCAGATGCAAATCTGGCCAACAAAAGCAGAGAGCAGTAACAGGAGAGGTGCAGTTGTGCAAAAAAAAAAAGGTTTCAAGTTTTCAGGCTGGCTGACAAATTGCAGCATCCACCATCGACTGTATGAGAGGTGGACGTAGTCACCGTGACGTCACCCATTGGTTAGCAGACATGTTGGGTTTTGGCCTTCGCCATCTTGGTTTTTGGCCTTTGCCATCTTGGTTTTTTTTAACCAGAAGTGAAGCGAGAGGGTGGATCCAGATACAACCGAATGCTGAATAAGACATTTTCAGGTGACCAATTGTTACAATTGACTTTCATGAACTAAAAACAAGACTGAAAGGGGTTAAACTTCTAATACGTAGACACGGACATCTCCCAGACCGGACAACTCTGTGATCAAAAGGTGGCCCGCCCTAAAGCATACTCTGCTTTATGGTCTATTTCAGTGGTCCCCAACCACCGGGCCGCGGACCGGTACCGGGCCGTGGATCATTTGGTACTGGGCCGCACAGAAAGAATAAACATTATATTATTTCCGTTTTATTGATTATCAGAGTCTAAAAGAAGTTTTATCTTGAAAAATTACCGGATTCTCTCGCAATTTCATCCACCTGTGGCTCTTGACACATGTCAAGACGGTTGTCTCGGTCACATGTTACGTTACCTCAAAAATTACGCCCACAAACTAGCGAAAATGAGTAAAAATCAAGGCTGAATATCCTGAGATCGCCACTAAAGCACTGAAAACCCTGCTTCCATTTCACACATCCTCTTTGTGAAGCAGGATGTTCTGCAGTGACGGCAATCAAAACAAAATTACGGAGTAGACTGGACATAAGGAACACACTTCGGGGGTCATTGTCTCCCATTACCCCCAGATGGGACCGTCTCGTTGCAGAGAAACAAGCTCAGGGCTGCCACTGATTCAGCGTTATTGTGAGTTGTATTTATTTATGCATTTTAGATTTGTTTTCATGCCGATCGTATCATTTTATTTCGTCATGTTTTTCCGCCACACCTTGAAGGCCGGTCCGTGAAAGTATTGTCTTACATGAAACCGGTCCGTGGTGCAAAAAAGGTTGGGGACCACTGTTCTATTTGACTCTAAATGGACCATAATTTAGTAAATGAACATCGTGTTGTATTGAAGAACACTTGAAACTAAAGATTGAGACCATAAACTCATGTTTACAATGTTTACTGAGGTAATAAATCAAGAGAGAAGTAGTCATTTTCTCATAGACTTCTATACAATCAGACTTCCAGAGGAGTTGCCCCCTGATGGTCAGTAGAGCGAATGTTTTAAGAGACTTCCTCATCAAATATTGGACTTCACCAGGTGGCCAGAAACATGACTCTAAATGAATGCTAGTGCTGCGCCATAATAAGAATTCTTCATATAGAAAATCAGATGTCAAAAAGTCAGATTCAGGGTTTAACTCAATCAGATGTGCAGTTACAGCAATGACAGGAGTCAGGAGAAGGAAGACAAAATGGAGGGGGTAGTTCAAAAACACAGAGAAGAGGTAAAGGGGTGAAGAGAAATAAACTGAAATCAGAGCGTGTGTGTGTGTGTGTGTGTGTGAGCATGGTGTGCTGACTTTAGGGAAGTTGCCTCGGCTCATAGCGTTCCTGTTTTGAAAGAGCGCGAGACACAGAAAGAGGGTCGGAGAGAGACTCCACATGGTTATGTTTAGGAGAAGTGTCAGATCAACCGTGAGGAGGAGGAGGAGGAGGAGGAGGAGGAAGAGGAGGAGGAGGAAGAGGAGGCGAGGAGAGGTTGGTAGAGGCTTGGGTTACACTTGTGTGTTTTCTCTCTCACTAAGGCACCGAGGGACGATCAAATGCAGGGTCAAAGGCCCCCCCCTCTGCTGCCAGACACAGTGTAACAGGTCACAGCTGTGTGTGTGTGTGTGTGTGTGTGTGTGTGCATGTGTGTGTGACAGAAAGGGAGACAAAAATAAACTATTCTAGCCCTGGTTGTGGTTTCTCCTTGATTCTCTCTTGCTCTCTTTCCAAGTTGCGAATGACGCGACGCAAGAGCGGGAAAATGTACTTCTATTCCTAGAATATCGTACAAAACTCGATGTGTTTAAATGTATGTGCATGAATCACAAACTGTCTAAATTGTACAAACAATAACTTTGTTTCCGTATTTAAGCCAAAATGTCGTGATTTTGAGTGTCGATGGAGCAGCTACAACGTTAGCATAGCCTAGCACCGATCCATCCGAACTCTATTCAGAAAAACAAGCATTTTAACAGTCGTTAAAATTCAACAATAGCCGAATTCAGAGTTATTATCCGTCCTCTGTTCGTGTGACTGAGCCCGAGCAGTTGGGAGGCGAGTTTAAAGGTAATGCTAATGCGCTTGCTCTGTGGGCCAATGGGTGCGGAGGATTGCTGGAAGATCCGGGTTATTACACACCCAGGAATATTTTTTGGCCTCATGCCCCACTTTCACAGGCATGAACCAGGTTTCCGCCTTTCACGCTGTATCCAGTTGTCTTTACACATCCATGTGTGACATTGGCACGCAGCCATGTTTGTTCTGCTAATGTTAGCATCGTAGCTACACAATAGTTCAGCTGGAGATCCGTTTCTCCTTCTGTTTGATGCACGTGCTGTGTTGTTTGTCTTGTGTCAATGTGTATTCCCATTTTGGACTCATGTAAGTGATAGATGGACTCAGATAAGATAGATGCTCCTACCAGCTCTTTTTACCAGACGAAGGTTGAGGAGGGGAGAAGAGGGGAGCGAGCGGCTGAATCCCTCCATCATCCTGACCTCTGGCCCCTCTGACTCTATGCCACCGCTGCCTGTTGAAAGAGAGAGGAAATCAAAGAGAATTTGGAGATTGAAAGACGTCGTCGTATGAAATCCTGGAAACCACCCGAAGCCCATATCTGCAAACTGCCAACTAGACATCAGAATAGAGGTGCATTTCTGTAAAACACACTTCTGACATGACTGTGACGGGGTCCACTATATACATAATGACAAATGAAGTACTGACCAATGTTGTTCTTGCGGGTTTTGCCTCCCAGCAACATCTTCAGGCTGTTTCGGAACATGTTTGCTCACGACGACAAGCCACAAACACACAGACGCCTTCTGTCAACACACCCTGGGGAAGGAGAAATAAATCAAATTGATCGTTTTCATTCCAGCTGATTGGTAATAACCGATCATATTCATACAGGTACCACAACACTAAAGAGTTCTCACTTTAACTCTGCCGATACCCTCATGCCGAAGCTATTTGCTGTCGCACCAGTTTGACCTCCTCCTGGTATTGTTGATTTAACCAAGATGTGAAGTCTTTGTGGAAAATGAGTTCTCCCAGCGACACCCTTGTTGCTGCTCATCATTTTTAAGAGCTCCTATGGTCCTCAAAATTGATGCATTGAACCAGAGATATCTTTTTTTTCATGCCATGCCTTCTTGGAGTCAAAAACCTAGCACCTTCACTCGACTAATAGTTTGGTCAGAGACTCCGGTGCGTTATGCTGGTGGCATCTGATGTAGCCTCGAGCCTCAAGCAGCTACAGGGGTTCTGGTAAATGTATCGCTTCTTTCTTACTGCACACGTCCAGATTTTTTTCTGCAATAATGAAGTCACCATTAAATGCTTTCGCAGATCCCTGATAATGCTACATTGTGAGCAACAAATCTGTGTTGAAATTGACGGTAAATGTACCACTCAAAGTGCTTTTACACTACGTGTCAAAACCCATTCACCCCCATTCATACACTGATGGCAGGAACTACAGGAGCAATTTGGGGTTGAGTGTCTTGCCCAAGGACACATCAGCATGGAGCCGGGAATCAAACCGCAAATTTTCAGATTGGCAGCACCGCTAACGTACACAGGTTCCATTCAGTTACATTATGATGCGTTCAGGCTCTGTTCAGTAAAAATTTGTTATCATGATGTGTTCTTGTAAAAATGTAGTTTTTTGATGAGAAACTTCAATGAATGCAGCTGTTTGAAGGAGATTTTTCACAGCAATATAAAATAGATATTAGAGATGAATTATGACTATTTTATAGTCCTAACACGAGATTTAAGCAGCTTATAATACATCATTGAAACTGCTAGTTCCAAGATATTTTATCAATAGAAATACATTATTTTATTTCCTAATCATTTTAATTGTGGGCTAGAATCTACACTGGTTCTTAGAGAGGCACAGTCAGGGTAGGAATTCACATATTTTTTAGGGGGCAATTTTTGCCCCCACTGACTGAAATCCAGGGGCATTTTCAAAAAATTGGGGGCATTTTTTGAAACTTGTGAAATAACATTTAACCTTTGTTCAAAATAATACATATACTTATTTAGGCTTACAATATATGAGCAATTGTCATCAAATGGCAAAAATAAGACTATTAGGCAATAGCCTACAGATTCAAAGTGTTTTAGATTTACTGACCATAAAACTAACAAATCAGACAATCACATTCAATTGTATTCTTATTTCTTTGTGGTTATTTATTGTTATTATTAAATGTTTTAAACAACTATTAACAATTATTAAGTCAACGATGCCTTGATTACGTCATTGTATGGAATTATTGAGAAATAATATGTTTGTAGCACCTCAAATATTGTGATATTACCCATTTTTGTCCTGAACTTATGCATTAGTCATTGTGTGGAATTTTTGAGAAAAACATTTTTATAGCACCTTAACATTTTTAAAATTGTGCCATTTGAAGGTACAAATTCAGTTCAGAGTTTTTACTTAGTAAAATATCTTAATTGACTGTCAGTCAGGTATTATTCATTTCCAGCAACCCTCAAATCAAAGAATAAAAGACACTTTACGCACAATTTAGGTGTATTTCACCTTTAACTCACGAGATGCAGGTAGCATGTTTTATACTTAATGTGAATATAATTAATTTAATCTAATTTCCATTATGCAATATGTATACTTTGTTGGCATCTTATTCTGAAAACCGGATGTTCATCTTAAGAAACCAGATGTTGTCTCACGTTAATCTTTCCATTAACTTTCAAAGTCCTTCCCTCGCTCCCGATCTGCGCCGTTTAAATGAGTTTACCGTGAATGTCAGGATATAGGTGCACTAACATGTAAGTGTCTGCTGAGTTGACCGCAGTCTCGCAGTCACAGGTCTGATTAAGAAGCGCTCCGTTTTTTTCGGGGGCATTTTTTGCCCCTCTCCTAGTGATATCAGGGGCAAAATGATATTTCTTAGGGGCCGTTTTGCCCTTTGCCCTCGTGTATTTCCGACGCTGGGCACAGTCTGCTATTATGTGTGTGTGTGTGTGTGTGTGTGTGTGTGTGTGTGTGTGTGTGTGTGTGTGTGTGTGTGTGTGTGTGTGTGTGTGTGCATGACCATGCTTGTTGTAATTACGTACTTTATGAGTATTCTGCGTATAAATAGCTGATTCTGCAGAATGCTTAATTTTCCCAACTGGCAGTGGAATTATTATTCACACACACACACACGACAGACTCTCTTCTTTTACTACAGTGTGACTTTTGAACACACCCAACACACTGGCTGGTAATGTTGTTGCTAGGCAACCGTCTGCTGTTGCTAAGCAATGCATGAATGAGTCTGCGTATTAGAATATAAACCACTGAGGCTGCTGGTGTTTGCTTCTGTATGTGTGTGTTTGTGTGTGTTAACCCCCAATTTAAAAGCTTTTAATTCAGTTATACAACCCTTTCAGTTGACAGTATATCTAACACACACACACACACACACACACACACGTACAAAGATGTAGCGAGTGATATTATTTTGTATTCGTCTGTCACTGATACGTCTATGCTGCTCTGTCTGTCTTCTCATCTCTCACGTTGAGCCGATTTTAAAACGATCGGTTGGCGCTGTGAGCAGATGGCAGATTAAAGTAGCACAAACACTTCCTTCTTTGTAATTCACACAGGGAGAACACACGCACACACTTTTTGGTAGAGATAGTTGTAAATTCCCTTTTCAAACAGAGTATAAATGGTAGCTGGCAAATGTTTAACGTTAGCATAACGCTATATTTCAGGATGAAGACTTAGTTTCAGGTTGTGGGTTAAGGTCAGGGTGGCTGGTGTTTAACGTTAGCATAGCGCTATATTTTAGGGTTAAACTTGGTTTAAGGTTGGTAATGGTTACGGTCAGGGTAATTCTCATCAGTTATTAATGTAAGTGAATACAATGTCGTCCTCAATGACAGAAACATTTGTGTGTGAGAGAGAGAGAAGAGTCAAATATATGAGAGACATTAATAATGTAGGAAATCCCAGTTGCAATAAGCTTCCTTGTTCTTTTTTTCTGTTCTTTTCCCCACTTACTTTTTTTTTTAACAGAACAAATCAGGAAATCAACAAAAATGTTCTTGGAATGTTGTCCCAGCATAAACACATAAATCCTTGACAAATACAAAAAAAAACAACGACAATAAAATATGAAAAATAAAATAAGTTTTATAAGTTATTTTATTTTCGTCTAAAATGTTTCTAAATTCACAAAAAATACAATGAATAGAGATGAGCTGACACACATCCATCAGGGTAAAGAGTATCAGGTGTTGGTGCAGTAACCGCTGACCTCTGTCCCCCTCTGTCGACCACCGCTGATCACTGCAGCATGGTTAACCTTCATTCCCTGTCTCTGTTTCTGCTCCTCTGTTCTGGTGCCTTAGGCCACACATTATTCCTTTGTCAAATCATTTCATGATATTGTCATTACAGTAACAACACATAATATTTATATATTTATAAATATGTATGATGCGTGCTTCAAACCACCATCTGCTGCACCCTCAATCACACTGACATTGAGCCTGGTGCTCATGATATCTCACATATATCATATATCTCGCAGGGAAATGATTGCAGTTGCAATGTCTTTTTTTCCAATATTGTGGAGCTGATATGAAATGTGGTGCCACATACGCAACAGCCACTTCTACTGCAATCTGCTGGTTTGAGCCTCAGCGTCTTGACCAACCTTTTTATTTCATGACTGATTTCTACGCCTAACGTACCCGTGTATAGTTTCCCAATGATTTTTTGCACTATTAAGCTCATGTTGGAGGTTTCTGCTACTGTTTTTTGCTGCTTTATAACACTGGCTGCGCAGACAGGTATGGACATACACACGCACACACACACACACACACACACACACAACACACTGCAAAGACACAGGTACATGATAGATGAGGTAGATCATGTGTGTTCTCCTACTCTCTTCCTCGTTTCTCTCTCTTTCAACACCAACATTTCCCCCTGGGAAAAACAATCTCGAGTGTGTGTGTATCCACAGGAGAGTAGCTCAGGTGCTTTGAAAACTCAAGCAAGGCAAGGCAAGGCAAGGCAAGTTTATTTGTATAGCACATTTCAACAACAAGGTAATTCAAAGTGCTTCACATAAAACCATTAAAAGCATCAAAACATAAGGCAAAAGAAAAGGAGATTTAAAAACAATTAAAGAAACAGTGTAAGAAATCAAATTCAGTCATAAAAAGTAGAGGAGATTTAAAACATACATTGAAACAATAATTGAAGTAGCCAAGGCCTCTGCTCTGGACCTGTCCTCTGCTACTTTCTTTTAAACTTCGCCCGTTATCAACGATTCATCGGTTAACTCAAGATTTGCGCTCTCGTACAGAAACTCCGTCGAGGATACTCTAAGCAGAGATATCATGTTTTTTCACTGGACGCTACCCACAATCCTGGTGTCCGGAGACTTGATGTCTTGATAAGGTAATTTTCACAAAAAGTAGAGGAGATTTAAAGCATACATTGAAACAATAATTGAAGTAGCCAAGGTCTCTGCTCTGGACCTGTCCTCTGCTACTTTCTTTTAAACTTCGCCCGTTATCAACGATTCATCGGTTAACTCAAGATTTGCGCTCTCGTACAGAAACTCCGTCGAGGATACTCTAAGCCAGGGGTGTCAAACTCATTTCGCATCGTGGGCCACATACGGCCTAGGGAGATGTCAAGTGGGCCGGACCATTAAAATTATACCATACTCTGCTATAAATAACCAAAATATCATGTCTTTCCTTTGTTTTGGTGTAAAGAAGCACAAGAACATTAGGAAAATATTGAAATTTAATGAACTATCCTTTTACAAAACATTTCATGAAACACCTCATATTTCCTTAGACAAATGTGCAATTTACTTTTATCATTCACAAATATGCATTGCAACTGATCCCACTGATTGTACAAAGGCACAAAACTTTAATTGGTACTGAAAAATATAGTAATGCACTTTAAGATTAAATGAGACTTTTAAAGAAAGGAATTTTTAAACCACTTACACATACGCATATAAAATCTAAATGTAATCCCTGCGTACACCTTACAAACTAAGGAGAGTGATTTTAAATGTGTAATGAAGAAAGTGTTCGCCTGTCCTGTAAATCTGTAAACTTCATACATGAAACATACATACACATACAATACATACTGAAAATTTATGGAGTTGTATGAACAGTAGAATTCCATCACACAACTTTTGTTTTGAAGCTGCTGACTAACATTTAAGTGCACATTTTTTAAATCACCACAGTAAGGATTCATCTTCACAGAGCTGTATTCTTTCAATGCAAACAGTATCTAAGGCAGCATTTTAAAGGTGTTAGTCTAGTCTGGACTTGTATTTGTTCCTGAAACTTGGCATCTTTTGGCCTGTACAAGTGCATCAACACCAGGTGTCATGTCCTGACTAGCTGTCACTTTCAGAATGTCATTTAAGTGCTTGTTTGTGAGCCTTGAACGCATTTTTGTTTTATTGATATTCATCACTGAGAAAATTTGTTCACAAAGGTAGGTTGTCCCAAACATGCACAAAATTTTAGCAGCCAGGGCTGTTAATTTGGGGTACCCTGGTAGTAGATACTGATAAAATCTGTCCAGACCTACAGAGGCAAATTTGCCCTTCAAATCTGCATCACACTGCAAATCAATTATCTCTAGCTGAATTTCGACCGGCAGATCAGAAGCTTTAACTGTGAAAGGTGAGCGAAAAACTGAAAATTCTGTCTCAAGTTCACCAAATACCTGAAAACGTTTCTCAAACTCCCGCAGTAGTCCTGCAATTTTGTCTTTGTACCGTTTCATGTCCGCATCAGGTCTGGTCACACACACATCTCTCAGACAGGGGAAATGAGCAGGGTTGCCATTTGGCAGTTGCATCTCCCACAAAGTCAGCTTCAACTTAAATGCATGTATGTTGTCAGAAAACTGTGTGACAACTTTTTTGCGGCCTTGCAACATTTTGTTCAGATTGTTCAAGTGTTCAGTAATATCAACCAAGAATGCAAGGTCCCGTAGCCATTCCTGAGATTGTAATTCCAACACCGGTTTTCCTTTTTTCTCCATGAACTGTCCGATTTCCTCTCGTAGATCAAAGAAATGCCTCAGCACAGCGCCTCGGCTTAACCATCTCACTTCAGTGTGGTATGGCAGGCTGTGGGTAATGTTGCTGTCGCTGAGAAGTTTGTCAAACTGACGATGGTTCAGACCTCTGGACCGGATGAAATTTACAGTGCGAACAACCACCTCCATGACGTGGTCCATTTTCAGCGACTTGCAACACAATGCCTCCTGGTGCAAAATACAGTGAAATGTCCAGAAACGATCTCCTCCATTAAGGGCTTGTACTTTGTCTTTGAACTTTGTCGCGACACCTGCTTTCTTTCCGACCATGGATGGCGCGCCGTCTGTAGCCAGGCTGACAGCGCGGGACCAGTCCACTCCAACTCTGTCCAATGCAGCAACGACAGAGCCGAAAATGTCCTCGGCTGTTGTGGTGTCCATCATTGGCACCAACTCAAGAAACTCTTCAGTAACAGTCAATGTCTCATCAACTCCTCGAATAAATATGGCCAGTTGGGCCACGTCTGTGATGTCAGTGCTCTCGTCAATTGCCACGGAAAATGCAATAAATGACTTGACTCTCTGTTTCAATTGACTGTCTAAATCTGCCGATAGTTCCGAAATCCTCTCTGCTATAGTATTCCTCATCAGGCTAATATTGGCAAAAGCTTGTCGCTTCTCGGGACATACAAGTTCAGCCGCCTTCATCATGCATCGTTTAACAAAGTCACCGTCGGAATACGGCTTCGATGCTAATGCAATTTCGCTAGCAATTAGGTAGCTGGCTTTTACCGCTGCTTCACTGACTTCTCGGCTCTGGATGAAAGTTGACTGCTGTTTCCTCAGACCCGCCAGCAATTCGTTAATCTTATCTCTTCTCAGTTGTCCTTGCAAGCCGTCATATTTTTCGCTGTGAAGAGTCTCGTAGTGGCGTCGAATATTATATTCCTTCAATACCGAAACTTGTTGCAAACACACCAAGCACAAAGGTTTTCCGTGCATCTCTGTAAATAAATAGGACGTGGTCCATTTTTCTTTGAAAATTCTACACTCCTTATCTACTTTTCTCCGTTTGGATAACGACATTTTGGCTAATGAGGGTGTAGCGGAGAGGTAGAGACCAAGGTATTAACAACGTCGTAACAAGCAGCAGATGGCGCATTGATACCGTCTGCTGTTTTCAGTCTGTCTCAGTGATGCGGCTTGTCTTCTACTCTGATGGAAAGAGTGCGCCCCTTAGCGGATAATCCATGAATTGCAGCGAATTAAAAATATTAATTCCATGTCTTTTATGCATTTTTTCCACTTTCAAATTATCCTGCGGGCCTGATCGAACCTCCTTGGGGGCCGGTTCCGGCCCGCGGGCCGTATGTTTGACACCCCTGCTCTAAGCAGAGATATCATGTTTTTTCACTGGACGCTACCCACAATCCTGGTGTCCGGAGACTTGATGTCTTGATAAGGTAATTTTCACATGTCTCCCTGAGACATTACGCTGCACGCAATCAACCATACACTGCCGCAATTCTGCAATTACTCGCACACAAACCACGTCAGGAAAAGATCTCTGCCGATCTGCGTTTTATAGTGTACGCCTTGCACGAACCAGGTGCAGAGTGAGCGAGAGAGAGAGAGAGAGGTGACTCCGCCGTGCCGAGATGCTACGTGTGTGTGTGTGTGTGTGTGTGTGTGTGTGTGTGTGTGTGTGTGTGTGTGTGTGTGTGTGTGTGTGTGTGTGTGTGAGTGAGTGAAATCGGTTATACAAGACTCTTCATATCTGAGTTTACAGTAATTCTTGAAGAGAAACATTGCATCAAAACGAATTCAACAGGACGAATATTCCTTCCCAGCATGTGTCTCAGCAGAAGCCCGGTCAGTGGAGGAATACGTGTCGTTTCTGTCTGAGAAGTCTCCTAGTGGCAGCAGTTCCATGTCATCTTGTTTTTGTAGATGCGACAAACACACGGCAGAGGCTAGCTGAGTAATGTGTGTCAGTGTGCTAATCCTCGATGACGAGCGGCAGGGATCGAGTCTAGAAAACCAAGGCCGCCACGCATGGCAGAGCGGCGGCGCCGTGTGTATTGATATGACATATGCACGTGTGTCCGGAAGAGTTGTATGTAAATGCACCGGAGACAAATTAGACGGACGCCGGGGAAATAGAGCAAGGCTGCTTTGGGTTGGTTGGGGGAGGGGGGGAGAGAGAGAGTGATGTGGTGACTCAAAGAGCCCAAAGATTATTTCTTAAATTCCCAATTAATATAATTAAATTACCCAAAACAAATATTAAAAACGTACTTATCTCCTCTTAAAAACAAACAAGATAATAGACCCTATTTGTAGAAAGAAAAAGAGAAAAATACCTCAAATTGAAAAGGATTACTGTGACACGTCAATTAAATTCAGTCACTGTGTGCCATAGAAATCCTTTCCCTGGACTAGAGAATCAGGATTTAAGTCAAGTACTTGACTTAAAACTCTTCTGACATGGATTTATTTCACCACTGGAGTAATATGCAAATAAGATAATCACTGGCAAATGTATTTTCTTGCATCAGTGTGGGAAAAGTGAAGTAATGGAAACGATTTACAGACTAGTCTTGTTAACGTCACTCTCTCACTCATACATGGCTGTTCAAGTGAATGTTATATGAAGCACGGTTTTACTTTTAGCATGGTGGTGATCAGGAAAGATTTAGAAAATCAATATTAAGTGACTCCTGGTAACAGAGACTAGATGCAATCAGCATACTACCACAAAGGAAACACTTTTCCTTGAGGTTTATCACGGAGGAAGCAGTGAAGTTGTTGTAAAAGAGAGAAGCATGGCCCCTAAATTTAAAAAACAACTACTATAGAAATTGACACTTTAGTGTCCAAGGTGGAAGGCAGAAAAGACACATTTCTTCAAAGTGTTTCCACGGGATACGATGATAAAAAAGACAAGAAGAAAAAGGGTGGAGGAGGACGTGGAGAGAGAGAGATTATTCATTCTGTAGTTCTGCACACTTGCAGATAAAGATCAAGCCACACTATAATTATAAGTATTATATTATTTGTAGAATGGGCTGCGTTGTTACAGACTCCAAACATTTCCAATTACATCAGAGCGTTGTAAAGTTTAAAAGTGTAAAAATATAGAAAAAAAGATGAATGTACTCATTTTCAAAATCCACAACATGTATTTATCAAACATATAAATGTTGTTCTTCTTCAGTCCATATTCGTCGGCATTTAGCAGTTTGCTCTCCCGCTTGCCGCCGCACTCCGTTATTAACGGGCCGGTCGAGCAGCAATCTAGCACCATACATTACATCTATATAACCACAATAACATCAAAACATATTCTTCTTGTTAGTTTTAGATATTCGATTTGTTGAAAGCTTCATTCAAAAACCTCAATAAAAGCTTCGAAAAATAGCCTATAATACATTTTAGTCAGATAATAATTGATGAGGATGAAAGGGCGTCGATTTCATAGTGATTTAATACATTTGGAGGATGCATTAATAAGTTCACGGTTTTAAATGTTACCGTCTATTAAAGCATGGTTAATTAATGCAATTTTAATATGAGATGCATTTAGCTGAAACATTAAGAGAGCCGGCCAGGCCATCATCATTGTTTGCGTACACATGGTCTTGATGAAACCCGGATTGTTGCATAAAACCTTTGTACACTCTGGTTTAAGTACAGATGTTTGTGTACGTACCGTTTGTGAATGACTCATCAAGCTGACAGCTATAAAGTAGAGCTGAGGGGAGGTGCAGAGCTGGGTGATTATTTGACTGTGGGTTCATCACTACGAGCGGCTGATTTCACATTTCACATAATATAACAGGGCACCACACCGGTGTGTATCTTACTGCATATGTTTATGGTGTCCATGTCTTTCTTTCTTTTCATCACTCAAGTTTTAAATTCCTCAAACATACAAAATGAAAAGGGATGTGGGAAATGATGAAGAAACTGACTCATGGCAGTCTGCAGCCGGTAAACGTGACTCAGCGCTGACGTGGTGATAGAGAGATACAGTAAGTGTGGTGTTTGCATGACTCTCTCTCATTCTCTCTCTTTCACACACTCTTACGCGCTCTCACACACACACACACACACACACACACCATCTGTCACCAGTTACAGCTCCATCTGACCTCCTCTAACTTTGTATGTCGTAAACACTCAAACAAAAGCATGAAAGATACAGGATAGTCAGTTTGGCTAAATCCCACATCCTGTGTTTAGCTGAGTGTTAGTTACTGTTGAGCACAACTACCTGCTGATGCTGAAAACTAAACATTTGTATCTCTACACAGTATTTATTTTACATACTCTTTTGGCTGTACCTAAAACAAATTAATACGATATAGTCCATGCATCGGTCCAGCAGAACACAAAGTTTAGGTACGGTAGCAGCCATGTTGGAAGCTAGAATTATTAAAACCCAAACGTACAACTGCTATCATGCTAGCACATTCACCGACGGAATAGTGGCTCCATCACAGGCTGTAAGAAGTGGACGTAGTTGTCGTGACCTCATTGGTTTGTGGACTGCCTTTTTGAAGACTCAAGTTAGTTGATTCCCCCATCACCATCTTGGATTGCGGCCATCGCCATGTTGTTTTTTGGCAACCAATTAACGGAAGTTACTATAGTTGAAATACAGAGGAGTGATGTAAAGACGTCGTATACGGCACTGGTAGAGACCTGTCAATCACAAGGTAGCCCCGCCCTGAAGCATAATTCACTTTATGGTCTATTTGACTCTAAATGGACCATCATTTACAAAATGAACATCATGCTGTATTGAAGAAGACTTGAAACTAGAGATTGAGACCATAAACCCATTTTTACAATGTTTACTAGGGGAATAAATCAAGAGAGAATTCGAGTTATTTTCTCATAGACTTCTATACAATCTGACTTCTTTTTGCAACCAGAGGGGTCGCCCCCTGCTGGTCAGTAGAGAGAATGCAGGTTTTAAGACATTTCTGCATTGGCTTCACTCGGCCAATGCACTGCCTGGGCTCCATTATATTTCCACAAGAGCACACGCATAAACAGCACAGATGGACAACCCAATTACTCCTTTTTAATATTAACATCTCATATCATTAGGCTACTATTGTGATACGTACACCTAAACATCAGTTCAAATTTACTTTTTTCCCTACTTAAAAAACAGTAATTCCATCACTCAAAACAACTTTGTTGAATATCTGTTGAAGAATTTGATGTAAAAGTCACCGCGTCATATCCATCGTGCAACTCGCGGCCGGCTCTCTTCCTCTACATAGAAAATGAATGGGATCCGTCACGAGAAACGCGTAGGCTGCACCTGGCATTCGCTCCTCTTGTGCCGCATTTTCCTAGCAGCTTTTTAGACGTGCACAAAAGTTACAATTTTCTCAACTTTTAAGCGCCAGTCCTGAGGTAGCACATTTCAATCAAGTCAAGCAAGAGGCGGGCTTTGCTACTTTACCACTTACTTCCTGTTTTGTGGCTGGTAGATGTGGTAGGGCTAGCTAGCTAGTTAGCTGTTGGGCTGTGAGACAGCTACGGAGTACGTGAGAAAGAAGGGGGAATTCATATCTCATGTTGTGATAGTTTCATGTCCATTCCATTTCCCGTTAATCACACAGGATTGGATGCACGCGGCCCCGCTCCACAGGCGCATTACGCTGTTTTGCCTTTAACTGCTTTGCCAAGGTTTTTTTGAAGTGGTCGCACCTGTAGCAACGCGTCATCGTGTGATCAACCCTTCAGGTTGGTTTGTAGGTGGGATGACTATAATCTGCAGTACTAACTTCAGTAGACATGAACATGCACATTTTATTTAAATGATACTACCTGTTCCACCTGCTGCCAGGTAAATATCTATTATCTGTGTGTGTGTGTGTGTGTGTGTGTGTAGCTCACTTCTCCTTTTAACAACCACACAAAGAGTTTGCTGCTTGCCATCATCAGCAGAGGAATGGCTGTTATCATTCACACAACATTCAGAAACACACTTACACACACTAAACCCAGAGCACACACACACACCCAGGGTTGGTTTGTTTGACTATAGGCTTGGTTGTGTGACTGTACGTGTGTTTTGTTATTAGCAATAGCTGAGTGCAGATGGCCTTGCTTTCAGCTGAATCCACACACACATACACCCACACACACACACACACACACACACACACACACGAACACACTCTGCCAGACTCTTATCTCTCTTCCCCAGAGAAGTCAACGCTGACTTCCTGTAATCGCTCAGGACTCCCTCAGCTTGCCCGCATACAGGAAGGAAGAGTGTGTGCGCGTGGAAAAACAAAACCAAAAAAAAACTTCACAAACAAAAGGACCAGCTGATATGATCAACTTTTACCCCTTTCTTCTTTCTGTAAATTGTTGCACTTTTACACTCTTCGTGTAAAGCTGTCGTGAGGCCGACTCACACGTGGCGGCCCCCGCAGGCTGCAAGTGGAAACTGCCGCCTCAGCTTAAATCACAGTGTTTGAGCCGGGATAGTCTGGTCAAATGGGCCCAGTGGTACTTTGTTATTGGGGTCACAACTGTGAAAACTGCACACCCAGAGGGAAACCAGATGAGTTTTACTGTAGCTCACATTTAGTGAAAATAGCTACTTTACTCCAACACTACTAAAAATGACCTTTTCATTATTTGACTTGCTTAAAAATCGTAAGTGTACATGTGGTTAGTCACGTCTTTCAATCAAAATTGAAGATATCCCTTTTGATCCTGTTGACAGCTTTCATTCTCTTCTTTACCTGCTGAGCTAATGCTAGCTTAATGTTAGCGAACGGTACAATTGCACAGATTGACAAGACAAGTTGCTGCTCAGCTCTGAACGTCCAAAGATCGTCATTTATAGTGATAAAGATATTACTGTAATAGTTATGATATGTGAATGTATAATTTCGCTCAGGATGTAAATAATGTCAATGGAAAGTCAACTAGGATCCTTTTTTCCTGGTGGACACACAAATGAAATGTATCCACGTGACCAAGCCACAGTCAGAGCAAGTGACGAAGTATTTAATATCCCAAAAGACTTATGGTGGAGATGGGTCCTGCAACCAGAGGACTTTCAACCACGCGACCGGTGTTTGTTTTATGATTATGGTTTTGTTACCTACGTCTAACGTTCGTGACATTTTTACAAAACCCAAGGACGTGTTTTGTTGTCTTAACCAAACATTTGTTGAATTACCTAAACCTAACTGTACGTGGTTATTTTAAGCCCAACGATGATCTTTTCCCAAAACCTAAGTAAGTGCTTTTGTTGCCTAAACCTTACTTTCATTTTTTTCGTTCACCAGCGACACAAAAAATACAGACAATTTGTGTCCCTGTAAACAACACCCATAGATTGCAATTGTGACTATTTAACAAACTGCCGTGAAACTGTGTTGTACTATCTACTAGCGTTAGCCATTTGTCGACACTCAACTGGACCCGACTGCTGGCTTTAGCATACTGGGCTACATTTTGTAAAGTGACCATATTTTCCAAAACACCCAAACCGGGACTCTTAAATGTACTGCATGTCCATGCGCAAGCACATGTATTCACTTATGTACACATGATGGGCGTTGTCACCAGGATGGAGGAACAACTATTTTCGCACTTAGCACACCTTTTCAATCCATAGCAGTCCCCAATGGCTGGACAGCCATTTGGCGGGTTTAACATGAGGAAACATAATCTGAGAAGTGACCACTGCCTCCGCAGCACCGCGATTCACAAACTGATGCCGTGTTCACACCAAACGCGGCGCGAATTCAATGCACCACAAATTCGCGTCCAACACGCCGCCGGTCTCGCCGGGGACCATTTTGCCGTGTTCACACCAAATGCGGCGTGATTCACGGGAATCGCGCGGAGAGGGGGTGGGGCTTATCGCCTGAAAACCATTCAACTGTCCGCCATTAACAATGCAAAAAATAACCTATATTTCTGCTTAGTACGTGTTGTGGAAGTCACAGATATCCCGGGAAACAAAACGCTGTCATGTCTGGTTCATAATATTGTCCAGAGGAGCTCCGAGCTGTATTCACTGTCTAGCAAGCCACACGTCGGCTGTTTACTACAGCTGTAGGAACACAAAATAAACTGATTTGGCTGTGATTTAACGGCAATACCCCGACAAAAAGGGACTCCGAAATAACTACGTAATGATGCCGATTTGTGGGCTACTTGTCTTCTCAATGGAGCTCTGATGGATCGGTGCTAGGCTATGCTAACATTGTAGCAGCTCCACCAACAGTCAGAATAACGTCACGTAGGCGTAAATACGGCAGCGTCTATTCATTGTTTGTACCGTATGGTTTACACACACACACATGCAATGTTCCCTCTAATTTTTCATGTGTCTGGGCATACACACAAGCTCCCTGAGCACACTGAGGACCACTGTGAGCAACATCAGATGTGCACGCTGTGGCCACACACCAGTATCACACCTGTTCAAAACCTTGGATCATAGCAAGTTACATGGCTTATTAAAATAATCAAATTACAGCAGCAATTTTCACTAGTTTACTTTTAATATAAGTGATTTGACAAACTTTAAAGGAAAAAGACAAAAATCTTGTTGTTCATGAGATGTGTAGTATGTTTTATGTGAGAGTCCTGCTTGGCCATGGGAAGAGTCTTGCTTTGGCCTGTGTGAGGGTCCTGTTCTGGAAGAAATGATACATATACACCTTTCAGACATAACATTTTGTTCACATTAAAACATTCACATTTTGCACAATGACGTGTGCTGTAGCTTGTGATACAGTGTAAATTCCTGTAACTCTGTCTGTAAAATATGTAATTACTCAGTTTTTTATTATCATTTCTACTACCCATAAATTATCTAATAGTAACATAATTTAATGATTAATATCCATAAGTAAAAAATCTTAATAAATGTCACTAGAATATGCACAAATCTGACTTAAATGTTACCTTATTTTTCACGTCTGTCCTTCTCACTTCTCCAATGGTTGTACACTTTGTCCAGGTTGATGGCTTCGTCTGCTTCTTGCTTTGACTTTATGCGCATCAGCTGGTCCAAATGTGCCACTTCAAGACGATTTCTGGATGCTGTTTTGATTTAATTTTTTGTTTTTTCTGCTGAATGTGACGCTTGAGGTAGTCCAACTTCCATTCAGTCCACATTTTTCCCTCGGAAAACTCATTTGCTACTTTAGCTTCGCTGCATGTTTTGCAGAGTAGACCCTTCTCACTCGAAAAAGAAAAAATCTCACCCAGTTTCACCGCTTGTTCTTCTATTTGAACATACTCCGACAGCCATTCCATCTTAAAAGAACCACATTTCTTTTTTCCAATGGCTTGGTGAGTGGATGTGTCGCTGCCCGTTCGTTTCGCCATGATAAGGGGTTAGCATTTGCGTCTCGTAACTCCGCCGCACTGTTGTTAGCTAGCTAACCTGCACGGCGCGAATGGGCAGGGCAATAGTGTCAATGCTATGATTGGCTGCGTAGCGTAAGTGAACCGAATCGTATCATTGGCTGGACACCTGTCACTCACTGAGTTACGTTGCAAAATAGTACAGAAAACAAAATTATTATTATTATTATTGGTTTAATTGATTAGATAAGATTAGGACTAATATTAGATATTAATTAATACGTTTATGTTGAATTTTATTTTATGCGCTGCATAGATTTTCTTGTGCGCTGAGACTGTGCGAGCAGTGCGCGATTGCTCAAGCGCGCAGCTTAGAGGGAACATTGCACACATGTATACACATAGTTTGGTCCGGTCTCTATTGATATGAGGTATCGTAGAGCTCTGGGTGAACACAGACGGCTATCGTATTTATTTCCTGATTCAACAACAGCAGGAAGTCAGTGATGACAAGGGGAGCAACTCAACGCTGATAGGCTATCGCGCCACAGCGTCATGCGAATATTTCGCCGAAGTTGAAAAATTTCAACTCACGCATTTGGCTGCAAATTCGTGTACATCGCGCCGCACCATCGCAAATTCGCGCCGCGCCAGTCTCATCGCATCTGTGCATAGACTTTGTATGTAATCTACTCGCGCCGCAAACTCGTGCAGCGTTTCGTGTGAACGCAGCATAAGGGATGCGGGTCTTGACACAAGAGAGATTATTATCATTAAGAGGCCACAAGTGTGAAACCTCAACCGAAACTCGGGGACCGGATAAAGTAGAGCAACATCCTCGCCACGCCAAGCAACACAGCTCCACTTGAAAAATAAGGGCAAGCCTAGTACAAGCAGAAGTCCTCCTACTGACGCTGAAACGTTTTCAGTGGTTACAAAATATATGGAAACAAAAAATTATGTAAATGAAGAGCAAAATAATAAAATCAATTTAGCGCAAGCCTGTAATGTAAAAATAAATATGCAAGCAGCTAGGATACGTTCCATAGCAACTGCCTTGTTTTAATGAACAAATAAGTTGTATTGCAGAACAATATACGTTATGTTATGGATTATTATTAATGATTGCAAATGTATTCATATTTATCTTAAAAGATTACTTTACATGCCGCTAGGCAGCTTGTGAATTTCCTCTCTGGGGGCTGTACAGATATACAAATACCATAATATATTTTTTGATTATATTTTGTATTGTTAATCTGAATATGCAATGAAACAAGTCACTAATGCTGTCTGATAAAAACAAAAGTACATTATTTGTCTCTATGATGTAGGAGAGTAGAAGCATAAAGTAGCAAAAAATTTAAATATACAAAGTTAGCTAACGCTAGCTAGTTTAGCTGACGTTAAATATCAGGAAAGTGGCTTTAAGAAGTTATTAACGTCTCGTTATTCTGTATTTTATTTGACTCCAAGTGATCAACCCTGACTCGTGGCAAAATCTCGCATGCCACGGACAACCATTCTCATGTTCATTAAAAAAGAAAACTCTTTGTGAATGAGCTAGTTTACACTAAAACCGTTAATTGTCACCAAAAGGTGTGCCTTTATCACTGGCACACCGGGAGCATTCCCACATGCCCATTACAACACATTGCAAACCGGACTGCTTGCAGGATCGGTGCGTTGCCCTCTGCGCTCCAGGCTCGCTCTTCTCACTCTGGCCGCATGGAAAACAATATGGCTGCATTAAACGACTTGGTCAGAGTGACACAAACTGAACAAACACGTTCAAAGTTTTCACAAGAAAGATCTGTACTTCAGGCCTGAAAAGCCTGAAATGGAGCTAGCTCAGATAGATGGACGGACAGACGGACAGATTTGATTTTACTACAGCCTCTACAAACACATGCAAATCTGGCCCAACGACAGACACAGTATTGTAATGGACGCAGTATTGTGAGAGATAATCCCGTCATTCCCACACAAAGGATTTTGGTTTTTCTTGACAAAACAACTGTTAACCAACAGACGGTGGGAATTTGAAATGGGACCAAAATGTGGGTGAAAACGGAGCAGAAACGAGAAGGGGGAGACAGACAGAGAGGGGCAGTAAGAATCTGTTCCTTTCCTACAACCATGCTCCCTTTACTATATTGTTATGTTCTAACTTGTCTTTTTCCCACTCATCCTAGTACGACCACAACGCCGTGCAGGTGTCTGACTTACGATCACGAGTGAACTGAGGGTTCTATATATATATATATATATATATATATATATATATATATATATATATATATATATATATATATATATATATATATATATATGTATGTATGTATGTATGTATGTATGTATATATATATATATATTGATATATATATATAGATATATATATATCAATATATATATATATATACATATATATATATATATATATATATATATATATATATATATATATATATATATATATATATATATATCAATATATATATATACATACATACATACATACATACATACATACATACATACATATGTATATATATATATATATGCTGGTAGGAGATAATTATATTATAATATATATTTATGTTATTGATTTCTTTGATATGGCTGGTAGGAGATCGATTAGTGATCCTTCACACACGTACACACACAAACCATCTTACTACACCATCTATCTCTTCTTCCCTTGCTCGCTCACACACACACACACGCGCGCGCGAGCATACACATTCACACACACGAATACACGAATACACACGGGAAACACGACAAACGTACCTTGGCTGTTTATTTCACCCTCAAATATCACCGGCGATGAGAACAACGCCAGGCCGGCAGATAATGGCTCGGTCACGGCCGGGTTGATTCTAAGCCCTCGATGTGTCCTCCTCCGTCAAATCCCCGGTAGAAACCAACGGAGTCGTCGTGCGCGAGGCGGATTCCGACTCTCCCCACTCCCCCATTCATTACCGGGTTATCGGTAGCTCCTTTAGCAACAGACGGGTGGCGATATTGTGACCGTTATTCTCCTTCCACCGGTGAGCACGAGCTGACGTCCGAGCTGCTCCCGGAGGCACGAGTCTCCTCCGGTCGACGGGAGGTGATGCATAATTCACGTGAGGGGCGTGGCCAATAAACTCAATGTGCTTATGCGCGTGTGAGTGTGTGAGCATGAGTGTGCGTGTGTGTGTGAGCGTGCTACAGACAACAACATAATGCCCCGGCCACACAGCAACTGTCATGATGAAGCGGTCACCAAATGCAGGAGGACATCTAGTGGACAGAAGACAACTCGCAACTAGTATTCGCAGCAAGAATCGGAGTGCAAGTACTGTGTTACGTAGGCCTGGGCTAAATGACGTCAAATATTAATTAAAAGAAAATGAAGATGACACGACTCAGGAGTGAGGTTGAGTAAAGGTGAATTAAATAAAAAAATACTGCAGTTAAAGAATAATTCTGGTGACATTCTATGTTTTTCATACAGTCAACTCGTATTAAAAGACCAAAACAACAACAACTGATCCCTCCTAAATAGAGTGTATACAAAGCCTGGTAAATCTTATTCCTTTTCTATTGTTGTCCAAAAACACATCAATGAGCCACACTGTTGCACTGGGTGACATCCCGAAGAAAGGTCTGTTATTATTTCGTACAGCCCAAGGTGATATTATCGAATGTCTCATTTTGTCCAATTGCCAATCTAAAGCCTGTCTAAAGACTGTCAAGTTACTACGATATAGGAACTCAGCACATTTTTACAATTAAGAAGCCGGAACCATCGCGCACAGTTCCCTGGCTTCACATCATATTTTATTCGTCTTTTGAGCGCGATTCAGTCGACATGGCCAATCACTTCATCCTGCAACATCTGGACATCTGGGCACAGACTTCCTGTCAGGACAGGAAGCAGAATGTGAAGCCGGGGAAACACGTCTCTGGCGGTGCTTCTCAAGTCTCTTAATTGCATCCCAGTTTCCCTCACTTGCGTCCTTTCCTTGTGTCTTAGTCCCTCCCACCAGGGATGCATGGAGGAAACCATGCAAGGAGAGAGGAAGGAGGAAATATGTTTTAAGATACATGAGACGTCCTTTCCTCAGTTGCGTCACGTGAAGTTGCGTCTGTTTCTGATGACGGTGGCTGATGATCACAGCTGGATCAGCTGTCAGTTGGCTTTAACAGCTGGAGAGGCTTTTGATAAGTTTGTGTCTGTTCACATGATCACTGTACTCAATAATAGCAGTGGTGTATAAAGTACCCAAAAGCCATACTTGAATAAAAGTAAAGATACCTTACTGGAAAACGACTCCAGTAAAAGTGAGTCACCTATTACAATACTACTTGAGTAAAAGTCTTAAAGTATCTGATATTTACTGTACTTCAGTATTGAAAGTAAAAGTACAAGTAAATGCTGTTAATAAAAAAGCAAAGGGTCAGAATTTTGAGAATGATGAAGTTTATTCTTTTAAGTGCTGTGGCACCATGACCAAGGACATGGAGTTGTGTTGAACATAATTGGGTTGGCTGTGATCCATCCAGGAGCAACAATGTTCAACATAATATATTGTACATAAGTATACTTTTGCATCTACTATGAACTTATCATCATAATTCTCCGAAAAGCAAGATGACACGATGAAGGAGTTGTAACAGTGCGTTTATAAGTAGCGAGCCTAGCTTGTGCAGCTAACGTCAGCTAACAGCGAACTTCATGCATTCAGCAACATTCATGCAAATATGCTAAACTGGCTGAAATCTGGGAAACTGTCAGGTGGGACATCTGAAGCTATCGGTCATAAAAGAGGAGAGGGACAGAGAGAGAGAGGAATCAGAGAGGTGCGTTGGGGAGACCGGGAGAAGAAATCGAACGGGAGTCAGAGGAAGATGAGACTGAGGAAGGAGGAAGGGATTGCACAGACAAATCGGGAGCACATCGGCCCATCGCGGAGTCAAGGTAAAAAAGAGGAAACGAGGGTGAGCATCAGACTGGGAAAAAAAAGATTGAATATGATGAAAAGTATGTGTGTCTGGGCTTCACTTGGATTGGCAACGCAGATTCCCCAAAGCCACAGTGCGTGGTGTGCAGTGAGGTTCTGGCTAACAGTCTGAAGCTCTTATTTACGTCGCCACCTGAACACCAAGCATGCCAGTGCAAGTCAAAAGCCTTTATATCGAAATTGGAGGAGTTACAAAACAGCCAAAAACAACTGCAGTCTCATTCATGTGTTGGGTCTATAAATGACGCACTACGGGCTTCATATCTGGTTACAGAATAGCGAGAAAGGGGCTACCGCACACAATCGCCGAAGACGTGAGCTTGCCAGCTGCCAGAGAGATGGTGGAATGTATGATTGGAGAGAAAGATGCAAAAAAGTTGGACATGATGCCGGTGTCCAACAACACTGTGTCGCGCCGCATCGATGCTTTGTCCGAAGACATCCTGGCTGCATTAGTCGCTCATTGATTGTAAATTAAATGTGATAATCTGCCTCTGAGCCTGTGCGTGTGTGCTCGCATCCGTATTGCTCTTTAAAAGTGACGCCTTGTGTAACTGAAAGTTATTGAAACTTTGTTGCAGTGTTTCAGGGCGTTTTCACACCTTCAGTTCGTTTGCTTTGTTGCAGTTGCTCCTTTGTTCGGTTTGTGTTCACACTGCAACATTTAACAGCGGACTAAATCTTGTAAACAAATGCCACGCGCGAGCATACTGTTCTCTCATTGGTCCGATTCTTATGCGGCTATGAAGGCTTAAAAGGCTCTGTTGCTTTTTTAAAATTATTATTAAGGGGGGGGGGGTGCGCGAACCCGGTCGGGATGTAGAAGGGGGTGCGCGGCCTAAAAATTTTGGGAACCGCTGGACTAGAGGATGAAGAGGCCAATGCATAATATTGTGTTCAGCAAAAAATATCCACTTGATGCATCAGGTCAGTGTTGTGAGAAAGGACACCTGCCTTGTAAACTCCTATGGGCCTGATTTGAACACAATAGACAAAGGTTTTGCTCAAGCTGAATCTGCAATTGGGCGACTGCTACCATCATAACTCCATCTGATCATCCACAACATGACTCAAATATCAAAACATGATCAATACTAAAGCAGCAACCCAGTCATTACTTGAAACTGAAAAATGTCCTGTTCATCTTCAAAAGAAGTTGGTTTTCAAAATTGCAAGAATTACCCGTTTTCAAATCAAAGATACCAATATAACCAAAAGAGACGGTATGAAAAGTTTGGGCTTTCACTTATCTAAAACAAAAACATTTCCCCCAATCAGGACACTGGCTGGAGGAACCTGGACCAGCTTTCGAGTCTTAAAACCCACAATTTACCTGAAAGGCATCACACACGTACACACCACAAGACCGGAGCACAGAGGTCGAAAGGCTGTTACCGGGACAACCGTTACCACATTCCCTGTTGGTCTTAAGGTTAGGTCACCTTCGCGTTCTGGGTTAGATTCTTGGTCAGGGAACATCATTTATTGAATAAAAGAAGCTGTTTGATTAACAGCTTTGAGCAAGACGCTTCACTGTGCTTTCGTACTTTACCACCAGCAATGTCATGCATTAAAAGAGTAACACCTTTATTTAACAATAAGGGGGGAAACAGCAACATGAAAGAAACCATTGACCAGTTTAAATATGCACACCATGCACTGGCCTGGGAGTATAATCCATCCACCACCACGTAAATACAAACCCGCAACCACAAGCAGCCTGCTCGGCAGTGGAGGGAAACAAGCATCAATATTGTCACTTCTGTCAGAATCAGTAGCCAAGTGCTCGGCTTTAATCAATCCTTTACCTTTTGGCGGTGGCACACTTTGTGTAGACTGCTGCTGCTCTTTGCTCTTGAGGCTTAAGCACCCAGGTAGCCAAAATGACCTGGCCCAGATCGGGCATAAGCCCGGCACGCCGGAAGAACCGCGTCGGGCCGGGTCCGGTTGCCGACTCGTCTGAGACTCGGCATGAATGACGCCCCAGAATCGTCACAGTCATTTTGTAAATAGTGGAAGCAATGTCGAGGATATCTACCAGGGAGAGGAAAGTCCAGCGACATTTTTGGAGGCGGATGGACAGGAGGAGACAGAATGACTGGATGTGTGAGGAGTGCAAGGTTGGGCTCTGTCTTCAGCTGGAAAGGAACTGCTTCAGGGACTACCCTGGAGCTAAAAAACGCCTCGACATGGACAAATATAACAGCCTGTAGCATGGACACTGAAAGCTCTCTCGGCAAACAAAACAGTTTGAGAAGATGTAAATCTCTAAAGTCATGTTCATGTACAATTTACAAAGAGAAACTTGATGAAATTCAAATCCGTTTATTTACTTTTTTGATCACACTGTTTTAAGCATTTATAACATATACAGTATTAAAAGGGTAACATTTAATTACAATGAAAACACAAACAACTGCCAAACAACACCACACCGTGGTAGAGAAGTTGTCACTCCGGCATTGGCTTCAAATGCCAATCTTCAAACCCGGAGGTTGCAGCCTGGTAGAAACAGAGACAAGAAAGAGAGTTGTGAGATCTCACAAGTTACAAAACACAAATGGTAAATCTATCAATAACATTGCAAATCGTTCTCACTCCTTATGCATCAAATATCGTGTCTGTATATAATGTAATAAAATGTCTGACACCAGCAACGCCTGTGCGACACACTGTATGTGAAGCACCAGGCTTCCAACACAAACTTGTTTTCTTTTTTTGTATAAGACACGTATGCATGTAATGAGCGTCCCTGACACATCCAAAACTGACACTAGAGGGGAACGTACAGTCATTGTTTGAAGCTTAGTAGCACTGACTGCGGTATTTGACACATTGGGGTGAGAATGTGTTGAGTATTGAAAGCACACTTACTAAGACTGTGGTTCAGGGGCCGCTTGCCTCAAGGCCCGCTCTCTTCTCCCTCCATCTCGATCGGATGCCAGCTGGAGCCATCGCTTTATAAAGCGCTCTGTTTCTCCATCACTTGCATTTGCTGTAACAGAATTGAGACGGACTGATTCTTTAAAAGGAAGAGATACACCGGTCACTGGCCATGTTCATTAAAAACTAGTCAAGTCAATCACATCAAAGTGCTATACTGTATGCTTTACATCAAAATAGACCCTAAAAGGACCAAAAGGAGTTTAAGAAACGTATAATGTAATAAATTCAGTGCATAGTGTATCGTGTTGTGTCTGCCATATGAATAGAATAACATGTAAACTATAAAAAGTGATGAACCTTGTAAACGTTTGATATCTAAATACCCTATTTAGAGCTCAGACATGTTGAAAACTGGTATGTTGAGAGTCGAAAAGTAGAAATAATTAATTTCTAGTAATTAATTTCTTGGTGACTGCACTTATTACTACTACTCAATGCTGTGGAGCACTTCTGAATAGTGTTTAAAATGCATTGAAATAATCTTAATTTTATTTAAAAATCGTCTTCTATTTCATCCTTACTGACCGCCAGAGGCAGTGCTTAACACTGAATGTATTCCGTCTCGCGCATGCGCAGGTCGAATATTTATATCAACAAAGTCACGTGTGACCTCGGATGACCACCGTCATCTATAAGTTCCGGTGTCATCCTGAGCTCAGTCCTTTTTTCTTCTCGCGTCGCAGGTTAGCTACCATGGTAGCTTAAACAAGGATGTGTCTACGATCAAGACATATTAGAGCTCGTCGCTGTAGCCTTGTGACTACCGGTCGGAGTTGCGGTTCTCTCGCCCTCCAAAGGCTGCGACGAGCTGTCCCTCTTCGGAGGGAACGGTGTGTTCGCCGTTCGGACATCGAGCCCCGGACTGGTGGACGCCCCTATCATCGGTCGTCACCAGTCTGATAAGGGTCAGCTAAGTCGTGATGACAGCAATCGGTAAGATCGATTAACATTGTTTTCTATAACAGTTGTTTGTTCCACGGTTGGCAGAGCGCTTCCGCTCTAGTAATCGAGTGGCGCGCTAACGAGAGCGTAGAATTACGCTGTCGGCCCGCCCTTCACAGTGTTACGGCTATCACAGTTAGCAGAGTGTTCCTGCTCAGGCAAACTTTGTGAGACACTAGTCCGCATTGGCGTTGTGTACATGGAGATTTAATCTTTACATCTGACGTAATTCGCAGTTAGCAGTGTCTTCACTCAGGCTAACTTGGATGCTAGCTGGGACTGCGTCCATCAACTTTGTAAACCTTACGGCTGTCACAGTTAACAGAGCGTCCCCGCTCAGGTTAACTCAGTGGGAAACTAGCTAAACAAAGCTGATACTGGGACTGCGTCCATCAACTTTGTATCCTTACGGCTGTCACAGTTAACAGAGCTGTCACAGTTAACAGAGCGTCCTCGCTCAGGTTAACTCAGTGGGAACTAGCTAAACAAAGCTGATACTGGGGCTGTAGCCATCAACTTTGTATCCTTACAGCTGTCACAGTTAACAGAGCGTCCCCGCTCAGGTTAACTCAGTGGAAAACTAGCTAAACAAAGCTGATACTGGGACTGCGTCCATCAACTTTGTATCCTTACAGCTGTCACAGTTAACAGAGCGTCCCCGCTCAGGTTAACTCAGTGGAAAACTAGCTAAACAAAGCTGATACTGGGGCTGTAGCCATCAACTTTGTATCCTTACAGCTGTCACAGTTAACAGAGCGTCCTCGCTCAGGTTAACTCAGTGGGAAACTAGCTAAACAAAAGCTGATACTGGGACTGCGTCCATCAACTTTGTATCCTTACGGCTGTCACAGTTAACAGAGCTGTCACAGTTAACAGAGCGTCCTCGCTCAGGTTAACTCAGTGGGAAACTAGCTAAACAAAGCTGGTACTGGGGCTGTGGCCATCAACTTTGTAGCATTACAACGATCACAGTTAGCGGAATGTGCTCGCTCAGGCTAACTCGGTGAATGCTAGTTATACTAAATCAACATTGAGGTTGTGCATTACGGCTGTCGAGTTCGCTCCGGCTAACTAGACTAAGCTAATACTCGGTGTGTCCATTGATTGTTGTAAACATTATGGACATATCGGTGGCGGATATCAGTTAGCAGAGTGCCCTCGCTCAGGCTAACTGGTAGCACACCAAGAGTTACAGCACCTGTCCAAGTGGAGAGTGTCCTCGCACTGTAAGGACTGTGGTTTTTTTTGTCCGTTTTCACAGTAGCAGAGTGCTCTCGCTCAAGCTAACTGGTGGGGCACCAATATCTGCAGCAACTATCCGAGTGAAGAGTGTCCTCGCTCCCCTCTCACTATGAGGACTGTTTTCCTGACCTGTTCCGCAGTGGCAGAGTGCTCTCGCTCAAGCTAACTGGTGGGACACCAATATCTGCAGCAACTAGCTTAGTGAAGAGTGTCCTCGCTCCCCTCTCACTATAAGGACTTGCCTGGCCTGTTTCCACAGTGGCAGAGTGCTCTCGCTCAAGCTAACTGGTGGGACACCAATATCTGCAGCAATTAGTTTAGTGAAGAGTGTCCTCGCCCCTCTCACTATAAGGACTTTGCCTGACCTGTTTCCACAGTGGCAGACTGCTCTCGCTCAAGCTAACTGGTGGGACACCAATATCGGCAGCAACTATCTTAGTGAAGAGTGGCCTCGCTCCCCTCTCACTGTACGGACTGTGTTCTGTTTTGTCCGTTTTTTACGGTAACAGAGTGCTCTCGCTCAAGCTAACTGGGGGGACACTAATATCTGCAGCAACTATCTTAGTGAAGAGAGTGGGCTTAGAGAGTGCCCTCGCCCCTCTCACTATAAGGACTTTGCCTGACCTGTTTCCACAGTTGCAGAGTGCTCTCGCTCAGGCTAACTGGTGGGTCACCAATATCCGCAGCGGCTGGCTAAGGGAAGAGTGTCCGAAGGATCACTCGCCACTGACTGCCCCCTGCCTGTTCTCTTAACATTCAGCAGAGCGCTCCCGCTCGGACTGATTTGGAATTCCGCATAAACTAGTGGGACAAGGGTTCCACCAGAATCGCGGCCATGTTAAACTCTCCCGGCTGTAGGACCTGTATAGCTCCTCTTCAGCCGGAGGACGGCCCTGACCTCTTGCCCTAGCAGGGAGAACCCAGGCAGGACCTGCGGCATCACGCCTTGAGCAGTAAGGTCTGCTAGGCTGGCCGAAGTGGAACACCTGATGCGGGAGGGCTACCTCCCCCTGTCAGGGCAGCTGAATCCAGACCAACCTACCCTGGTCATTTGTATGGCGCTTGCACGCCGGGCATACACAGCAGCTGGAACATCCACCTGTGAGTGCCTTCTTCAGGCACCTTCCCGCCCTCACCACCTTTTCTGTTCCTCCCTCCGAGGAATATCTGAGGGAGTTGCGTGCATGGTGGAGACACCAGGGCTCTCTCCCGCCTTACATCAGACCATGCAGGAGGTGGCAAATCTGGCCTTGCACGTATGCCAGCCAGTTAGACGACTATGGCGTCCATCAGTTTCCCCTGAGGAGACTCTGAGGCCCGATGCCAGGTGCCCCCGACCCAATGTCGGGGCAAAGATGACCTGCTATCCAGGGCTTAGGACACAGCAGCGCTGTGCACCGTATCGACAACTCCCTCTCCCACCTCATGCTTTCCCTCGCAGATTCTCTGCAGCGGGCTACTTCGACGCTTCTGCTCAGTGATGCTTCATTGCAGGCGTTTGCGCTCATATCGAGGGAACGTGGATGTATGATGTCCACCCTGGTTCAGACTCGCCGCCAGGTTTGGCTGGCGCAGTCACCCCTATCTGAGACATGTAGGAGGACCCTCCATACTGTCCCAGTGGTGCCTGGTGAGCTGTTCGAGTCAGCTGCTGTACAGGCGCTTCAGCGGACTGTTAGAGCTAGCCAGACCTGGCAGCAGTTCTCTGGTCTTTGCAGGGACATGCCTGCACCCCCAGACCTAGGGGTCCCATTTTTGGCCCACAAGGCCGTTTCTCAGCCTCCAGCTTACCCTAGTAGCGCAACAGGCCTCGGCGTCCTGCTGAGAGGCCGGACCGCTACCTATACAACCCTACTTACGTCCCCGTCCCCCCCGGCAGGGGTGCCAGGAGATGTCTCCAGGCCGGCTGTCAGGGTTCTTTCTCCCATCAGCGGATTTCCAAGGGAGAGTGGTTCACGTCTATCGACGCCTGTTCCCATGGTGCATCACCACAACTTTCAGTCCTGGGTGCTTCCATTCGGACTCTCCCATCTCCCCATGGGTGTCCACAGTGTGTTACTGCTGTCCTTTCCCCCTGCAATCGCAGGGCGTGAACATACTGCCGTACTTAGACGACTGGCGGACCTAGGCGCCGTCCCGGCTTCAGGCGCCACAGGACACTGCTCGCCTTCTCTCACGTGGCCCGGTAGGCCTCAAGGTGAACATGGAGAGGAGCTACCTGAGCCCTTCTCAGAGCATAACCTTCATTAGGGTGGCCCTATGAGGGCCTGTCTGTCGCCCCAGTGCGGATGGCTGAACAGCCTTCACTTGGATGCCAAGTGGCACAGATACAGGGCGATAATATTATCGAAACAGTGTCTATTCATCTATTCACTATCCCCATGGAGGGAGTGCATATCTGGCGAACAGTGTCCCAGGAACCGAGCCCCAGGGGCTCGGTTCCATTCCACCAGGAGATTGTCACAACAGTTACCTGCCTCTCAAGGCGGGTGCAGGGTGACAGAACGGGACAGCCTGGGGGCAGTTGTCTGCTGAAAGACCGCAGGTCCAGGTTCTAGAGCTAGCGCTCGAGCACTTCCTTCCATGTTTGAAGGGAAAGCATGTGCTTGTCCGGTGGACAGCACCTCTGCTGTGATTTCCCATGAACTATCGATGGGGCACCAGATCTGCAGAAGTTGCTACGGGGATCACCGTGGCCTTCTGACTTGGGAGGCCCCTCGCCTGACCAGCCTGTGGGCAATGTACCCACCAGGAGAATGGAACAAGGTTGTGGTTTTCCTGTACCGTTACAAGCCTCCACCGGGAGAGTGGCGGCTGCATCCAGACGTGTCGACCCACTGCCCCCACTGGGTCTCCCTGACGGAGAGGACCAGCCCTCTGGGTCAAGATGCCCTGGCTCACACGTGGCCAGAGGATCTTCTTTATGCCTTTCCACCAGTCCCTCTGCTTTTGCTATAAGCTTGTCAGAGTTCTTCCCCGACAGGAGGGATCTCCTGTCGCAACTAGAGGGTCGGATTTGGCATTCCAATCCCTGCCGCCTTCAATTAGGGGTCACGGGAGGGCCCGACCGGATGCTGAGTGGCTGCATAGAACCAGTCTGACGGACTATTCTGAATGCCAGTGCGCGGTCTACCTGCCTGCAGTACAAGAAACAGGTGGAAGCTGTTCTCCGACTAGTGTGCGGCTCAGAACAAGGTCCCAGTACAGCGCCCCGTGCCTACTGTACTGAGTTTCTACAGTCCCTCCTGGATAAGGGCCGGTCTCCCCTGCATGGGACCTACCCTTGGTACTGGACAGCTTATGCTTGTCCTTTTGAACCCCTGGCACAGGCGGAGCCTAGATGGCTATCAGCAAGACGGTTTTCTCCTTGCTGTCAATTCAGCTCAATGTGGGGGCGAGCTGCATGCCCTATCAGTGGAAGAATCATGTCTGAGGTGGAACTCAGATGGCTTGGGTGTCACTTTCTGGCCTAAGGCAGTGTTTCTCCCAAGGGGGTGGATACGTTCACATATAAACCGGCCTATCCAGCTGGCAAAGTTGACCCCCCCCTCCCCCATCGGGAGAGGAGAGGTCAAGGCTGCTGTGCCCAGTGTGGGCCCTCAGAGCTTATATGGAAGCCACCGCCTGCATAGTCAGTTATGGTGAGCCTAAGAAGGGCTGTGCTCCTTTTTAAAAAAAAAAGGAAAAACGGCACCTGTCCCACTGGATAGTGGAGGCCATTGCCGATACATACAAGGCGAGCGGCTGCGCTCGGCCATCCGGGGTGAAGGGTCACTACCAAGAGTGTCTCCACACCGAGGGCAAGCCTGAGTGGTGTGCCTGTGGGGGATACATGTGCGGCGGCCTCATGGGCATCACCGAGCACATTCACCAAACACTACAGAGTTAACGTTGCCGACCCTCACCCACTGGGGAGGGTTCTTGGCCAATTTTCTCTGCCGGAGCTATAAGGGGTAGTTACTGTGCTTCCTCGTGACTCTTTTGGTATAAGTCATCCAGTGTTAAGCACTGCCTCTGGCGGTCAGTAAGGATGAAATAGAACGAAAGTTACGAACGTAACTACGGTTCTATGAATCCTGGATGACCGCCAGAGTTCTTGGTCACTCGGAATCCCGTGAACTCGCGAGAAGATTCCATAGGACTGAGCTCAGGATGACACCGGAACTTATAGATGACGGTGGTCATCCGAGGTCACACGTGACTTTGTTGATATAAATATTCGACCTGCCCATGCGCGAGACGGAATACATTCAGTGTTAAGCACTGCCTCTGGCGGTCATCCAGGATTCATAGAACCGTAGTTACGTTCGTAACTTTCGATTTATTGATGTATTGACAGACTAGTGTCTGTTAAGTGTTAAAGATTCAGAATGAAAGAAACCAATAAATACTGACTCGAAACAACATCTTTCAAACCAAGGGACTCAAAGCCTGTTTTTCCATTCACCCCCCTCCAGTTGATTGTCTTTGCCAATGTGTTTGACACCATTTTGCCAAGGACTCCAGACTGTCTCTTTAATGGTCAACCCCCCAACAAGGCTAAAATAGGTGACCTGAAAGACAAAAATTAAAAAATAGGCAAACCCGAAAACAAGTAAGTATGATAAATTACAAAAGATTAACTAATAACGCAGGGCACATAGACAAAAACATTTTTTTGGTAATATTAACATAGAGGAACTCCAGTATATATATAACATCCAAAAATTCCACATCTGTCACATAAATTTGGTAAGACTTGACAAAAGTAGAGTAATATTGGCTTATAATTTATCTCCACACACATGTAGTTTTTGTAAAGGTCAGTATAGTCATGTTGGAATACTAAAATAAAATAAGTCACAAACTAAAGGGTCAAATATAAATGTAAGGGTCAATGGCAAGCCTCAATCGTATTAGTCATGAAAGAAGACATACTTCATTGTCTCATAAGATATCAACATGCAAAATGTTAGTCTCCCAATTTCTCTTTGAAATCTGTATCCACCGATATCTTCGTCTCCACCTGACGAAGGTCTTCCAGAGTACACAGTGGAAATCCTGACACATCTGGTAGTTCGGCTACGCGGCTCTGGCTCTGAAGCTGCAGCAGTATAACTTTTTGCTGCTCCAGCTGTGTCAGGATCTCATGAAGGATTGCTAAAAAATAGATTGCAACACAAACCGATATGCCTTGATTATTTAGAGATGCGGCACAACAGAAAAGACAGCAATTACTGTGTCCCAAACCAATTACCGCCAACTCTGTTGTGTGTGTGTGTTGTGGTACACTTGTTTAACTTTTTAACACTTTTGTTGCAGTCAAAGGATGTAGTTATTTCATTTTCATGTAACTTTTAACGTCACAGTCTCTGCTCCACACTCAATCATATTTTCAAATTCCCGATCACTGTCAACAACATTTTTCTCTGAACTGTCAATGGGATCAAATGCCTCAGTAACGCAGCTTTGAAAGTTACAGAGTGTTTACAGACGCTTATTGACGGTGGATGCTGACTTTCTACGCAGATTAGAGGACTCAATGTAGTCAGAGTAACGCCCAGTCATTGTGAACAGATGAAAGTACAAAAATAATTCAAACCGTAAGAGGACCAGCTAAGTGATTGAAGGTAGTCACTGGGAACTCTATAAAGATGGCTGCAAAACTGTAGAGTCTGGAAAGACACAAATGACAAAGTGTTTGGTGAACAACAAAAATCTTGTTGTGATTTATGTGCCCTGGAAAAACAGTTTGTGATTTAAATTTCTAAATTAAGTATTCTCATTCGACATTGATATTATACAGTTCATACAATTCACAATACGTCTCTGAGCTCTTGTATAAAGGTACTTCATTTTTATATATACATACACATGTTTTTTATTTACAAGCCATTGAGGTGGAACACTGTGCATGCATGCATCAATAATACTGTGCTATCTTTAGTATATTAAAACATTTTTATTTAAGGTCAGGCATTACTGACCATGTTGTCTTTACTATCAGCTGTAAAGTCTGCATTATTACGGAGGAAGCAGCTGTTATAGAGTGGTCTCGTGTGACGTCACAGTTTTAGCTGTCGGCCATGTTGGAGTACACACAAAGCCACTGGCATGCACGGCTGAGTCGCATAACCTATCGATCATGGTGAACTTTTGTGCTGTCTTTGGTTGTGGCAGCAGAGCTGATAGAGACAAGAAACCATTCTTTCGTTTGCCAGCGGTCATTACACATCAAGGAAATGACACGAAGGAGCTATCCAAGCGACGTCGCCAGAAATGGCTGTCACGCATCTCTCGAGATATAAAGGAATGGAATTTGGCGTACACTAGAGTATGTGCGGATCACTTTATAAGTGGTCAGTGATTTTATTTACTAATTCGTTTGTGAACAGTATTTAATGAAGGAAATATAAATGAATCCGATAAGACTACTTCGGTAAAATTGTATTTCAATGTTTATTACAAACTGTTTCAGGTAAACCCTCTACTCTCCAAGATGCCGATAATCCAGACTGGTCTCCGTCTCTAAAACTTGGACATGAGAAGGTTACCGAAGCTTCATCGGCCCGTGACAGCAGTCGGTACCAGAGACGTGTCGAGCGTGTACAACAGGCGAAACACATAGATGCAGCCTCAGCATTGCTTGATATGAGTTTAACGTCGGATCATGCATATGACAGCCCACCAGCATCAGAGGATGAGGACGAGGATAAGAATAACCAAGCCAACCAGACAGACCTCGTGGGGCCACGATTGCAGCAATGCAAGCTGAGATGCAGCGCCTACTCTCGGAAAATCTGAATTTGAAAAAGGAACTTTCCGATGAACGATTCATGTTTGATTCAGAATGTTTCGAAAATAGTGATGAAAAAGTGAGATATTATACTGGCCTGCCGGACTTCTCAACCCTGTAAATTCTACACCATTTTATAGAACCACACATCCCATATTCTACTTGTGTAAGGACTGGGGGTGTTCACGAGATACGTGTAGATGTTGGCGTAGTTTACCGATGGAAGATAAGTAGGATCGGCACTGAAACGATCTGCACTCATCGTATAGGGATCCAAATTACCAATAACCTTCAATTTGGCCAGGTAGCGAACCTTTGATGCACTATCCAGTGATTCAAAGTATGGTATTTTCGCCGCACTTCCTTGTTTACTCGCCGCCATGTAGGATCTGTATGTACTCCAACATGGCGGACAGACCTCGTAACTAAGGAGATCGTGACGTCGGTGAGACCACTCTATTGGAGCGAGCAGCGTGTCCAGCGGCGTAATCAGACCTACGGAGCGGCCGTCTGAAGTCACGTTAGCGGCTTTGAGCAACTAATCTACTTCCTGTTTACACCGGCACCCACCCTCATGCCCACTGTATGTGTATGTTTGTTTTGAGCGGGTTTGGCGCGTCAGAGTTACTCCTGGTATTTAATCAGACTCCTGATATTGTCTGTTAAATGAAGCTTTATTTTTCTTGGAAGAGGTAACCTATCACGTGAGCGAGACATGTGTCGGGCGGATGAAATTGCGAGAGAATCCGGTCAATTTTCAAAATAAAACTTCTTTCAGACTAATCAATAAAACAGAAATTATATAATATTTATTCTTTCTGTGCGGCCCGGTACCAAATGATCCACGGCCCGGTAGCGGTCCGCGGCCCGGTTGGGGACCACTTATTTAGAAAACGTTTAAAACAATAACGTATTCGTTTGGATGTCGACTCGAGAGCCGCAACAGAGGGGCTGCAGAGCCGCATGTTGCAGCTCCCGAGCCGTTGCCGATCCCTGGATGAATCGAGCCGCTAAATAAAAAGTTAACCCTGTAGTTTATGTGGAAATCACTGTACTAGCTGGTTTCAACTCGAAATGACATAACCTTAGTGTAATTAAAACAAGCATTCATTGAATATTATGCATAGTATTCTCATGACACGGTTAGATAGCTTGCTACAAGCGCGGTTAACGTTCCCTGTTGAATATACACGGGGCAGGTGGACGAATTGAGCTTCTTTCAAAAACGAGTATTTGATATCTAAATGTGTTAAATACCTCCCACCATATTAGAACAATTTGATAATGCTTGCACTTCCCACAAATGCGGATGTCGGTGGAGGAAAAAAGAGAAATTGCAGGAACGTGGTCCAGATCCTTTTATACCCTCAGAGGAGCGACACTGAAAAGCTGAAGAACAGGTTTTCGGCCAACGACCCCTCGTCAGTTTGGAGAGGCCTGGAAGTACTCACCAACTACAGGAGACCATCCCCCCCCACTGAGGCCAACCACCAACTGGCTGACGACCTGAATGCCTTCTCCTGCAGGTTCGATAAGCCTACCCTCACCCCCCCACCTGCCCCATCAAACAACCATCTACACCCCCTGCCTCCTCATCTCTCCCAACCGTCCCCCCACCGGCACTGAGGATCTGCGAAGAGGATGTGAGTCAGCTCTTTCACAGACAGAAGATCAGGAAGGCACCAGGTGTCACGCGAGTTCACAGATAGGACCCAAAAGCAAGACCACAGGAGACAGAAGTGAATGTTCAACAGGTTTTATTTATAGACAGGTGGGTGCAGGTGTGGAGCCCGTGGTCCGACACCCGAGTGGCAGATCGACGGTGTGAGTCCCGTGGCTCGACACCGGAGGCCTGGCAGCTTGACGGCGATTGTAGTCCGTTTAACCCCAGGCGGGTAGAGCGACAGATCGACGGTGTGAGTCCCGTGGCTCGACACTGGAGGGCTGGTGAGTTGACGGCGTGAAGTCCCGTGGCTCGATACTGGAGTCGACAGAGTGTAATCCGTAGACCACAACTAGAGCAGAGCGGCGGAGCGCATCCACAAACACAAGGAGGGCAGAGCGGCGGAGTGTAATCCACAGACACAAGGAGGGCAGAGCGGCGGAGTGTAATCCACAGACACAAGGAGGGCAGAGGATGCCACGGGGTTTCAGCCGGTTAAAGACGGTACGACCTGACACTCCCAGACTGCAGGGCCAGAGCTTATATAGTGGCAGGATACTCATTAAGGGGCCCTGAGTCTGGTGTGTCAGGCTGCAGGAGGTGATCAGCTTGAGTGTCCTCAGCCGTGCACGATTAAGGGTGCGGCCCTGGGAGGTGTCTGAAGGCAGAGGACAAACAGAGCACATGGTACACCACAACAGACAGGGGAATGACAGGACACATGAGGAGAGGAGATCAGGGGACACACACACCGGGTCAGACAGGGATCCTGGATCCTGACAGTACCCCCCCCTTAAGGAACGGATTCCAGACGTAACACAAGACACCACACCGGGCGGGTGGAGGGGGTCCGGAGGAGGGATGTCCCCACAGCTACAAGGCCGACTAGGGTGGGCGGCGGGGGTCCGGAGGAGGGGTGACAGGATCTGACCCGCCACGGGGCCGCCGAAGAGCGTCGGCCACCGGTGCTCCGGCGGACGGCCGGGAGGGCAGAAGGGCTCCGGACACGGGTGCTCCGGCGGACGGCCGGGCGGGCGGAAGGGCTCCGGACACGGGTGCTCCGGCGGACGGCCGGGCGGGCGGAAGGGCTCCGGACACGGGTGCTCCGGCGGACGGCCGGGCGGGCGGAAGGGCTCTGGAGAATAGGATGCTGGTGCCGCAGTGGCAGGTACTGGAGGTCTCTGCTGCTCCGCGACGGCAGCGGGCACTGGAGGTCGCTGCTGCTCAGAGACGGCAGCGGGCACTGGAGGTCGCTGCTGCTCAGAGACGGCAGCGGGCACTGGAGGTCGCTGCCGCTCAGAGACGGCAACTGGAGGTCGTTGCGCCTCTGGGACGGCGGCCGGGTGTGGGAGAGGCTGCGGCACGGAGGCGGCGACAGGAACTGGAGCGGACTGCGGCGCTGAGGCGGCAGGAACTGGAGCGGGCTGCGGCGCTGAGGCGGCAGGAACTGAAGCGGGCTGCGGCGTAGAGGCGGCAGCGGCAGGAACTGGCGTAGAGGTGGCAGCGGCAGGAACTGGAGCTGGCGCTGCGGCGGCAGGAACTGGAGCGGGCTGCGGCGTAGAGGCGGCAGCAACTGGAGCTGGCGCTGCGGCGGCAGGAACTGGCGTAGAGGCGGCCGCGGCAGGAACTGGAGCTGGCGCTGCGGCGGGAACTGGGACTGCGGCGGCAGGAACTGGAGCTGCGGCGGCAGGAACTGGAGCTGCGGCGGTAGGAACTGGAGCTGCGGCGGCAGGAACTGGCGCTGCGGCGGCAGGAACTGGAGCTGGCCCTGCGGCGGCAGGAACTGGAGCTGCGGCGGCAGGAACTGGAGCTGCGGCGGCAGGAACTGGAGCTGCGGCGGCAGGAACTGGAGCTGGCCCTGCGGCGGCAGGAACTGGAGCTGGCCCTGCGGCGGCAGGAACTGGAGCTGGCCCTGCGGCGGCAGGAACTGGAGCTGGCCCTGCGGCGGCAGGGCCAGAGAGCGGCTCTGGCTCCGCGGCCGCGAGGTCCGGGGATAGCTGCGGCTCCGAGACCACAGCTGGGACTGGAGGTCGCTGCTGATCTGGGACGGCAGCGGCGGGAACTGGAGGTCGCTGCTGCTCCGGGATGACAGCGGCGGGAACTGGAGGTCGCTGCTGCTCCGGGACGGCAGCGGCGGGAACTGGCGGTCGCTGCTGATCTGGGACGTCAGCGGCGGGAACTGGAGGTCGCTGCTGCTCTGGGACGGCAGCCGCGGGAGCTGGAGGTCGCTGCTGCACTGCGACGGCAGCGGCGGGACCTGGAGGTTGCTGCTGCTCCGGGACGGCAGCGGCGGGAACTGGAGGTCGCTGCTGCACTGCGACTGCGGCGGCCGGGACTGGAGGTCGCCACGGTATGGAGACAGCGGCGGCCGGGACTGGAGGTCGCCGCGGTACGGAGACGGTGGCGGCCGGGACTGGCGAAAGCTGTGCCGCAGAGGCGGTAGGAACCGGAGCTAGCTGCGGCGAAGAGGTGACAGGAACAGGAGCCGGCTGCAATGCAGTCTGACTACGGGGAGCCGGAGTCGACCGGGCCACTGAGTGTTCCGCTACCCTTGCATGGCTCAGTCTCCGGCTGAGAAGGCGCTTGACCATATACTCAGAGTTCCCCAGAGGGTCAAAAACTCTCATCAGAGCAGTCACAAAGTCCACATACCCCACAGTATTAGGCTGGTCGCTGCTCACTGTGTACATGGCCCAGTCCAAAGCCCTTCCCCGCAGTAAGCAGACCACGTAAGACACCTTGGACCTGTCTGAGGCGAAAGTCAGGGGCTGTCGGTCAAACACCCGTTGGCATAGCAACAGGAAGCCTTGACACTTCCCCAGTGTTCCATCATAGGGACTCGGAGCCGGCACGGGGGATTCCCAGACCGGCGGAGCGAGGACAGGCGGGAATAGTGCGGGTGCTGGAACTGGTGGAGACTTGACTGTCCGGGCTAGTTCCTGCCCGCACCAGCCAACCCGAGAAACCTCAGCAGCGAAACGTCTCATCTCCTCCAGGGAACGTCTCGTCTCCTCCAGCAGCCTGGTAGTGCTGTACAGCGTAGCTGCTCCTGTGGTTGCTGGGTCCCCCTCAGAGACCTCAGCTTCCATGGATTGCAGGGCTTGACGCATCTTCATGAGCCTCTGCTGGTGTGCCTCCAGCTGCGTGCTATATCCGGCCAGCGTAGCTGCTCCTGTGGTTGCTGGGTCCATTATGGTCAGGTCGTTCTGTCACGGGAGTTCACAGATAGGACCCAAAAGCAAGACCACAGGAGACAGAAGTGAATGTTCAACAGGTTTTATTTATAGACAGGTGGGTGCAGGTGTGGAGCCCGTGGTCCGACACCCGAGTGGCAGATCGACGGTGTGAGTCCCGTGGCTCGACACCGGAGGCCTGGCAGCTTGACGGCGATTGTAGTCCGTTTAACCCCAGGCGGGTAGAGCGACAGATCGACGGTGTGAGTCCCGTGGCTCGACACTGGAGGGCTGGTGAGTTGACGGCGTGAAGTCCCGTGGCTCGATACTGGAGTCGACAGAGTGTAATCCGTAGACCACAACGAGAGCAGAGCGGCGGAGCGCATCCACAAACACAAGGAGGGCAGAGCGGCGGAGTGTAATCCACAGACACAAGGAGGGCAGAGCGGCGGAGTGTAATCCACAGACACAAGGAGGGCAGAGGATGCCACGGGGTTTCAGCCGGTTAAAGACGGTACGACCTGACACTCCCAGACTGCAGGGCCAGAGCTTATATAGTGGCAGGATACTCATTAAGGGGCCCTGAGTCTGGTGTGTCAGGCTGCAGGAGGTGATCAGCTTGAGTGTCCTCAGCCGTGCACGATTAAGGGTGCGGCCCTGGGAGGTGTCTGAAGGCAGAGGACAAACAGAGCACATGGTACACCACAACAGACAGGGGAATGACAGGACACATGAGGAGAGGAGATCAGGGGACACACACACCGGGTCAGACAGGGATCCTGGATCCTGACACCAGGCCCAGACGGTGTGTCACCCTCCTGCCTGAAAGTCTGTGCTGACCAGCTGGCCCCCATCTTCACAAAGATCTTCAACCGATCACTGGAGCTGTGTGAAGTCCCCTCCTGCTTCAAACGCTCCACGATCATCCCGGTCCCCAAGAAATCCTCCATCACAGGATTAAATGACTCCAGGCCCGTCGCCCTGACGTCTGTGGTCATGAAATCCTTTGAAAGACTGGTGTTGACCCATCTGAAGAACATCACAGGACCCCTGCTGGACCCCCTGCAGTTTGCTTACCGTGCAAACAGGTCGGTGGATGATGCAGTCAACATGGGACTGCATTACATGCTGCAACACCTCGACTCCCCAGGGACATATGCAAGGGTTATGTTCGTGGAATTCAGCTGTGTGTTTGGATCGGCCATACGAGCTATATATATATACACACTTTTTTCTCTTGGATATATATTTATACTTGTCTTATAGCAAAATGTTTATACCTACATCCGTTCTACTTTTTTTGCTGCCCTTTTTGATTCTTTATACATATATTTTTCTTGTTTATTGTAAATTTGTGTTTGTACATTGTGTTTGTACATTGAGAGCGGAGTGGAAACCAGAGACAAATTCCATGTATGCGTAAGCACACATGGCCAATAAAGCTGATTCTGATTAACCCGGCTGCCATGTCTCAGCCAGAATAGGCCCGTGTCTACAATGCCAGATTGGGCCCGGATTTGGCAGCCATCAACGGGCCAGAACCTGTTTCAGTGCTGGCTGCCGATTAACCCGGCTGCCATATCTCAGCCAGAATAGGCCCGTGTCTATAATGCCAGATTGGGCCCGGATTTGGCAAAAATGAAATGGGCCAAAGCTGGCTTACATTTGGCCGCATCGAGCCGGAACACAGCCGAGTCAGCCGACACTCAGCCGCAATACGGCCGAGTCCGCTGGCTACCTGGGCAGTTAGCGATGACGTGTCCCACTTTGTGACTCTTTAGTGGGGAGAGGCTGTGGCCATAACACGTAATAGAATAATAAAATAATTGCCGTCTGTGCCATTTTTCTTGATCTCCTAAGTTGAGTGAGCATTTTTCAGGTTAAAAGGCGTTTAAAAAATGGTTATGGTGAAAAGCTGATTCAAAATTGCCATTTTTTTTCTCCGACTATTTGAAGACTGAACATTCACATTTAGACCATATTTCACCGAGATTTGCAATACTGGCTTTCATCTATCAAGAAATGTGGATCCGTTTTTTTAATGAAGCTCCAAAATGACAATATGTTGTTATTAGCAAAGTGTAAAGGATGAAAACTTTCAGTGAAAATGTCAAAACGTTGAATCAACATCGTCGTTTAAAAAAACTTTTCAACAGAAAAATGCTTATCGGCCTTAAAAATATTCATTGAGGTTAAAGATGGAGTATTTATAAAAAATTAAAATAAAATAGAATTTCAAGCCTCTCTCTATAACAGTGATTCTCAACTGGTGGACCCACGTCGCAGGCCTTTGCCTGGAGAAAAATATTCTGTGCTTTTATTTTGAAGGGGATTTTTTATGCAGCAGAGTGCCGTCTATTCACACTCCTTAATATTTGGCGTTAATGCCTTGTAATGCTCATATCAGCAGAGGATAAACTGAAAACTATACCTCTGTCATATGACACGATAAGTAGACGAATTGAAGACATGTCGGATGACATCAAACAACAGACCACAGCTCGAATTTAGTCAAGTGGTCAATTTGCATTACAAATGGCCGAATCTACAGACATAACAAACAAAGCAGTTTTACTCGTTTACGTGAAACACGTGTGGGACGGGGACTTACAGGAACAATTTCTCTGCACAAGAGAGCTCCCTACTATACGACTGCAGAGGACATTTTCAGCTCAGGTTCAAACTGCACCATCTTTTCATGAAATACATTTGAGAAGTTGAAAATTTTCCTCAATTTGGGTCACGGCTTGTCATTGAGGGGTGATGGTGGGTCCCGCAGCCAGACCAGTTGAGAAGCACTGCTCTATAATAATCGTTGCCTATGTTTGTTACGGTGCGTATTGAGCCACTGTCCAATAGAAGAGATCAGATCATTGGCGGATGTCGTAGATGTCAGAAAGGTTTAAGGTGTGCCATGTCTCGGCTGTCACAACAGGGTAAATGTGTGCTCTTTCAAAGCCGTTGAAGTCGCTGGACAAACTAACAGAATAAGCACCCATGTTGTCGATGAGAAGCCAGTCCCCCACATGCAGCTCAGGAATCCAGCAGCTGTTGGTTACTTTGTCATAGCTGCAGCAGGTTGGACCCCAGATAACAGACCGGTATCTCTGCTCTCTGCTCTCAACAACCTGTGTACAGTATAAAATGTGAGGCAGGCTCACATGCATATGTATAAATATATATACACCGTTGGCATTGGACGTAATCATGCGCAATCATCCAATATTGGCTTTCTTATGTGGCGACATTATGTGGTTGATAGTTAACCCGGTGAAGATATGGTTGAAGGTTGCAGTGAGCAGCATCATAGACAACACAACTCAGGGAGCCGTACACTCCATCATTGACGTAGTACGTAATATTTCTGTCAGGGCAGTTGTCATCATCTGAAAAAATGCAAATGATAAAATGGCAAATATGCTATATGTTTATAAAGATGCAACCTGGTATCTGTGGGTCTGCAGAAAGTGATTATCTACAACCCTGCAAGTCATTATGCTCACTCAGAGGAGCAGAGAGCATGGCTGTCTATTGAGGATACATATTTATGTCGTGGTGCATTGCCATGTAGTGCCAACAGACTCCTCTGATAGCTGTCACCTACACTCCTTGTATTTAAAATCAAGACATATTTAAATACAAGCAAAGTTATGTCTTATTACTGGATACGTGTGGCTTCAAAAGACATTACCGATTACTCTTTTGGCAATGACATTCACTGCCAATGTGAAAGCTGATTCCACGTAGTATCGGCCTGGTTCTGCAATAACTTGCACCCCACTGTCAGGTGGGAAGAGTTCATCCAGTGTTCTATTAATGACCTCTGAAAACTATAGGAAAAACACAATGGGTTAACAGCATATTTCACATGTAATACACCTTTTACAAAGTGACCAGTTGCCAGTATCACTGGCAGTAAAGGCAACAAAGGTTTCTGCATGTGTTTCTTTGAAGTACGACCGATGTAATTTAAGAGGCTAAGAATAGAGGATGATAGAGATATCACTCATTTATGATGGAAAGGATGCAGGTGTGTATAATATACATCTAATGGATAAATGGTTGAAAGATCAAGCTTCAGACACTTCAAGCAGTGGTATCCATCATATAATGTAATTTTATGGAGTGTTAGTTAATAATTCCTCAACAAGCTTGTTGGGGTCTGACCATATGGCTTCAATATGTGCTGTGGACAAAGAGAATCAGGCTTTCACTTTGTCAAGCAAAGGTCTCATCCTGATTTGTAGTTTGATAAGAGCAAAGGAATTTCACACTCGGGTGTGAATTCCCCCCCCAAAAAAAACCATGGTAACCGCTGCAATCTCATTGGCCGAAGGCCAAGAGAACCCAGGACCCCTGTGGTTCAACCACTGTTCTATAAAACTGTCTGCTGCCCCCACCTCATTGCTTTTTCCCTTCGACCTCCGTCGAACAGGGAGCACACAACGCTCTCTTCGCCCGGACCTTCGTCCTGGACGCATGAAGATACATCGGCCTCTCCTCCCCCCTCCAGCACGAACGAGGCCACGAGGACGCAACGGCCCTTCTCCCCTACTCAAACCCTGACAGGTCACGAGCCATTTCGCTGGACGAAACAGCCCGCGATAACGAATCTGCTTCAGCGATCCGTTCAGTGCTTTTTGTTTCTTTTTCTTTTGGTGCACACATTCCGGCGAAGGAAAGACGACAACACCTCTCTCCTGACCGATGATTACCGGGAGACCTACGGACCACGTCGTCTCAGCCGAAGTTAGGTCATCCTCCCTGCAGCGAGGATTGATCACGTCTGCGTTTCACTCCCGAGCGAGCTCACGCCACGACGGACCGAAACAGCGCCAGCTCAAACGCCGCGCTGAGAAGCAGCCCCCCCCCCTTCCTCTCGAGGAAACAGGACAACTCTTCCACGAACACTCTTCCCTTGCTCCGAAGCATCTCAAAGTAAGAGTTCATGGCATCTGGGCATAGCTTAGCTTAAATTAACTTAAGTTTAATTCAGGCCATTCATTTATATGTTGATATTCCCGTGTTTTTCTGTGTTTAAGTTACTGTCGTGTGATATTGAGATATCACGCAACTCTTTACGGAGCAGAGAAGCTCCGCTGTATTGGTGTATTAACTATGACTGTTTGCTTGGGATTTATTTGATTTCTTTTCATTTGTTTTATTACACTTCGTGTAGTATTCTCTCCTCATTCAATCAGCTCTGTGAGTGAAGTGTGGAATCTCGGCTATCGTACATAACTGCTGGCAGTTCTACCGACAACGGCACGTTGTGTACGATACGGCCACTTCCCCATTCTCACTACAACGCGGACCGCACGCAGAAGTTTGATTCATGAGCCCCCACCTTTTTCTCTTTCCTCCTCTCACGTAACACACACAGCTCCTAGCTCTACCCCTGGGGAACCCCGTTCAAACGAGCGCCTCACATCACGTGCTGCCCAGGCACACGTGATTACATACAGCAGCCTAACTGCCATTTTGTCCGAGTCACTCGACTCCGCCATCTCTGTAGTTTCTAGCTGTAGTTCTTAAGGCCCCTCCCCTTTTGGCCCGCGTCACTCGACGCCGCCATCTTTGTAGTTTTTAGCGGTAGCTGTAAGACTCTCCTTCCTGTTCACCCACAGACCCACACACACACACATACACATACAGACACAGACATACACCCTCATCCATTTTATTCATTCTTTAGTTTAGGCATATAAAATTGTATGATAACGTTTGTTGGTTGCAATATTAATTGATATGATCATTTATTATTTTGATTTAATAAACTCTGTCACTGAATGTATAGTCATACGCAGACTATTGACATTATGAGTGACTACTAATTATGAGACTTAGTTTTATCGTTTGGTTATTGGTCCCTGTTCGCAGGGTGGTGCCCCGTTTTTATTAATAATCATTAATAATTGTTACATACATCAATAATTCTATTGATGTCAAGAATTCAGTTTCTTAAATGCTGATAACCCAAACACGCTCCTTTAGATCCCAACAAGCTTTTTGTGCATCAGCTTGGAAAGGACTCACACTAAATTATGTTCCCATATTATACAACTAAACTGCATTCTCAATTAAGTATTTTGGGAAATGTATGGTCACATTTTTAAAAGCAAGGTTGAAACTGAGCAACTGTTAGAACATATATATATATATATATATATATATGATATTGGAATTGTTTTAATAATTGGTACGGATAGAAACGTGAAGTGTTGCTCTTTCAAACAACATGTGTATGTGAGTAAAGATTAAGGTTAAATGTGAAAATCTGAGGTTTTCTTTTTTTCACGCTGGATTCTTTCGATCAAGACAAATCTTTTGAATAAAGTTATTAACAGCGCCACCATATGGCCACAGTGATGGTGCAATATACGTCTTCTAAAGGTGCGTTCACACCAAACGCAGCGCGAATTATTCGCCCGAGTAGATTACATACAAAGTCTATGCACAGATGCGATGAGACTGGAGTGATGTGAATGTGTGTGTAAACCATCTGGTACAAACAATGAATAGATGCTGCCGTATTTACGTCTACATGACATTATTTTGAGTGTTGAAGGAGCTGCTACAATGTTAGCATAGCCTAGCACCGATCAATCCGAGCTCCATTGAGAAAACAAGTATTTTAAAAGTTATTTACAAATCGGCATCATTACGTAGTTATTTCGGAGTCCCTTTTTGTCGGTTTATTGGAGTTAAATCACAGCCAAATCAATTTATTTTGTGTTCATACAGCTGTAGTAAACAGCCGAAGTGTGGCTTGCTAGACACAGTGAATACAGCTCGATAAAATACATGGCGCTCCTCCGGACTATGTTATGAACCAAGACATGACGGCATTTAGTTTCCCGTGATATCTGGGACTTCCACAATACGTACTAAGCAGAAACATAGGTTATTTTTTCCATGGTTGATGGCGGCTTTCAGGCCGATAAGCCACGCCCCCTCTCAGGCTCGTCCAGCGCGAATCACGCGAATGAACACAAATAGTCCCCGGCGAGACCGGCGGCGCGAATGACGCGATTAGGTGTGAACACGGCATAAGAAGCAATGTGGTGCTAGCAGCGAGCGAATGAAAGGGCAACGACGTGTTCTGTGGACCTGAGAGTTCCTCCAGGGGCAGCGAGGTGCAAGTCCTCCGAATATTTCCTTATTAAGTTTGCCTCTTTAGTATGCATTTAAAGGTTCCTTGACAGTCTACATCAGGGGTGCCCAGTACGTCGATCGTGGAGGTAGTGCGGGTAGATCGCATGCCATTCAAAAAAAATTTGATGTCCGCATGGCATTTGCCACTTGATTTTCTAACACACGGGTCACCACGTATGTGCGTATGAGACTCAACGGAAGGCGTGTGCGTAACTTGACAGTGCGCGCTACACAGAGCAGATTGACAAGCGTCTGTCAGAGTTTGACAAACGCTTTCGAGACTTTGCTTTACTCGAGCCAGTTGCTACACTTATGTGCTGCACATTTCGGGAAGATATTGAGGTTGATTCACTCGCATCTAAAATCTCAACGCTGTTTCACCTGAACTCGTCTGGAGTGGAGGATGAGATTCTGACACTGCAAGCTGACATTCAGCTGAAGTCCAGGGCTCATGGACAGTTTTCTCACAGAGGAAAAGTCCCCAAACATGAGGACATGTGATACCTTCCTGACTGCATTATTCGGCTCTACTCATTTATGTGAGTCAGCCTTTTCCCACATGAAGAACATTACGTCCAAACACCGTTCCACCATGACTGATGATCATTTGAAGTCTGCTTGAGGCGGCTACCAGCAGCTACTGTCCGGACTATGCAACTCTGGCCAATTCCATTCAGTGCAAGTCATCAGAGTAAGGTAATGACCAAAAATGTACAGAATTGTATTGTGCCATAAGGGTTCATGCAGTTATGCAACATATATTGTAAATATAAAGTATACTCAGTATATATATATATATATATATATATACATATAAATAGATATTCAGAATTTTTAATGTAGGTAGATCATTTTGACTAGGTCATTTTAAAGTCGCTAGCAAGCTGAAAAAGTGTGGGCACCCCTGGTCTACATAGCCCTTAAGGTAAAACAGGAAAAAGGTTGTGAAATCCGTGTCATTCTATTTTGTTGTTTGTGCTCCTTTTGCTCTTTGTTTTACCAGGACAATGGAGATGCAGAACATCCATTAATGAGCACTCGTATTGTGTATGTTTTTGAAAAATGTTACCTCTTCAAATTTCTGTTGAAAACTCTCAATCGCAGAGAATCCTCCACCGATATCAAAGAGTCTCATCTGGAATCCCAGCAAATTCTGAAAAAGTTTCTAATCAATCAGTCATACAATTCAAAATGTTATACTGTACTTACTGTAGTGCTATTGCTTGTAACACATAATAATAATAAATAATAACTAATGAATATCCAAGTATAATGGTTATCAATAACTTAATTATGGATCATAAACCCATGAATTAGTATCAAAAGAGTCATGGCACATTTCTGGCTTCAGCGATAAAACACTGAGTTCAAGTAAAATAATTTAAAGAAAATAATTTAGATATAATTTAGGACAATACTCAATTTTGGAAACAGAATTTGGAAACTCGAGCTTCAAGTCTCAATCTCTGGGCTGCTATGGAGTTCTTATCACGGTGTACAGTGACTTATTATTTCATATACACACAAATCAAATGATCAAGCTTTCATGAATGAAATATTTATTGGACTAACTACATAACTAAATTTGTGTTCTATTGCTGTGACGATGACTTACCCCCATGTCAAAGACGCGTCGGGCGTCTGCGATGGCCTGCTGGAACGGTTAAATCGGTAATTTAACAATAATCAACTCAACAAAGGAGCAGAAAATATCAGTAGTTGTTCACTCACTTGGATTTGGCGTGACTAAGAGATATTCACTGCATAGAAAGGCGTGACTCGAGGTAAGTTAGTACGCCACCTGAGGTGCCTTTCAAATATACTATCCAGACTTGCCACATAGAATGGCTCTTCATTGTCCTGAACAAATAGAGCAAAGTCAACATTTAGTTCACATCTCAAGAAAGCTCAACTATCACACGATACATGGAGGCAATTACACAGAGATTCATAGTTAGGAACGCTTAGGTGACATGATGTCTCTGATACTCACCGCTGAACCACGCTCTTTTATTTTACTGTCTAGGAAGTCTCTGATGGTCCTTCCATTGTCTAGAATGTCAATGCCACAGTTCTCAGGGGACAAACCATGCACAAATGATCCCTTCGTAGTTACTGGTGCTGGGATAACTAGCAGGAAAAATAATTAATAAATATTGTTAAGATACGGCTGGATCACAATAGAAAGCAGCTTTGTCTACATTGTGCCACACTAATACAGTAGTCAAAAGCCCAAACTGTAAGCACATATGAATATTAACATCACAGATTACATTAAACATCTTACCATGGCCGATATGCTCCTCCATTTCTTGCAAGTCGGAAAATCTCAAGTTTCAAATGAGAGTCAGTGTGATCGCAGTATTTCTATGAAACATACCTGGAATTAAGTCTGACAGTAAGTACTGACACACATCTGATTTATACTCACAAGAACCTGCTTGGACGGATGCTTGTTCCGTCCCTCCTCACTTTACCCCTCCCACGGTTTCTATGCCAATAAGAAAACATTCTACCTCAAGAAAACATTTCTCTACAATAGTTAATCTCCACTCATTATACTACGACACACAGTTCAGATGTTCAGCAATATGCCAGAGTGGAACAAAAGCTGTTTATTCTGGTTGTTAATCATTTGAGGTGTTATGGGGAGAGCAGTCAGGGAGTGTGTGGAAGTTCAACGATTTTCGTCACATATTCTGACATTCTTTATATCACATGGTGGTGAGTTGGATCAGATGGCAGGGAGAGAGGCTGCTGGACAGACCTGGTAAAACCTAAAGTGTATTCAGGGTGAACTGGGAATGTCCAGCTGAGGCCCCTGTCCATGAGGTCCTCAACTCCCAGGCCTCTTGGTCACATTGTCTTCAGATGTTTTCTTGGCATTCCTGACTGGTGAGAGGCCTCAGGGTAGACCCAGAACACGCTGGTGAGATTATATATCTTGTCTGGCCTGGGAATGCTTCTAACCCTAACCCTTCTGATTCTGATTATTTTGGCCTTTTTTGATTGAAAACTCTCTTATAGGTCTTATAGTGAGAGGGATTTGTCGACATCTAATCATAATAACAATAACAATACATTTTATTTGTATAGTGCTTTAAAAGGTACTCAAAGATCCTTTACATGGTAAAAACAGAAACAATAGAAGCAATTACAATATAAACAAAATAAATCACATAACAGAAAGGAACAGCACAAAGACATATATAACTAACTTTACAGCTTAAAAGCAGATTTAAATAGGTGACTTTTAAGTGACTGAGGATGTCTGAGGGGCTGGGGGAGGGAGTTCCAGAGGGAGGGGGCAGCGATGGAGAAGGCTCTGTTCCCCCAGGTCTGATGCTTGGACAGAGTAGGGGGGGGATAAGGAGGTTGGCATTGGCGGATCTGAGGTTTCGGTTGGGAAGGTGTCATTGCAGGAGATCTAAAGGTATGAAGGGCGAGGTTATGAAAGGCTTTGTATGTAAATAAGTAAGTAAGTAAGTAAGTACAATTTATTTGTTGAGCGCTTCTCACAGACAAAAGTCACAAAACTGCTTTAACAGAGCAGAAATTACAAGCATAAAAAGACAATGTGACCATAGGGCCAATAATTTACATACACACATAAAAAATAAAAAAGCAGGTCTAGCACACGGGTTTTACCCAAACGGCAGTTTAAAAAGGTGCATTTTGAGCTTGTTTCTAAAAGCGTTCACACAGAAACTGTGAGGCGTAGAGGTGCAGGCAGAGCATTCCATAGCCTCGGTGCTACTGCCTCAAAGGCTCGGTCACCACGGGTCTTAAATCGTGTGCGTGGGACAGACAGAAGACCTAAAACGTTTGACCTGAGAGTGCGGGCGGGTGAATATGGGTGAAGTTGTTCAGTCACATATGTAGGAGTCTGACCGTGTAGTGCTTTGTAAGTGAGGGTGAGAATTTTGGAGTGTATCCTAAATGCTACAGGGAGCCAGTGGAGAGATTGGAGTACGGGGGTGATGTGAGACCGTCGATTTGTCCTGGTGAGTAATCTGGCGGCAGCGTTTTGGATGACCTGCAAGCGGTTAAGAGCAGATACACTGAGTGATGTGAAAAGTGTGTTACAGTAGTCAATGCGTGAAGAGATGAATGTGTGTATGATCATCTCTAGTTCAGGTGTTGAAACTACAGATCTTAGTTTACTGATATTTCTTAGGTGGAAAAAACATGATCTGACATGGATCGATCAAAGAAAATCCCTAGATTGCGCAGGTTGCAATGGGCAGCAGAGGAGAGTGGACCAATACTCTGCCTGATCACAGGGACAAACTCATCCGGTGCAATAACTAGAACCTCCGTCTTATTGTCGTTAAGCTGTCAGCAGTTTTCCGCCATCTAGTCTCTGATGGTATTGACACAGTCCATGAGGATTTGAATGACAGATGGAGTTGGATATCATCTGCATATGAATGGTAGGCAACGTTGTAACTTTTTACAATCAGTCCTGTATTGTATTCAATTTATTGGTTATTCACTAGCTTAGGCCCCACCTCGGCCGGGAGAGCCTTAGTCGGTTGTTTGGAGAGTTAGGGATAGTTGGTGGAGGTTAGCCTGGATGAAGCGGTTTGGGGAAAGGCTAGGTTGAGGGTCCACTGCGGCTCCCGGGCCTTGCAGACCCCCAAGAAGCCCGCCTAAGGAAGCAGAGCTGCCTGCCCGTTGTGCAGGTCGTTGGAGCTGTGGCGAGTGTAGAGTTGGTAGGCGTGGGAGGACCAGCGGCCCAGGGCTTTGATGAGGTGGTCTGGCACTCCTCTGCTCAATGCGGTGGTGGCGGCTCCTACGCGGAAGGAGTGGCCAGAGAAGGAGTCTGGTATGATCCCGGAGACGGTTAGGATTTCCTGAAGTGCGAAAGGAACCAGGATCGGTTGGCGATGCGGCCAGTCTCGGTAGTGAACAGTGGTTCGTGGGGAGCAGTTTGCTGTGTTTTCCTGATTTGTAGGTAGTGCATGAGGGGTTCATAGGGGCTCAGGTGTGAGTTTAGTTTGAAATATAGTACGGGGACTGGGTTACTTGTCTGGTTTGTTTTGCTCCGTTTGAGCAGGAAGGCTTGGCAGTCTTCGGAGACGGGATAGAGGTCGGCTATGCAAGGGTGGAGGCTAGGGTTGAACTTGGCTGAAGAGGACGTGAATTCTGAGCAGCGCAGGAAGCCGAAGAAGGCGAGTAGGAACATGGATTCTTGGGTATGTGCCGGGTGGAGGGGAAGGCGATCGGAGCGGAGGGTGGCGATGCAGCGGGAAACTAGGTCGGAGGTCAGCGGAAGACCGCAAGGCGTCGATGGAGGCGTTCGGCGCTGGAGACCTTTGATGAGCAAGGACAACTGGGGGAATGTTGTGGGGGAGCCGGTGAGCAGTTTTGCGAAGAAGTTGATGCCGCTGAGGTAGACCTTGATGGTGGTTATATTGATGCGGAGATTCGAGTGGGCATGGTAGGTGAAGCTGCATAGGGAGGCCACGTCGAAGGATGGGAACGGGAGGTGAAACGCTGTGTGGAAGCCGCGAAAGGAATTCCAGGCCGTCCAGTAGGTGGAGAGGGTGCCGGGGGCTAGGCTGGAGATGATGGCTTGTTGAGACAGGGAGACGAGTTCTGCGATGGTCGGTTTCAGATGAGGTATATCATGTCGGAAAATGGTGGGACCGGGGTTGGGTCCTCCTCCGCATCTGGAGCTAAGGTTCTGAAGGTCTGGAAGGAAAAGCGAGACAGGGAGTCAGCGACAGAGTTGTGGTGGCCGGGGACATGTTTAGCTCTGAGGATGAATCGGTGGGTGACCGACAGCCACGTGAGGCGACGTATGAAGGGCATGAGCGCGGGAGAGTTCGACCTGCCTTTGTTAATGACGTCGACTACAGTGATGTTGTCTGAGTGGATGAGTATAGATCTTTTCGACCACTCGTGCCCCCACAGGAGAGCGGCGATGACTACGGGATATATTTCGTGGACCACTGAAGATGAACGGAGGGGGTTTTGAAGGAAGTTGTGGAATTCAATTGGCCAGTTGGCTGAAAAACATCGTCTGCCATGGTACCCCCCAAAGCCGGTGGAAGGAGCTGCGTCGGTAAAGAGCTGAATGTCTTCTGGGTTGGAGAGTTGGTCGTCGTAAACGAAGGTGATGCCATTCCAGTTGGACAGGAGATGCTGCCACATCTGCCGGTGGAGTTTCTCCACCGGCAAGGAAGCTTGGAACTGAACGGTGTCGAGAGTAATCCCGAGGAACTCCAAGGTGTGTGAAGAGGAATGCCAAGCTGAGCGAAGACTGATATTATAGTCGAAAGGCCGTGGGCTGGAGGTGCTGAATGAGGAGATATGACGAGGAAGTCGTCGAGCAGGTGGACCAGCTGGGGGATTTTGTGGTTGTTCGAGAGGATCCAACACAAGGCCACTGATAGTGAGTCGAATAATTTGGGGCTGCTTTTGCAGCCGAAGGTGAGTCTCACGCCGAAGTAGTAGGCATCCTTCCAGCGAACGCCGAAGAGGTGCCAGAAGTCCGGGTGGATGGGGAGGATTTTGAAGGCGTTTGCTACGTCGGTTTTGGCGAGCCAGGCGTGGTTTATGGTGCCGTATTTCAGGGAGAAGTCTTCGTTTGGGATTAAGCTGTTTATGCTCGGCATTAGGTCGCTGTGGGGGGCTGACAGGCCGATGATTAAGCGTTTTTTGCCCGAGTATTTCCTGGTTGCTATGCCTATCGGGCTGATGCGGACATTTAGGAATGGTGGTTGTGGGAATGGGCCGGCCATGAATCCCTCTTTTACCTCTGTGGCTAGTAAGGAGTTGACGGTGTCGGGTTCCCTTAGGGCGGACTGTAAGTTTTTGCACTGGAAGGGGACTGAAGGAGAGGAGATGGTCCCCGGATGGAAGCCTTCTAGGAGGCCCAAGATGAGGAAGCTGACGAAGGGTGGATCTGGATGGTTTGCAAGCGCTTGTTTTAACGCTCGGATGTTTATGGGGGTTGATACGGACGCGAGTAGTCATCATTTTGTCGGGTTATGGGGGCACGCTGGGCAGGAATGGCCGCCGCCGCAGAAGGAGCAGGTATGGAGATATCTGCAGTGGGACATGTTGCATCCGGACTCGTTGAAGTTGTTACAGATGGTTCTGTCCCCTTGGAGCATTACTGGTCAGCCTTTCCTGTCGGTGCCCTGGGGCAGGGGCATGCTGCCCTTGGGCGGTGCGAATATGGGAGTTGGGTTATTGGGGGAGGTCGTGGTTGGCGGGTGAGTGATGGGTGAAGGTTGGCTTTGGGGTTGTGGTTGGATGGGGATGGTGCACGTGGTGGCGGGGTGGGCAGGAGCACCGCATGCTTTGCAGGGGAGGGCTGGACGGGCGGCGAAGATGCGGCAGTAAAGCTCCTGGTCGAGGGTGCCCTAGTAGGTGGCCTGGTTGAGCTGGAAGAGCCGGGCTGTGGCCTCTGAAGCGAAGTGGATGTGGTATTGGTAGAACCTTGACCCTCCGAAGCGGAGGGCCAGGTCGAGGATTGTGGTCAAGTAGTTGTCTAGCTCTGCCCTCCTGGCTGGAAAGGGGGTGCAGAGAATGTCTCTGTACAGGGAGAAGGCGTATGCAAACTCGAGTGGGGTTAGGTCTTTGGAGCGTGCCGGTACTGGGGAGCATATGATGATGAGGCTGTCGTGGCTGTCGATCACCCTGGGTGCGGCGTGTTGGTGGAGGGGAGGGAGAATGAGTTGTGCCAGGTCGATGTATTTACCGGTGATGATTTGTTGGCGGAGGTTCGCGGCGGCGGGAGAAGGTTTTTGGGCTGGTATGAAGGCGGGAGGGATCGCTGATGCCAAGGAGAACTGCTGGGTGTGTTATTGGTACTGGGGGAAAGGGAGGAGGGGGGCTAACGTCCCTGTGCCGGCAGCGGGGCCATATAGCAGATGGTGTCAGGAATCTGCATAGTGGGAAGAGCATGTGTAGTAGGAAAAGCGGGCTAGGGGAGGGGGACAGAGGAGAGGGACCCTGGCAACCCGGTGCCAGGAATCTGCATAGTGGGAAGAGCATGCATAGCAGGAAAAGCGGGATAGGGGAGGGGGATGGAGGAGAGGGAACCTGGCAACCCGGTGCCAGGGTAGAGGGCAGAGGAAGTGTGGTGGAAGGGTATAGTGAAAGTACGGGCTGATGGATCCAAGCCGGAAAGTGTAGTAGGATGCTGCGGAAGTTGGGAGGAAAAGAGAGTTGGCATTCCGGTGCTGCTATGAAAAGTTGGGTTTGCTTGGGATGGTGGAGGGGGATGAGGGGTGGTGCGCTGCAAACCTGGCAACCTGGAACTTTGTGGGTGGCGGGGCGGGGCTAGGTGGTGCGTGGTTGCGTCACGGACGTTGCGGCAGTGTGTTTTGGCTGGGGAAGAGATCGTTGCTTGGCGAGGCGTTAGGGAGGCTGTGAGGAGTTTAAACAGTTTCGCTTTCTTGTTGCGGCGATTGTGTGGAATCCCCTTCTCCTGCAGTGCTCTTAGCAGGCACACTACGGTCCAGTCTGAGATCCTGGGCGGTTTCCGATGGGGAATCTGGCCGGGGCGCGGGCGCCGGGGCGCGGGCGGGGAGGGGACTTCCGTGTCCATTGCCTGCGTTCGGGGGTGGCCGATCTCCCTCTGCTACGGAGACTTGGTTCGCTGGAAGACGACTGTCGGTCTGGGTCCCCGTATTGGCAGATTGAACGGAGGGAGGGATTCCGGCCGATGGATGTGGCTGGTCGGCGGGTTTGGCTGCGTTGGGCTGCTTGGACGCTCTCGGAGGCGATCGGCAGCGTCTGGAAGGCCTGCAGCGGTGGGGTGCTTCCCCGGGATGTGCGAGTGGCGTCTGGGGAGGGGAACTGGTTGTCGTCGTCGGAAGGCCTGGTGAATAGCAGGTCAATGTTGGCGAGGTAAGGGTTTTTTTTTTTCTTTCTGCGTGGCGTTTTCAGTTTGGTGCGAAAGGCGTGGTAAGCCGAGGTTTAGTGTCGGTGGGTATTTGTAGGAGTGTGGCCGGAAGTGGGGCAGTGGCGGAGGTGTGGTCCTGCTCCTGAAATTCAGCTAAGTTTTATCTCCAATTTTATATGTCCTTTAGCAACACCTAGTGGCGATTGTGAATAGCTGAACTCAACAGGAAGTGAGCGAAGTGTAAATAATCAGAGTAACAGGAAGTGATGTTCAAGAAGAGCCGTGTGCCCATGGACTCATTGACTGAGCATCTCAGTGTTCAATCCACATAATCCTGTGCCTAGAAGTCCACAAAATCGGCTTCATCTGTAAGTGTGTTACTATTTACAGTTATATTAACATGTTTATATTCATATTTCTTTGGTTTGTGTTCGTAGCATTTATACTGATGTACTAGCTATTATTAAGTACTTACAAAGGCACTTATGTTTTGTATTGTTTGAGCTCTTTTTCAGTTTTACAAAAATATTATATTTTCCACCATTAAACCTTGCCAAATACAACAACCTGTCTGTTCCTTGGAGGATACGGTGCTGGGAAATATATTGTCAAGCTGGCTGTATAGCTGAAAACTACGTTTTACAAAAACAACTTTTAGTGAGGACAGCACAAGTCCCAAAGGTAACAAGTAAAGGGAAAATAACAGAGGCCCCAGAACCGAGCCCTGCGGTATGCCACAAGACAATGGAGAGGTAACAGACACAAAATCACCCACAGAGACATTAAAAGTTCTGTCAGCGAGGTAAGATGTAAACCATGATGAAGAGAATCTTGAACTGGATTCTTTGCTGTATGGGAAGCCAGTGGAGGTTTTGAAGGAGTGGGATGCTGCAGTAGTCCAGTTGAGAAGTGATGAAGGCATGGATGAGTGTTTCAGCGGCTGTGAAGGAGAGGTAGGGGCGGAGACGGGCAATGTTTTTGAGATGGAAAAAGGTGTTTTTGCAATATGATTGACGTGGCGTTCAAAGGAGAGGGTTTGATCGAAAATGATTCCAAGGTTACGGACGTGTGGAAGCAGGAACAGTGGTGCCATCAATGCAGAGGGAGAAGTTGTGGTGGGATTTGTTTCATGATTTGGGGCCAATGATGAGGATTGATGATGATTTGTTTGTCACAGCTCTGCCCCTTCTCTCCTGTCACTTTATCTCCCACTCACTGCCCTGCCCTGCTTCGTCGTGCCAGATTTCCACCCTCGTGCTGCCGGATTTCCACCCTCTCTCATCTCGGTCATTGGTTTCTCTGCTGTTTTCCATGTAAGATTCCTGTTGTCTTCCTGGTTCATTAAAGACCTGTTTCACTCTTCTTCTCTTCATGTCTGCATTTGAGTCCTCCACCACACCCGTGACACTGTTGAGTTTGAGGAAGTTGGCTTGCATCCAGGTTTTTATATCTGTGAGGCAGTTGGTGATGGATTTGGTGGATATGTAGTGTCGTCAGCGTAGCAGTGGAAATGGAAACCATGGTGGCGTATGATGTCGCCAAGGGGGAGCAGGTTGAGGATGAAGAGGAGGGGGCCGAGCACTGAACCCTGGGGGACACCTTGAGAGACTGATACTAATGAACTGTCCACGGTCGGAGAGGTATGATCTGAACCAGGAGAGGGCTGTGCCAGTAATGTGGAGGGAGGACTCGAGCCAAGAAAGAAGGATGGAGTGGTTGATGGTGTCAAAGGCTGCACTGAGGTTGAGTAGTATCAGGATGTTGAGGGAGTGGTCATCAGAGGGGAGGAGGTTGTTGGTGTTTTTGATCAGGGCAGTTTCTGTGCTGTGATGAGATCTGAATCCAGATTAGAATGGTTCATACAGTTGGTTCGAGTCAAGGTGGGTTTTTAGTTGGTGGGCAACAATGCGGTCCAGTATTTCAGTTTCTGTTTATGAATTCCATGATCAGTCTAGAATCTATGATCTGAAGTTAACTTATTTACTATTCACATTAATGGTTCTGATGGGATAGATGGGAGGTTAAGCTGTATGGAGTTGCCTCAGTTGTAAATTCACACCAAAACTTTGAACATTACAACCCACTTATTTGCTAAACGCATCTTGCATAATGCTATGTATTTCTTATGAGCGGTTTCACAGAGGCTTGATTACACAATTGCAAAAAGCGTTATCACTGAGGAAACATGCCAAGAGCTCATAATCATATGAGCAAGCTAATCATGCAAAGCCACTCGGGTTTATGGTCATTAATAGTCAGTGGTCCCAGTCTGTCGATCTGGTTTTGTTCAGATTTTTATTTTTTTTTAAATCTTTTTCGACTGCAACCTTTGACGATGTGTAAACTTTGATTGCTTGAACTCAAGTCTTTGTTAAGAGAATTTTTGGGCTGCTTGTTGCACACTCAAAACGTCCTCTGTGTTTAATCCGGCCATTTTTCCCACCAGAGGCTCATGAAACTTTACACAGGGTTTTTAATAAAAATTTTGTATATCGGGAATTATATCTCTTCCCTTTATGACCTCTGAATCTCTCCTTTATGGTGTCTTTGTCAGTAGTGGCATGGTGTATGGTTGCAGTCATGTATTCAGTTTCAAAATTATATTCAGTTTTATTGTCTAGTAATCATATTTAATTGTATATGATTACATACTGTATAATATCATTTCCTGCTCACTAGAATTCTGTAAAACAAAAATTCTTGAGTTAGCATAGCTTCCTGCCTAATGCTACGTTCACAACAAACGCGTCGCGAATTATTTGCGCGAGTAGATAACATACAAAGTCTATGCACAGACGCGATGAGACTGGTGCGGCTCGAATTTGCGATGGCGCGATGGATGCAAATTTGCGGCGCTATTGACGCGAATCCACGTCAAACGCCAAATCGCCCCAATGCGCGAGTTTTCATTTTTCAACTTCTGCGAAATATTCGCGTTACACCCCGGCACGATAGCCTATCAGCGTTGAGTTGCTCCCCCTGTTATCAGTGACGTCCTGCTGTTGTTGAATCAGGAAATAAATCCTGTAGCCGTCTGTGTTCACCCAGAGCTCTACGATACCTCATATCAATAGAGACCGGACCAAACTATGTGTGTAAATGTGTGTGTGTGTAAACCATATGGTACAAACAATGAATAGACGCTGCCGTATTTATGTCTAGATGACGTTATTCTGACTGTTGGTGGAGCTGCTACAATGTTAGCATAGTCTTGCACCGATCCATCCCTGCTCCATTGAGAAGACAGGTAGCCTACAAATCGGCATCATTACGTAGTTATTTCGGAGTCCCTTTTTGTCGGTTTATTGCCGTTAAATCACAGCCAAATCAGTTTATTTTGTGTTCATACAGCTGTAGTAAACAGCGACAGCGACGTGTGGCTTGCACAATGTGGCTTGTGGCAGTGTGGCTTGTGGTGACGTGTGGCTTGCACAGTGAATACAGCTCGATAAAATCCATGGAGCTCCTCTGGACAATATTATGAACCCAGACATGACTGCGTTTAGTTTCCCGGGATATCTGTGACTTCCACAACACGTACTAAGCAGAAATAGAGGTTATTTTTTTCATGGCTAATGACGGACAGTTAAAAGGCTTTCAGGGCGATAAGCCGCGCCCCCTCTCCGGCGCATCCAGAGCGATTCGCGCGATTCACACGAATGAACACTTGGTCCCCGGCGTTTTGACCGGCGACGCGAATATGCGGCACAATGAATTCGCGACGCGTTTGGTGTGAACGCAGCATGAGACAAAAAACTGTCTCTAACTGATTTTCTTCTATTATATTTCTTTATATTTAAATTAGAGTAAGTCTTTTTTTACTTCTCTCGAGCTCAGAGAAGACCTCCTTCGAGTTTTATTAGAAATGAAGAGAAGAGTTCATGGAGTTGCAACCAGCGGAGATAAGTTTATTGTTGTTTGCACAAGGACATGTTTACAACAAATCCAAATTGTCAGAGTGCCTACGTCTGACTTTATACCTTTGGTGGACTGTACCTTACATCACAGTTCACCAACTAACCAAAACTAAAATGCATTCTCAATTACGTTTGACCATAAACGTATTTTTTCCCTGATTACGTTTGTGTTTGACGTATTACAAATACGTTTCTCAACAACATATCTTTGCCATACTCGAGTCTTTATTATTTTTCTGTGATCTGCCTCGCCTCTACCCCGCCACCCACAAGTTGTTGCCCTGCGGCCTGTTCCGAGGGCTGACAGACCTGACGATCGGGTGCCTCGCAGCGGGTGAGCGCCCGCCACTCGGAACCATAAAACCAAGTCCCGGATTTCACCCGGGGGATATTCTGGCGGTATTGTGACCGGGTGATGTGCCTCGTTACTGGGGAGGTATGAGCCGAGAGTGGCGGGGTGTTATGGAGGTATATATTGTGTAGAATTTCAGTATTAAACACATTATAAGTAGGATTAAATAACACCCCTAAGTGGTGAGTAGAAGTGTCACAATAATAATATGTTAGTCACAATATGTTTACAATATTCTTACTAATAGAATATGTTATATGTTACAGTATATTAACTAATTGAATGTATTAAATCATAAAAGTATAGTCACTAAAGGTATTAAAACACTAAGAATAGTTTGAGGGTCAGATCGGGATTCTGAGTGAGACATGCAGCAAATGGAGGATGTGGTCAGTGGGGAGGACAACTGACCAGAGGTGGAGCCAAGAAAGATGTTTTGCAAGGAGCCAAGCTGTTTCGCTAAAGGATCGATCCAGGGAGGGGACAGAATTCAAATGGAGCCAATCACTAATCGCCACGGAGGGTCATTCAGATGTTTTATGACTGTTTCGGACATTTCCAACTGTCGGGGCATATAAAAGACTTTTCTGGAGAGCATTCCTCAGACCACATCCGCCCCTCTTTTTCAGCACCTGGAGAAGCCAGACCTGTGAGGAGGACGCGTGCTTGTGGTTTCTGTTCTCGAGAATATTACTATTGATAGTTGATTCAGTTTGTAAGTGAACTTTGTGTAGTACATTAAATATTGTTTACAGTAATTTTGAAACCGGATCCAGTTCCGTTTTTCTGATGCGCGTGCGCAGTAGGCAGCTTGAAGCAGAAATCTCCCTGCAGCCTGCTGGAGCCTCGCATCCTTCTCTTTAAACCCTAACAATATTACAACTCTGTGTTGTTCCTGTGCGTGGATGAGCGCATTTCTGCCGGAGACAGGCGGCGTGTTGTGGTAGTATTCTGACCGCGTAAAAGGGAGGAGAGGCGGTGGTGGAGAGGGAAAAAAATGTTAAAGAGATGGTGGAATGTATGATTGGAGAGAGAGAAGCCAAAAAGTTGGACGTGATCCCGGTGTCCAACAACAGTGTCGCGCTGCATCGATGCTTTGTCTGAAGACATCCTGGCTACATTAGTCGGTCGCGTGAAGAAGAGTGAGTTTTACTCTCTGCAAGTAGACGAGTCTACAGATGTGGCCAATCTTCTGGTGTACGTCCGTTACCTTTTCGAAGGCACGGTGCAGGAAGTTTTTTTGTGTTTTTTATCTTGTAAACAAACGGCACGCGCGAGCAAACTGTTCTCTCATTAGTCCGATTTTTATGCAGCTATAAATAGGCTCTGTTGCTTTTTTTTGTTGAAGGTGTGGGGGATTGGGGGTGCGTGAACCCGGTCGGGATGTAAAAGGGGGTGCATTGCCTAAAAAGTTTGGGAACCTCTGAATTAAATAATTACACAACAGATGACAAGTGAGGTACACTACAACAGACATGCTTATCTAGATATGTGTACCTACATATCTACATACCTTTGTTGCATTTTACTGCTGTAAATGTTTGCATCTCCTTTAAACACTGTTGGGTAGTTTAGTCTACAGCAATACACCATATTCCAAAAGATCATCATATGATCCGTGAGAACCAAGTATCTTTAAAAAGTCAACTTTTCATGAGCTCAGAAAAACAGCCCTCTGTTCATCTTTGTGAAGATTCACTTTCCAGCTGATCCAAGAGGCTTTCTGAATAGTTTATTTTGATTAAGAAGTTTATTTTCTCAACACTTAAAGTAACAACACTTCATCCAACAGTTCATCACAAACCAGATTTGGAGATACATGGTTTTAACTGGACAGGATGGGTATGGTTATTGTCGCTAAAAAAAGTATCTAAAGCTGTCAGATACATGTAGTGAAGTAAAAAGTACAATATTTACCTCTGAGATGAAGTGGAGTAGAAGCATAAAGTTGCGTTGAATTCTGTTTCTTTTTACCTAAATACAGTACTTGAGTAAATGTACTTGATTACTGCACATTCCACAACTGGCAGCAGCATTCTGGTATAATTTATGACCACTGTGTGTAATATTTCTCTTTGGTGTCCCCCAGTGGTTGTATCAAAAAATGCACTGTAGCAGACAGTTATGCACACTGACTTGCAGCACAGCTGCAAATCATCAATAGAAAATTGACGAAGATTGGTTGTGTGTGCGTAAATGATTTTGTCAGGTGTCACTCCGAGGGACAGCATCAGCTGGATCTTGACCTGTTATCGACCAAAGCGTGTTTCAAATGAGCAAACTGCTTCTCCACAACAAAGAAAACACAGAGCTGGATTCTCTTTCAAATACTTCATCGGTACCTTGCTAGTGTGGTATTTGTTATCAATGTATGTTGGTACATAAACTCAGGGGAACATAAGTCAGGCATGGCAAGCTAGGAGCTGTGTTGTTGCAGTAACGTGCATGAGGGAGTTATGCTAATAAAGAAATTGCAGTTAAGAGCAGTTGTTCTCACGTGCTTATATGTTTATGTAAAAAACACGACATGGTGTCAGAATTGCCGGTCAACGAACTCAGGAAGGAAAGATGATTCGAAAGGAAAGACAGGGATCGGTGAGCAGGCTCACTGAGTCAAATCTGTGGTCGGTTTGTCAAGATTCAGCCGACTTAAAAATCTGCTCTGAAGATTTCGGAGATGTGAGGCAGTGACGTGTGGTGAGGTTCGTGGCTGGTGAGCCACTGACTCTTTCATAGTCAGATTTACAAATATATGAACCCAATATAGAGTATCTTAAATCACCATTCAATTGGCAGCCTGCACATTGACTACTGGTTGTTTTTCACTCAGACGTTTTCTGGGCATTCCCGACTGGTAAGAGGCCTCAGGGTAGACCCAGAACACGCTGGAGAGATTATCTATCTTGTCTGAACTGGGAACCCTTCTAACCCTAACCCTTCCCCAGAAAGAATGGGAAAAGGTTGCTGGGGAGAGGGATACATGGAGTACTTTGCTTAGCCTACTGCTAACTGATGACGATGGATGAATGAATGGAGAGGGGTGGATTGTATAATTCCTGTGTAAAACCCAAAACAGGTTTTGTCTGGGTCTTTAAAGGGATTGTTCACTCCAAAATAAAAAATACATATTTTCCCTCTTACCTGTAGTGCTATTCATCAATCTCGATAGTTTTGGCGTGAGTTGCCTAGTTTTGAAGATATCGGCCGTGGAGCTGTCTGCTTTCTCTCAAATACAATGGGACTATATGGCACTTGGTTTTTTAGTGTTCAAAGCACCGAACAAATACATTTCAAGAACTCAACAGCAATGTCTGTTTCTGGAAATTATGACCATGTCAATCTGATTAAACAGTGCCGTTAATACAGCGGTAGTAAGTAAACAATTATAACAAGTACGTCCACTTCTCAGAGAATTGCAGCCATCAAATATTTGTTTAGTATGTAATAGCTTCAAAGGTAAAACGGCACTCCCATTAGCAAAGATTTCACAGATAACTGACTGACTCCTGTTTTCGCATGCCTTTAGTCTTGTGTGGTTTTTGAGAGTTTTGGAGACATTAGGAAACGGAATAATGACAAAATAACTTATAGATTACTGTATATCGACATAAATAAGCTTTAGTTTGAATTATGAGTACACATTTCTACACAGCCTAGGTATGTTACCATGGTTACCATCTCCAAATGGCCTTTTTTGGAAAGCGTCTAGACATACTCTTCGTAAAACATGTGTAAAATATTCATTTTCTGTGGTATTGTTATCAAATTTGAACTTGGACTAGGTAAGGCTTCATGCTGTGGTCCCATTGTGTTTACCAGCTAATAAGTCCCAGCTATAGTCATCTGTTTGCAAAAAATGTGTGTTCAAACTTATATTACTCAATGCCAGTAGCACTTACAGTGATTCTGACTGCTGGGCTAAACACTTCAGAGTGTTACCTTTCAAAAGAGACCCTGCATGTACTCCAAATGGTTCAAGAAGAGGGTACTGGATATGCGTTTTAGGCTAATTTTACTGGAGTGGTGGTCCAGGAAACACAACATGCATTGTAAACCATCTCATGTGATGCTACTCGGCCAATCAAATATCGGTATTCCGATAAACTTCTCAACTTGAGTGAAATTTACACACAGGGGGGAAACGGGTCGAGAGACCGAGTAGTCGGAGAATAATACGTGAGTCAGAAGTAATTTGACATGACGTTCTTCAAAAAGAGAAAAGTGGACAGAGAGTCTTTAACCAAGAATGGACACTCTTATATGTTCATTCTTCCCACGGGCAGTTTAAAACCAGTATGTCTCATATGTTCAGAGGTCGTGACGATTATTAAAAGCGGTAATGTGAAGCGCCACTACGAGACAAAGAACAAATATTTTGAGCAAACGTACCCACTCACATCCAAAATGAAGTCACAGATAAGAAACAATCTAAGAGCCCAATATAATCAGAATCCTAACACATGAATTCGCTGACCAACAAAGATGTTAACAGAGAGGAATAGAGCTGAAACAAGTGGTTTTAATAACCACAGATGTAATCCCTGCACACAAATATCTCTTATTAGAAGATGAGAATATATGTTTTTTTGGTTGACATTTTCGTATTATTATAGTATTAGAGTATTTATTATATATAATTCATCAAGTTCAATTTGAAAAATGACAATAAATATCGTTTAGATATTATTTAATTGAACTTTCTTTTTTTGATTTGACAGTCAGTTGTTGACTACGTACAGACGCTACTTCAATATATATGGGACTAAATCCTGCAAGTTAGACAATATTGTGATGTTCTAGACCTTTGCATGAGGAAATGCTCTCTAAATGGGCAGGTCTGCCATGGTGAAACTACAACACAGGACTACAAAAAAGGCAACTAAAATATGACCCCGTGAAATCAATCAAACTGTAGCATGCAGACTATATAAAGAGCTCCTCTTTATATAGAAACCGGAGCTCTTTCCTTCCTGCTGATATCACACTGAACAATCAACATGCTTCAGTAGAAACAATTCTCTCGTGAAATATCAATAAAACTGTTCAATATCAATATTTCCTTTGTGCAATAATGTAGATTCAACTGTTCTGTAATATTTAGCTTTTTAACAGTTTAATAATTACATTTATTGTAGGCCTGGCTTGTTTATTTATCTTGTTGAGAATTTGTTTGACAGTGTGCTATATTTACTGTTCATTTGATTTCTTATTCTTGTTTTGTTTTACTTATTTGTTAAATGTAAAGTCAAATCAATAAATACTAGGGGTGTAACAATACGCGTATTCGTATTGAACCGTTCGGTACTAGGCTCACGGTTCGGTACGCATGACGAACCGAATACGTTTGAATAAAACAATTTAAAAAAAAAAATTCTTTTCTTTTTTTGAAAAACCTTTATTTAAGATAAAAAATCTCTTTTGCAAGATGTAAGTAACAATACAAGATGTAAGCAACATGTAAGTAACAATACGACATAACATTAAGGAGCAGTTTTAGTTTTTTATGCTTATGTGTTGCTAAGGAGACACATCAGAAGATGGGTCACTCAGGTATAGTTCCATCATTGTTCAAAGTCAAAGAATAACTTTATGATGTTAGTTGTAATAAATAAATATATTTTAAAATCAAGTCCATTTCTCTGGCATTTATAGTTTTCTACTGTACCGAAACGTACAGAACCGTGGCTCCACTGTATCGTACCCAACCCAACCGTGAATTTTGTGAACCGTTGCACCCCTAATAAATACATACAAAACTAAACAAAATGGTTGACACTGTCTATTCATATTCATCGACATTAATCCCATTAGTTTATGACCGTATGAAAATAATTGTTAAACCTGAGCAAAATAGGCATATCATCGGTTTTCATGGACGGCCGAATGGTGCGTCACTGTAAATGTTGCCTCCGCAGGGAATTGTGGGGCGGCATTATCTTCTTTCCTTTCGTAAAGGAAGGTCCGGTGTTTCCCATGCCAAAGGAGCTATGAAAGGAAGCATTGAAGCACCTTTCCTTAACATTTAGAGAAATTCGAACAGCTCTTATCATAGCGACCACTTAGATACTTCCGGGTCATTTCACTCAGTTAGGAACTTTCTTTTGCAAAAATACTTTTCGACCGCAGCCCATGTGTAGCACCACACCTTGTTGACAGCTGCGCCAGTAGAACCGCCCTTGGAGGGGGTGAAGGGTCTCGGCGTTACCTTAGTGCCCTGCCCCCACCAAGCCATGGCTGATATAGAGAACTCCCAGGGGACCAATAGCTGCGAGAGGTCGTTATCCTGGAGGAGTGACTGTCCCTACCGGTATGGTTAACTTACTTGGAGTGGATTGAGCAGTGACCATTTCCAGAAAAACACCTGCTAAATGACAGCGCTTCATGAAGAAGAGGTTCCACTATTTCGCCTAGAATATGCAAGCAAGTAGAACCCAGCAGAAATACACTCTCCCCACTGCCTCTGCAGCAACACGATTCACAAATGATCTGATGATTTTTGATACCAGAGAGGTTGTGTGAGAAAACGGAAACGTTCTTCTTTTACATTCTACAAATAAATTCAGACAAACAGCCAGGCAAAACAAACTTGAACTTGACAGTTATCATAAATGTTTTATGTTTTTTTAAACATTGTGAACAAGACATGTTGGTCTCAACCGCAAGTTATAATTAGTCTGTAATAGAGAATGGTGTTCATTTAGTAAATGATGGTCCCATTTAGAGTCAAAAAGACCATAAAGTGTGGTATGCGTTAGGGAAACCAGCCTTGTGATTGTCTCTACGCAACTCCTCCGCAGACCATATATGGTCACTTCCGTTCACTGGTTGCAAAAAACGAAGATGGCAACGGCCAAAGTCCAAGATTGTGATGGCCAAAATGCCGAACTGGCGCCTTCAAAACTCCAGTCCACAAACCAAAAGGTGACGTCATGATAACTACGTCCACTTCCTATCTACAGTCCATGCCTCACCTCCTCTCCATCCCTATCCTTTCTCGTATGTCTGAGGGACATTGTCTGTTATTTGTTCCATCATCGCACCACTGCTATATGAATCTTGCTGTGGTTCTAATCATTATGTTACAAAAATGTACTCGATACCGATGTAAAAATCATTACACAGGACATTTATTCTCGCAAGAAGGAGACAGGGTTGAACACATACAAGTTAATGCATCAAGTAACTGCTCAAAGGTCTGTCTCTGAGTCTCTGCTATATATGCTGAGGAAAACCCACAAGTGCATTGAAACAGAATGATTTGCATAAGGTCTGGACACTAAGGATAACACACAAGTGCGTTGGCACAGAATGATTTCCATAAAGTCTGGAACGTTGTTTGGACCCGTTTCTTTGATAATTCGATCCGTCTAAGGTCATCTCATCCTAATCAGGAAAAGTCATGGTTGCAAATCAGCCTTGCGTAAACACTGTCATGCTGAACAGGTTTATTATATCTTCTTTAGGACAAACAGATGAAATGCTCATCAAGTCGGCAGCTGTGATACCTAATCACAAACCCAGCTGAGACACTTAGTGTGAAACGAAGTTCACACAAAGTTTCACATGAGGACACAGATCTTTGGAGACGCAGAACATTCCTTAGTTTTTTCCCCAACACATTATAGTAATATTGTTAATCATTATTGTTATTGTCTAAGCCTAAGTCAAGATCTATCTTTAAAACACAGTGAAACAGGTCAGTCAAGCTTTAATGCCAATGTTTAAACAGGTCAGTCAAGCTTTAATGCCAATGGTTAAACAGGTCAGTCAAGCTTTAATGCCAATGGTTTTTTTTAATAATGCAATTACCTATGCAACAGGATAAGGTGTAACCTTTCCATATCTCAGTTTGCTGTCCGACTGTACACATCGCAAGCTTGTCACACACTAAACTCTTGTTCTCTACCTTTTGTGAAAACTGAAAATATGGGTAAGTTTGAGCAACTATATTCTCTTATACTTTTCTTTCTAGGCTTTATTATTGAAATTGTTGTCTGTGATGTATTCTACTTACATAAATAAATAAGTACATTATTTTTCCCCTTGAAGATTTATTGTTTCTTTCCTATTTGTGAAAATTTGATGGGAAATTGATTTAAACATTGTAAAATATATATTTTGAACTGTGTATCTTAACCCTATTTTAACAGAGATTTGACTGTTGAAATCTCTATCTAGAAATCGAGTGTGGGTGTTAGATGGAAGAAATAAAGGAAAGACTTTAAAAGCAGTTCCTGTTTGCAATGTATTCATGGATGTAAAGAAAGTTATCACTGGATTACTTTGATGCCAAAGAAAACTAAAAACCGATTACCGATAACGATTACCTGACAGATTTTTGAACCTTTATTCACGCTGGACATTATTACACGACATATTTATATAAATTACTCTTTCATGTTAAGCAGATGTCAACAGTGAATTGGAATTTGAAGCTGGAATACAATGACAAATACTGTTTGTTGTCTAACCTAGACTTACGAACCTGGCTGAGACAGGAGGCCCAGCTGAAGAAGATGATCCTGGTTGTTGTCTTCTTCACCTTGTTCCTGGATAATATGCTACTGTCAGTGGTTGGTAGGTTCAGACATACAGTTGTGCAATACATCTCAACACTTAACCCTTTTGCATTCCTTTACAAATGATTTTCTCATGTCCTTAGTAGACAAGAATGTCAGTGTAAAAAAATGCTACCAAACAATATGTATGAATATTATTGTCCGTTACGTTGAATATTTAATCATCACCAAAATTCATTCGTTTTCAGAAATGTAACCTTTTAATTCCAGCTTGTTTACAAAATGCCATTGTTGTTTCTTTATGTAAAAAATATTTGATTTCCTGTATACTAAACAACATGATTTTAATGTGTTAAAAATGTTTGTGCTGTGGCAGATTTGAAATAAAACTCTTAACTTGAAACCTCAATTTTCCCTGAAACTGCGATAAAAATACTGTATGTTTTAGTTTTAATTTCCACTTTCACTGAGCTATCATTGTTTTGAATCACTGATCAGATCAGCATAAAACATAATGTTATAACTTTTAGAGATGCCCCCGATTGTTTTTATGACTGCGATATCAACTGCCAATTGTCGATGAGCCATAACGGCCGATACAGATCAATTTTGTTGTTTTGTCTTTTGTCTTTTTTTCTCTTCTCCTCCAGTCCTCTACATCTATCTGACAGCTGAAGTTACTTTTCCATATTTTGGTGGTACATGCAAAATGTCATGTATAAACATTATTGTATCAGTGAGGAGATGCGGTGCTAAAAATATGATACAATATAATGGTATAACACCAACAGGGACCATTTATCTGCATGAATACTATTGTTGATACTTTTACAATTTGCTAAATATACAATTGTTTTTACTTAAATTAAATATGTTTTTCAGTTTGAGTTAATTCCAGTATTCTTTGATTCAACATATTTAAATGTGACTACCTTTAGTTCAATAAATAGGTAAAGGATATAGTATTTTCCCACTACAATGGCTTATTCTGAATAATTTATATTATTTTGAAGCTTGCTATACCTGTAAATTGATGTAGAATAATGTGTTGATGGATAAAAGGGGACTTGCCTGCATGAACTTAACAATTTACTTCAAACTAGGGAAAACGGGTCATGGTCATGAACAAGAAAGGTGCCTTCAGCAGAGTGAAGATCTCCGTCAGGTGTGTCTGCAACGACCAACGCATCGTCAAACTGATTTCTTTTAACCCTTACATACTGTTTATATTTGATACCTTCACAGTATGGTTCAGGTCAATTTTGACCCAGATCAAGAATTCCCTCATAGTAAGTGTCGATACCTCATTTTAAACTACAGATACATTTAGAATGTCTAAATAGCTTATGTCTCATTCATAAATGTATGATTAATCCTTAATAAATGTTTCAGAGAGCAGGGAGAGTGTATTTTTGTCAGCCTTCTGACCACGTGGTGCAGAGACAACAACCTCCTTCTGAATAGCAGCAAGACCAAGGAGATTATTGTTGACTTCCGGAGAGGCCACACTCAACACCCACCACTGACCATCAATGGTGCTGACATAGAGAGAGTGAGCAGCACCAAATTCCTGGGGGTGGACATCAGTGAGGACCTCTCGTGGACAGCCAACACAACATCACTGGCAAAGAAAGCCCAGAGGCGCCTCTACTTTCTCCGCAAACTGAAGAAGGCAAGAACACCACCACCCATCATGTGCACCTTTTACCGAGGCACCATTGAGAGCATCCTGACAAACTGCATCACTGTGTGGGGCGGAAGCTGCACTGACTACAACAGGAAAGCCCTGCAGCGCATAGTGAACACAGCTGGAAGGATCATTGGTGCCTCACTCCCCTCCCTGCAGGACATATATGACACTCGCCTCACCCGCAAAGTGACCATGATTGTGCGCGACTCCAGCCACCCCTCACACAGTCTCTTCAGCCTCCTGCCCTCTGGGAGAAGATACCGGAGCCTCCGTGCTCGCACCACCAGACTCTCAAACAGCTTCGTCCACCAGGCTGTTAGGAAGCTGAACTCTCTGGAATCTCTCCCTCCTCTCTTTTAAGACTCCCCATGTCCAACTGCTGCTAAATACAGATTGATAGCTTTTTTTGTTTTTTTCTCTTATTATATATATTTATTGTCTAAATGTTTTTTAATGTTTTTTAATCTATTGCACTGTATTCACTTTATATGTTTATGTTGGACTAGAGAGAAACGTCTTTTCAACTCCCCTGTATGTTCAGTACATTGTGGAATTGACAATAAAGCAAACTTTGAACTTTGAACTTTTTAAGTTTTACAACATTCGTTTTTGGACAAAAACATCTACTAATACACATTATCATGTCCTGTTTTACATAAGACATAAAAACATAAAAGCCATAATGATTTAAATATATTGTGTTGAATTTGAAAATGGCATGACCATTCTGGAACTGTTGGAATTCATAATATAATCATGTTTAATCATTGCAACCATTAAACGCTGTCCTAACTGCTATCTCATAAGAAATCATAATTATCAATATTAATTCAACACTTACCACTTAGAATACAAAACATTACATAATAAAATGCTTATTATAAACTCGTCAATAATCAGTCAGTAATCAGAGCTTTCTTCCACGTTGTCTTCCTGCTCTGACACATCCTCCAAATCACTATCAACCTCCTCATCTTGGAAGTACAGATCAAGGGCCTGTTGCTCACTAAATCTTGCTGCCATGATGTCAGCCACTGAAATGGTAGCTCAGGTACCTTTATAATGTTATGACCCCCACCCTCCCAACCCAAATTGATTCAAATTTGTTACTTTGTAGATTATTTTATTGCATTGCAGGTGCTTGTGCTTGCAGGTGCTGATCTGCGACAAGGCACCCACTGACCTGAAGTCGTCGTACAATACACTTCATACAATAAACTTACCCAACTGTAAAGCCCGCTAAGCAGTGGCTGAGTGGCGGCGAGGTACAGCAGTGTGTGCACTGGGAGTACCGTTAGCGGTTAGCCAACAGGTAGCTTTTAATAAGGGGTGTTTTGAAAAAGTTCCAAAGTCACCAAAACCACGAGAGGTCCTTGAGCATGCAGCCATAATGCGGCCTCCAAATATTATGGAGTTTGCCACAGTAGAATGCAAGATTAGCCGTGGACAGACACGGAGGTCCACCAACGGACAATCAGACTCACACAGTCAAACACACAACCGAATATAGAACCTCACCCAAGGTTTATGCCTGGCAGAGATAACAACGCTGCATGTCATTTGTTGGGAATGCTGCTGAAGGTATCAAACCGCGAGTTGAAGATTTTGTTGTGTATTTATTTGTTGACAGTACCCATCCTTCCAAGTTACCTGTACATGATTGGCCAGGCTCCCACCATCACTCCTGGGAACAGCACCGACTTAACAGTGAATCCTCCCGTCAACCAGTCACTGAATAATAGATCAGTGATTTTGGGCTCCACATCTGCACCTCCGCACCAGACCCCAGCTCTCTCCATTGATTCTACCGAGGCCCAGAAATTCCCCAAGTCAAGTTGCTCTTATGCAGATGCTCATCTGGATGAAGTCAACATCAAAGTAGGACTGCTGTTGGCCTCCAAGTCCACCATACAGCTCATCATTAACCCCTTTATGGGGCCACTTACTGACAGGTGAGTGACTTTGATCTGTGGGAAATACGCAGACTTTTATCAAGCTCCAAAATACATGACTCACTTTGCCCTACTTATGCACTGTATATTTTACAGGATTGGATATCACATCCCAGTGTGTGCTGGTTTCTGCATAATCTTCTTTGCGACTACCTGTAAGTATTGCATTAGAGGGCATTCAGACAACAGCTCTGCATGTAAAAAACTGTGTGAACACTTCAAGGACAAAGATGATACAGCAGTGATTTGTAAAACCCTGAGTTGTATTATATACAGCTGTGCAGAGTTCTGGCGTCTTTTATGTGACATAACACGCCCCCACAAATGTATGGAGCCAAATGCAGGTCAATAGTTTTGACCATTTGAAAAAAAGAATTTGACCCTGAAAGTTCAAGTTGTGGTCTTGAACATTGGAAAATACAGCAATGTATTCAAAATAAAAATAAGTGAATGAAAAGTTTATTTGGGTTGAATGTAATTTTTATTCAGTTCTGGAATTTTTTCAAATACATTTTTTTATTCATTTTTCACTTTCACATATATTTCGATATTTGAGGTCTTGTATTTTTCAGTTTCAGATTTAATATTTTCAGATTCAGGGGCGTGGCATCAACTGAGAGGGGGGTGTAATCATGAGTGACAGCATAACAAAGAAGGCTGAGGACTTCCTCAACCACGTTGCCTTCAGGCAATGCGAGAGTTATGATTCAACACTTTCTATACAGCAGTGGTGGGCCGTCAGGGCCTGCAAGGCCTTCTCTGCTGGCCTAAACAGAATCACAAAGTTATAGCTATTTTATAATTTTATAATTTTTCTGAAATACACTACATGTATTATAATTCATAAAAATATTTTTTTATCTTATTTTCTCATTGCACAGCTACTGTCTTCCTCAGTTGCTCTGCTTCCAGTGCAGCTTGTTTTAAGTAGAGCTTTTATCCAATCAGATTCCACCTCTCTAGGTAAGAAGAGAGGCCCCAGGCCTGCAGACTGACAAGTGAATCCCTTTGCAGTTTAAGTGAAGGGGGACGATATTGTTGATTGTCATAGTGTTCAACCAATCAGATCTTTAGTTTACATGTTGGGCGTATTCTTTGACGTGTCAGAGCCTTCAAACTGGCCTACAAGTACGTCAGCATTACGTGCAGCTCAGTTTCCATGTGCGGCTCTTCAGTGTGTGCTGTGATTGGTCAGTGGGCGAGCGCGTGACTATCGTGAACCGATCACGTGGTGCAGCTCAGCCAATCAAAAAATGGGCATTCTGACAAGTAGTTACAGCCCTAGAAACGAATAATAGCTGTGGCGCCATCACGAGGGTGTAAGATGGTATTTCAGCTGCAGGACAGCAGTGAAGGCCCAGGTATAAAATGCACGGCCCACCACTGCTATACACTAAATCCATGTGAATGCAGTGGGGAAAACTGTGAGCACCAGCTATCCTGAAGGAAACTTCGGAGGGAACCAACAACTGGTTAAATTTGTCTTTCGCCCCTATACCTTAGGTCGGACGACAGATTTGCACGTCAGGACCGCCACGGGCCTCCACCAGAGTTTTCTCTGGCTTGACCCTGCCCAGGCGTAGTTCACCATCTTTCGGGTCCTACCGCAGGAACTCACGCTTCACCTCCCCGACGGTGCGGGCGAGACGGGCCGGTGGTGCGCTCAACCCCGCAGGGTCGGGATCCCACCTCACCTGGCGCGCTGGCCCTCACTTTCATTGTGCCACGGGGTTTGCTTCACCCTCTGATTTGCGTGTGCGTTAGACTCCTTGGTCCGTGTTTCAAGACGGGCGAATATCCTCCGTGGCGGTGCGCTGCGACCGGCTCTAGGTCGGCTTGGAAAGGCTCACGGCTCCGGATGGGTGCTTTACATACATGGCTCCCCGTTCGGACCTCGCCACTTCCCGGGGCCGTGGACTAAGTACTCGCTGCGCCCTCTCTCCCTGTGGGGAGGGACGGGGGCCCCTGCTCCCGGCGCGACTGTCGACGGGGGCGGACTGTACTCAGTGCGGCCCAGCCGCGTCACCAGGCCGGGGATCGGCTCAAGTAAAAGGCGTCAGGGGTCTGCGGCGAGGGTGAAGCCCCGGTGAGGTGGGATACCGGCCCCGTGGGGTCGGGCGCACCACCGGCCCATCTCGCCCGCACCGTCGCAGAGGTGGAGAGTGAGTTTGTGCGATAGGACCCGAAAGATGGTGAACCACGCCTGGGCAGGGCGACGCAAGAGGAAACTCTGGTGGAGGCCCGTAGCGGTCCTGACGTGCGAATCGGTCGCCCGACCTGGGTATAGGGGCGAAAGATTAATTTAACCAGTTGCTGGTATATATGAAAGTGAAAAAGCTGACATTACTGGCAGACTTAAGAACCAGCAATGTTAGCAAAGACTTGGAAGCAGTACCGTTCGCTAACGTTGTTCAAAAAGTAACATTACTGACATATTTATGACAGGAACATCAGCTAACATTGCTGTCATAGACTTGAGAACCAGTAATGTTAGCTAAGATTGCTGTCATAGAATTAAAGTATATTAAATACAATGCTGCTTATCAATGTAACAGGTCAAGAAGGTAAATAAACTTCTGAACCAGATATTTTGGGGGGCCTTGATGAAATTGACCCTGGGCGTCTTGTATTTAGTTTTTCAATGGATAGAAACATTTGATTCTTTCTACAGAGTCAAAAATGTCAAAATTTAACACATTGTTTTTCCCCACAAAGACAGAAACGTATTTCTTGGGTGTTATTAATCTAATCTTCACTTGTTCCTTGGAAGTGTTTGCCTTTTCATCTAGCTTCATTTTACTGCTGCTGGCCAGATCAGTGATTTAATTAGGGCTTTAGTGTTCATGTTCATGTTCAAAAAGATTTGAAGAGAAAAAAAAATCGATCCCATTAACCGACTAATGATATTATTATTATTATTAGTAGTATTACTTTTGTTTTTCAGGAATGAGTATGCTGGCTGATGAGTACAAAGAAGACAAGGAGAGAGGGCGTGCAATGGGTATATCGTTTGCTGGATTGGCTTTAGGATTGATGGGTAAGTAGATCATCCGATTGCACACTCAAAATAAAGAGCTTTTGGGTGAAAGTGTTTTAAATCTGCTTGATTTTACATGCACATTTGATGTCTACATCTGTAGAAGATGTCACGAACATGAAAAAAAGTTATTTATTTTTAACTCAACACTTACTCTCTCTGAAATAACTTGTGATTGGCCAATGCGGAGGTGCAAGGAGGTCTAGTTTACCCTCAGACCACTTGAATTACAATGCTGAACAGGGCTCCAGACTAACTTTTTACATTTGTTGCACTGATGAACAAGCAGGTAATTTGATAAAAGCCCCAAAAAATGACAACCTTTCCTACAATGTCTGCAGAATGACAGATTTTCAGTATTTTCTTCCACCTCGGGTTGAAACACCATGCCATTTTAAACACTTTTTAGGTGATCTGTACAATCGAATGATGTGTTGCGGAAATGAGGCTGTGTTTTTCAATAGACCACACATCCAGGATCTTGGAACTAAACAAATGTAAAGTAACACGCGAGTAACTTGAAATGGCATCTATCCAATTATATGTTACCACTAGGGGTGTAACGGTTCACAAAATTCACGGTTGGGTTCGGTACGATACAGTGGAGCCACGGTTCGGTACGTTTCGGTACAGTCGAAAACTATAAATGCCAGAGAAATGTACTTGATTTTAAAATATATTTATTTATTACAACTAACATCATGAAGTTATTCTTTGACTTTGAACAATGATGGAACTATACCTGAGTGACCCATCTTCTGGGGTGTCTTCTTAGCAACACATAAGCATAAAAAACTAAAACTGCTCCTTAATGTTATGTCGTATTGTTACTTACATCTTGCTTACATCTTGTATTGTTACTTACATCTTGCAAAAGAGACTTTTTTATCTCGATGGGACTACCTGGTTAAATAAAGGTTTTAAAAAAATAAAAAATAAATTATTATTTTTTTCTTTCAAATGTATTCGGTTCGTCATGCGTACCGAACCGTGAGCCTCGTACTGAACGGTTCAATACGAATACGCGTATCGTTACACCCCTAGTTACCACATATATTGACAAAACTAAAGAGATCTGTATTAAAACACATGTACAAAACCAGAGAGTTGTAAACATTTTGGATTGGCAATATGAATAAAATTCTACTCCAGTAAATGTGATTTTTACTATCTTTCAATGTAAATATACTGTACATCGTCATATAGTGAATGATGGGAAAAATCACAAGGTACTTCATCACATTGATGCAATAATAATTGGGATAGCCTCCAGCTCAGACGGATGGAGCATTTACCAGCATGGCGGTCTGAATCATAGACACCTAATCATGCTTCTACTCCATTGTTTAACTTTTTCATTGTAATTATCAATTATTTCTTTCATATGCCGAAGCGGGAGCTCCATTCGGCAGTGTGATGTATCAGTTTGTTGGCAAAATGGCTCCATTCCTGGTCCTGGCTGTCATTGCTGTGTTGGCTGGAGGTACTGTGGAATATTGTACATAAGATGAAACATTTAATCCTCCTCAATAAGAGTGAAACAGTTGAACGTGGTGTTGTTTGTCCATCAGATTGTCCTGTCTCCCTATCCACACAGGTTTACATGCCCTCATCTTCAAACCATCGCGTCTGCAAACAGAGGTACAGTGACATATTGATTCAAAGAAATACCTCTCTGAAAATGAAACATTGACCTCTTGAAAGATCTGTGTACAACTTCTCAGTTAAATTCTACTTTAAAAACTACATTCTATTTCATCCTTACTGACCGCCAGAGGCAGTGCTTAACACTGGATGTATCCCGTCTCGCGCATGCGCAGGTCGAATATTTATATCAACAAAGTCACGTGTGACCTCGGATGACCACCGTCATCTATAAGTTCCGGTGTCATCCTGAGCTCAGTCCTTTTTTTCTTCTCGCGTCGCAGGTTAGCTACCATGGTAGCTTAAACAAGGATGTGTCTACGATCAAGACATATTAGAGCTCGTCGCTGTAGCCTTGTGACTACCGGTCGGAGTTGCGGTTCTCTCGCCCTCCAAAGGCTGCGACGAGCTGTCCCTCTTCGGAGGGAACGGTGTGTTCGCCGTTCGGACATCGAGCCCCGGACTGGTGGACGCCCCTATCATCGGTCGTCACCAGTCTGATAAGGGTCAGCTAAGTCGTGATGACAGCAATCGGTAAGATCGATTAACATTGTTTTCTATAACAGTTGTTTGTTCCACGGTTGGCAGAGCGCTTCCGCTCTAGTAATCGAGTGGCGCGCTAACGAGAGCGTAGAATTACGCTGTCGGCCCGCCCTTCACAGTGTTACGGCTATCACAGTTAGCAGAGTGTTCCTGCTCAGGCAAACTTTGTGAGACACTAGATCCGCATTGGCGTTGTGTACATGGAGATTTAATCTTTACATCTGACGTAATTCGCAGTTAGCAGTGTCTTCACTCAGGCTAACTTGGATGCTAGCTGGGACTGCGTCCATCAAACTTTGTAAACCTTACGGCTGTCACAGTTAACAGAGCGTCCCCGCTCAGGTTAACTCAGTGGGAAACTAGCTAAACAAAGCTGGTACTGGGACTGCGTCCATCAACTTTGTATCCTTACGGCTGTCACAGTTAACAGAGCTGTCACAGTTAACAGAGCGTCCTCGCTCAGGTTAACTCAGTGGGAAACTAGCTAAACACAGCTGATACTGGGGCTGTAGCCATCAACTTTGTATCCTTACGGCTGTCACAGTTAACAGAGCGTCCTCGCTCAGGTTAACTCAGTGGGAAACTAGATAAACAAAGCTGGTACTGGGGCTGTGGCCATCAACTTTGTAGCATTACAACGATCACAGTTAGCGGAATGTGCTCGCTCAGGCTAACTCGGTGAATGCTAGTTATACTAAATCAACATTGAGGTTGTGCCCATTGATGGTTTTGACGCATTACGGCGGTCGAGTTCGCTCCGGCTAACTAGACTAAGCTAATACTCGGTGTGTCCATTGATTGTTGTAAACATTATGGACATATCGGTAGCGGATATCAGTTAGCAGAGTGCCCTCGCTCAGGCTAACTGGTAGCACACCAAGAGTTACAGCACCTGTCCAAGTGGAGAGTGTCCTCGCACTGTAAGGACTGTGGGTTTTTTTGTCCGTTTTCACAGTAGCAGAGTGCTCTCGCTCAAGCTAACTGGTGGGGCACCAATATCTGCAGCAACTATCCGAGTGAAGAGAGTGTCCTCGCTCCCCTCTCACTAGGAGAACTGTTTTCCTGACCTGTTCCACAGTAGCAGAGTGCTCTCGCTCAAGCTAACTGGTGGGACACCAATATCTGCAGCAGCTGTCTTAGTGAAGAGTGTCCTCGCTCCCCTCTCACTGTAAGGACTGTGTTCTTTTTGTCCGTTTTTCACAGTAGCAGAGTGCTCTCGCTCAAGCTAACTGGTGGGACACCAATATCGGCAGCAACTAGTTTAGTGAAGAGTGTCCTCGCCCCTCTCACTATAAGGACTTTGCCTGACCTGTTTCCACAGTGGCAGAGTGCTCTCGCTCAAGCTAACTGGTGGGACACCAATATCGGCAGCAACTATCTTAGTGAAGAGTGTCCTCGCTCCCCTCTCACTGTACGGACTGTGGTCTGTTTTGTCCGTTTTTTACGGTAACAGAGTGCTCTCGCTCAAGCTAACTGGGGGGACACTAATATCTGCAGCAACTATCTTAGTGAAGAGAGTGGGCTTAGAGAGTGTCCTCGCCCCTCTCACTATAAGGACTTTGCCTGACCTGTTTCCGCAGTTGCAGAGTGCTCTCGCTCAGGCTAACTGGTGGGTCACCAATATCCGCAGCGGCTGGCTAAGGGAAGAGTGTCCGAAGGATCACTGCCACTGACTGCCCCCTGCCTGTTCTCTCAACATTCAGCAGAGCGCTCCCGCTCGGACTGATTTGGAATTCCGCATACACTAGTGGGACAAGGGTTCCACCAGAATCGCGGCCATGTTCAACTCTCCCGGCTGTAGGACCTGTATAGCTCCTCTTCAGCCGGAGGACGGCCCTGACCTCTTGCCCTAGCAGGGAGAACCCAGGCAGGACCTGCGGCATCACGCCTTGAGCAGTAAGGTCTGCTAGGCTGGCCGAAGTGGAACACCTGATGCGGGAGGTCTACCTCCCCCTGTCAGGGCAGCTGAATCCAGACCAACCTACCCTGGTCATTGGTATGGCGCTTGCACGCCGGGCATACACAGCAGCTGGAACATCCACCTGTGAGTGCCTTCTTCAGGCACCTTCCCGCCCTCACCACCTTTTCTGTTCCTCCCTCCGAGGAATATCTGAGGGAGTTGCGTGCATGGTGGAGACACCAGGGCTCTCTCCCACCTTCAGACCATGCAGGAGGTGGCAAATCTGGCCTTGCACGTATGCCAGCCAGTTAGACGACTATGGCGTCCATCAGTTTCCCCTGAGGAGATTCTGAGGCCCGATGCCAGGTGCCCTCGACCCAATGTCGGGTCAAAGATGACCTGCTATCCAGGGCTTAGGACACAGCAGCGCTGTGCACCGTATCGACAACTCCCTCTCCCACCTCAGGCTTTCCCTCGCAGATTCTCTGCAGCGGGCTACTTCGACGCTTCTGCTCAGTGATGCTTCATTGCAGGCGTTTGCGCTCATATCGAGGGAACGTGGCTGGTTCAGACTCGTCGCCAGGTTTGGCTGGCGCAGTCACCCCTATCTGAGACATGTAGGAGGACCCTCCATACTGTCCCAGTGGAGCCTGGTGAGCTGTTCGAGTCAGCTGCTGTACAGGCGCTTCAGCGGACTGTTAGAGCTAGCCAGACCAGGCAGCAGTTCTCTGGTCTTTGCGGGGACATGCCTGCACCCCCAGACCTAGGGGTCCCATTTTTGGCCCACAAGGCCGTTTTCTCAGCCTCCAGCTTACCCTAGTAGCCGCAACAGGCCTCGGCGTCCTGCTGAGAGGCCGGACCGCTACCTATACAACCCTACTTACGTCCCCGTCCCCCCCGGCAGGGGTGCCAGGAGATGTCTCCAGGCCGGCTGTCGGGGTTCTTTCTCCCATCAGCGGATTTCCAAGGGAGAGTGGTTCACGTCTATCGACGCCTGTTCCCATGGTGCATCACCACAACTTTCAGTCCTGGGTGCTTCCATTCGGACTCTCCCATCTCCCCATGGGTGTCCACAGTGTGTTACTGCTGTCCTTTCCCCCTGCAATCGCAGGGCGTGAACATACGGCCGTACTTAGACTGGCTGACCTAGGCGCCGTCCCGGCTTCAGGCGCCACAGGACACTGCTCGCCTTCTCTCACGTGGCCCGGGGGGCCTCAAGGTGAACATGGAGAGGAGCTACCTGAGCCCTTCTCAGAGCATAACCTTCATTAGTGTGGCCCTATGAGGGCCTGTCTGTCGCCCCAGTGCGGATGGCTGAACAGCCTTCACTTGGATGCCAAGTGGCACAGATACAGGGCAATAATATTATCGAAACAGTGTCTATTCATCTATTCACTATCCCCATGGAGGGAGTGCATATCTGGCGAACAGTGTCCCAGGAACCGAGCCCCAGGGGCTCGGTTCCATTCCACCAGGAGATTGTCACAACAGATACCTGCCTCTCAAGGCGGGGTGCAGGGTGACAGAACAGGACAGCCTGGGGGCAGTTGTCTGCTGAAAGACCGCAGGTCCAGGTTCTAGAGCTAGCGCTCGAGCACTTCCTTCCATGTTTGAAGGGAAAGCATGTGCTTGTCCGGTGGACAGCACCTCTGCTGTGATTTCCCATGAACTATCGATGGGGCACCAGATCTGCAGAAGTTGCTACGGGGATCACCGTGGCCTTCTGACTTGGGAGGCCCCCCGCCTGACCAGCCTGTGGGCAATGTACCCACCAGGAGAATGGAACAAGTTGTGGTTTTCCTGTTCCGTTACAAGCCTCCACCGGGAGAGTGGCGGCTGCATCCAGACGTGTCGACCCACTGCCCCCACTGGGTCTCCCTGACGGAGGACCAGCCCTCTGGGTCAAGATGCCCTGGCTCACACGTGGCCAGAGGATCTTCTTTATGCCTTTCCACCATTCCCTCTGCTTTTGCTGTAAGCTTGTCAGAGTTCTTCCCCGACAGGAGGGATCTCCTGTCGCAACTAGAGGGTCGGATTTGGCATTCCAATCCCTGCCGCCTTCAATTAGGGGTCACGGGAGGGCCCGACCGGATGCTGAGTGGCTGCATAGAACCAGTCTGACGGGCTATTCTGAATGCCAGTGCGCGGTCTTCCTGCCTGCAGTACAAGAAACAGGTGGAAGCTGTTCTCCGACTAGTGTGCGGCTCAGAACAAGGTCCCAGTACAGCGCCCCGTGCCTGCTGTACTGAGTTTCTACAGTCCCTCCTGGATAAGGGCCGGTCTCCCCTGCATGGGACCTACCCTTGGTACTGGACAGCTTATGCTTGTCCTTTTGAACCCCTGGCACAGGCGGAGCCTAGATGGCTATCAGCAAGACGGTTTTCTCCTTGCTGTCAATTCAGCTCAATGTGGGGGCGAGCTGCATGCCCTATCAGTGGAAGAATCACGTCTGAGGTGGAACTCAGATGGCTTGGGTGTCACTTTCTGGCCTAAGGCAGTGTTTCTCCCAAGGGGGTGGATACGTTCACATATAAACCGGCCTATCCAGCTGGCAAAGTTGACCCCCCCCTCCCCCATCGGGAGAGGAGAGGTCAAGGCTGCTGTGCCCAGTGTGGGCCCTCAGCGCTTATATGGAAGCCACTGCCTGCATAGTCAGTTATGGTGAGCCTAAGAAGGGCTGTGCTCCTTTTTAAGAAAAAAAAGGACAAACGGCACCTGTCCCACTGGATAGTGGAGGCCATTGCCGATACATACAAGGCGAGCGGCTGCGCTCGGCCATCCGGGGGGAAGGGTCACTACCAAGAGTGTCTCCACACCGAGGGCAAGCCTGAGTGGTGTGCCTGTGGGGGATACATGTGCGGCGGCCTCATGGGCATCACCGAGCACATTCACCAAACACTACAGAGTTAACGTTGCCACCCCTCACCCACTGGGGAGGGTTCTTGGCCAATTTTCTCTGCCGGAGCTATAAGGGGTAGTTACTGTGCTTCCTCGTGACTCTTTTGGTATAAGTCATCCAGTGTTAAGCACTACCTCTGGCGGTCAGTAAGGATGAAATAGAACGAAAGTTACTAACGTAACTACGGTTCTATGAATCCTGGATGACCGCCAGAGTTCTTGGTCACTCGGAATCCCGTGAACTCGCGAGAAGATTCCATAGGACTGAGCTCAGGATGACACCGGAACTTATAGATGACGGTGGTCATCCGAGGTCACACGTGACTTTGTTGATATAAATATTCGACCTGCGCATGCGCGAGACGGGATACATCCAGTGTTAAGCACTGCCTCTGGCGGTCATCCAGGATTCATAGAACCGTAGTTACGTTCGTAACTTTCGATTTATATTTTCACACATTTTTAAAACATTTTCGATTGGATTGAAAAACTGAAAATGAATAGTTTCCATTGGCAACCCAATTAAACATTGAACCATAGAAACTTGGCACAATTGTTTATAAGAAGGCAAAACAAAGGCCAAAGTAAAATAATTGGTGATTAAACAAATACATTTTATTTAAAAAAAGATTCTGATGAGCCTTGATAATGTAGTAGAACTACCAGTATGTTGCTAATTTCATTATCATTTCTTTTTAATTTGTCTTAAAAGCTAATAACTACAACATTTATCATTAGAACTGTTACTTCTCTAAAAATATGTTTTATGTTTCTATACAGATGGAAAAAGGGACTCCACTGCTGACTCTCCTGAAGGATCCGTACATTCTCATTGCCGCTGGTATTTTCAATTATAGAAATGGCCAATGGCTTACAAATAAAGCACAGTTTGTATGTCAACCCCAAGCCCCAAGGAAGAGCACAAAGCTTTGAAGCAGATTTTATATACATCCGTCACGTGATGCCATTGGGCCCAAAAAGACTACTTCCCATAGACTTGCATTGGGAAATAAACTTCTGTGACTAAGCAGATCCTTTTTTTTTAGGTAAATCAAATTCCCAGTACCATCACATGAATAGCCCCTATTTAAAACATTAGGTCCAAAAAGTTATAAAATGTACTCAGTCGAATCCAGAGTTATTTTCTTTCCTCCGTTAACGTGAAAGAGCCGGAGACTAGACCGAGGGCTGGGAGTATCCACTTCTCATCCATGATGTCAACTGGTATGTTCTGAGCCTTCCATGCTTGTCTCCGCATCACAGACATGTATTGACTGTACCTGGTTTTCCAATACCAAACTCAGCCCTCCACTCCGGTAATGTACACATTCCTTTTTTGAAATATTTTCACATTGAAGATATATATTTTTTAATGTAATTTCAAAAAAATAGAAAACCAATTTAATTGCAATAACAACACAGTTTTCCTATTTGAATAATAGTACAGAACGCCATAGTAATGAAATAGGTACCGTTTTTAATAGTATCATTTCTTTTTTATTTCTAAGTCCCTCGACACACAAACGTGTTCCCCCCTTATCACCTAACCTCTCAGTCATTGTTTTTCATTGTATTGACACCCTGTATACTTGATAATTAGATTGTAATTTACAGGCTGTACTATAAACTGCGAGCGGTGAATGTTTAAACGTCTGTCTAGGATCTTATCAGCCTTCAATCCATGATATACTTTCAATGTCTTTCTTTAAATTTCAGTTTGGATTTTCCAAGAACATCTATCATGTGCTTGTTCTGAATGCAATTGTTGGCTTTTCAGTTGGTAAGTCATGCCTAATATTGACTTTTTAACGAACTCATTTCTTATTGGTTGAAATGCTGAATGATTATCTTGTTTCTATCAGGCACAGTGGACTCATCAATAATGCCTCTCATGGGTAACTTGGTAGATCTGAGATATGTGCCGGTATATGGTACAGTTTATGCTATTGCTGATGTCGCAATCTGCATCGGATACTCCGTGGGTAAGCACAGTTGCCACAAAGAATATTTATCGGACTCTGCCGTCCCCGCAAACTCAGAGATTTAGAGCTTCTTTTAAGTAACTTATGGTTTAACGGCCTTTAGAGGTGCTGATACGCGGAGTTTGTTAGCTCTGGATAACAAAGCCAGGCCAGCTGTTTCTCCGTTTCCAGTGCTTGTGCTAAGCTAAGCTAACCGTGTGTTGGTGGTAGCTTTGTATTTGCCGTACAGACATAATAGTTGCATTTATCATCTCATCTTTCATTTCTCATCTTTCTCTGCAAGAAAGCAAAACCTTTTTCAAAATGTTAAACTATTGCCTTGATAGATATTAATAACATTTGAGATTTATAAATATGCCTTTATATTGAGCTATATGATCTTAAAACTCAGTCGAAATATGTCTGTAGGTCAGGGCAGCACTAGGGTTTAATAGACCATTTAATTTGGTCCTAACAACACAGGTTTATACCACCTTAAACAGTAAACTGCAGCTATGCTAATGAGCAACAGCCCGACAAGCCTGAAAGTTTGTTTCTTTTCTATCGAGGTGTTGAATAATGTCTCTTCTGTCCAAAGGTCCAGCTATTGCAGGGCCTACAGTGGCATCGATTGGCTTCCCCTGGCTCATGGCCATAATTGGAACAGTAAATATAATCTTCGCTCCACTCTGCATCTTCCTTTATAGTCCATCTCGGCAGGAGGAACATTTGGTGAGAGCTGGGGAAAAAAAAACAACTGAAAAACACATTTGTTACAGCCCAGTCGAGTGAAGAAATATTGTCATTGTACGTTTCCACAAACCAGTGATATTATACATATACATATTCAATGTGGACGTTATTACATTCGGTCAGAGACGGTGACGTAGTGCAACGAGACAAAGTTAAGTGACATAGTTTATTTAGCGAACGTATATGACAGTGGTATAATAACGACTACAGCGAGTGAGAAAGTCCACTATGGGGGGGTCGAACAAACACAGGACTTTCACTCAGGAGACCGCTGTGTGTATCCTGTGTGAAACCAAAATAAGTGTTCTCTTAAGACTTAAGATTAAGCATTGTTGCGCTTACCAGGGGGTTATTTACAATAATTTGACAGCTGTTACGTTACATCGTTACCTTATTATTTTAACACAAACCATGATCATTTTTTCGAACCCCAAGCAATTCCGTTGCCTAAACCTAACCAATTGTTTCTCGATGCTAACGAGGTGGTGTTGTGCATCTCAGAGCGATATGAGGCTGATGAGAAACGCATTCATGGATCAGAAACATCAACATTCATCGTATCCGAGGTTTGGAGACACATACAATGCCAACATTTTTCCGGGTTGTTTCTTACACATACAACAGTGTCAATTGCTTAAAAGAAGTTGATGTTGTACTTCATGCAATCGTTGTGTCTTGTGTTCCAGTCGATATTGAAAGAAAATTAAAGAAGCTCCGCCAGAGAACTTGGAATCCCACTGTATGCAGATTTCATTTCAAGTATTCTTACCATCTCCACCATTACCTCCCTCTTCATGACAAAGACCCACACTAGCGTCAAGGCCCTATTGATGACAGCATTGGCTCAACACTTTGGTGCAGAGTGAATGTCTTGACAACTATCAAATGGACTGACGTTATATTTAGAACTACACAGCCACGAGTCTGAAGCACGTCAGCCCTTCACAATACACCACCGTCCTAAAAGACAATTTCTATCGATGCGTTGTTCTGCTCTGCGATATTTGTATTTGGTAAGTGTTATTTTCCTAAAATGAAGTGTTTTCCCCATGAGTATCATGGGTGCTGATAGTTTCAAGGTCCCCTTTGTTATTTCCTGTAACCCTGTTTATAATCATGGCCAGAACTCACTTTAGTCAGAGAGAATTCTTCAGCTTTGTTGTGAACTTCTGTCTCCACTGCGTGGTGAATAAAACTCATTTGAACCAGCCACAGAATTGGACCCGAAAGAAATCTTTCTTCAACAATATGGCGTTGTCGGCAGGATGTCGGCAGTTGAGCCCACATCTTCACAGAGACACAGCAGGACGGAGCACAGGACTCCGGTGGGACAAGAGATGGACTCTGTGTTTACATCATGATGCTCGGTGCTCGAACACAATCAAACATGATCGACAATGATTTTCCTCATGTTTGAACTTTTGTGAAGATGTCAGCAATATAATCTGCCCAGGGAATTGTTTTTGCTGCTGTTTAAGTTCCTTATGATGCAAAATAAAAAAAATGTACTCCAGGAATTTACTTCTGTTTTTATTTTGTTTGTTGTGTTACAAATGGGCTCCATCTGCATTTCATTGTGCATCCCTGTGTTGTATAACGACAATAAATGATCCTTGAATCCTTGAACTACAACCGGTGAAGTCCCTTGTGACAGGATCACTGCTCCTGCGGTTCCTTGATATTATGCACATAAGTCAACAGAGTCATGGCGACATCTGCTTCAATTGATGAGAGCCAGTCTCCCTTCACATGCCATTCTCCCTCATCAACAGATAAGACACAGGACAAGTCTATCTCTACAAACTCTCGTCACAGCCTGACAAGCACACAGGCCGAACATGGCCCAAATTCTACAAACTATTAATTGTGTGTCGATTCGTTCCTCAAGGCACCAACGGAGGCCTCCAAACCTGATGGCTTTGCCCATCAAAGACTGTGATCCATGCCGTCTAATGTTAGGAACTGTGATCAGTTGCCAACTATTTGACATTGATTGCCAAACCTGTCAGGTGAAACCTTTTGGTGTGTAATTGAGCTCAGTCACTCCCTGTAAGAGGTCACACCTTCATTGATTTAATTAATATTTGCTCTGTAAAACACACCTTTACTGAGCCAATAAAGACCCGCGACTACGGACTTGTGAGTTGGGCTCCCAGAATCTCATGGAGTTGCAAACAACCCTCAAAAACAGCTGATGCCTTAACCTTATCGATTAATGATTGTTGTGGCAATTTATCATGTTGTTCTTTGATATATAACTTTTATCGCTTTACCTTGAACAAAAGCAGAACTCACCAAACCCAAACAACAAATGTATCTCATGTCTGACTCGTGTCATCCTGACCTCACATCTAACCCTCTTCCATGAAAACAGCAGCACCTACTCTCCCCAACGCCATCCGAAAAAAGGACGCCTGCTTGGGGGCAGACGAGCTAATGTGCTCCAGTTTGTGTGAAGCATATATACTCTGTAAAACCTTTGACTTGATTAGACCTCTGAACCGTCCGTGAGGAAGGATCTCTATCTGTTCAGCTGAATTATTCCAAGTGTCTGTTCAACATAATACTTAAAGGCATTTGACAGATTTCTCATCACTCTTATTTCTCACAGGGAAATTAATAGGTCTGTCTCAGGATTGCTACGATAACACAAACTTTTCCAGGGTGGAACATATGGAGGCGCATAACGGCCTGGTTAGTTATCCCAGCACCAGTAACAGTAAATCGTTGAACTTCCACAAACTCCCTGACTGCTCTACCCATAACACCTCAAATGATTAACAGCCAGAATAAACAGATTTTGTTCCCCCCCTCAGACATCCTCAGTCACTTAAAAGTCACCTATTTAAATAAGATGTTTAATCTGTGATGATAATATTCATATGTGCCTACAGTTTGGGCTTTTGACTACTGTATTAGCGTGTTATAATATGGAGACAAACAGCTACAAATAAAGACAAAGCTGCTTTCTATTCTGATCCAGCCTTATCTTAACAACATTTATTAATCACTTTTATGCTTTTGTCTTTTCCTGCTAGTTATCCCAGCACCAGTAACAGTAAATCGTTGAACTTCCACACACTCCCTGACTGCTCTACCCATAACACCTCAAATGATTAACAGCCAGAATAAACAGATTTTGTTCCCCCCCTCAGACATCCTCAGTCACTTAAAAGTCACCTATTTAAATCTGCTTTTAAGCTGTAAAGTTAGTTATATATGTCTTTGTGCTGTTCCTTTCTGTTATGTGATTTATTTTGTTTATATTGTAATTGTCACGGGAGTTCACAGATAGGACCCAAAAGCAAGACCACAGGAGACAGAAGTGAATGTTAAACAGGTTTTATTTATAGACAGGTGGGTGCAGGTGTGGAGCCCGTGGTCCGACACCCGAGTGGCAGATCGACGGTGTGAGTCCCGTGGCTCGACACCGGAGGCCTGGCAGCTTGACGGCGATTGTAGTCCGTTTAACCCCAGGCGGGTAGAGTGACAGAGTGTAATCCGTAGACCACAAGGAGAGCAGAGCGGCGGAGCGCAATCCACAGACACAAGGAGGGCAGAGCCGTGGAGTGTAATCCACAGGGTTTCAGCGGGTTGAAGACGGTACGACCTGACACTCCCAGACTGCAGGACCAGAGTTTATATAGTGGCAGGCTACTCATTAAGGGGCCCTGAGTCTGGTGTGTCAGGCTGCAGGAGGTGATCAGCTTGAGTGTCCTCAGCCGTGCACGATTAAGGGTGCGGCCCTGGGAGGTGTCTGAAGGCAGAGGACAAACAGAGCACATGGCACACCACAACAGACAGGGGAATCCTGGATCCTGACAGTACCCCCCCCTTAAGGCACGGATTCCAGACGTAACACAAGACCCAACACAGGGCGGGTGGAGGGGGTCCGGAGGAGGGATGTCCCCACAGCTATAAGGCCGACTAGGGTGGGCGGCGGGGGTCCGGAGGAGGGGTGACAGGATCTGACCCGCCACGGGGCCGCCGAAGAGCGTCGGCCCCCGGTGCTCCGGCGGACGGCCGGGAGGGCAGAAGGGCTCCGGACACGGGTGCTCCGGCGGACGGCCGGGAGGGCAGAAGGGCTCCGGCCACGGGTGCTCCGGCGGACGGCCGGGCGGGCGGAAGGGCTCCGGCCCCGGGTGCTCCGGCGGGCGGCCGGGCGGGCGGAAGGGCTCTGGAGAATAGGATGCTGGTGCCGCAGTGGCAGGTACTGGAGGTCTCTGCTGCTCCGCGACGGCAGCGGGCACTGGAGGCCGCTGCTGCTCAGAGACGGCAGCGGGCACTGGAGGTCGCTGCTGCTCAGAGACGGCAGCGGGCACTGGAGGTCGCTGCCGCTCAGAGACGGCAACTGGAGGTCGTTGCGCCTCTGGGACGGCGGCCGGGTGTGGGAGAGGCTGCGGCACGGAGGCGGCGACAGGAACTGGAGCGGACTGCGGCGCTGAGGCGGCAGGAACTGGAGCGGGCTGCGGCGCTGAGGCGGCAGGAACTGAAGCGGGCTGCGGCGTAGAGGTGGCAGCGGCAGGAACTAGAGCTGGCGCTGCGGCGGCAGGAACTGGAGCGGGCTGCGGCGTAGAGGCGGCAGCAACTGGAGCTGGCGCTGCGGCGGCAGGAACTGGCGTAGAGGCGGCCGCGGCAGGAACTGGAGCTGCGGCGGCAGGAACTGGAGCTGCGGTGGCAGGACCAGCGAGCGGCTCTGGCTCCGCGGCCGCGAGGTCCGGGGATAGCTGCGGCTCCGAGACCACAGCTGGGACTGGAGGTCGCTGCTGCTCCGGGACGGCAGCGGCAGGACCTGGAGGTTGCTGCTGCTCCGGGACGGCAGCGGCGGAAACTGGAGGTCGCTGCTGCTCCGGGACGGCAGCGGCGGGACCTGGCGGTTGCTGCTGCTCCGGGACGGTGGCGGCGGGAACTGGAGGTCGCTGCTGCACTGCGACTGCGACGGCCGGGACTGGAGGTCGCTGCTGCTCTGGGATGACAGCGGCGGGAACTGGAGGTTGCTGCTGCTCCGGGATGACAGCGGCGGGAACTGGAGGTCGCTGCTGCTCCGGGACGGCAGCGGCGGGAACTGGCGGTCGCTGCTCTGGGACGGCAGCGGCGGGAACTGGAGGTCGCTGCTGCACTGCGACGGCGGCGGCCGGGACTGGAGGTCGCTGCTGCACTGCGACGGCGGCGGCCGGGACTGGAGGTCGCTGCTGCTCCAAGACGGCAGCGGCGGGACCTGGAGGTTGCTGCTGCTCCGGGACGGCAGCGGCGGGAACTGGGGGTCGCTGCTGCACTGCGACGGCGGCGGCCGGGACTGGAGGTCGCTGCGGTACGGAGACGGCCGGGACTGGCGCAAGCTGTGCCGCAGAGGCGGTAGGAACCGGAGCTGGCTGTGGTGAAGAGGTGACAGGAACAGGAGCTGGCTGCAATGCAGTCTGACTACGGGGAGCCGGAGTCGACCGGGCCACCGAGTGTTCCGCTACCCTTGCATGGCTCCGTCTCCGGCTGAGAAGGTGCTTGACCCTATACTCAGAGTTCCCCAGAGGGTCAAAAACTCTCATCAGAGCAGTCACAAAGTCCACATACCCCACCGTATTAGGCTGGTCGCTGCTCACTGTGTACATGGCCCAGTCCAAAGCCCTTCCCCGCAGTAAGCAGACCACGTAAGACACCTTGGACCTGTCTGAGGCGAAAGTCAGGGGCTGTCGGTCAAACACCCGTTGGCATAGCACCAGGAAGCCTTGACACCTCCCCAGTGTTCCATCATAGGGACTCGGAGCCGGCACGGGGGATTCCCAGACCGGCGGAGCGAGGACAGGCGGGAATAGTGCGGGTGCTGGAACTGGTGGAGACTTGACTGTCCGGGCTAGTTCCTGCCCGCACCAGCCAACCCGAGAAACCTCAGCAGCGAAACGTCTCATCTTCGCCAGGGAACGTCTCGTCTCCTCCAGCAGCCTGGTAGTGCTGTACAGCGCAGCTGCTCCTGTGGTTGCTGGGTCCCCCTCAGAGACCTCAGCTTCCATGGATTGCAGGGCTTGACGCATCTCCATGAGCCTCTGCTGGTGTGCCTCCAGCTGCGTGCTATACCCGGCCAGCGTAGCTGCTCCTGTGGTTGCTGGGTCCATTATGGTCAGGTCGTTCTGTCACGGGAGTTCACAGATAGGACCCAAAAGCAAGACCACAGGAGACAGAAGTGAATGTTAAACAGGTTTTATTTATAGACAGGTGGGTGCAGGTGTGGAGCCCGTGGTCCGACACCCGAGTGGCAGATCGACGGTGTGAGTCCCGTGGCTCGACACCGGAGGCCTGGCAGCTTGACGGCGATTGTAGTCCGTTTAACCCCAGGCGGGTAGAGTGACAGAGTGTAATCCGTAGACCACAAGGAGAGCAGAGCGGCGGAGCGCAATCCACAGACACAAGGAGGGCAGAGCCGTGGAGTGTAATCCACAGGGTTTCAGCGGGTTGAAGACGGTACGACCTGACACTCCCAGACTGCAGGACCAGAGTTTATATAGTGGCAGGCTACTCATTAAGGGGCCCTGAGTCTGGTGTGTCAGGCTGCAGGAGGTGATCAGCTTGAGTGTCCTCAGCCGTGCACGATTAAGGGTGCGGCCCTGGGAGGTGTCTGAAGGCAGAGGACAAACAGAGCACATGGCACACCACAACAGACAGGGGAATCCTGGATCCTGACAGTAATTGCTTCTACCTTAGCCAAGCATAAAAAACTAAAACTGCTCCTTAATGTTATGTCGTATTGTTACTTACATCTTGCTTACATCTTGTATTGTTACTTACATCTTGCAAAAGAGATTTTTTTATCTCGATGGGACTACCTGGTTAAATAAAGGTTTTTAAAAAATAAAAAATAATTTTTTTTTTTTTTCTTTCAAATGTATTCGGTTCGTCATGCGTACCGAACCGTGAGCCTCGTACTGAACGGTTCAATACGAATACGCGTATCGTTACACCCCTAGTTACCACATATATTGACAAAACTAAAGAGATCTGTATTAAAACACATGTACAAAACCAGAGAGTTGTAAACATTTTGGATTGGCAATATGAATAAAATTCTACTCCAGTAAATGTGATTTTTACTATCTTTCAATGTAAATATACTGTACATCGTCATATAGTGAATGATGGGAAAAATCACAAGGTACTTCATCACATTGATGCAATAATAATTGGGATAGCCTCCAGCTCAGACGGCAGGAGCATTTACCAGCATGGCGGTCTGAATCATAGACACCTAATCATGCTTCTACTCCATTGTTTAACTTTTTCATTGTAATTATCAATTATTTCTTTCATATGCCGAAGCGGGAGCTCCATTCGGCAGTGTGATGTATCAGTTTGTTGGCAAAATGGCTCCATTCCTGGTCCTGGCTGTCATTGCTGTGTTGGCTGGAGGTACTGTGGAATATTGTACATAAGATGAAACATTTAATCCTCCTCAATAAGAGTGAAACAGTTGAACGTGGTGTTGTTTGTCCATCAGATTGTCCTGTCTCCCTATCCACACAGGTTTACATGCCCTCATCTTCAAACCATCGCGTCTGCAAACAGAGGTACAGTGACATATTGATTCAAAGAAATACCTCTCTGAAAATGAAACATTGACCTCTTGAAAGATCTGTGTACAACTTCTCAGTTAAATTCTACTTTAAAAACTACAATTTATATTTTCACACATTTTTAAAACATTTTCGATTGGATTGAAAAACTGAAAATGAATAGTTTCCATTGGCAACCCAATTAAACATTGAACCATAGAAACTTGGCACAATTGTTCATAAGAAGGCAAAACAAAGGCCAAAGTAAAATAATTGGTGAATAAACAAATACATTTTATTTAAAAAAAGATTCTGATGAGCCTTGATAATGTAGTAGAACTACCAGTATGTTGCTAATTTCATTATCATTTCTTTTTAATTTGTCTTAAAAGCTAATAACTACAACATTTATCATTAGAACTGTTACTTCTCTAAAAATATGTTTTATGTTTCTATACAGATGGAAAAAGGGACTCCACTGCTGACTCTCCTGAAGGATCCATACATTCTCATTGCCGCTGGTATTTTCAATTATAGAAATGGCCAATGGCTTACAAATAAAGCACAGTTTGTATGTCAACCCCAAGCCCCAAGGAAGAGCACAAAGCTTTGAAGCAGATTTTATATACATCCGTCACGTGATGCCATTGGGCCCAAAAAGACTACTTCCCATAGACTTGCATTGGGAAATAGACTTCTGTGACTAAGCAGATCCTTTTTTTTTAGGTAAATCAAATTCCCAGTACCATCACATGAATAGCCCCTATTTAAAACATTAGGTCCAAAAAGTTATAAAATGTACTCAGTCGAATCCAGAGTTATTTTCTTTCCTCCGTTAACGTGAAAGAGCCGGAGACTAGACCGAGGGCTGGGAGTATCCACTTCTCATCCATGATGTCAACTGGTATGTTCTGAGCCTTCCATGCTTGTCTCCGCATCACAGACATGTATTGACTGTACCTGGTTTTCCAATACCAAACTCAGCCCTCCACTCCGGTAATGTACACATTCCTTTTTTGAAATATTTTCACATTGAAGGTATATATTTTTTAATGTAATTTCAAAAAAATAGAAAACCAATTTAATTGCAATAACAACACAGTTTTCCTATTTGAATAATAGTACAGAACGCCATAGTATGAAATAGGTACCGTTTTTAATAGTATCATTTCTTTTTTATTTCTAAGTCCCTCGACACAGAAACGTGTTCCCCCCTTATCACCTAACCTCTCAGTCATTGTTTTTCATTGTATTGACACCCTGTATACTTGATAATTAGATTGTAATTTACAGGCTGTACTATAAACTGCGAGCGGTGAATGTTTAAACGTCTGTCTAAGATCTTATCAGCCTTCAATCCATGATATACTTTCAATGTCTTTCTTTAAATTTCAGTTTGGATTTTCCAAGAACATCTATCATGTGCTTGTTCTGAATGCAATTGTTGGCTTTTCAGTTGGTAAGTCATGCCTAATATTGACTTTTTAACGAACTCATTTCTTATTGGTTGAAATGCTGAATGATTATCTTGTTTCTATCAGGCACAGTGGACTCATCAATAATGCCTCTCATGGGTAACTTGGTAGATCTGAGATATGTGGCGGTATATGGTACAGTTTATGCTATTGCTGATGTCGCAATCTGCATCGGATACTCCGTGGGTAAGCACAGTTGCCACAAAGAATATTTATCGGACTCTGCCGTCCCCGCAAACTCAGAGATTTAGAGCTTCTTTTAAGTAACTTATGGTTTAACGGCCTTTAGAGGTGCTGATACGCGGAGTTTGTTAGCTCTGGATAACAAAGCCAGGCCAGCTGTTTCTCCGTTTCCAGTGCTTGTGCTAAGCTAAGCTAACCGTGTGTTGGTGGTAGCTTTGTATTTGCCGTACAGACATAATAGTTGCATTGATCATCTCATCTTTCATTTCTCATCTTTCTCTGCAAGAAAGCAAAACCTTTTTCAAAATGTTAAACTATTGCCTTGATAGATATTAACAACATTTGAGATTTATAAATATGCCTTTATGTTGAGATATATGATCTTAAAACTCAGTCAAAATATGTCTGTAGGTCAGGTCAGCACTAGGGTTTAATAGACCATTTAATTTGGTCCTAACAACACAGGTTTATACCACCTTAAACAGTAAACTGCAGCTATGCTAATGAGCAACAGCCCGACAAGCCTGAAAGTTTGTTTCTTTTCTATCGAGGTGTTGAATAATGTCTCTTCTGTCCAAAGGTCCAGCTATTGCAGGGCCTACAGTGGCATCGATTGGCTTCCCCTGGCTCATGGCCATAATTGGAACAGTAAATATAATCTTCGCTCCACTCTGCATCTTCCTTTACAGTCCATCTCGGCAGGAGGAACATTTGGTGAGAGCTGGGAAGAAAAAAACAACTGAAAAACACATTTGTTACAGCCCAGTCGAGTGAAGAAATATTGTCATTGTACGTTTCCACAAACCAGTGATATTATACATATACATATTCAATGTGGACGTTATTACATTCGGTCAGAGACGGTGACGTAGTGCAACGAGACAAAGTTAAGTGACATAGTTTATTTAGCGAACGTATATGACAGTGGTATAATAACGACTACAGCGAGTGAGAAAGTCCACTATGGGGGGGTCGAACAAACACAGGACTTTCACTCAGGAGACCGCTGTGTGTATCCTGTGTGAAACCAAAATAAGTGTTCTCTTAAGACTTAAGATTAAGCATTGTTGCGCTTACCAGGGGGTTATTTACAATAATTTGACAGCTGTTACGTTACATCGTTACCTTATTATTTTAACACAAACCATGATCATTTTTTCGAACCCCAAGCAATTCCGTTGCCTAAACCTAACCAATTGTTTCTCGATGCTAACGAGGTGGTGTTGTGCATCTCAGAGCGATATGAGGCTGATGAGAAACGCATTCATGGATCAGAAACATCAACATTCATCGTATCCGAGGTTTGGAGACACATACAATGCCAACATTTTTCCGGGTTGTTTCTTACACATACAACAGTGTCAATTGCTTAAAAGAAGTTGATGTTGTACTTCATGCAATCGTTGTGTCTTGTGTTCCAGTCGATATTGAAAGAAAATTAAAGAAGCTCCGCCAGAGAACTTGGAATCCCACTGTATGCAGATTTCATTTCAAGTATTCTTACCATCTCCACCATTACCTCCCTCTTCATGACAAAGACCCACACTAGCGTCAAGGCCCTATTGATGACAGCATTGGCTCAACACTTTGGTGCAGAGTGAATGTCTTGACAACTATCAAATGGACTGACGTTATATTTAGAACTACACAGCCACGAGTCTGAAGCACGTCAGCCCTTCACAATACACCACCGTCCTAAAAGACAATTTCTATCGATGCGTTGTTCTGCTCTGCGATATTTGTATTTGGTAAGTGTTATTTTCCTAAAATGAAGTGTTTTCCCCATGAGTATCATGGGTGCTGATAGTTTCAAGGTCCCCTTTGTTATTTCCTGTAACCCTGTTTATAATCATGGCCAGAACTCACTTTAGTCAGAGAGAATTCTTCAGCTTTGTTGTGAACTTCTGTCTCCACTGCGTGGTGAATAAAACTCATTTGAACCAGCCACAGAATTGGACCCGAAAGAAATCTTTCTTCAACAATATGGCGTTGTCGGCAGGATGTCGGCAGTTAAGCCCACATCTTCACAGAGACCCGGCTCCATCGGACAGCAGGACGGAGCACAGGACTCCGGTGGGACAAGAGATGGACTCTGTGTTTACATCATGATGCTCGGTGCTCGAACACAATCAAACATGATCGACAATGATTTTCCTCATGTTTGAACTTTTGTGAAGATGTCAGCAATATAATCTGCCCAGGGAATTGTTTTTGCTGCTGTTTAAGTTCCTTATGATGCAAAATAAAAAAAATGTACTCCAGGAATTTACTTCTGTTTTTATTTTGTTTGTTGTGTTACAAATGGGCTCCATCTGCATTTCATTGTGCATCCCTGTGTTGTATAACGACAATAAATTATCCTTGAATCCTTGAACTACAACCGGTGAAGTCCCTTGTGACAGGATCACTGCTCCTGCGGTTCCTTGATATTATGCACATAAGTCAACAGAGTCATGGCGACATCTGCTTCAATTGATGAGAGCCAGTCTCCCTTCACATGCCATTCTCCCTCATCAACAGACAAGACACAGGACAAGTCTATCTCTACAAACTCTCGTCACAGCCTGACAAGCACACAGGCCGAACATGGCCCAAATTCTACAAACTATTAATTGTGTGTCGATTCGTTCCTCAAGGCACCAACGGAGGCCTCCAAACCTGATGGCTTTGCCCATCAAAGACTGTGATCCATGCCGTCTAACGTTAGGAACTGTGATCAGTTGCCAACTATTTGACATTGATTGCCAAACCTGTCAGGTGAAACCTTTTGGTGTGTAATTGAGCTCAGTCACTCCCTGTAAGAGGTCACACCTTCATTGATTTAATTAATATTTGCTCTGTAAAACACACCTTTACTGAGCCAATAAAGACCCGCGACTACGGACTTGTGAGTTGGGCTCCCAGAATCTCATGGAGTTGCAAACAACCCTCAAAAACAGCTGATGCCTTAACCTTATCGATTAAAGATTGTTGTGGCAATTTATCATGTTGTTCTTTGATATATAACTTTTATCGCTTTACCTTGAACAAAAGCAGAACTCACCAAACCCAAACAACAAATGTATCTCATGTCTGACTCGTGTCATCCTGACCTCACATCTAACCCTCTTCCATGAAAACAGCAGCACCTACCCTCCCCAACGCCATCCGAAAAAAGGACGCCTGCTTGGGGGCAGACGAGCTAATGTGCTCCAGTTTGTGTGAAGCATATATACTCTGTAAAACCTTTGACTTGATTAGACCTCTGAACCGTCCGTGAGGAAGGATCTCTATCTGTTCAGCTGAATTATTCCAAGTGTCTGTTCAACATAATACTTAAAGGCATTTGACAGATTTCTCATCACTCTTATTTCTCACAGGGAAATTAATAGGTCTGTCTCAGGATTGCTACGATAACACAAACTTTTCCAGGGTGGAACATATGGAGGCGCATAACGGCCTGGTTAGTTATCCCAGCACCAGTAACAGTAAATCGTTGAACTTCCACAAACTCCCTGACTGCTCTACCCATAACACCTCAAATGATTAACAGCCAGAATAAACAGATTTTGTTCCCCCCCTCAGACATCCTCAGTCACTTAAAAGTCACCTATTTAAATAAGATGTTTAATCTGTGATGATAATATTCATATGTGCCTACAGTTTGGGCTTTTGACTACTGTATTAGCGTGTTATAATATGGAGACAAACAGCTACAAATAAAGACAAAGCTGCTTTCTATTCTGATCCAGCCTTATCTTAACAACATTTATTAATCACTTTTATGCTTTTGTCTTTTCCTGCTAGTTATCCCAGCACCAGTAACAGTAAATCGTTGAACTTCCACACACTCCCTGACTGCTCTACCCATAACACCTCAAATGATTAACAGCCAGAATAAACAGATTTTGTTCCCCCCCTCAGACATCCTCAGTCACTTAAAAGTCACCTATTTAAATCTGCTTTTAAGCTGTAAAGTTAGTTATATATGTCTTTGTGCTGTTCCTTTCTGTTATGTGATTTATTTTGTTTATATTGTAATTGCTTCTATTGTTTCTGTTTTTACCATGTAAAGGATCTTTGAGTACCTTTTAAAGCACTATACAAATAAAATGTATTGTTATTGTTATTATGATTAGATGTCGACAAATCCCTCTCACTATAAGACCTATAAGAGAGTTTTCAATCAAAAAAGGCCAAAATAATCAGAATCAGAAGGGTTAGGGTTAGAAGCATTCCCAGGTCAGACGAGATATTTAATCTCACCAGCATGTTCTGGGTCTACCCTGAGGCCTCTCACCAGTCAGGAATGCCAAGAAAACTTCTGAAGACAATATGACCAAGAGGCCTGGGAGTTGAGGACCTCATGGACAGGGGCCTCAGCTGGACATTCCCAGTTCACCCTGAATACACTTTTGGTTTTACCAGGTCTGTCCAGCAGCCTCTCTCCCTGCCATCTGATCCAACTCACCACCATGTGATATAAAGAATGTCAGAATATGTGACGAAAATCGTTGAACTTCCACACACTCCCTGACTGCTCTCCCCATAACACCTCAAATGATTAACAGCCAGAATAAACAGCTTTTGTTCCACTCTGGCATATTGCTGAACATCTGAACTGTGTGTCGTAGTATAATGAGTGGAGATTAACTATTGTAGAGAAATGTTTTCTTGAGGTAGAATGTTTTCTTATTGGCATAGAAACCGTGGGAGGGGTAAAGTGAGGAGGGACGGAACAAGCATCCGTCCAAGCAGGTTCTTGTGAGTATAAATCAGATGTGTGTCAGTACTTACTGTCAGACTTAATTCCAGGTATGTTTCATAGAAATACTGCGATCACACTAACTCTCATTTGAAACTTGAGATTTTCCGACTTGCAAGAAATGGAGGAGCATATCGGCCATGGTAAGATGTTTAATGTAATCTGTGATGTTAATATTCATATGTGCTTACAGTTTGGGCTTTTGACTACTGTATTAGTGTGGCACAATGTAGACAAAGCTGCTTTCTATTGTGATCCAGCCGTATCTTAACAATATTTATTCATTATTTTTCCTGCTAGTTATCCCAGCACCAGTAACTACGAAGGGATCATTTGTGCATGGTTTGTCCCCTGAGAACTGTGGCATTGACATTCTAGACAATGGAAGGACCATCAGAGACTTCCTAGACAGTAAAATAAAAGAGCGTGGTTCAGCGGTGAGTATCAGAGACATCATGTCACCTAAGCGTTCCTAACAATGAATCTCTGTGTAATTGCCTCCATGTATCGTGTGATAGTTGAGCTTTCTTGAGATGTGAACTAAATGTTGACTTTGCTCTATTTGTTCAGGACAATGAAGAGCCATTCTATGTGGCAAGTCTGGATAGTATATTTGAAAGGCACCTCAGGTGGCGTACTAACTTACCTCGAGTCACGCCTTTCTATGCAGTGAAGTGCAACAACGATGCATCAGTTTTGAGGATGATGAGTGCTCTGGACACAGGTTTCGACTGTGCTAGCAAGGTACCGATGAAGCATTTGAAAGAGAATCCAGCTCTGTGTTTTCTTTGTTGTGGAGAAGCAGTTTGCTCATTTGAAACGCGCTTTGATCGATCACAGGTCGAGATCCAGCAGATGCTGTCCCTCGGGGTGACACCTGACAAAATCATTTACGCACACACAACCAAACCACTGTCGCACATCAAGTATGCCGGTACTCATGGAGTCGATATGATGACTTTTGATAGTGAGGAAGAACTCCTAAAAATATCTCTTAGTCACGCCAAAGCCAAGTGAGTGAACAACTACTGATATTTTCTGCTCCTTTGTTTAGTTGATTGTTGTTAAATTACCGATTAATACTTTTGAATCACTTTCTCCAGATTGGTACTCCGCATCGCAGTGGATGACTCTGCATCCAAGGTAAGACTCAGTTCAAAGTTTGGCGCCAGACTGGAGTCAGTTGGTAAGCTGCTGGGATGTGCTGGAGAGCTTGGCTTGGAGGTCATTGGGGTCAGCTTTCATGTGGGCAGCGGGTGCACTGAAAGTTTGCCGTTCCAGCAGGCCATCACAGATGCCCGACGTGTCTTTGACATGGGGGTAGGTCATCGTCACAGCAATAGAACACAAATTTAGTTATGTCGTTAGTCCAATAAATATTTGATTCATGAAAGCTTGATCATTTGATTTGTGTGTATATGAAATAATAAGTCACTGTACACCGTGATAAGAACTCCATAGCAGCCCAGAGATTGAGACTTGAAGCTTTTCCTGTTTCCAAAATTGAGTATTGTCCTAAATTATATGTAAGTTATTTTTTTTAAATTATTTTACTTGAACTCATTGTGTTTTATGGCTGAAGCCATAAATGTGCCATGACTTTTTATACTAATTCATGGGTTTATGATCCATAATTAAGTTATTGATAACCATTATACTTGGATATTAATTAGTTATTATTTATTATTATTATGTGTTACAAGAAATAGCACTACAGTAAGTACAGTATAACATTTTGAATTGTATGACTGATTGATTAGAAACTTTTTCAGAATTTGCTGGGATTCCAGATGAGACTCTTGGATATCGGTGGAGGATTCTCTGCGATTGAGAGTTTTCAACAGAAATTTGAAGAGGTAATATTTTTCAAAAACAATACGATATACAATACGAGTGCTCATTAATGGATGTTCTGCATCTCCATTGTCCTGGTAAAACAAAGAGCAAAAGGAGCATAAACAACAAAATAGAATGACACGGATTACACAACCTTTTTCCTGTTTTACCTTAAGGGCTATGTAGACCAGGGGTGCCCACACTTTTTCGGCCACATATATATACTGAGTATACTTTATATTTACAATATATGTTGCATAACTGCATGAACCCTTATGGCACAATACAATTCTGTACATTTTTGGTCATTACCTTACTCTGATGACTTGCACTGAATGGAATTGGCCAGAGTTGCATTGTCCGTACAGTAGCTGCTGGTAGCCGCCTCAAGCAGACTTCAAATGATCATCAGTCATGGTGGAACGGTGTTTGGACTTAATGTTCTTCATGTGGGAAAAGGCTGACTCACATAAATGAGTAGAGCCGAATAATGCAGTCAGAAAGGTATCACATGTCCTCATGTTTGGGGACTTTTCCTCTGTGAGAAAACTGTCCATGAGCCCTGGACTTCAGCTGAATGTCAGCTTGCAGTGTCAGAATCTCATCCTCCACTCCAGACGAGTTCAGGTGAAACAGCGTTAACATTTTTGATGCGAGTGAATCAACCTCAATATCTTCCCGAAATGTGCAGCACATAAGTGTAGCAACTGGCTCGAGTAAAGCAAAGTCTCGAAAGCGTTTGTCAAACTCTGACAGACGCTTGTCAATCTGCTCTGTCAAGTTACGCACACGCCTTCCGTTGAGTCTCCAGTTCTGATGTGAGGTTTTGGAAGTTTCCCAAATCATGGCGCTACAGCTTTAGCTTCTTTAGTACAAATAAATTGGAAGGCTAACTAATTAGCTCGCCGGAGTTTTGCAGTAGCTCGCGCGGTTGACCGCGCATACGTGGTGACCCGTGTGTTAGAAAATCAAGTGGCAAATGCCATGCGGACATCTCATTTTTTTTGAATGGCATGCGATCTACCCGCACTACCTCCGCGATCGACGTATTGGGCACCCCTGATGTAGACTGTCAAGGAACCTTTAAATGCATACTAAAGAGGCAAACTTAATAAGGAAATATTCAGAGGACTTGCACCTCGCTGCCCCTGGAGGAACTCTCAGGTCCACAGAACACGTCGTTGCCCTTTCATTCGCTCGCTGCTAGCACCACATTGTTTCTTATGCCGTGTTCACACCTAATTGCGTCATTCGCGCCGCCGGTCTCACCGGGGACTATTTGTGTTCATTCGCATGATTCGCGCTGGACGAGCCTGAGAGGGGGCGTGGCTTATCGCCCTGAAAGCCGCCATCAACCATGGAAAAAATAACCTATATTTCTGCTTAGTACGTATTGTGGAAGTCCCAGATATCACGGGAAACTAAACGCCGTCATGTCTTGGTTCATAACATAGTCCGGAGGAGCTCCATGTATTCATCCAACTCCATCTGTCATTCAAACCCAGCGAGGCATTCACATTAACTAGGCTCCTGGACTGTGTCAATGCCATCAGAGACTGGACGGCAGAAAACTGCTTGCAACTCAATGACTCTAAGACGGAGGTCCTAGTTATTGCTCCAGAGGAGTTTGTCCCCATGATCAGGCAGATTATTAGTCCACTCTCCTCTGCTGCCCATTGAAACCTGTGCAATCTAGGGATTTTCTTTGATCGATCCATGTCGTTTGACCCTCATGTTAAGCAGCTGTCCAGGTCATGTTTCTTCCATCTAAGAAATATCAGTAAACTGAGATCTGTAGTATCAACACCTGAATTAGAGATGATCATACAAACATTTATCTCTTCACGCATTGACTACTGCAACTCACTTTTCACATCACTCAGTGCATCTGCTCTTAACCGTCTGCGTTTTAGGTCTTCTGTCTGTCCCACGGACACGATTTAAGACCCGTGGTGACCGAGCCTTTGAGGCAGTAGCACCGAGGCTATGGAATGCTTTGCCTGCACCTCATCTCAACGCTGATAGGCTCTCGCGCCGCAGCGTCACGCCATTTTTCCGGCGAAGTTGAAAACTTTCAACTCACGCGTTTGGGGCGACTTCGCCCAAATTCGCGCCGCGCCATCGCAAATTCACATCACTCCAGTGATGGAGCGAATAATTCGCCCTGCATTTGGTGTGAACGCACCATTAGAAGACGTATATTGCACCATCACTGTGGCCATATGGTGGCGCTGTTAACAACTTTATTCAAAAGATTTGTCTTGATCGAAAGAATCCAGAGTGAAAAAAAGAAAACCTCAGATTTTCACATTTAACCTTAATCTTTACTCACATACACATGTTGTTTGAAAGAGCAACACTTCACGTTTCTATCAGCACCAATTATTAAAACAATTCCAATATCATTCATATGTATATATTGTTAGATCCTGGGGTACTTCTGGCCCGATACGGGGCTACTTACTGACTCAGCTCTCTATTAAAAGATTGTCGAGCTGGTGTTCTTGCGAGGGAACTCGCCTGGCTCTTCTAACTGCCGTTACTCCCGACATCTACCCTGCTTCCTCCGGTCTGAGTGCACTCGGTCGAGGGGCCACCCTGACCCCGGGCGTTCCTACCAGTCGCGTCGGTTATGGCAGCTTCCCTCTTCTGGATCCGTGCTCTTGGTAAATGCCAGGTTTAGGTTTTAACGGCTAGGATTACTTCTAAAACCGTAAGGGATTGTTCAGTGGATTTTACTTTAAATGCAGATTAGATATTTATTGCAGGTTATATTTAGTTAGTTTGCAAGGGTTAAGCTACAGCTCACATAAAAATGTCACTACACTTGATTCGTGACAAATTTTCTTCTTAGGTTATACTCATTGGTTTTAGATGCCGAGACGGCTCGGTTGGAGCTGGATTTCCAAAGGTGCGATGAAAAGGTTATTTTGGAGTTGTTAGGAGCGAAGGTCCGGCCGGACCCTCGGATTCCTCCTGCTCTTTGCAGCGGAGTTTGGCCAACAGTCCACAAGGCTCTGTACAAAGTCTTTCTAGGGCGGCGGCGTTCCTCCGTTGTTCAGTTGTTAAAGTCGAGCAGTGGGGAGAGGAAAATCTCCGTCTTTCAACTCTTTGTCCACGAACAGCGGTCTTCTTTCTGTGAACCGAGACTTCAGTTGCAATCGTCCGTATCTTCTTCTCAGAGCGTCTGGACGGCTCGTGTAGAAATCCCAGTTTGGGGCTTGCAAGCATCTCCTTTTATCCTTGATTTGGGCTATTTGTTCTCCCCCCACCGATTCTGAACACATGATCTTCACCCCTCCCTTATGTGTGTGCGTTTGTTTCTAGAAAGTACCAGACTTCGTTTTGCTTCTATGAGTCATCTCTTGCAACAGAATTCCATGTCTCCTGACTGTTTTTCCGACCCACACCCAAAAACATCTGTTCCTGACTCACTCAGTCTGCTGACACACTATGACACACTTTTTCCACATCTCAGCTCCGGTACACAGAACATTATTATAATCAGTTTTTACATTTGTGAAATCACTCTATGCATTAAACATTTGTTATATAATGATCATAAACCTTGTCTTTCGATTATACTTTAACTATTGATTTCTGAGTATATGCTTCGTGCTTTTATATCCTGTCTTTCCCCTGAATGTGTATGCATGTATCCAAGGCGGCTTTCTCTGTGAGCTCAACTCTTCTTGACAATATATAGATGTATATATATTCTAACAGTTGCTCAGTTTCAACCTTGCTTTTAAAAATGCAACCATACATTTCCCAAAATACTTAATTGAGAATGCAGTTTAGTTGTATAATATGGGAACATAATTTAGTGTGAGTCCTTTCCAAGCTGATGCACAAAAAGCTTGTTCAGGAATTATTAACTAACACTCCATAAAATTACATTATATGATGGATACCACTGCTTGAAGTATCTGAAGCTTGATCTTTCAACCATTTACCCATTAGATGTATATTATACACACCTGCATCCTTTCCATCATTGATGAGTGATATCTCTATCATCCTCTATTCTTAGCCTCTTAAATTACATCGGTCGTACTTCAAAGAAACACATGCAGAAACCTTTGTTGCCTTTACTGCCAGTGATACTGGCAACTGTAGGTCACTTTGTAAAAGGTGTATTACATGTGAAATATGCTGTTAACCCATTGTGTTTTTCCTATAGTTTTCAGAGGTCATTAATAGAACACTGGATGAACTCTTCCCACCTGACAGTGGGGTGCAAGTTATTGCAGAACCAGGCCGATACTACGTGGAATCAGCTTTCACATTGGCAGTGAATGTCATTGCCAAAAGAGTAATCGGTAATGTCTTTTGAAGCCACACGTATCCAGTAATAAGACATAACTTTGCTTGTATTTAAATATGTCTTGATTTTAAATACAAGGAGTGTAGGTGACAGCTATCAGAGGAGTCTGTTGGCACTACATGGCAATGCACCACGACATAAATATGTATCCTCAATAGACAGCCATGCTCTCTGCTCCTCTGAGTGAGCATAATGACTTGCAGGGTTGTAGATAATCACTTTCTGCAGACCCACAGATACCAGGTTGCATCTTTATAAACATATGGCATATTTGCCATTTTATCATTTGCATTTTTTCAGATGATGACAACTGCCCTGACAGAAAAATGACGTACTACGTCAATGATGGAGTGTACGGCTCCCTGAGTTGTGTTGTCTATGATGCTGCTCACTGCAACCTTCAACCATATCTTCACCGGGTAACTATCAACCACATAATGTCGCCACATAAGAAAGCCAATATTGGATGATTGCGCATGATTACGTCCAATGCCAACGGTGTATATACTGTGTATATATATTTATACATATGCATGTGAGCCTGCCTCACATTTTATACTGTACACAGGTTGTTGAGAGCAGAGAGCAGAGATACCGGTCTGTTATCTGGGGTCCAACCTGCTGCAGCTATGACAAAGTAACCAACAGCTGCTGGATTCCTGAGCTGCATGTGGGGGACTGGCTTCTCATCGACAACATGGGTGCTTATTCTGTTAGTTCGTCCAGCGACTTCAACGGCTTTGAAAGAGCACACATTTACCCTGTTGTGACAGCCGAGACATGGCACACCTTAAACCTTTCTGACATCTACGACATCCGCCAATGATCTGATCTCTTCTATTGGACAGTGGCTCAATACGCACCGTAACAAACATAGGCAACGATTATTATAGAGCAGTGCTTCTCAACTGGTCTGGCTGCGGGACCCACCATCACCCCTCAATGACAAGCCGTGACCCAAATCGAGGAAAATTTTCAACTTCTCAAATGTATTTAATGAAAAGATGGTGCAGTTTGAACCTGAGCTGAAAATGTCGGAGAAAAAAAATGGCAATTTTGAATCAGCTTTTCACCACAACCGTTTTTAAATGCCTTTTAACCTGAAAAATGCTCACTCAACTTAGGAGATAAAGAATGGCAATTATTACAGATGGCAATTATTTTATTATTCCATTACGTGTCATGGCCACAGCCTCTCCCCACTAAAGAGTCACAAAGTGGGACACGTCATCGCTAACTGCTTAAGCCTCAAGAGCAAAGAGCAGCAGCAGTCTACACAAAGTGTGCCACCGCCAAAAGGTAAAGGATTGATTAAAGCCGAGCACTTGGCTCCTGATTCTGACAGAAGTGACAATATTGATGCTTGTTTCCCTCCACTGCCGAGCAGGCTGCTTGTGGTTGCGGATTTGTATTTACGTGGTGGTGGGTGGATTATACTCCCAGGCCAGTGCATGGTGTGCATATTTAAACTGGTCAATGGTTTCTTTCATGTTGCTGTTTCCCCCCTTATTGTTAAATAAAGGTGTTACTCTTTTAATGCACAATGACATTGCTGGTGGTAAAGTACGAAAGCACAGTGAAGCGTCTTGCTCAAAGCTGTTAATCAAACAGCTTCTTTTATTCAATAAATGATGTTCCCTGACCAAGAATCTAACCCAGAACGCGAAGGTGACCTAACCTTAAGACCACCAGGGAATGTGGTAACGGTTGTCCCGGTAACAGCCTTTCGACCTCTGTGCTCCGGTCTTGTGGTGTGTACGTGTGTGATGCCTTTCAGGTAAATTGTGGGTTTGAAGACTCGAAAGCTGGTCCAGGTTCCTCCAGCCAGTGTCCTGATTGGGGGAAATGTTTTTGTTTTAGATAAGTGAAAGCCCAAACTTTTCATACCGTCTCTTTTGGTTACATTGGTATCTTTGATTTGAAAACAGGTACTCTTTTACCCCTGTTGTCCCTGTTATATCTAATTCACTTGTGTTTAACCAAAGAGCTCCTTTTATCTTGAATAAATGACTCTGTCAACCTTTAAACATCTGGTTTCATGTTACCTCCTTTTACTTAAACAAGCCCGGTGTAACATTAAGCAGCAATTCCAGCACAACATGAACAATGTTATTTGAATACAATTAAAATAGAAAAATACATGCTCATTGACAGTCTTTCTTTAATTGTTTTGTCAAAGGCACCCAGGAGCCTGTTTCAAATGGTCTGGATTTCTGTCTTAATGTCTTGTAAAACTAATTGAATCCTCGGCCCACATTAGCTTTTAAAGAGATCAGTTTTATGAAACAAAGCACAAATCCATAACTTCCAACTAAACCCTGGATCCGGCACTCAGCCCTAAAACCATTGGTCCCGACGGACGATGAAAATAATAAGAGCATTCGTGATCCATCTAAGAATGGGTCACGTATGGTCTCATTGTTATTATTTTAAAAGGTTCAGAAATGTCCTAAAACAGCTGGACTCTGTAGTTTGTTTACCAACCATTACTGTATTACAAAGTGTGTTTTTTGGGGAACTATTTTCAGATGTGGATTGATAAATAATTAGAGCACCAGTGAGTATTTACTGCAGCTAGATGGGTTATGTGGGATTAAGTCACAACTCGAGCTGTGACTATTGGTGAATTAATCGACTGGACAAACACAAAATGAATCAAACTATTTCAACAGACGATTAATCGTTAACAGCTAGGGTGGCAAATGTATTTTCGCAAAAAAAATAAATAAAATGTGTTCAGATTCTCTTTACATCCCAACAGCAGTCAATAAAACAAAGCCCGTCCAAATAACGAAAAATATCACCCAAATCAATCGCACAAGCCTCTTGAGAACAAATCTGTTCGTACGGGTGTCTCTTGCATGAACATGCAGTGTGCAGCATTTAGAGGGATCCACTGGCAGAAATGGTAAGTATGTTTCCTTAAATGTGCTTTTTCGTTACCTTAGAATGAGCCGTTTACATCTACATACGGAGTGGGGTCCTCTTCACAAAGCCGGCGGCCATTCCTCTGCTGTAGCCCACAGCGGACACACCAAACACCTGCTCTAGCTAGCGCCATGTGTGTGTTTCTCCAACACACTGAGTACACAGGACATTTCGGTTAGTCGCAATCTGCAATCAGAAACGGTTTATTGTCAAGTACGTTACACATTCAAGGAATTTGGCTTGGTGATTGGTGCATAAGGCAAGGCAAGTTCATTTGTACAGCACATTTCAACAACAAGATAATTCAAAGTGCTTCACATAAAACCATTACACAACCATAACAATAAACACGGTGCAATAGTAAAATACATCATCTAAAATAGAAACATTTGCAATAAAATATGGTCAAAAATAATCACAGGGTACTTCTCAAGTCTCTTAATTGCGTCCCAGTTTCCCTCACTTGCGTCCTTTCCTTGTGTCTTAGTCCCTCCCACCAGGGATGCATGGAGGAAACCATGCAAGGAGAGAGGAAGGAGGAAATATGTTTTAAGATACATGAGACCTTTCCTCAGTTGCGTCACGTGAAGTTGCGTCTGTTTCTGATGACGGTGGCTGATGATCACAGCTGGATCAGCTGTCAGTTGACTTTAACAGCTGGAGAGGCTTTTGATAAGTTTGTGTCTGTTCACATGATCACTGTACTCAATAATAGCAGTGGTGTATAAAGTACCCAAAAGCCATACTTGAATAAAAGTAAAGATACCTTACTGGAAAACTACTCCAGTAAAAGTGAGTCACCTATTACAATACTACTTGAGTAAAAGTCTTAAAGTATCTGATATTTATTGTACTTAAGTATCAAAAGTAATTTTCTGATTTTAAATGTACTTCAGTATTGAAAGTAAAAGTACAAGTAAATGCTGTTAATAAAAAAGCAAAGGGTCAGAATTTTGAGAATTATGAACTTTATTCTTTTAAGTGCTGTGGCACCATGACCAAGGACATGGAGCTGTGTTGAACATAATTGGGTTGGCTGTGATCCATTCAGGAGCAACAATGTTCAACATAATATATTGTACATAAGTATACGTTTGCATCTACTATGAACTTATCATCATAATTCTCCGAAAAGCAATATGACACTATGAAGGAGTTGTAACAGTGCGTTTATAAGTCTACTCATTCCGACGAGAGGATGTAGAGGGCCAATGCATAATATTGTGTTCAGCAAAACATATCCACTTGATGCATCAGGTCAGTGTTTAGAGAAAGGACACCTGCCTTGTAAACTCCTATGGGCCTGAATTGAACACAATAGACAAAGGTTTTGCTCAAGATGAATCTGCAATTGGGCGACTGCTACCATCATAACTCCATCTGATCATCCACAAAATGACTCAAATATCAAAACATGATCAATTCTAAAGCTGCACCGAAAGGAACAACCCAGTCATTACTTGAAACTGAAAAATGTCCTGTTCATCTTCAAAAGAAGTTGGTTTCCAAAATTGCGAGAATTCAGTCTCGCTCTCCTTGGGCTGAAGACGAGTCCTGCGATGCTAAATATCCTTTCACAGGCCGCTGAGGCAGGTAGAGGTGTGTTCAGCGTCACAGACAGCTTGCGCACAGCTGCGAAGGATTTCCCTAATGCTAACGCTAATGCTAACGCTGCGCTCTCTCGGCTCCCGTCAATCCTATGGTGTCAACTGTCAACTCTTCCTCAGCTCACTAACTCGCTAGAGATCCACGGGTGTTGGTCTTCATCACCACCGTAGTTTGTTGCGGGAGTAGCAGGTGCTTCCATTTCTGCTTCCATCATGAAATCAGTCATCGTAGAGTGGAATTATACTCATGTAGTCGCCCGCTAGCTTATAGCATGTAGCATCCTGGGAATCAAAACACCGCAGCTTTGAGAGCACTTGTTTGCAATTGCGCATTAACGTAACCAATGATTTAACTTGCTGCTAGGACCACTGATTCACCAAACCTGCTTGCTTGCAGTCTCTGTTCCACCACAGTCCCCGACGCTGCTCTCATGATTCATTTTGTTTCTAAAGATAGATTTGATTTTGTAACGAGTAACGAAGGTTTCAGGGGAAATGTATCGGAGTAAAAATCGGTTTTCTTTGCAAAATGTAGTGAAGTAAAAGTAAAAGTCAACAGAAATATAAGTAGTAAAGTAAAGTACAGATATCCAAAAAAACTACTTAAGTACAGTAACGAAGTATTTCTACTTCGTTACTATACACCACTGTAAAAGGGTAACATTTAATTACAATGAAAACACAAACAACTGCCAAACAACACCACACCGTGGTAGAGAAGTTGTCACTCCGGCATTGGCTTCAAATGCCAATCTTCAAACCCGGAGGTTGCAGCCTGGTAGAAACAGAGACAAGAAAGAGAGTTGTGAGATCTCACAAGTTACAAAACACAAATGGTAAATCTATCAATAACATTGCAAATCGTTCTCACTCCTTATGCATCAAATATCGTGTCTGTATATAATGTAATAAAATGTCTGACACCAGCAACGCCTGTGCGACACACTGTATGTGAAGCACCAGGCTTCCAACACAAACACACCTGCATTCTTAATACAAGCTCAGAACTGACGTAGTGTAGAGTGTGAGATAGTCCACACAAGCCGGAGAGTGGGTCAAACAAACACAGGACTTTTGTCAAGGAGATCACTGTTGTAAAAATGCGTAACTAAGGTATTGTTAGTCAAGTGAGTCGTTATCATAAGTCACAAAACTCAGACTCTCTTTTCCTAAACCAACAGTAAATAAGTGGTTTTGTTGCCTAAACCATACCTTCCTGTCGAGGTGGGAATTTCTTTTTTTGTATAAGACACGTATGCATGTAATGAGCGTCCCTGACACATCCAAAACTGACACTAGAGGGGAACGTACAGTCATTGTTTGAAGCTTAGTAGCACTGACTGCGGTATTTGACACATTGGGGTGAGAATGTGTTGAGTATTGAAAGCACACTTACTAAGACTGTGGTTCAGGGGCCGCTTGCTTCAAGGCCCGCTCTCTTCTCCCTCCATCTCGATCGGATGCCAGCTGGAGCCATCGCTTTATAAAGCGCTCTGTTTCTCCATCACTTGCATTTGCTGTAACAGAATTGCGACGGACTGATTCTTTAAAAGGAAGAGATACACCGGTCACTGGCCATGTTCATTAAAAACTAGTCAAGTCAATCACATCAAAGTGCTATACTGTATGCTTTACATCAAAATAGACCCTAAAAGGACCAAAAGGAGTTTAAGAAACGTATAATGTAATAAATTCAGTGCATAGTGTATCGTGTTGTGTCTGCCATATGAATAGAATAACATGTAAACTATAAAAAGTGATGAACCTTGTAAACGTTTGATATCTAAATACCCTATTTAGAGCTCAGACATGTTGAAAACTGGTATGTTGAGAGTCGAAAAGTAGAAATAATTAATTTCTAGCAATTAATTTCTTGGTGACTGCACTTATTACTACTACTCAATGCTGTGGAGCACTTCTGAATAGTGTTTAAAATGCATTGAAATAATCTTAATTTTATTTAAAAACCGTCATTTATTGATGTATTGACAGACTAGTGTCTGTTAAGTGTTAAAGATTCAGAATGAAAGAAACCAATAAATACTGACTCGAAACAACATCTTTCAAACCAAGGGACTCAAAGCCTGTTTTTCCATTCACCCCCCTCCAGTTGATTGTCTTTGCCAATGTGTTTGACACCATTTTGCCAAGGACTCTCCAGACTGTCTCTTTAATGGTCAACCCCCCAACAAGGCTAAAATAGGTGACCTGAAAGACAAAAATTAAAAAAGAGGCAAACCCGAAAAAACAAGTAAGTATGATAAATTACAAAAGATTAACTAATAACGCAGGGCACATAGACAAAAACATTTTTTTGGTAATATTAACATAGAGGAACTCCAGTATATATATAACATCCAAAAATTCCACATCTGTCACATAAATTTGGTAAGACTTGACAAAAGTAGAGTAATATTGGCTTATAATTTATCTCCACACATATGTAGTTTTTGTAAAGGTCAGTATAGTCATGTTGGAATACTAAAATAAAATAAGTCACAAACTAAAGGGTCAAATATAAATTTAAGGATCAATGGCAAGCCTCAATCGTAGTAGTCATGAAAGAAGACATACTTCATTGTCTCATAAGATATCAACATGCAAAATGTTAGTCTCCCAATTTCTCTTTGAAATCTGTATCCACAGATATCTTCGTCTCCACCTGACGAAGGTCTTCCAGAGTACACAGTGGAAATCCTGACACATCTGGTAGTTCGGCTTCGCGGCTCTGGCTCTGAAGCTGCAGCAGTATAACTTTTTGCTGCTCCAGCTGTGTCAGGATCTCATGAAGGATTGCTAAAAAATAGATTGCAACACAAACCGATATGCCTTGATTATTTAGAGATGCGGCACAACAGAAAAGACAGCAATTACTGTGTCCTAAACCAATTACCGCCAACTCTGTTGTGTGTGTGTGTTGTGGTACACTTGTTTAACTTTTTAACACTTTTGTTGCAGTCAAAGGATGTAGTTATTTCATTTTCATGTAACTTTTAACGTCACAGTCTCTGCTCCACACTCAATCATATTTTCAAATTCCCGATCACTGTCAACAACATTTTTTTCTGAACTGTCAATGGGATCAAATGCCTCAGTAACGCAGCTTTGAAAGTTACAGAGTGTTTCCAGACGCTTATTGACGGTGGATGCTGACTTTCTACGCAGATTAGAGGACTCAATGTAGTCAGAGTAACGCCCAGTCATTGTGAACAGATGAAAGTACAAAAATAATTCAAACCGTAAGAGGACCAGCTAAGTGATTGAAGGTAGTCACTGGGAACTCTATAAAGATGGCTGCAAAACTGTAGAGTCTGGAAAGACACAAATGACAAAGTGTTTGGTGAACAACAAAAATCTTGTTGTGATTTATGTGCCCTGGAAAAACAGTTTGTGATTTAAATTTCTAAATTAAGTATTCTCATTCGACATTGATATTATACAGTTTATACAATTCACAATACGTCTCTGAGCTCTTGTATAAAGGTACTTCATTTTTATATATACATACACATGTTTTTTATTTACAAGCCATTGAGGTGGAACACTGTGCATGCATGCATCAATAATACTGTGCTATCTTTAGTATATTAAAACATTTTTATTTAAGGTCAGGCATTACTGACCATGTTGTCTTTACTGTCAGCTGTAAAGTCTGCATTATTACAGAGGAAGCAGCTGTTATAGAGTGGTCTCGTGTGACGTCACAGTTTTAGCTGTCGGCCATGTTGGAGTACACACAAAGCCACTGGCATGCACGGCTGAGTCGCATAACCTATCGATCATGGTGAACTTTTGTGCTGTCTTTGGTTGTGGCAGCAGAGCTGATAGACAAGAAATCATTCTTTCGTTTGCCAGCGGTCATTACACATCAAGGAAATGACACGAAGGAGCTATCCAAGCGACGTCGCGAGAAATGGCTGTCACGCATCTCTCGAGATATAAAGGAATGGAATTTGGCGTACACTAGAGTATGTGCGGATCACTGTATAAGTGGTCAGTGATTTTATTTACAAATTAGTTTGTGAACAGTATTTAATGAAGGAAATATAAATGAATCCGATAAGACTACTTCGGTAAACTTGTATTTCAATGTTTATTACAAACTGTTTCAGGTAAACCCTCTACTCTCCAAGATGCCGATAATCCAGACTGGTCTCCGTCTCTAAAACTTGGACATGAGAAGGTTACCGAAGCTTCATTGGCCCGTGACAGCAGACGGTACCAGAGACGTGTCGAGCGTGTACAACAGGCGAAACACATAGATTCAGCCTCAGCATTGCTTGATATGAGTTTAACGTCAGATCATGCATATGACAGCCCACCAGCATCAGAGGATGAGGACGAGGATAAGAATAACCAAGCCAACCAGACAGACCTCGGTGGGGCCACGATTGCAGCAATGCAAGCTGAGATGCAGTGCCTACTCTCGGAAAATCTGAATTTGAAAAAGGAACTTTCCGATGAACGATCCATGTTTGATTCAGAATTGTTCGAAAATAATGATGAAAAAGTGAGATATTATACTGGACTGCCGGACTTCTCAACCCTGCAAATTCTATACCATTTTATAGAACCACACATCCCATATTCTACTTGTGTAAGGACTGGGGTTGTTCACGAGATACGTGTAGATGTTGGCGTAGTTTACCGATGGAAGATAAGTAGGATCGGCACTGAAACGATCTGCACTCATCGTATAGGGATCCAAGTTACCAATAACCTTCAATTTGGCCAGGTAGCGAACCTTTGATGCACTATCCAGTGATTCAAAGTATGGTATTTTCACCGCACTTCCTTGTTTACTCGCCGCCATGTAGGATCTGTATGTACTCCAACATGGCGGACAGACCTCGTAACTAAGGAGATCGTGACGTCGGTGAGACCACTCTATTGGAGCAAGCAGCGTGTCCAGCGGCGTAATCAGACCTACGGAGCGGCCGTCTGAAGTCACGTTAGCGGCTTTGAGCAACTAATCTACTTCCTGTTTACACCGGCACCCACCCTCATGCCCACTGTATGTGTATGTTTGTTTTGAGCGGGTTTGGCGCATCAGAGTTACTCCTGGTATTTAATCAGACTCCTGATATTATCTGTTAAATGAAGCTTTATTTTTCTTGGAAGAGGTAACCTATCACGTGAGCGAGACATGTGTCGGGCGGATGAAATTGCGAGAGAATCCGGTCAATTTTCAAAATAAAACTTCTTTAAGACTCTGATAATCAATAAAACAGAAATTATATAATATTTATTCTTTCTGTGCGGCCCGGTACCAAATGATCCACGGCCCGGTAGCGGTCCGCGGCCCGGTTGGGGACCACTTATTTAGAAAACGTTTAAAACAATAACGTATTCGTTTGGATGTCGACTCGAGAGCCGCAACAGAGGGGCTGCAGAGCCGCATGTTGCAGCTCCCGAGCCGTTGCCGATCCCTGGATGAATCGAGCCGCTAAATAAAAAGTTAACCCTGTAGTTTATTTGGAAACCACTGTACTAGCTGGTTTCAACTCGAAATGACATGAATGAATGAATGAATGAATGAATGAATGAATGAATTTTATTTATATAGCGCTTTTCACAGACAGTACTATCACAAAGTGCTTAACAGAGCAGACATTTAAAAGCATAAAAAACACAATGTGACCCTAGGGTCCATAAATTATCTACACAGAGTGAATAAAAAAAAAAAATGTTAAAGAATAAAATAAAAATAAAATAAAAATGTAAAACATATTTTAAGAGCAGGTCTAGGACATGGGTTTACTTTGACACAAACGCCAGCCTAAACAGGTGGGTTTTTAGCTGGCTTTTAAAAGTATCCACAGTATCTGCGAGGCGCAGAGTGGCAGGCAGAGCATTCCAGAGCCTCGGGGCCACTGCCTCAAAGGCTCGGTCACCACGGCTCTTAAATCGTGTGCGTGGGACTGACAGAAGACCTAGAGCATTTGACCTGAGAGTGCGGGCGGGTGAATAGGGGCGAAGTAGATCAGCTACATAAGTCGGAGCCTGACCGTGAAGTGCTCTGTAAATGATGGTGAGAATTTTGAAGTGTATCCGAGATGCTACAGGAAGCCAGTGGAGAGATCGGAGTACGGGGGTGATGTGAGACCGTCGGTTTGTCCTGGTGAGTAATCTGGCGGCAGCATTTTGGATGACCTGCAGACGGTTAAGAGCAGATACACTGAGTGATGTGAAAAGTGAGTTGCAGTAGTCAATGCGAGAGGAGATAAATGTGTGTATGATCATTTCTAATTCAGGCGTTGATAATACAGATCTCAGTTTACTGATATTTCTTAGATGGAAGAAACATGACCTGGCCAGCTGCTTAACATGATGGTCAAATGACATGGAGCGATCAAAGAAAATCCCAAGATTGCGCAGGTTGCAATGGGAAGCAGAGGATAGAGGACTAATAATCTGCCTGATCATGGGGACAAACTCCTCTGGAGCAATAACTAGGACCTCCGTCTTAGAGTCGTTGAGTTGCAGGCAGTTTTCTGCCGTCCAGTCTCTGATGGCATTGACACAGTCCAGGAGCCGAGTTAATGTGAATGCCTCGCTGGGTTTGAATGACAGATGAAGTTGGATGTCGTCTGCATATAAGTGATAGGACACATTATAGCTTTTTATGATCGGTCCCAAAGGTAACAGATAAAGGGAAAATAACAGAGGCCCCAGACCGAGCCCTGCGGTACACCACAAGAAAATGGAGAGGTAACAGACACAAAATCACCCACAGAGACATTGAAACTTCTGTCACTGAGGTAAGATGTAAACCAGTCTAACGCTATGCCAGTTATGCCCACCCAATCACGTAGCCTCTTAATCAGGATGTCATGGTCTACAGTGTCAAATGCAGAACTGAGATCCAGAAGAACTAACACAGAGCAGTCACCTGCATCAGCACACATGAGAATGTCATTTGAAACCCTCAGGAGAGCAGTTTCAGTAGAGTGTTGCTTACGAAACCCAGACTGGAACTTGTCGTACATGTTGTGCCTCTCCAGTGCAGCAGTAAGTTGTTTGGCCACCACTTTCTCTAACATTTTGGACAGGAAAGGCAGTTTTGATATGGGCCTGTAGTTCATGGGCAAAGCTGGATCTAAGTTAGGTTTCTTTAATATGGGCTGGATAGTGGCATGTTTGAAATAGGAAGGGACAATTCCTGTAGACAATGAGGAATTGACAATAGATGTTACTGCAGGGCCAATAGTTAGCAGAACGTTCTTAAATAGAGAGGATGGAATTATATCCAGAGGGCAAGTTGATGGCTTTGTTTTGTTAATTAAGTCCATCAGGTCTTGAAGGCTGATAGGCTGGAAAGAGCCCATAACAGCAGGAGATTGCGAGGAGCTACAAGTAGCCGAACAGATCCCAGGCTGAATGCCAGACCTAATACCTGTTACCTTATCATTAAAATAGATCCGGAATTTGTTGCAATCGTCAACAGAATAGCATGGTACAGTGGAGACAGGTGGTGAAACAATTCCTCTAATTGTGTCAAACAGAATCTTGGGATTTTTCTTTGAAGAAGAGATTAGGTTGGCAAAATAAGCAGTTCTAGCTTCCTTTACTGTGGTATTAAAATAAACTCTTAGGTCTTTGAGATATAAACGATGCACTTCTAGCCCAGTAGCTTTCCAGAGCCGCTCTGCCCTGCGACACTTCTGTCTCACGCTGCACACAGCTTCTGTCATCCACGGAGTAGTGTTATAGGCAGCCCTGGTCCTTTCCTGAAGAGGTGCCACTTTATCCAGCAAAGTGGTGCAATGTTCATTAAATGACTGTATCAAGTGTTCAACATCATTGAGATTTGTGTAAAAGTCACAGCAGAAGTGCATAGAGAACTGATCAGCTGTACTCTGAGTAATAATGCGTGAGTGGAATGTTTGTTTCAGACACAAGGGGTCAGCATTGACAGAAATATCAAAGAAAATACATTTATGGTCACTGATCAATAGGTCCTCACAACGGGTATTATCAATATCAAGACCCAGAGAAAACACAAGGTCCAAGGTGTGACCACCCCTGTGAGTGGCGCCAGAAACATGTTGCGTGAAATTAAAAGATTCAGTAATATTGAGAAACTCAGTAGCTATACAGTCTGTGGTATCATTGACATGCAGATTAAAATCACCAACCAGAAGCACTTTGTCTAGCTTGATAATAGAGGTCAAAAAGTCTGTGAATTCTGATAAAAACTGACCTGCAGGACCTGGAGGTCGGTAAATTAAAAAACAGTAAAACGGCTTTTGCCGGCCCACTTTAGTCAGCTGTAGTTCAAAAGTAGCATAGGATTCTGTGCTCCCCAAGTGGCAGGAAAACTGATTCTTCCAGACCACGGCGAGACCTCCACCGCGGCCTGTCAGACGCGGTGTCCCAACATAAGAACAGTCCACAGGGCAGAGTTCATTGAAATGGATGCATTCCATATTCCGTTGCCAGGTCTCGGTCAGAAATAAAAAAGCCAAATTATGACTTGTGAACAAGTCATTTAAAATGTGAGCCTTGTTTGTTATAGAGCGTGCATTAATCAGACACATTTTGATGGGGGAAGACACTGTGTCGTCATCAGCACAGGAAGCTTTGGGGGTATGTGCAACATGACGGATCACTCGTGCAGCACCTCGAAACCGACCATAACGCGAGCGCGAGTCTGTGATTCTCACGGGAATGCTCATGGGTCGTGGAGTGGAAGTTACGTTAGAGGCTGGAGATCCTCCATGCCGCCAGGGGGAGCTGGTGTTGCTTGTAGGGGATGAATGCGGCTGATGAATGATCGTAGAGGAAGAGTGACAGCGGACAGGGGATCCAGGTGTAAACAGTCAATCATGTGAATGGGAGTGAACAGCATGCTGTAAATTAGCCGCGAGCAGGCGGCTACCCAGCTTGTTAAAATGAATACCATCCTTCTTAAAAGCGGAAGAGCGGCCCCAAAACAGATTAAAATTGTCAATGAAGCTCATGTTGTTGGTCCTGCAGGCAGCCTGGAGCCAGGTGTGGAGGCTGAGGACTCTGCTGAACCGCTGTGATCCACGGCCGAGTGTTGGACTTGGACCACTGATAAAAACAGACAGTCCACAGCTGTTTAAAAAGCTTAAAAGATTTGTAAAATCCATCTTGGTCAACTCGGACTGGTGGAGGGCTGTATCGTTGATTCCCACATGAACGATAATTCGCCGAATGGAAGACGGGAGGGCGCGCATCAGGCCAGGCAGTGTCAGCAGGATGTCTGGAGCCGTTGCTCCGGGGAAACAGTGTGTCTCCGCGTTGAAGAAACGGGTGTTCCTGATTATTGAGTCCCCGACTATCAGCGTCGTCGGGGCGAAGAGGGGACGAGGCGGCAACACTGCGCGTGCAATACGCGTGGATGGAGGCGAGGATTCAACCAGTGGTGGCGGAGAAGACAAGCAAGGACTGAGAGAACGGGCGACCGAAGCTCGCTGCGGTGCTGGTGTAAAGCACGGTATGGAGCGGCTTGTCCTGGGGCGAGAGGAGGGCTCAGGAATGACTGGCGTAGGGATGTCGGTGGACCCGGGGCTGTGGGTCCCCCGAGGCGGCAGCTGGGATGATGTAGGAAGCTGGGAGTCCGTAGTCAGAGGAGGGAACTCGTGCAGGGCAAGGGCGTCAAATCCATTCTTCAGCTGGACATCGAAGCCATGGGGTGTAGGAGATGTGCGTCTCCCTCTCCGGCTGCCGCGAGCACAGACCAGGGACCAGGGCTCGTGATGTGATGGAGTAGAGCTGACCAGGGCTTTGGGCTTAGCTCCGAGCCGTAGCCAGGAGGCCCCAGGAGCTGCGACCGGAGGAGGGGCCGCGGCAGCAGGACTGGAAGCGATGGACTCATGCACGCGGTCGCTGGCTGTGTCAGTCTGTGATGGACCGAAAATGATGGTGTCCATGAGGCTCTCTGCATACTGGATCCTGTAGAGCGTGGATATTCTTCCCTCCAACTCTGTGATTTTATCCACCAGGCGGGCGCAGCTGACACAGTCGGATGGAGGGGTGAGTGAAGCCATAGCCGATCAATGCAAAAACAGTTCTAGTTATAAAGAAGTTCTAAAAAACTTCTAGTACGTGTTGGCTGACATCGTACTATTAGTAGATCAATTAAAACTAGAAAAAAGAGGGTGAAACAGACACTACGCACAAGTGAGCTGGATCAGGTGACAGGCAAATTGGAGGGAAAACAGTAGCACAGCGTCAGCAACTCGTCACTTCCTCTGTTCGCAACTCAGACCAGTGCACTTGCATCATAACCTTAGTGTAATTAAAACAAGCATTCATTGAATACTATGCATAGTATTCTCATGACACGGTTAGATAGCTTGCTACAAGCGCGGTTAACGTTCCCTGTTGAATATACACGGGGCAGGTGGACGAATTGAGCTTCTTTCAAAAACGAGTATTTGATATCTAAATGTGTTAAATATCTCCCACCATATTAGAACAATTTGATAATGCTTGCACTTCCCACAAATGCGGATGTCGGTGGAGGAAAAAAGAGAAATTGCGGGAACGTGGTCCAGATCCTTTTATACCCTCAGAGGAGCGACACTGAAAAGCTGAAGAACAGGTTTTCGGCCAACGACCCCTCATCAGTTTGGAGAGGCCTGGAAGTACTCACCAACTACAGGAGACCACCCCCCCCCCCCCCCACTGAGGGGGGGGGGGGGCCGGCCATGAATCCCTCTTTTACCTCTGTGGCTAGTAAGGAGTTGACGGTGTCGGGTTCCCTTAGGGCGGACTGTAAGTTTTTGCACTGGAAGGGGACTGAAGGAGAGGAGATGGTCCCCGGATGGAAGCCTTCTAGGAGGCCCAAGATGAGGAAGCTGACGAAGGGTGGATCTGGATGGTTTGCAAGCGCTTGTTTTAACGCTCGGATGTTTATGGGGGTTGATACGGACGCGAGTAGTCATAATTTTGTCGGGTTATGGGGGCACGCTGGGCAGGAATGGCCGCCGCCGCAGAAGGAGCAGGTATGGAGATATCTGCAGTGGGACATGTTGCATCCGGACTCGTTGAAGTTGTTACAGATGGTTCTGTCCCCTTGGAGCATTACTGGTCAGCCTTTCCTGTCGGTGCCCTGGGGCAGGGGCATGCTGCCCTTGGGCGGTGCGAATATGGGAGTTGGGTTATTGGGGGAGGTCGTGGTTGGCGGGTGAGTGATGGGTGAAGGTTGGCTTTGGGGTTGTGGTTGGATGGGGATGGTGCACGTGGTGGCGGGGTGGGCAGGAGCACCGCATGCTTTGCAGGGGAGGGCTGGACGGGCGGCGAAGATGCGGCAGTAAAGCTCCTGGTCGAGGGTGCCCTAGTAGGTGGCCTGGTTGAGCTGGAAGAGCCGGGCTGTGGCCTCTGAAGCGAAGTGGATGTGGTATTGGTAGAACCTTGACCCTCCGAAGCGGAGGGCCAGGTCGAGGATTGTGGTCAAGTAGTTGTCTAGCTCTGCCCTCCTGGCTGGAAAGGGGGTGCAGAGAATGTCTCTGTACAGGGAGAAGGCGTATGCAAACTCGAGTGGGGTTAGGTCTTTGGAGCGTGCCGGTACTGGGGAGCATATGATGATGAGGCTGTCGTGGCTGTCGATCACCCTGGGTGCGGCGTGTTGGTGGAGGGGAGGGAGAATGAGTTGTGCCAGGTCGATGTATTTACCGGTGATGATTTGTTGGCGGAGGTTCGCGGCGGCGGGAGAAGGTTTTTGGGCTGGTATGAAGGCGGGAGGGATCGCTGATGCCAAGGAGAACTGCTGGGTGTGTTATTGGTACTGGGGGAAAGGGAGGAGGGGGGCTAACGTCCCTGTGCCGGCAGCGGGGCCATATAGCAGATGGTGTCAGGAATCTGCATAGTGGGAAGAGCATGTGTAGTAGGAAAAGCGGGCTAGGGGAGGGGGACAGAGGAGAGGGAACCTGGCAACCCGGTGCCAGGAATCTGCATAGTGGGAAGAGCATGCATAGCAGGAAAAGCGGGATAGGGGAGGGGGATGGAGGAGAGGGAACCTGGCAACCCGGTGCCAGGGTAGAGGGCAGAGGAAGTGTGGTGGAAGGGTATAGTGAAAGTACGGGCTGATGGATCCAAGCCGGAAAGTGTAGTAGGATGCTGCGGAAGTTGGGAGGAAAAGAGAGTTGGCATTCCGGTGCTGCTATGAAAAGTTGGGTTTGCTTGGGATGGTGGAGGGGGATGAGGGGTGGTGCGCTGCAAACCTGGCAACCTGGAACTTTGTGGGTGGCGGGGCGGGGCTAGGTGGTGCGTGGTTGCGTCACGGACGTTGCGGCAGTGTGTTTTGGCTGGGGAAGAGATCGTTGCTTGGCGAGGCGTTAGGGAGGCTGTGAGGAGTTTAAACAGTTTCGCTTTCTTGTTGCGGCGATTGTGTGGAATCCCCTTCTCCTGCAGTGCTCTTAGCAGGCACACTACGGTCCAGTCTGAGATCCTGGGCGGTTTCCGATGGGGAATCTGGCCGGGGCGCGGGCGCCGGGGCGCGGGCGGGGAGGGGACTTCCGTGTCCATTGCCTGCGTTCGGGGGTGGCCGATCTCCCTCTGCTACGGAGACTTGGTTCGCTGGAAGACGACTGTCGGTCTGGGTCCCCGTATTGGCAGATTGAACGGAGGGAGGGATTCCGGCCGATGGATGTGGCTGGTCGGCGGGTTTGGCTGCGTTGGGCTGCTTGGACGCTCTCGGAGGCGATCGGCAGCGTCTGGAAGGCCTGCAGCGGTGGGGTGCTTCCCCGGGATGTGCGAGTGGCGTCTGGGGAGGGGAACTGGTTGTCGTCGTCGGAAGGCCTGGTGAATAGCAGGTCAATGTTGGCGAGGTAAGGGTTTTTTTTTTTCTTTCTGCGTGGCGTTTTCAGTTTGGTGCGAAAGGCGTGGTAAGCCGAGGTTTAGTGTCGGTGGGTATTTGTAGGAGTGTGGCCGGAAGTGGGGCAGTGGCGGAGGTGTGGTCCTGCTCCTGAAATTCAGCTAAGTTTTATCTCCAATTTTATATGTCCTTTAGCAACACCTAGTGGCGATTGTGAATAGCTGAACTCAACAGGAAGTGAGCGAAGTGTAAATAATCAGAGTAACAGGAAGTGATGTTCAAGAAGAGCCGTGTGCCCATGGACTCATTGACTGAGCATCTCAGTGTTCAATCCACATAATCCTGTGCCTAGAAGTCCACAAAATCGGCTTCATCTGTAAGTGTGTTACTATTTACAGTTATATTAACATGTTTATATTCATATTTCTTTGGTTTGTGTTCGTAGCATTTATACTGATGTACTAGCTATTATTAAGTACTTACAAAGGCACTTATGTTTTGTATTGTTTGAGCTCTTTTTCAGTTTTACAAAAATATTATATTTTCCACCATTAAACCTTGCCAAATACAACAACCTGTCTGTTCCTTGGAGGATACGGTGCTGGGAAATATATTGTCAAGCTGGCTGTATAGCTGAAAACTACGTTTTACAAAAACAACTTTTAGTGAGGACAGCACAAGTCCCAAAGGTAACAAGTAAAGGGAAAATAACAGAGGCCCCAGAACCGAGCCCTGCGGTATGCCACAAGACAATGGAGAGGTAACAGACACAAAATCACCCACAGAGACATTAAAAGTTCTGTCAGCGAGGTAAGATGTAAACCATGATGAAGAGAATCTTGAACTGGATTCTTTGCTGTATGGGAAGCCAGTGGAGGTTTTGAAGGAGTGGGATGCTGCAGTAGTCCAGTTGAGAAGTGATGAAGGCATGGATGAGTGTTTCAGCGGCTGTGAAGGAGAGGTAGGGGCGGAGACGGGCAATGTTTTTGAGATGGAAAAAGGTGTTTTTGCAATATGATTGACGTGGCGTTCAAAGGAGAGGGTTTGATCGAAAATGATTCCAAGGTTACGGACGTGTGGAAGCAGGAACAGTGGTGCCATCAATGCAGAGGGAGAAGTTGTGGTGGGATTTGTTTCATGATTTGGGGCCAATGATGAGGATTGATGATGATTTGTTTGTCACAGCTCTGCCCCTTCTCTCCTGTCACTTTATCTCCCACTCACTGCCCTGCCCTGCTTCGTCGTGCCAGATTTCCACCCTCGTGCTGCCGGATTTCCACCCTCTCTCATCTCGGTCATTGGTTTCTCTGCTGTTTTCCATGTAAGATTCCTGTTGTCTTCCTGGTTCATTAAAGACCTGTTTCACTCTTCTTCTCTTCATGTCTGCATTTGAGTCCTCCACCACACCCGTGACACTGTTGAGTTTGAGGAAGTTGGCTTGCATCCAGGTTTTTATATCTGTGAGGCAGTTGGTGATGGATTTGGTGGATATGTAGTGTCGTCAGCGTAGCAGTGGAAATGGAAACCATGGTGGCGTATGATGTCGCCAAGGGGGAGCAGGTTGAGGATGAAGAGGAGGGGGCCGAGCACTGAACCCTGGGGGACACCTTGAGAGACTGATACTAATGAACTGTCCACGGTCGGAGAGGTATGATCTGAACCAGGAGAGGGCTGTGCCAGTAATGTGGAGGGAGGACTCGAGCCAAGAAAGAAGGATGGAGTGGTTGATGGTGTCAAAGGCTGCACTGAGGTTGAGTAGTATCAGGATGTTGAGGGAGTGGTCATCAGAGGGGAGGAGGTTGTTGGTGTTTTTGATCAGGGCAGTTTCTGTGCTGTGATGAGATCTGAATCCAGATTAGAATGGTTCATACAGTTGGTTCGAGTCAAGGTGGGTTTTTAGTTGGTGGGCAACAATGCGGTCCAGTATTTCAGTTTCTGTTTATGAATTCCATGATCAGTCTAGAATCGATGATCTGAAGTTAACTTATTTACTATTCACATTAATGGTTCTGATGGGATAGATGGGAGGTTAAGCTGTATGGAGTTGCCTCAGTTGTAAATTCACACCAAAACTTTGAACATTACAACCCACTTATTTGCTAAACGCATCTTGCATAATGCTATGTATTTCTTATGAGCGGTTTCACAGAGGCTTGATTACACAATTGCAAAAAGCGTTATCACTGAGGAAACATGCCAAGAGCTCATAATCATATGAGCAAGCTAATCATGCAAAGCCACTCGGGTTTATGGTCATTAATAGTCAGTGGTCCCAGTCTGTCGATCTGGTTTTGTTCAGATTTTTATTTTTTTTTAAATCTTTTTCGACTGCAACCTTTGACGATGTGTAAACTTTGATTGCTTGAACTCAAGTCTTTGTTAAGAGAATTTTTGGGCTGCTTGTTGCACACTCAAAACGCCCTCTGTGTTTAATCCGGCCATTTTTCCCACCAGAGGCTCATGAAACTTTACACAGGGTTTTTAATAAAAATTTTGTATATCGGGAATTATATCTCTTCCCTTTATGACCTCTGAATCTCTCCTTTATGGTGTCTTTGTCAGTAGTGGCATGGTGTATGGTTGCAGTCATGTATTCAGTTTCAAAATTATATTCAGTTTTATTGTCTAGTAATCATATTTAATTGTATATGATTACATACTGTATAATATCATTTCCTGCTCACTAGAATTCTGTAAAACAAAAATTCTTGAGTTAGCATAGCTTCCTGCCTAATGCTACGTTCACAACAAACGCGTCGCGAATTATTTGCGCGAGTAGATAACATACAAAGTCTATGCACAGACGCGATGAGACTGGTGCGGCTCGAATTTGCGATGGCGCGATGGATGCGAATTTGCGGCGCTATTGACGCGAATCCACGTCAAACGCCAAATCGCCCCAATGCGCGAGTTTTCATTTTTCAACTTCTGCGAAATATTCGCGTTACACCCCGGCACGATAGCCTATCAGCGTTGAGTTGCTCCCCCTGTTATCAGTGACGTCCTGCTGTTGTTGAATCAGGAAATAAATCCTGTAGCCGTCTGTGTTCACCCAGAGCTCTACGATACCTCATATCAATAGAGACCGGACCAAACTATGTGTGTAAATGTGTGTGTGTGTAAACCATATGGTACAAACAATGAATAGACGCTGCCGTATTTATGTCTAGATGACGTTATTCTGACTGTTGGTGGAGCTGCTACAATGTTAGCATAGTCTTGCACCGATCCATCCCTGCTCCATTGAGAAGACAGGTAGCCTACAAATCGGCATCATTACGTAGTTATTTCGGAGTCCCTTTTTGTCGGTTTATTGCCGTTAAATCACAGCCAAATCAGTTTATTTTGTGTTCATACAGCTGTAGTAAACAGCGACAGCGACGTGTGGCTTGCACAATGTGGCTTGTGGCAGTGTGGCTTGTGGTGATGTGTGGCTTGCACAGTGAATACAGCTCGATAAAATCCATGGAGCTCCTCTGGACAATATTATGAACCCAGACATGACTGCGTTTAGTTTCCCGGGATATCTGTGACTTCCACAACACGTACTAAGCAGAAATAGAGGTTATTTTTTTCATGGCTAATGACGGACAGTTAAAAGGCTTTCAGGGCGATAAGCCGCGCCCCCTCTCCGGCGCATCCAGAGCGATTCGCGCGATTCACACGAATGAACACTTGGTCCCCGGCGTTTTGACCGGCGACGCGAATATGCGGCACAATGAATTCGCGACGCGTTTGGTGTGAACGCAGCATGAGACAAAAAACTGTCTCTAACTGATTTTCTTCTATTATATTTCTTTATATTTAAATTAGAGTAAGTCTTTTTTTACTTCTCTCGAGCTCAGAGAAGACCTCCTTCGAGTTTTATTAGAAATGAAGAGAAGAGTTCATGGAGTTGCAACCAGCGGAGATAAGTTTATTGTTGTTTGCACAAGGACATGTTTACAACAAATCCAAATTGTCAGAGTGCCTACGTCTGACTTTATACCTTTGGTGGACTGTACCTTACATCACAGTTCACCAACTAACCAAAACTAAAATGCATTCTCAATTACGTTTGACCATAAACGTATTTTTTCCCTGATTACGTTTGTGTTTGACGTATTACAAATACGTTTCTCAACAACATATCTTTGCCATACTCGAGTCTTTATTATTTTTCTGTGATCTGCCTCGCCTCTACCCCGCCACCCACAAGTTGTTGCCCTGCGGCCTGTTCCGAGGGCTGACAGACCTGACGATCGGGTGCCTCGCAGCGGGTGAGCGCCCGCCACTCGGAACCATAAAACCAAGTCCCGGATTTCACCCGGGGGATATTCTGGCGGTATTGTGACCGGGTGATGTGCCTCGTTACTGGGGAGGTATGAGCCGAGAGTGGCGGGGTGTTATGGAGGTATATATTGTGTAGAATTTCAGTATTAAACACATTATAAGTAGGATTAAATAACACCCCTAAGTGGTGAGTAGAAGTGTCACAATAATAATATGTTAGTCACAATATGTTTACAATATTCTTACTAATAGAAGATGTTATATGTTACAGTATATTAACTAATTGAATGTATTAAATCATAAAAGTATAGTCACTAAAGGTATTAAAACACTAAGAATAGTTTGAGGGTCAGATCGGGATTCTGAGTGAGACATGCAGCAAATGGAGGATGTGGTCAGTGGGGAGGACAACTGACCAGAGGTGGAGCCAAGAAAGATGTTTTGCAAGGAGCCAAGCTGTTTCGCTAAAGGATCGATCCAGGGAGGGGACAGAATTCAAATGGAGCCAATCACTAATCGCCACGGAGGGTCATTCAGATGTTTAATGACTGTTTCGGACATTTCCAACTTTCGGGGCATATAAAAGACTTTTCTGGAGAGCATTCCTCAGACCACATCCGCCCCTCTTTTTCAGCACCTGGAGAAGCCAGACCTGTGAGGAGGACGCGTGCTTGTGGTTTCTGTTCTCGAGAATATTACTATTGATAGTTGATTCAGTTTGTAAGTGAACTTTGTGTAGTACATTAAATATTGTTTACAGTAATTTTGAAACCGGATCCAGTTCCGTTTTTCTGATGCGCGTGCGCAGTAGGCAGCTTGAAGCAGAAATCTCCCTGCAGCCTGCTGGAGCCTCGCATCCTTCTCTTTAAACCCTAACAATATTACAACTCTGTGTTGTTCCTGTGCGTGGATGAGCGCATTTCTGCCGGAGACAGGCGGCGTGTTGTGGTAGTATTCTGACCGTGTAAAAGGGAGGAGAGGCGGTGGTGGAGAGGGAAAAAAATGTTAAAGAGATGGTGGAATGTATGATTGGAGAGAGAGAAGCCAAAAAGTTGGACGTGATCCCGGTGTCCAACAACAGTGTCGCGCTGCATCGATGCTTTGTCTGAAGACATCCTGGCTACATCGGTCGCGTGAAGAAGAGTGCGTTTTACTCTCTGCAAGTAGACGAGTCTACAGATGTGGCCAATCTTCTGGTGTACGTCCGTTACCTTTTCGAAGGCACGGTGCAGGAAGTTTTTTGTGTTTTTTATCTTGTAAACAAACGGCACGCGCGAGCAAACTGTTCTCTCATTAGTCCGATTTTTATGCAGCTATAAATAGGCTCTGTTGCTTTTTTTTGTTGAAGGTGTGGGGGATTGGGGGTGCGTGAACCCGGTCGGGATGTAAAAGGGGGTGCATTGCCTAAAAAGTTTGGGAACCTCTGAATTAAATAATTACACAACAGATGACAAGTGAGGTACACTACAACAGACATGCTTATCTAGATATGTGTACCTACATATCTACATACCTTTGTTGCATTTTACTGCTGTAAATGTTTGCATCTCCTTTAAACACTGTTGGGTAGTTTAGTCTACAGCAATACACCATATTCCAAAAGATCATCATATGATCCGTGAGAACCAAGTATCTTTAAAAAGTCAACTTTTCATGAGCTCAGAAAAACAGCCCTCTGTTCATCTTTGTGAAGATTCACTTTCCAGCTGATCCAAGAGGCTTTCTGAATAGTTTATTTTGATTAAGAAGTTTATTTTCTCAACACTTAAAGTAACAACACTTCATCCAACAGTTCATCACAAACCAGATTTGGAGATACATGGTTTTAACTGGACAGGATGGGTATGGTTATTGTCGCTAAAAAAAGTATCTAAAGCTGTCAGATACATGTAGTGGAGTAAAAAGTACAATATTTACCTCTGAGATGAAGTGGAGTAGAAGCATAAAGTTGCGTTGAATTCTGTTTATTTTTACCTAAATACAGTACTTGAGTAAATGTACTTGATTACTGCACATTCCACAACTGGCAGCAGCATTCTGGTATAATTTATGACCACTGTGTGTAATATTTCTCTTTGGTGTCCCCCAGTGGTTGTATCAAAAAATGCACTGTAGCAGACAGTTATGCACACTGACTTGCAGCACAGCTGCAAATCATCAATAGAAAATTGACGAAGATTGGTTGTGTGTGCGTAAATGATTTTGTCAGGTGTCACTCCGAGGGACAGCATCAGCTGGATCTTGACCTGTTATCGACCAAAGCGTGTTTCAAATGAGCAAACTGCTTCTCCACAACAAAGAAAACACAGAGCTGGATTCTCTTTCAAATACTTCATCGGTACCTTGCTAGTGTGGTATTTGTTATCAATGTATGTTGGTACATAAACTCAGGGGAACATAAGTCAGGCATGGCAAGCTAGGAGCTGTGTTGTTGCAGTAACGTGCATGAGGGAGTTATGCTAATAAAGAAATTGCAGTTAAGAGCAGTTGTTCTCACGTGCTTATATGTTTATGTAAAAAACACGACATGGTGTCAGAATTGCCGGTCAACGAACTCAGGAAGGAAAGATGATTCGAAGGGAAAGACAGGGATCGGTGAGCAGGCTCACTGAGTCAAATCTGTGGTCGGTTTGTCAAGATTCAGCCGACTTAAAAATCTGCTCTGAAGATTTCGGAGATGTGAGGCAGTGACGTGTGGTGAGGTTCGTGGCTGGTGAGCCACTGACTCTTTCATAGTCAGATTTACAAATATATGAACCCAATATAGAGTATCTTAAATCACCATTCAATTGGCAGCCTGCACATTGACTACTGGTTGTTTTTCACTCAGACGTTTTCTGGGCATTCCCGACTGGTAAGAGGCCTCAGGGTAAACCCACAACACGCTGGAGAGATTATCTATCTTGTCTGAACTGGGAACCCTTCTAACCCTAACCCTTCCCCAGAAAGAATGGGAAAAGGTTGCTGGGGAGAGGGATACATGGAGTACTTTGCTTAGCCTACTGCTAACTGATGACGATGGATGAATGAATGGAGAGGGGTGGATTGTATAATTCCTGTGTAAAACCCAAAACAGGTTTTGTCTGGGTCTTTAAAGGGATTGTTCACTCCAAAATAAAAAATACATATTTTCCCTCTTACCTGTAGTGCTATTCATCAATCTCGATAGTTTTGGCGTGAGTTGCCTAGTTTTGAAGATATCGGCCGTGGAGCTGTCTGCTTTCTCTCAAATACAATGGGACTATATGGCACTTGGTTTTTTAGTGTTCAAAGCACCGAACAAATACATTTCAAGAACTCAACAGCAATGTCTGTTTCTGGAAATTATGACCATGTCAATCTGATTAAACAGTGCCGTTAATACAGCGGTAGTAAGTAAACAATTATAACAAGTACGTCCACTTCTCAGAGAATTGCAGCCATCAAATATTTGTTTAGTATGTAATAGCTTCAAAGGTAAAACGGCACTCCCATTAGCAAAGATTTCACAGATAACTGACTGACTCCTGTTTTCGCATGCCTTTAGTCTTGTGTGGTTTTTGAGAGTTTTGGAGACATTAGGAAACGGAATAATGACAAAATAACTTATAGATTACTGTATATCGACATAAATAAGCTTTAGTTTGAATTATGAGTACACATTTCTACACAGCCTAGGTATGTTACCATGGTTACCATCTCCAAATGGCCTTTTTTGGAAAGCGTCTAGACATACTCTTCGTAAAACATGTGTAAAATATTCATTTTCTGTGGTATTGTTATCAAATTTGAACTTGGACTAGGTAAGGCTTCATGCTGTGGTCCCATTGTGTTTACCAGCTAATAAGTCCCAGCTATAGTCATCTGTTTGCAAAAAATGTGTGTTCAAACTTATATTACTCAATGCCAGTAGCACTTACAGTGATTCTGACTGCTGGGCTAAACACTTCAGAGTGTTACCTTTCAAAAGAGACCCTGCATGTACTCCAAATGGTTCAAGAAGAGGGTACTGGATATGCGTTTTAGGCTAATTTTACTGGAGTGGTGGTCCAGGAAACACAACATGCATTGTAAACCATCTCATGTGATGCTACTCGGCCAATCAAATATCGGTATTCCGATAAACTTCTCAACTTGAGTGAAATTTACACACAGGGGGGAAACGGGTCGAGAGACCGAGTAGTCGGAGAATAATACGTGAGTCAGAAGTAATTTGACATGACGTTCTTCAAAAAGAGAAAAGTGGACAGAGAGTCTTTAACCAAGAATGGACACTCTTATATGTTCATTCTTCCCACGGGCAGTTTAAAACCAGTATGTCTCATATGTTCAGAGGTCGTGACGATTATTAAAAGCGGTAATGTGAAGCGCCACTACGAGACAAAGAACAAATATTTTGAGCAAACGTACCCACTCACATCCAAAATGAAGTCACAGATAAGAAACAATCTAAGAGCCCAATATAATCAGAATCCTAACACATGAATTCGCTGACCAACAAAGATGTTAACAGAGAGGAATAGAGCTGAAACAAGTGGTTTTAATAACCACAGATGTAATCCCTGCACACAAATATCTCTTATTAGAAGATGAGAATATATGTTTTTTTGGTTGACATTTTCGTATTATTATAGTATTAGAGTATTTATTATATATAATTCATCAAGTTCAATTTGAAAAATGACAATAAATATCGTTTAGATATTATTTAATTGAACTTTCTTTTTTTGATTTGACAGTCAGTTGTTGACTACGTACAGACGCTACTTCAATATATATGGGACTAAATCCTGCAAGTTAGACAATATTGTGATGTTCTAGACCTTTGCATGAGGAAATGCTCTCTAAATGGGCAGGTCTGCCATGGTGAAACTACAACACAGGACTACAAAAAAGGCAACTAAAATATGACCCCGTGAAATCAATCAAACTGTAGCATGCAGACTATATAAAGAGCTCCTCTTTATATAGAAACCGGAGCTCTTTCCTTCCTGCTGATATCACACTGAACAATCAACATGCTTCAGTAGAAACAATTCTCTCGTGAAATATCAATAAAACTGTTCAATATCAATATTTCCTTTGTGCAATAATGTAGATTCAACTGTTCTGTAATATTTAGCTTTTTAACAGTTTAATAATTACATTTATTGTAGGCCTGGCTTGTTTATTTATCTTGTTGAGAATTTGTTTGACAGTGTGCTATATTTACTGTTCATTTTATTTCTTATTCTTGTTTTGTTTTACTTATTTGTTAAATGTAAAGTCAAATCAATAAATACTAGGGGTGTAACAATACGCGTATTCGTATTGAACCGTTCGGTACTAGGCTCACGGTTCGGTACGCATGACGAACCGAATACGTTTGAATAAAACAATTTAAAAAAAAAAATTCTTTTCTTTTTTTGAAAAACCTTTATTTAAGATAAAAAATCTCTTTTGCAAGATGTAAGTAACAATACAAGATGTAAGCAACATGTAAGTAACAATACTACATAACATTAAGGAGCAGTTTTAGTTTTTTATGCTTATGTGTTGCTAAGGAGACACATCAGAAGATGGGTCACTCAGGTATAGTTCCATCATTGTTCAAAGTCAAAGAATAACTTTATGATGTTAGTTGTAATAAATAAATATATTTTAAAATCAAGTCCATTTCTCTGGCATTTATAGTTTTCTACTGTACCGAAACGTACCGAACCGTGGCTCCACTGTATCGTACCCAACCCAACCGTGAATTTTGTGAACCGTTGCACCCCTAATAAATACATACAAAACTAAACAAAATGGTTGACACTGTCTATTCATATTCATCGACATTAATCCCATTAGTTTATGACCGTATGAAAATAATTGTTAAACCTGAGCAAAATAGGCATATCATCGGTTTTCATGGACGGCCGAATGGTGCGTCACTGTAAATGTTGCCTCCGCAGGGAATTGTGGGGCGGCATTATCTTCTTTCCTTTCGTAAAGGAAGGTCCGGTGTTTCCCATGCCAAAGGAGCTATGAAAGGAAGCATTGAAGCACCTTTCCTTAACATTTAGAGAAATTCGAACAGCTCTTATCATAGCGACCACTTAGATACTTCCGGGTCATTTCACTCAGTTAGGAACTTTCTTTTGCAAAAAATACTTTTCGACCGCAGCCCATGTGTAGCACCACACCTTGTTGACAGCTGCGCCAGTAGAACCGCCCTTGGAGGGGGTGAAGGGTCTCGGCGTTACCTTAGTGCCCTGCCCCCACCAAGCCATGGCTGATATAGAGAACTCCCAGGGGACCAATAGCTGCGAGAGGTCGTTATCCTGGAGGAGTGACTGTCCCTACCGGTATGGTTAACTTACTTGGAGTGGATTGAGCAGTGACCATTTCCAGAAAAACACCTGCTAAATGACAGCGCTTCATGAAGAAGAGGTTCCACTATTTCGCCTAGAATATGCAAGCAAGTAGAACCCAGCAGAAATACACTCTCCCCACTGCCTCTGCAGCAACACGATTCACAAATGATCTGATGATTTTTGATACCAGAGAGGTTGTGTGAGAAAACGGAAACGTTCTTCTTTTACATTCTACAAATAAATTCAGACAAACAGCCAGGCAAAACAAACTTGAACTTGACAGTTATCATAAATGTTTTATGTTTTTTTAAACATTGTGAACAAGACATGTTGGTCTCAACCGCAAGTTATAATTAGTCTGTAATAGAGAATGGTGTTCATTTAGTAAATGATGGTCCCATTTAGAGTCAAAAAGACCATAAAGTGTGGTATGCGTTAGGGAAACCAGCCTTGTGATTGTCTCTACGCAACTCCTCCGCAGACCATATATGGTCACTTCCGTTCACTGGTTGCAAAAAACGAAGATGGCAACGGCCAAAGTCCAAGATTGTGATGGCCAAAATGCCGAACTGGCGCCTTCAAAACTCCAGTCCACAAACCAAAAGGTGACGTCATGATAACTACGTCCACTTCCTATCTACAGTCCATGCCTCACCTCCTCTCCATCCCTATCCTTTCTCGTATGTCTGAGGGACATTGTCTGTTATTTGTTCCATCATCGCACCACTGCTATATAAATCTTGCTGTGGTTCTAATCATTATGTTACAAAAATGTACTCGATACCGATGTAAAAATCATTACACAGGACATTTATTCTCGCAAGAAGGAGACAGGGTTGAACACATACAAGTTAATGCATCAAGTAACTGCTCAAAGGTCTGTCTCTGAGTCTCTGCTATATATGCTGAGGAAAACCCACAAGTGCATTGAAACAGAATGATTTGCATAAGGTCTGGACACTAAGGATAACACACAAGTGCGTTGGCACAGAATGATTTCCATAAAGTCTGGAACGTTGTTTGGACCCGTTTCTTTGATAATTCGATCCGTCTAAGGTCATCTCATCCTAATCAGGAAAAGTCATGGTTGCAAATCAGCCTTGCGTAAACACTGTCATGCTGAACAGGTTTATTATATCTTCTTTAGGACAAACAGATGAAATGCTCATCAAGTCGGCAGCTGTGATACCTAATCACAAACCCAGCTGAGACACTTAGTGTGAAACGAAGTTCACACAAAGTTTCACATGAGGACACAGATCTTTGGAGACGCAGAACATTCCTTAGTTTTTTCCCCAACACATTATAGTAATATTGTTAATCATTATTGTTATTGTCTAAGCCTAAGTCAAGATCTATCTTTAAAACACAGTGAAACAGGTCAGTCAAGCTTTAATGCCAATGTTTAAACAGGTCAGTCAAGCTTTAATGCCAATGGTTTTTTTAATAATGCAATTACCTATGCAACAGGATAAGGTGTAACTTTTCCATATCTCAGTTTGCTGTCCGACTGTACACATCGCAAGCTCGTCACACACTAAACTCTTGTTCTCTACCTTTTGTGAAAACTGAAAATATGGGTAAGTTTGAGCAACTATATTCTCTTATACTTTTCTTTCTAGGCTTTATTATTGAAATTGTTGTCTGTGATGTATTCTACTTACATAAATAAATAAGTACATTATTTTTCCCCTTGAAGATTTATTGTTTCTTTCCTATTTGTGAAAATTTGATGGGAAATTGATTTAAACATTGTAAAATATATATTTTGAACTGTGTATCTTAACCCTATTTTAACAGAGATTTGACTGTTGAAATCTCTATCTAGAAATCGAGTGTGGGTGTTAGATGGAAGAAATAAAGGAAAGACTTTAAAAGCAGTTCCTGTTTGCAATGTATTCATGGATGTAAAGAAAGGTATCACTGGATTACATTGATGCCAAAGAAAACTAAAAACCGATTACCGATAACGATTACCTGACAGATTTTTGAACCTTTATTCACGCTGGACATTATTACACGACATATTTATATAAATTACTCTTTCATGTTAAGCAGATGTCAACAGTGAATTGGAATTTTAAGCTGGAATACAATGACAAATACTGTTTGTTGTCTAACCTAGACTTACGAACCTGGCTGAGACAGGAGGCCCAGCTGAAGAAGATGATCCTGGTTGTTGTCTTCTTCACCTTGTTCCTGGATAATATGCTACTGTCAGTGGTTGGTAGGTTCAGACATACAGTTGTGCAATACATCTTAACCCTTTTGCATTCCTTTACAAATGATTTTCTCATGTCCTTAGTAGACAAGAATGTCAGTGTAAAAAAATGCTACCAAACAATATGTATGAATATTATTGTCCGTTACGTTGAATATTTAATCATCACCAAAATTCATTCGTTTTCAGAAATGTAACCTTTTAATTCCAGCTTGTTTACAAAATGCCATTGTTGTTTCTTTATGTAAAAAATATTTGATTTCCTGTATACTAAACAACATGATTTTAATGTGTTAAAAATGTTTGTGCTGTGGCAGATTTGAAATAAAACTCTTAACTTGAAACCTCAATTTTCCCTGAAACTGCTATAAAAATACTGTATGTTTTAGTTTTAATTTCCACTTTCACTGAGCTATCATTGTTTTGAATCACTGATCAGATCAGCATAAAACATAATGTTATAACTTTTAGAGATGCCCCCGATTGTTTTTATGACTGCGATATCAACTGCCAATTGTCGATGAGCCATAACGGCCGATACAGATCAATTTTGTTGTTTTGTCTTTTGTCTTTTTTTCTCTTCTCCTCCAGTCCTCTACATCTATCTGACAGCTGAAGTTACTTTTCCATATTTTGGTGGTACATGCAAAATGTCATGTATAAACATTATTGTATCAGTGAGGAGATGCGGTGCTAAAAATATGATACAATATAATGGTATAACACCAACAGGGACCATTTATCTGCATGAATACTATTGTTGATACTTTTACAATTTGCTAAATATACAATTGGTTTTACTTAAATTAAATATGTTTTTCAGTTTGAGTTAATTCCAGTATTCTTTGATTCAACATATTTAAATGTGACTACCTTTAGTTCAATAAATAGGTAAAGGATATAGTATTTTCCCACTACAATGGCTTATTCTGAATAATTTATATTATTTTGAAGCTTGCTATACCTGTAAATTGATGTAGAATAATGTGTTGATGGATAAAAGGGGACTTGCCTGCATGAACTTAACAATTTACTTCAAACTAGGGAAAACGGGTCATGGTCATGAACAAGAAAGGTGCCTTCAGCAGAGTGAAGATCTCCGTCAGGTGTGTCTGCAACGACCAACGCATCGTCAAACTGATTTCTTTTAACCCTTACATACTGTTTATATTTGATACCTTCACAGTATGGTTCAGGTCAATTTTGACCCAGATCAAGAATTCCCTCATAGTAAGTGTCGATACCTCATTTTAAACTACAGATACATTTAGAATGTCTAAATAGCTTATGTCTCATTCATAAATGTATGATTAATCCTTAATAAATGTTTCAGAGAGCAGGGAGAGTGTATTTTTGTCAGCCTTCTGACCACGTGGTGCAGAGACAACAACCTCCTTCTGAATAGCAGCAAGACCAAGGAGATTATTGTTGACTTCCGGAGAGGCCACACTCAACACCCACCACTGACCATCAATGGTGCTGACATAGAGAGAGTGAGCAGCACCAAATTCCTGGGGGTGGACATCAGTGAGGACCTCTCGTGGACAGCCAACACAACATCACTGGCAAAGAAAGCCCAGAGGCGCCTCTACTTTCTCCGCAAACTGAAGAAGGCAAGAACACCACCACCCATCATGTGCACCTTTTACCGAGGCACCATTGAGAGCATCCTGACAAACTGCATCACTGTGTGGGGCGGAAGCTGCACTGACTACAACAGGAAAGCCCTGCAGCGCATAGTGAACACAGCTGGAAGGATCATTGGTGCCTCACTCCCCTCCCTGCAGGACATATATGACACTCGCCTCACCCGCAAAGTGACCATGATTGTGCGCGACTCCAGCCACCCCTCACACAGTCTCTTCAGCCTCCTGCCCTCTGGGAGAAGATACCGGAGCCTCCGTGCTCGCACCACCAGACTCTCAAACAGCTTCGTCCACCAGGCTGTTAGGAAGCTGAACTCTCTGGAATCTCTCCCTCCTCTCTTTTAAGACTCCCCATGTCCAACTGCTGCTAAATACAGATTGATAGCTTTTTTTGTTTTTTTCTCTTATTATATATATTTATTGTCTAAATGTTTTTTAATGTTTTTTAATCTATTGCACTGTATTCACTTTATATGTTTATGTTGGATTAGAGAGAAACGTCTTTTCAACTCCCCTGTATGTTCAGTACATTGTGGAATTGACAATAAAGCAAACTTTGAACTTTGAACTTTTTAAGTTTTACAACATTCGTTTTTGGACAAAAACATCTACTAATACACATTATCATGTCCTGTTTTACATAAGACATAAAAACATAAAAGCCATAATGATTTAAATATATTGTGTTGAATTTGAAAATGGCATGACCATTCTGGAACTGTTGGAATTCATAATATAATCATGTTTAATCATTGCAACCATTAAACGCTGTCCTAACTGCTATCTCATAAGAAATCATAATTATCAATATTAATTCAACACTTACCACTTAGAATACAAAACATTACATAATAAAATGCTTATTATAAACTCGTCAATAATCAGTCAGTAATCAGAGCTTTCTTCCACATTGTCTTCCTGCTCTGACACATCCTCCAAATCACTATCAACCTCCTCATCTTGGAAGTACAGATCAAGGGCCTGTTGCTCACTAAATCTTGCTGCCATGATGTCAGCCACTGAAATGGTAGCTCAGGTACCTTTATAATGTTATGACCCCCACCCTCCCAACCCAAATTGATTCAAATTTGTTACTTTGTAGATTATTTTATTGCATTGCAGGTGCTTGTGCTTGCAGGTGCTGATCTGCGACAAGGCACCCACTGACCTGAAGTCGTCGTACAATACACTTCATACAATAAACTTACCCAACTGTAAAGCCCGCTAAGCAGTGGCTGAGTTGCGGCGAGGTGCAGCAGTGTGTGCACTGGGAGTACCGTTAGCGGTTAGCCAACAGGTAGCTTTTAATAAGGGGTGTTTTGAAAAAGTTCCAAAGTCACCAAAACCACGAGAGGTCCTTGAGCATGCAGCCATAATGCGGCCTCCAAATATTATGGAGTTTGCCACAGTAGAATGCAAGATTAGCCGTGGACAGACACGGAGGTGCACCAATGGACAATCAGACTCACACAGTCAAACACACAACCGAATATAGAACCTCACCCAAGGTTTATGCCTGGCAGAGATAACAACGCTGCATGTCATTTGTTGGGAATGCTGCTGAAGGTATCAAACCGCGAGTTGAAGATTTTGTTGTGTATTTATTTGTTGACAGTACCCATCCTTCCAAGTTACCTGTACATGATTGGCCAGGCTCCCACCATCACTCCTGGGAACAGCACCGACTTAACAGTGAATCCTCCCGTCAACCAGTCACTGAATAATAGATCAGTGATTTTGGGCTCCACATCTGCACCTCCGCACCAGACCCCAGCTCTCTCCATTGATTCTACCGAGGCCCAGAAATTCCCCAAGTCAAGTTGCTCTTATGCAGATGTTCATCTGGATGAAGTCAACATCAAAGTAGGACTGCTGTTGGCCTCCAAGTCCACCATACAGCTCATCATTAACCCCTTCATGGGGCCACTTACTGACAGGTGAGTGACTTTGATCTGTGGGAAATACACAGACTTTTATCAAGCTCCAAAATACATGACTCACTTTGCCCTACTTATGCACTGTATATTTTACAGGATTGGATATCACATCCCAGTGTGTGCTGGTTTCTGCATAATCTTCTTTGCGACTACCTGTAAGTATTGCATTAGAGGGCATTCAGACAACAGCTCTGCATGTAAAAAACTGTGTGAACACTTCAAGGACAAAGATGATACAGCAGTGATTTGTAAAACCCTGAGTTGTATTATATACAGCTGGCGTCTTTTATGTGACATAACACGCCCCCACAAATGTATGGAGCCAAATGCAGGTCAATAGTTTTGACCATTTGAAAAAAAGAATTTGACCCTGAAAGTTCAAGTTGTGGTCTTGAACATTGGAAAATACAGCAATGTATTCAAAATAAAAATAAGTGAATGAAAAGTTTATTTGGGTTGAATGTAATTTTTATTCAGTTCTGGAATTTTTTCAAATACATTTTTTTATTCATTTTTCACTTTCACATATATTTCGATATTTGAGGTCTTGTATTTTTCAGTTTCAGATTTAATATTTTCAGATTCAGGGGCGTGGCATCAACTGAGAGGGGGGTGTAATCATGAGTGACAGCATAACAAAGAAGGCTGAGGACTTCCTCAACCACGTTGCCTTCAGGCAATGCGAGAGTTATGATTCAACACTTTCTATACAGCAGTGGTGGGCCGTCAGGGCCTGCAAGGCCTTCTCTGCTGGCCTAAACAGAATCACAAAGTTATAGCTATTTTATAATTTTATAATTTTTCTGAAATACACTACATGTATTATAATTCATAAAAATATTTTTTTATCTTATTTTCTCATTGCACAGCTACTGTCTTCCTCAGTTGCTCTGCTTCCAGTGCAGCTTGTTTTAAGTAGAGCTTTTATCCAATCAGATTCCACCTCTCTAGGTAAGAAGAGAGGCCCCAGGCCTGCAGACTGACAAGTAAATCCCTTTGCAGTTTAAGGGAAGGGGGACGATATTGTTGATTGTCATAGTGTTCAACCAATCAGATCTTTAGTTTACATGTTGGGCGTATTCTTTGACGTGTCAGAGCCTTCAAACTGGCCTACAAGTACGTCAGCATTACGTGCAGCTCAGTTTCCATGTGCGGCTCTTCAGTGTGTGCTGTGATTGGTCAGTGGGCGAGCGCGTGACTATCGTGAAACGATCACGTGGTGCAGCTCAGCCAATCAAAAAATGGGCATTCTGACAAGTAGTTACAGCCCTAGAAACGAATAATAGCTGTGGCGCCATCACGAGGGTGTAAGATGGTATTTCAGCTGCAGGACAGCAGTGAAGGCCCAGGTATAAAATGCACGGCCCACCACTGCTATACACTAAATCCATGTGAATGCAGTGGGGAAAACTGTGAGCACCAGCTATCCTGAAGGAAACTTCGGAGGGAACCAACAACTGGTTAAATTTGTCTTTCGCCCCTATACCTTAGGTCGGACGACAGATTTGCACGTCAGGACCGCCACGGGCCTCCACCAGAGTTTTCTCTGGCTTGACCCTGCCCAGGCGTAGTTCACCATCTTTCGGGTCCTACCGCAGGAACTCACGCTTCACCTCCCCGACGGTGCGGGCGAGACGGGCCGGTGGTGCGCTCAACCCCGCGGGGTTGGGATCCCACCTCACCTGGCGCGCTGGCCCTCACTTTCATTGTGCCACGGGGTTTGCTTCACCCTCTGATTTGCGTGTGCGTTAGACTCCTTGGTCCGTGTTTCAAGACGGGCGAATATCCTCCGTGGCGGTGCGCTGCGACCGGCTCTAGGTCGGCTTGGAAAGGCTCACGGCTCCGGATGGGTGCTTTACATACATGGCTCCCCGTTCGGACCTCGCCACTTCCCGGGGCCGTGGACTAAGTACTCGCTGCGCCCTCTCTCCCTGTGGGGAGGGACGGGGGCCCCTGCTCCCGGCGCGACTGTCGACGGGGGTGGACTGTACTCAGTGCGGCCCAGCCGCGTCACCAGGCCGGGGATCGGCTCAAGTAAAAGGCATCAGGGGTCTGCGGCGAGGGTGAAGCCCCGGTGAGGTGGGATACCGGCCCCGTGGGGTCGGGCGCACCACCGGCCCATCTCGCCCACACCGTCGCAGAGGTGGAGAGTGAGTTTGTGCGATAGGACCCGAAAGATGGTGAACCACGCCTGGGCAGGGCGACGCAAGAGGAAACTCTGGTGGAGGCCCGTAGCGGTCCTGACGTGCGAATCGGTCGCCCGACCTGGGTATAGGGGCGAAAGATTAATTTAACCAGTTGCTGGTATATATGAAAGTGAAAAAGCTGACATTACTGGCAGACTTAAGAACCAGCAATGTTAGCAAAGACTTGGAACCAGTACCGTTCGCTAACGTTGTTCAAAAAGTAACATTACTGACATATTTATGACAGGAACATCAGCTAACATTGCTGTCATAGACTTGAGAACCAGTAATGTTAGCTAAGATTGCTGTCATAGAATTAAAGTATATTAAATACAATGCTGCTTATCAATGTAACAGGTCAAGAAGGTAAATAAACTTCTGAACCAGATATTTTGGGGGGCCTTGATGAAATTGACCCTGGGCGTCTTGTATTTAGTTTTTCAATGGATAGAAACATTTGATTCTTTCTACAGAGTCAAAAATGTCAAAATTTAACACATTGTTTTTCCCCACAAAGACAGAAACGTATTTCTTGGGTGTTATTAATCTAATCTTCACTTGTTCCTTGGAAGTGTTTGCCTTTTCATCTAGCTTCATTTTACTGCTGCTGGCCAGATCAGTGATTTAATTAGGGCTTTAGTGTTCATGTTCATGTTCAAAAAGATTTGAAGAGAAAAATAAATCGATCCCATTAACCGACTAATGATATTATTATTATTAGTAGTAGTATTACTTTTGTTTTTCAGGAATGAGTATGCTGGCTGATGAATACAAAGAAGACAAGGAGAGAGGGCGTGCAATGGGTATATCGTTTGCTGGATTGGCTTTAGGATTGATGGGTAAGTAGAGCATCCGATTGCACACTCAAAATAAAGAGCTTTTGGGTGAAAGTGTTTTAAATCTGCTTGATTTTACATGCACATTTGATGTCTACATCTGTAGAAGATGTCACGGACATGAAAAAAAGTTATTTATTTTTAACTCAACACTTACAGTTTCTGTTTCAAAGTAGAAGCTCTCTAGATTATTTCTGTTGACAGAATCCCTTTAATTGTAAACCCAAGGCTTTTATTCTGAAATATCTGCTGTACAGTGAAAAATGCAGTGACTTGCACGACTCCATTAATTAAACATAGTACCGGCCTATAATCATGGATTATTATTATTTACAAAAGCACACATGCTTCTCAACCGTTTTCTGTCTAAAATAAATAGAAATGACATTCATAGTAAAAATAAACATTGTATTATTGATGAAAGGTCTGAAGAAAGAAAGGGCTTAAGGCTTCAGCAATTAGAAGCCAGCTGCACACTTCTTCAGAGATTATGACAACTAGCTACAGGAAATTGGAAATAGCGAAATAGCATGGGGCACTGAATTTGATGGATTTACTGTTTATCAGATTACAAATGAGACAAAAATATCTCCCTCCCGGTCCCGCCGCCTCACTCCCCTCGCTGGAATTTGTTACACCCAGCTCCTGAGATGCACACCAGACCTGCAGTAACAATCGAATAATTTATTTAAAACAAGTCAAAAGAACGCAACAGGTTGGTAGAGACCGAAAGAGACACTGGCGTCTGGGCAGGTGGGGTGAAATGCTGTAGGAACACAGGCCCAAATAGGGTGATGGTACCTCAGCTCCACCCAGCCAAGGACCTACAACACACACAAGCACATACACACAGTAACAGGGCAGCGGGACCAAGGCCACAGGCCTCTGAGGCTGTCACACCTTGCAAATGTGTGGCCCTGTAAAGCCCTTTGAGATGACATACTGTGATTTGAGGCTCTAGCGAGCTGCAACATCATTGAAGCCTGTCAGATATGGTTGTTGATAGTTTAGCCCGCTGCTTCGGCTGCTGCCCGCTGAGTCGGCTGCTGCTCGCTCACCACTCAGGGCTACGATTAACATTTGAACATTTTCTCTTCCTTTCCTGAAACCAATACTGTCAGACTCTCTTTTTAATAAGTTTGCCCTCCTGTTTAGCAGTGCCACTGCTGGTATAGCAAATCCCGCCATTGAAACAGGAACGCTCTCTCTCTGAAATAACTTGTGATTGGCCAATGAGGAGGTGCAAGGAGGTCTAGTTTACCCTCAGACCACTTGAATTACAATGTTGAACAGGGCTCCAGACTAACTTTTTACATTTGTTGCACTGATGAACAAGCAGGTAATTTGATAAAAGCCCCAAAAAATGACAACCTTTCCTACAATGTCTGCAGAATGACAGATTTTCAGTATTTTCTTCCACCTCGGGTTGAAACACCATGCCATTTTAAACACTTTTTAGGTGATCTCTACAATCGAATGATGTGTTGCGGAAATGAGGCTGTGTTTTTCAATAGACCACACATCCAGGATCTTGGAACTAAACAAATGTAAAGTAACACGCGAGTAACTTGAAATGGCATCTATCCAATTATATGTTACCACTAGGGGTGTAACGGTTCACAAAATTCACGGTTGGGTTGGGTACGATACAGTGGAGCCACGGTTCTGTACGTTTCGGTACAGTCGAAAACTATAAATGCCAGAGAAATGTACTTGATTTTAAAATATATTTATTTATTACAACTAACATCATGAAGTTATTCTTTGACTTTGAACAATGATGGAACTATACCTGAGTGACCCATCTTCTGGGGTGTCTTCTTAGCAACACATAAGCATAAAAAACTAAAACTGCTCCTTAATGTTATGTCGTATTGTTACTTACATCTTGCTTACATCTTGTATTGTTACTTACATCTTGCAAAAGAGATTTTTTATCTCGATGGGACTACCTGGTTAAATAAAGGTTTTTAAAAAATAAAAAATAATTTATTTTTTTTTTCTTTCAAATGTATTCGGTTCGTCATGCGTACCGAACCGTGAGCCTCGTACTGAACGGTTCAATACGAATACGCGTATCGTTACACCCCTAGTTACCACATATATTGACAAAACTAAAGAGATCTGTATTAAAACACATGTACAAAACCAGAGAGTTGTAAACATTTTGGATTGGCAATATGAATAAAATTCTACTCCAGTAAATGTGATTTTTACTATCTTTCAATGTAAATATACTGTACATCGTCATATAGTGAATGATGGGAAAAATCACAAGGTACTTCATCACATTGATGCAATAATAATTGGGATAGCCTCCAGCTCAGACGGATGGAGCATTTACCAGCATGGCGGTCTGAATCATAGACACCTAATCATGCTTCTACTCCATTGTTTAACTTTTTCATTGTAATTATCAATTATTTCTTTCATATGCCGAAGCGGGAGCTCCATTCGGCAGTGTGATGTATCAGTTTGTTGGCAAAATGGCTCCATTCCTGGTCCTGGCTGTCATTGCTGTGTTGGCTGGAGGTACTGTGGAATATTGTACATAAGATGAAACATTTAATCCTCCTCAATAAGAGTGAAACAGTTGAACGTGGTGTTGTTTGTCCATCAGATTGTCCTGTCTCCCTATCCACACAGGTTTACATGCCCTCATCTTCAAACCATCGCGTCTGCAAACAGAGGTACAGTGACATATTGATTCAAAGAAATACCTCTCTGAAAATGAAACATTGACCTCTTGAAAGATCTGTGTACAACTTCTCAGTTAAATTCTACTTTAAAAACTACAATTTATATTTTCACACATTTTTAAAACATTTTCGATTGGATTGAAAAACTGAAAATGAATAGTTTCCATTGGCAACCCAATTAAACATTGAACCATAGAAACTTGGCACAATTGTTCATAAGAAGGCAAAACAAAGGCCAAAGTAAAATAATTGGTGAATAAACAAATACATTTTATTTAAAAAAAGATTCTGATGAGCCTTGATAATGTAGTAGAACTACCAGTATGTTGCTAATTTCATTATCATTTCTTTTTAATTTGTCTTAAAAGCTAATAACTACAACATGTATCATTAGAACTGTTACTTCTCTAAAAATATGTTTTATGTTTCTATACAGATGGAAAAAGGGACTCCACTGCTGACTCTCCTGAAGGATCCGTACATTCTCATTGCTGCTGGTATTTTCAATTATAGAAATGGCCAATGGCTTACAAATAAAGCACAGTTTGTATGTCAACCCCAAGCCCCAAGGAAGAGCACAAAGCTTTGAAGCAGATTTTATATACATCCGTCACGTGATGCCATTGGGCCCAAAAAGACTACTTCCCATAGACTTGCATTGGGAAATAGACTTCTGTGACTAAGCAGATCCTTTTTTTTAGGTAAATCAAATTCCCAGTACCATCACATGAATAGCCCCTATTTAAAACATTAGGTCCAAAAAGTTATAAAAATGTACTCAGTCGAATCCAGAGTTATTTTCTTTCCTCCGTTAACGTGAAAGAGCCGGAGACTAGACCGAGGGCTGGGAGTATCCACTTCTCATCCATGATGTCAACTGGTATGTTCTGAGCCTTCCATGCTTGTCTCCGCATCACAGACATGTATTGACTGTACCTGGTTTTCCAATACCAAACTCAGCCCTCCACTCCGGTAATGTACACATTCCTTTTTTGAAATATTTTCACATTGAAGGTATATATTTTTTAATGTAATTTCAAAAAAATAGAAAACCAATTTAATTGCAATAACAACACAGTTTTCCTATTTGAATAATAGTACAGAACGCCATAGTAATGAAATAGGTACCGTTTTTAATAGTATCATTTCTTTTTTATTTCTAAGTCCCTCGACACACAAACGTGTTCCCCCCTTATCACCTAACCTCTCAGTCATTGTTTTTCATTGTATTGACACCCTGTATACTTGATAATTAGATTGTAATTTACAGGCTGTACTATAAACTGCGAGCGGTGAATGTTTAAACGTCTGTCTAAGATCTTATCAGCCTTCAATCCATGATATACTTTCAATGTCTTTCTTTAAATTTCAGTTTGGATTTTCCAAGAACATCTATCATGTGCTTGTTCTGAATGCAATTGTTGGCTTTTCAGTTGGTAAGTCATGCCTAATATTGACTTTTTAACGAACTAATTTCTTATTGGTTGAAATGCTGAATGATTATCTTGTTTCTATCAGGCACAGTGGACTCATCAATAATGCCTCTCATGGGTAACTTGGTAGATCTGAGATATGTGCCGGTATATGGTACAGTTTATGCTATTGCTGATGTCGCAATCTGCATCGGATACTCCGTGGGTAAGCACAGTTGCCACAAAGAATATTTATCGGACTCTGCCGTTGTTGATAAAACTAGCTTATATGCAGCCTTAATTAGCAACTAGCTTATATATAGCCTTAATCAGCCACTAGCTTATATACAGTTTAATTAAACACTAGCTTATTTGTAGTTTTAATAACCATTAGCTTATGCAGCTCTATTAACCACTCATACAATACACACAGTACACGCTAGGGCAAGGAAGAAGCAGGAGGGAGACTACTGATTTAACTGCGCCACAAGGAATAGGCCGCCATCTTTAGATAGATAAGGGAGGAACAATAGACAGTGAGATACAGGGACAACGCCCCAGCAGACTCCCCTCTTCACACTTTTCCCAGGTCCTCTCGCCTCAAAATCTCACTACACACTGATAGAAGAAACGCCTTCTGGGAGGGGCCAATGTGAACGGACGTTCAGGCCTCCACCCAGGTGTCATACACGTACAAACGTGCCACGCCTGCATCTTTGAATTTGACCAATGGGCTTCCATAAGAAGTGACTATATGAATTATCACGCTGCTATGTTAGAATGCTACCATGCTATTCTGTTGACGATTGCAACAAATTCCTGATCTATTTTAATGATAAGGTAACAGGTATTAGGTCTGGCATTCGGCCTGGGATCTGTTCGGCTACTTGTAGCTCCTCGCAATCTCCTGCTGTTATGGGCTCTTTCCAGCCTATCAGCCTTCAAGACCTGATGGACTTAATTAACAATACAAAGCCATCAACTTGCCCTCTGGATATAATTCCATCCTCTCTATTTAAGAACGTTCTGTTAACTATTGGCCCTGCAGTAACATCTATTGTCAATTCCTCATTGTCTACAGGAATTGTCCCTTCCTATTTCAAACATGCCACTATCCAGCCCATATTAAAGAAACCTAACTTAGATCCAGCTTTGCCCATGAACTACAGGCCCATATCAAAACTGCCTTTCCTGTCCAAACTTTTAGAGAAAGTGGTGGCCAAACAACTTACTGCTGCACTGGAGAGGCACAACATGTATGACAAGTTCCAGTCTGGGTTTCGTAAGCAACACTCTACTGAAACCGCTCTCCTAAGGGTTTCAAATGACATTCTCATGTGTGCTGATGCAGGTGACTGCTCTGTGTTAGTTCTTCTGGATCTCAGTTCTGCATTTGACACTGTAGACCATGACATCCTGATTAAGAGGCTACGTGATTGGGTGGGCATAACTGGCATAGCGTTAGACTGGTTTACATCTTACCTCAGTGACAGAAGTTTCAATGTCTCTGTGGGTGCTTTTGTGTCTGTTACCTCTCCACTGTCTTGTGGTGTACCGCAGGGCTCGGTTCTGGGGCCTCTGTTATTTTCACTTTATCTGTTACCTTTGGGACCGATCATAAAAAGCTATAATGTGTCCTATCACTTATATGCAGACGACATCCAACTTCATCTGTCATTCAAACCCAGCGAGGCATTCACATTAACTAGGCTCCTGGACTGTGTCAATGCCATCAGAGACTGGACGGCAGAAAACTGCCTGCAACTCAACGACTCTAAGACGGAGGTCCTAGTTATTGCTCCAGAGGAGTTTGTCCCCATGATCAGGCAGATTATTAGTCCTCTCTCCTCTGCTTCCCATTGCAACCTGCGCAATCTTGGGATTTTCTTTGATCGCTCCATGTCATTTGACCCTCATGTTAAGCAGCTGTCCAGGTCATGTTTCTTCCATCTAAGAAATATCAGTAAACTGAGATCTGTATTATCAACGCCTGAATTAGAAATGATCATACACACATTTATCTCCTCTCGCATTGACTACTGCAACTCACTTTTTACATCACTCAGTGTATCTGCTCTTAACCGTCTGCAGGTCATCCAAAATGCTGCCGCCAGATTACTCACCAGGACAAACCGACGGTCTCACATCACCCCCGTACTCCGATCTCTCCACTGGCTTCCTGTAGCATCTCGGATACACTTCAAAATTCTCACCATCACTTACAGAGCACTTCACGGTCAGGCTCCGACTTATGTAGCTGATCTACTTCGCCCCTATTCACCCGCCCGCACTCTCAGGTCAAATGCTCTAGGTCTTCTGTCAGTCCCACGCACACGATTTAAGACCCGTGGTGACCGAGCCTTTGAGGCAGTGGCCCCGAGGCTCTGGAATGCTCTGCCTGCAACTCTACGCCTCGCAGATACTGTGGATACTTTTAAAAGCCAGCTAAAAACCCACCTGTTTAGGCTGGCGTTTGTGTAAAAGTAAACCCATGTCCTAGACCTGCTCTTAACATTTGTTTTACATTTTTATTTTATTTTTTATTTTATTCTTTAACATTTTTTATTCACTCTGTGTATGTAATTTATTGACCGTAGGGTCACATTGTGTTTTTTATGCTTTTAAATGTCTGCTCTGTTAAGCACTTTGTGATAGTACTGTCTGTGAAAAGCGCTATATAAATAAAATTCATTCATTCATTCATTCATGTTCAGGCGTTCTTATGGCAGATCTCGAATACGAGTGAAGCTCTATTAACCCATGCATGTTTGATTGCTGGGCTGAATAACTCTGTTGATAAATAAACCTATTGCTTTTGATATAACTATACGCCTCTTGAGAGCTTCTGTTTCATTCTTAAATCCGCTCTAAGTGTGAAAGATAGCTTTATTTTCACAACAAATTGGTGGAGGATGCGGGCAACTTGATACAGAGCATATCGGATTGGAATGTTAACCGACCTCTCTATCTGTGATTTCAGAAATAAAATGCGAGTCTCCCCTGAGGCTGGGAGCCCTGGTATTTGCCACCAGGTCGTGCCTGCAGTTCGGGGGACAGTCTGATAGTGTCGACACAACAAACAAGGTGAGCAGAAGCCTATTTAACTGAATTCTGCATATTGTATTCATAGACATGATCCAAATTTTATCAGACTGACCGAACTGTGAGTATGGCATAGTCATAGAGTACTGGTAAAGAATAATCCCACTGCGGCGGAGTTGTTCAGCCCAGCCATTTGGGGGGTCTGTACACATGCGTGAATGAGTCCAACAGAAAACGTAAAATAAAGACGAAAAATTGCGCTCCTGTGACAACGTAGATGTGAAGTAATGTGAGCCGTGTCGCGCGCCTCTTCTGTCGCGGTCACGCGCTTCGCACGAAGCACTCGAATTCATGCCACAAAAAGCGTAATCTTTAACGAAATTTATAAGACGTTTTTGGCTACGAAGAAATTGTATAACATGACGGGGATATATGTATATGTCATTGATGTCATTGATAAACTGTATTGAGAAAACTGACTGTGGAATTCCCGTATTGAGACCATCGAGTCCCCGGATATTAAATCGTGTGTAGCGTTCAGTGGAAAATAGTATTATCTCTGCTTAGAGTAAGCTTGACGAAGTTTCTGGACGAGAGCACAGACTTTAAGTTTATCGGTGTGTCGTTGATAACGGACGAAATTAAAGAAAGTAGCCAGAAGCGGACAGGGCCAGCAGAGCCCTAGGCTACTTAAAGTGTGTTAAATTGTGTTGTTGATGTACTGCGCTGATGGTGTAGTGGTTAATATAAAGGTCTTCCATGCGGTAGGCCAGGGTTCGAACCCGGCTGTAACTTGTATTTTACAATACGCAGCGGCCGTTGTGATGCATTAAAAATAGCGCTGTTTTGTTTTGTGTGTAGGATAGGGAAAGAATTGATTATTATTTGACTGTATTTGTTTGCTGAAAAAGCAGGTTGTCATTTGTGTCGTGGTCAAGAGGCCAGCGATGCGACAGTCGGTTTGCTGAGTTTAAGTAAATAGAAATTCTTGTTGAAATACGCTGATGTGAATGTAGTGTGTCTGAAGACTGAAAAAACGCCATTTCCTTCAGGGACCACGTTCGTGCATGTTGTACACTGTAAAACGAAGCTCCATTCAGAGGTTTGTGTACCAGTATTGCAGAAGTGGCCGTGTATGGGTTTGCATGCAGCAATTTTGTTTAAATGAGTGAATGTTTGAAGCGTACATATGAGAGAGAGACAGTTGAGAGCTGGAGTCAAGTTGTTTCACAGGTTCGTGTGCTTTCCAGAGCTGAGTTGATACACATGTTCGTGTGCTCTTCAAAATTGACGGTCAGTTGAGCAGAAAACACGCATTAGACACAGACGTTGCAATCACACACAAACATAAAACACTACGATAGACTGAGAGACAGCTGAGGGTTAATATAAGTGTCAGTTTTAGTGGCGTAGTTTCTAGACTACAGACTTATTGGAAAATTGTGTTCCCTAGGGACCGTCAGCAAAGTTAAAAGCGAAAACAGAGCAGGGATTCATTCAGTCAGACAGACGCTGAGAAAATTAAGGAGGAAAAGCATTCCTGATAACAAAACAGGTGCAGCCGTAGGGAGTGTATCGGCTCCAAGGACAGAGAGCTGAAGAAAATTATAATGGGGGGGGTATGGGCATACTAGTTGCCTTACTGATCTGAGAAATTCGAAACCAAGTATCAGACACACCAGCACCTACCTAATTCAACTGCCCCTCTTCCCTCTCCATCCCCGAATCAGACACACACCCGAACTAGACATAAGCACCCTACCAACTTCTGATCCAGACGATTCAGATGATAGAGACCTAAACATCGAGTTACAGCCATTGAATGAGTAGTTCCAAAAACATAGAAGTGCACACCTAGCAGGGGTAAAAAGGGGGATTTGTAAATGAAATATATTCATACACTGTTAAATAATATGCGCTGTACTTGTAAAGCTTATATTGCGGAGTTGTGAGGTCACTGTAAGTAGGTCAAAAACGCCGAATGGGGCATTCCGTCACCCGTTCGTACGATAGGAACAGATACAGTGGCCCTGAAAGTAATGCTTGCTTAAACAACCAGATTAGGGCAGAAACTGCCATCTTAAAGTAGGAGAAGAGTTTTCTTTTTTTTTATCTATTCACACAGAGACTTCGAAATAAGTTTAGAACTGTATTCATTTCATTTTCTTCACCTTAAGTGTTAATAATAAAGTGGATCAACATTTCACACACACTGACGTTCCAGAGAAGGCAGGTGTCGGACGTGAGCCAGTGTGAAGGAAGCTGTCCAGAGCTCCATCAGGCCATTTGAATTGAACTGCACAAGAAAATTTGGGAGAAGCTTTGGCTCCCTCTGTTGGTACTTCACGAACTGAAAAAAAAGAAAGAAAAAAAAAGAACATTTGACAGGAGTTTTGGCTCTTTCTGTGGCCACTTCAGGAACTGCAACAAGAACAGTGGACAGGAGCTTTGGCTCCATCTGGTGGACATTTGGGAATACTACATCTAAACATCATATATTTCAAATCAGTGAAAACATTGAAGAGGAGGAAGTCATGGCAACAAAAGTGAGCACTTATCTGTGCAATTTGGAGAATGATGTCCAGGATCAGAGCAGGACGAATGGAAGAAGCAAGCATTGGCCGGTGGAACAACAAGCGTACAAAAGAATGATAAAGAGATGGAAGGCTAAAGATATTTGGGATGGAGAACGGCTGAACTGTCCTCCCACGGAAGAGGAGCTGCAACAAATAAGCAAAGAACGCACTCAAGTGTCACTAATGAAGAGACAGCTGGCAGAGCTTGACAGAAAGAAGCAGATGGCTCAACAGGAAACACAGGCAGAACAAGTGTTCCCTGTAATGATGGTGCAACAACCATGGCAGCAGAACCAACGAGGAGCCCAAGGGGGTGGCCAAGGAGGAACTTTCTACTGCTACAACTGTGGAAAACCAGGTCACTACGCACGTGACTGCCGCTCCCGCTCGCGTGGCCAGCAACAACAACAAGGCCCACCACGTGGAAGAAGAGGAAATTACCAGAGAGGGAGAGGCAATCAGGATCCAAGAAGCCAGAATCAAGCTGGACAGCAAAATCAGCAGCCACCTGCCTGGCAACAACAGAGACACTGCTGCAACTATTAGCCTCAAAAGAAAACCAAGGTCCAAACATGTAGGAGACAAGTCACTTTCCTGGGTCACACTCTCTCATCAAGCGGCCTAGCTGTAAGCACAGCCCACAGACCCACAGCCCACAGCCCACAGCCCACAGAGAAAGCATCCTTCATCATGACAGACCTAGCATCGTGGGACATATGCTGTCATTCCTGGGTCTAACAGGCTACTCTCGCAGTCACATTCCTGACTACGCGGACCTCACCACCTGTCTCAGAAGCCTGCTTAAGGAACCAGGAACTAGAAACACCTCAGCCCCACTAGTTTGGACACAAGAAGCAGAAGAAGCGTTCACCACTCTCAAGCAGACTCTGTCACATGCATCGGCACTTCAAGCTCCAGACTATTCACTCCCTTTCCACCTAGATGTTTCTGAACAAAAAGGAGGGATGGTAAATGCAGTTTTGTATCAGAAAAAAGGGGGAGAAAGAGAGGCACTCATGTATCACTCATCAAAGCTGGACCCAGTTGAAATTGGCCAATCCACCTGTACAAGACACATGGCGGCAATTGCAAAGGCGATTGAGAAAACATCCCACATTGTCATGTGCCACCCTCTGAAAATCCACACACATCATGGGGTGGCTGCATTCCTCCTAAGCAAAGAATTCACGTTCGGAGCTGCAAGAAAATCGAAAATTCAAAGAGAATGCACAAGAGCACATATTGTCTATGAAACAGGAGGAATCAATATGGCATCATCACTACAACAGGGAGATCAACCACACAGCTGCGAAGCAAGGGCAATCATTGAAAACAAACTAAGGCCAGATTAGGAAACACACCAATCCTAGGAGCAGAAATGTGGTTATACACGGACGGATGTTGCTACAAAGGAGATGAAGGAAACACAGCATCCTATGCTGTGGTGAGACAATTCGAAGATATGGAACACTCAATAGTAGCATCAGGTATCCTACCTCAACCAGCATCAGCGCAACTAGCAGAAGTCGAAGCGCTCATACAAGCCCTGAAAATAGCAGAAGGAAAATCAGTAAACATCTTCACAGATTCTGCTTACGCACATGGAGCAGCTCACGTTGATGGGCCCATGTGGCGAAGAAGGAGGATACAGACGAAAACAGATGGTTCTGAAAACAGCCATACAAGAACCAGAAATCACTGAAGAAACACTGATTGACATACAGAAGAAGGCTGGATCATACGAATGGTCCGAATGGCAAAGAAAAGGAGCAACAAGAGGAGAAAGTGGACTTTGGAGATCCCATGATGGCAGAGTGGTAGCACCAGCAGAATTGTGTGTCTCACTGATACCAGAGGCACATGGACCAACGCATGAAGGAAAGAAAGGAACATTACAAAGGATGCAAGCACTGTGGTGGCACCCACACATGGAAAGTATGGTGTCCCTCTTCTGCGACGAATGCACCACCTGTGGGGATCACAATGTGAAGAAACCGTACAAAACACCTATGGGCTCTTATCCTGTACCATCAGCCTGCTTCCAGGACATCAGCATAGACTTCACTGACATGGGACATGAAAACAGAGTACAAGGAAAAAGGTACATCTTGGTAATGGTGGACAGATTCTCAAAGTGGGTGGAGGCAATCCCAACTAAAAGAGAAGACGCACAGACAGTAATAAAGTGGCTGCAAACAGAACTGATACCTCGCTATGGGGTTCCTAGATGCATAAGGTCCGATAATGGTTCACATTTCAGTAATAAGCATTTGCAGGAAGTGGAAGCCAGACTAGGAATCAGACATAGGTATGGATCAGTGTATCATCCACAGTCACAAGGTTTGGTAGAAAGGGCAAATCAGACGCTAAAATCAAAAATAGCGAAGACATGTGCAGCATCAAAGCTGACATGGGTTGAAGCTTTACCACTAGCTCTAATGGCAATGAGGAGCGCACAAGGAAATGAGACGCATCTTTCACCACATGAGTTAATGACAGGGAGGCAAATGCCTGGTCCTCCAAGAGACGGTAGTCATATTCCTGCCCTAGATGTGCAGCAAGTAGAAATGAAGGCATATATGACTGCATTAATCATTCTCACGGAGGCTCTCTCCAAACAGGTCCAGCGAACCAGTGCAGCTGACCAGGAAGAGGTAAAAAATCTCATCCGAGTGGGTGACTGGGTCAGGGTCAAAGTTCATAAGAGAAAGTGGACTGACCCCAGGTGGACAGGGCCGTACGAAGTGAAGGAGGTTACTTCACACTCGGTCCAAGTCATAGGTAAAGCAGGAGAACCTTGGCACCACCTGTCACACTGTGCCCCAGCACCTGAGCCGTCCAGACCTCTAGCAGAGGTCCGAAGTGATCTGACGCAAAATGCAGGGTAATTTGTTTTGTAATTTGTAATTAGACTTTTAAGCAACCACCTATCCCTTATCTTTGTCTTTAAACAACGTCACCAAGAGCAGTACAGGAAAAATCAGAATATGGTTCGCCCTATTAGTGGATGTGACCGGAAAGGATCTGCAAGTAGGAATTCAGATAAACATAATTCCACCAGTAGTGAACAAAATTCTGACCCTAGAGAGACCACCACCACCACCGGACCCACCAATTGTCTTGTCAGAAGATTTCTCTAAATGGACTCCCCAACAGGTGATCCAATTAGCTACAGGACATGGAAACGACAATGTTTGGTTAAATTGGATTGTTGATAATGCTATAAAAAACAAAATGAGTGGCTGTGTAGCTTGTGCTGCAGCAAGACCAGCTATGTTCACCGAACCAGCACCACTATATCCTGAATCTGACCCAACAGGATACGCGTGCATGACAAATATGACTAAAATGGCTACTCCACCAAATTGCACGACTCTGGCATCCATATTTCCACCAATTGACAACCAAACTGCAGTAGGTTATTTCAAAGCTTACAAAGGACTAGGATCCAGATATGTCTGTTACCATTTCACCAACGATAGAGCTCAAACCAACCTAGGCAGAGTGCCAGAAGACTGGTGCAATATGACACGACCAGGCTCAGAGATAGGTTCTTGGGCTAGGGGAGGACTATTCTACTACTGTGGGGATCTGCGCTTATTCTCTAACATACCAGCATCTACAATGGGAGTGTGTGCTATGGTGAGGCTAGCAATGCCACTTACCTTAGTGGGAGACAAAATACTACAGGAGCAAAACAAAGTACAAAGCCTGACCCAACGCAGACGCAGACATATCTTAGCAAAAAAGAGCAGCTGGAACTGAGTTCAGTCTGGACAAAGGTCCAACCTACATAGATGCAATCGGAGTGCCCAGAGGAGTGCCTAATGAATACAAATTGGTAGACCAAATTGCAGTAGGTTTTGAGAGTATCGTGAGTATAATTCCATGGATAACAGTGAATAAAAATGTTGATCGTATCAATTATGTGCATTACAATGTTCTTCGTTTGGCTAATCATACTAGGGATGCAATAGAGGGTCTGGCTGAGCAGCTGGCCCCAACTTCTTTGATTTCTATGCAAAACAGAATGGCTTTGGACATGTTGCTTGCTGAAAAAGGGGGTGTTTGCTCAATGTTTGGAGACCTGTGTTGCACTATCATCCCCAACAACACTGCGCCGGACGGTTCAGTCACAAAAGCACTGAATAGTCTGAAGGCACTGTCAAAAGAAATGCAGGAAGCATCAGGTGTAAACAATCCATTTGGAGATTGGATGGAAAACATGTTTGGAAAATGGAAGCACCTGATCTTGTCAATAGCAGTGTCAGCGGGAGTGTTCGTTGCAATACTGGTGTCATGTGGATGTTGTATAATACCCTGTATTCGTTCTTTGGTTGGCCGTCTCATCACCACTGCCCTCTCCAAGGAACCACCACCACCCCCTCCTTATGGAGCTTACCCAGTATGGGAAGAGCAGACCAGCCTGGTAGGGTCAGGTGAGGCAGAGCCAGACACAAGCGTGTGAACAGGGTAGGAAGGTTAAGAAAGTGACGTCCTTCAGACGTCAAGAGAGGGATTTGTTGATAAAACTAGCTTATATGCAGCCTTAATTAGCAACTAGCTTATATACAGTTTAATTAAACACTAGCTTATTTGTAGTTTTAATAACCATTAGCTTATGCAGCTCTATTAACCACTCATACAATACACACAGTACACGCTAGGGCAAGGAAGAAGCAGGAGGGAGACTACTGATTTAACTGCGCCACAAGGAATAGGCCGCCATCTTTAGATAGATAAGGGAGGAACAATAGACAGTGAGATACAGGGACAACGCCCCAGCAGACTCCCCTCTTCACACTTTTCCCAGGTCCTCTCGCCTCAAAATCTCACTACACACTGATAGAAGAAACGCCTTCTGGGAGGGGCCAATGTGAACGGACGTTCAGGCCTCCACCCAGGTGTCATACACGTACAAACGTGCCACGCCTGCATCTTTGAATTTGACCAATGGGCTTCCATAAGAAGTGACTATATGAATTATCACGCTGCTATGTTCAGGCGTTCTTATGGCAGATCTCGAATACGAGTGAAGCTCTATTAACCCATGCATGTTTGATTGCTGGGCTGAATAACTCTGTTGATAAATAAACCTATTGCTTTTGATATAACTATACGCCTCTTGAGAGCTTCTGTTTCATTCTTAAATCCGCTCTAAGTGTGAAAGATAGCTTTATTTTCACAACACCGTCCCCGCAAACTCAGAGATTTAGAGCTTCTTTTAAGTAACTTATGGTTTAACGGCCTTTAGAGGTGCTGATACGCGGAGTTTGTTAGCTCTGGATAACAAAGCCAGGCCAGCTGTTTCTCCGTTTCCAGTGCTTGTGCTAAGCTAAGCTAACCGTGTGTTGGTGGTAGCTTTGTATTTGCCGTACAGACATAATAGTTGCATTGATCATCTCATCTTTCATTTCTCATCTTTCTCTGCAAGAAAGCAAAACCTTTTTCAAAATGTTAAACTATTGCCTTGATAGATATTAACAACATTTGAGACTTATAAATATGCCTTTATGTTGAGATATATGATCTTAAAACTCAGTCAAAATATGTCTGTAGGTCAGGTCAGCACTAGGGTTTAATAGACCATTTAATTTGGTCCTAACAACACAGGTTTATACCACCTTAAACAGTAAACTGCAGCTATGCTAATGAGCAACAGCCCGACAAGCCTGAAAGTTTGTTTCTTTTCTATCGAGGTGTTGAATAATGTCTCTTCTGTCCAAAGGTCCAGCTATTGCAGGGCCTACAGTGGCATCGATTGGCTTCCCCTGGCTCATGGCCATAATTGGAACAGTAAATATAATCTTCGCTCCACTCTGCATCTTCCTTTACAGTCCATCTCGGCAGGAGGAACATTTGGTGAGAGCTGGGAAGAAAAAAACAACTGAAAAACACATTTGTTACAGCCCAGTCGAGTGAAGAAATATTGTCATTGTACGTTTCCACAAACCAGTGATATTATACATATACATATTCAATGTGGACGTTATTACATTCGGTCAGAGACGGTGACGTAGTGCAACGAGACAAAGTTAAGTGACATAGTTTATTTAGCGAACGTATATGACAGTGGTATAATAACGACTACAGCGAGTGAGAAAGTCCACTATGGGGGGGTCGAACAAACACAGGACTTTCACTCAGGAGACCGCTGTGTGTATCCTGTGTGAAACCAAAATAAGTGTTCTCTTAAGACTTAAGATTAAGCATTGTTGCGCTTACCAGGGGGTTATTTACAATAATTTGACAGCTGTTACGTTACATCGTTACCTTATTATTTTAACACAAACCATGATCATTTTTTCGAACCCCAAGCAATTCCGTTGCCTAAACCTAACCAATTGTTTCTCGATGCTAACGAGGTGGTGTTGTGCATCTCAGAGCGATATGAGGCTGATGAGAAACGCATTCATGGATCAGAAACATCAACATTCATCGTATCCGAGGTTTGGAGACACATACAATGCCAACATTTTTCCGGGTTGTTTCTTACACATACAACAGTGTCAATTGCTTAAAAGAAGTCGATGTTGTACTTCATGCAATCGTTGTGTCTTGTGTTCCAGTCGATATTGAAAGAAAATTAAAGAAGCTCCGCCAGAGAACTTGGAATCCCACTGTATGCAGATTTCATTTCAAGTATTCTTACCATCTCCACCATTACCTCCCTCTTCATGACAAAGACCCACACTAGCGTCAAGGCCCTATTGATGACAGCATTGGCTCAACACTTTGGTGCAGAGTGAATGTCTTGACAACTATCAAATGGACTGACGTTATATTTAGAACTACACAGCCACGAGTCTGAAGCACGTCAGCCTTTCACAATACACCACCGTCCTAAAAGACAATTTCTATCGATGCGTTGTTCTGCTCTGCGATATTTGTATTTGGTAAGTGTTATTTTCCTAAAATGAAGTGTTTTCCCCATGAGTATCATGGGTGCTGATAGTTTCAAGGTCCCCTTTGTTATTTCCTGTAACCCTGTTTATAATCATGGCCAGAACTCACTTTAGTCAGAGATAATTCTTCAGCTTTGTTGTGAACTTCTGTCTCCAATGCGTGGTGAATAAAACTCATTTGAACCAGCCACAGAATTGGACCCGAAAGAAATCTTTCTTCAACAATATGGCGTTGTCGGCAGGATGTCGGCAGTTGAGCCCACATCTTCACAGAGACACAGCAGGACGGAGCACAGGACTCCGGTGGGACAAGAGATGGACTCTGTGTTTACATCATGATGCTCGGTGCTCGAACACAATCAAACATGATCGACAATGATTTTCCTCATGTTTGAACTTTTGTGAAGATGTCAGCAATATAATCTGCCCAGGGAATTGTTTTTGCTGCTGTTTAAGTTCCTTATGATGCAAAATAAAAAAAATGTACTCCAGGAATTTACTTCTGTTTTAATTTTGTTTGTTGTGTTACAAATGGGCTCCATCTGCATTTCATTGTGCATCCCTGTGTTGTATAACGACAATAAATGATCCTTGAATCCTTGAACTACAACCGGTGAAGTCCCTTGTGACAGGATCACTGCTCCTGCGGTTCCTTGATATTATGCACATAAGTCAACAGAGTCATGGCGACATCTGCTTCAATTGATGAGAGCCAGTCTCCCTTCACATGCCATTCTCCCTCATCAACAGACAAGACACAGGACAAGTCTATCTCTACAAACTCTCGTCACAGCCTGACAAGCACACAGGCCGAACATGGCCCAAATTCTACAAACTATTAATTGTGTGTCGATTCGTTCCTCAAGGCACCAACGGAGGCCTCCAAACCTGATGGCTTTGCCCATCAAAGACTGTGATCCATGCCGTCTAACGTTAGGAACTGTGATCAGTTGCCAACTATTTGACATTGATTGCCAAACCTGTTAGGTGAAACCTTTTGGTGTGTAATTGAGCTCAGTCACTCCCTGTAAGAGGTCACACCTTCATTGATTTAATTAATATTTGCTCTGTAAAACACACCTTTACTGAGCCAATAAAGACCCGCGACTACGGACTTGTGAGTTGGGCTCCCAGAATCTCATGGAGTTGCAAACAACCCTCAAAAACAGCTGATGCCTTAACCTTATCGATTAATGATTGTTGTGGCAATTTATCATGTTGTTCTTTGATATATAACTTTTATCGCTTTACCTTGAACAAAAGCAGAACTCACCAAACCCAAACAACAAATGTATCTCATGTCTGACTCGTGTCATCCTGACCTCACATCTAACCCTCTTCCATGAAAACAGCAGCACCTACTCTCCCCAACGCCATCCGAAAAAAGGACGCCTGCTTGGGGGCAGACGAGCTAATGTGCTCCAGTTTGTGTGAAGCATATATACTCTGTAAAACCTTTGACTTGATTAGACCTCTGAACCGTCCGTGAGGAAGGATCTCTATCTGTTCAGCTGAATTATTCCAAGTGTCTGTTCAACATAATACTTAAAGGCATTTGACAGATTTCTCATCACTCTTATTTCTCACAGGGAAATTAATAGGTCTGTCTCAGGATTGCTACGATAACACAAACTTTTCCAGGGTGGAACATATGGAGGCGCATAACGGCCTGGTTAGTTATCCCAGCACCAGTAACAGTAAATCGTTGAACTTCCACAAACTCCCTGACTGCTCTACCCATAACACCTCAAATGATTAACAGCCAGAATAAACAGATTTTGTTCCCCCCCTCAGACATCCTCAGTCACTTAAAAGTCACCTATTTAAATAAGATGTTTAATCTGTGATGATAATATTCATATGTGCCTACAGTTTGGGCTTTTGACTACTGTATTAGCGTGTTATAATATGGAGACAAACAGCTACAAATAAAGACAAAGCTGCTTTCTATTCTGATCCAGCCTTATCTTAACAACATTTATTAATCACTTTTATGCTTTTGTCTTTTCCTGCTAGTTATCCCAGCACCAGTAACAGTAAATCGTTGAACTTCCACACACTCCCTGACTGCTCTACCCATAACACCTCAAATGATTAACAGCCAGAATAAACAGATTTTGTTCCCCCCCTCAGACATCCTCAGTCACTTAAAAGTCACCTATTTAAATCTGCTTTTAAGCTGTAAAGTTAGTTATATATGTCTTTGTGCTGTTCCTTTCTGTTATGTGATTTATTTTGTTTATATTGTAATTTCTTCTATTGTTTCTGTTTTTACCATGTAAAGGATCTTTGAGTACCTTTTAAAGCACTATACAAATAAAATGTATTGTTATTGTTATTATGATTAGATGTCGACAAATCCCTCTCACTATAAGACCTATAAGAGAGTTTTCAATCAAAAAAGGCCAAAATAATCAGAATCAGAAGGGTTAGGGTTAGAAGCATTCCCAGGCCAGACGAGATATTTAATCTCACCAGCGTGTTCTGGGTCTACCCTGAGGCCTCTCACCAGTCAGGAATGCCAAGGAAACTTCTGAAGACAATGTGACCAAGAGGCCTGGGAGTTGAGGACCTCATGGACAGGGGCCTCAGCTGGACATTCCCAGTTCACCCTGAATACACTTTAGGTTTTACCAGGTCTGTCCAGCAGCCTCTCTCCCTGCCATCTGATCCAACTCACCACCATGTGATATAAAGAATGTCAGAATATGTGACGAAAATCGTTGAACTTCCACACACTCCCTGACTGCTCTCCCCATAACACCTCAAATGATTAACAACCAGAATAAACAGCTTTTGTTCCACTCTGGCATATTGCTGAACATCTGAACTGTGTGTCGTAGTATAATGAGTGGAGATTAACTATTGTAGAGAAATGTTTTCTTGAGGTAGAATGTTTTCTTATTGGCATAGAAACCGTGGGAGGGGTAAAGTGAGGAGGGACGGAACAAGCATCCGTCCAAGCAGGTTCTTGTGAGTATAAATCAGATGTGTGTCAGTACTTACTGTCAGACTTAATTCCAGGTATGTTTCATAGAAATACTGCGATCACACTAACTCTCATTTCAAACTTGAGATTTTCCGACTTGCAAGAAATGGAGGAGCATATCGGCCGTGGTAAGATGTTTAATGTAATCTGTGATGTTAATATTCATATGTGCTTACAGTTTGGGCTTTTGACTACTGTATTAGTGTGGCACAATGTAGACAAAGCTGCTTTCTATTGTGATCCAGCCGTATCTTAACAATATTTATTAATTATTTTTCCTGCTAGTTATCCCAGCACCAGTAACTACGAAGGGATCATTTGTGCATGGTTTGTCCCCTGAGAACTGTGGCATTGACATTCTAGACAATGGAAGGACCATCAGAGACTTCCTAGACAGTAAAATAAAAGAGCGTGGTTCAGCGGTGAGTATCAGAGACATCATGTCACCTAAGCGTTCCTAACAATGAATCTCTGTGTAATTGCCTCCATGTATCGTGTGATAGTTGAGCTTTCTTGAGATGTGAACTAAATGTTGACTTTGCTCTATTTGTTCAGGACAATGAAGAGCCATTCTATGTGGCAAGTCTGGATAGTATATTTGAAAGGCACCTCAGGTGGCGTACTAACTTACCTCGAGTCACGCCTTTCTATGCAGTGAAGTGCAACAACGATGCATCAGTTTTGAGGATGATGAGTGCTCTGGACACAGGTTTCGACTGTGCTAGCAAGGTACCGATGAAGTATTTGAAAGAGAATCCAGCTCTGTGTTTTCTTTGTTGTGGAGAAGCAGTTTGCTCATTTGAAACGCGCTTTGATCGATCACAGGTCGAGATACAGCAGATGCTGTCCCTCGGGGTGACACCTGACAAAATCATTTACGCACACACAACCAAACCACTGTCGCACATCAAGTATGCCTGTACTCATGGAGTCGATATGATGACTTTTGATAGTGAGGAAGAACTCCTAAAAATATCTCTTAGTCATGCCAAAGCCAAGTGAGTGAACAACTACTGATATTTTCTGCTCCTTTGTTTAGTTGATTGTTGTTAAATTACCGATTAATACTTTTGAATCACTTTCTCCAGATTGGTACTCCGCATCGCAGTGGATGACTCTGCATCCAAGATAAGACTCAGTTCAAAGTTTGGCGCCAGACTGGAGTCAGTTGGTAAGCTGCTGGGACGTGCTGGAGAGCTTGGCTTGGAGGTCATTGGGGTCAGCTTTCATGTGGGCAGTGGGTGCACTGAAAGTTTGCCGTTCCAGCAGGCCATCACAGATGCCCGACGTGTCTTTGACATGGGGGTAGGTCATCTTCACAGCAATAGAACACAAATTTAGTTATGTCGTTAGTCCAATAAATATTTGATTCATGAAAGCTTGATCATTTGATTTGTGTGTATATGAAATAATAAGTCACTGTACACCGTGATAAGAACTCCATAGCAGCCCAGAGATTGAGACTTGAAGCTTTTCCTGTTTCCAAAATTGAGTATTGTCCTAAATTATATGTAAGTTATTTTTTTTAAATTATTTTACTTGAACTCATTGTGTTTTATGGCTGAAGCCATAAATGTGCCATGACTTTTTATACTAATTCATGGGTTTATGATCCATAATTAAGTTATTGATAACCATTATACTTCGATATTAATTAGTTATTATTTATTATTATTATGTGTTACAAGAAATAGCACTACAGTAAGTACAGTATAACATTTTGAATTGTATGACTGATTGATTAGAAACTTTTTCAGAATTTGCTGGGATTCCAGATGAGACTCTTGGATATCGGTGGAGGATTCTCTGCGATTGAGAGTTTTCAACAGAAATTTGAAGAGGTAATATTTTTCAAAAACAATACGATATACAATACGAGTGCTCATTAATGGATGTTCTGCATCTCCATTGTCCTGGTAAAACAAAGAGCAAACGGAGCATAAACAACTAAATAGAATGACACGGATTACACAACCTTTTTCCTGTTTTACCTTAAGGGCTATGTAGACCAGGGGTGCCCACACTTTTTCGGCCACATATATATACTGAGTATACTTTATATTTACAATATATGTTGCATAACTGCATGAACCCTTATGGCACAATACAATTCTGTACATTTTTGTTCATTACCTTACTCTGATGACTTGCACTGAATGGAATTGGCCAGAGTTGCATTGTCCGTACAGTAGCTGCTGGTAGCCGCCTCAAGCAGACTTCAAATGATCATCAGTCATGGTGGAACGGTGTTTGGACTTAATGTTCTTCATGTGGGAAAAGGCTGACTCACATAAATGAGTAGAGCCGAATAATGCAGTCAGAAAGGTATCACATGTCCTCATGTTTGGGGACTTTTCCTCTGTGAGGAAACTGTCCATGAGCCCTGGACTTCAGCTGAATGTCAGCTTGCAGTGTCAGAATCTCATCCTCCACTCCAGACGAGTTCAGGTGAAACAGCGTTAACATTTTTGATGCGAGTGAATCAACCTCAATATCTTCCCGAAATGTGCAGCACATAAGTGTAGCAACTGGCTCGAGTAAAGCAAAGTCTCGAAAGCGTTTGTCAAACTCTGACAGACACTTGTCAATCTGCTCTGTGTAGCGCGCACTGTCAAGTTACGCACACGCCTTCCGTTGAGTCTCCAGTTCTGATGTGAGGTTTTGGAAGTTTCCCAAATCATGGCGCTACAGCTTTAGCTTCTTTAGTACAAATAAATTGGAAGGCTAACTAATTAGCTCGCCGGAGTTTTGCAGTAGCTCGCGCGGTTGACCGCGCATACGTGGTGACCCGTGTGTTAGAAAATCAAGTGGCAAATGCCATGCGGACATCTCATTTTTTTTGAATGGCATGCGATCTACCCGCACTACCTCCGCGATCGACGTATTGGGCACCCCTGATGTAGACTGTCAAGGAACCTTTAAATGCATACTAAAGAGGCAAACTTAATAAGGAAATATTCAGAGGACTTGCACCTCGCTGCCCCTGGAGGAACTCTCAGGTCCACAGAACACGTCGTTGCCCTTTCATTCGCTTGCTGCTAGCACCACATTGTTTCTTATGCCGTGTTCACACCTAATTGCGTCATTCGCGCCGCCGGTCTCACCGGGGACTATTTGTGTTCATTCGCATGATTCGCGCTGGACGAGCCTGAGAGGGGGCGTGGCTTATCGCCCTGAAAGCCGCCATCAACCATGGAAAAAATAACCTATATTTCTGCTTAGTACGTATTGTGGAAGTCCCAGATATCACGGGAAACTAAACGCCGTCATGTCTTGGTTCATAACATAGTCCGGAGGAGCTCCATGTATTCATCCAACTCCATCTGTCATTCAAACCCAGCGAGGCATTCACATTAACTAGGCTCCTGGACTGTGTCAATGCCATCAGAGACTGGACGGCAGAAAACTGCTTGCAACTCAATGACTCTAAGACGGAGGTCCTAGTTATTGCTCCAGAGGAGTTTGTCCCCATGATCAGGCAGATTATTAGTCCACTCTCCTCTGCTGCCCATTGAAACCTGTGCAATCTAGGGATTTTCTTTGATCGATCCATGTCGTTTGACCCTCATGTTAAGCAGCTGTCCAGGTCATGTTTCTTCCATCTAAGAAATATCAGTAAACTGAGATCTGTAGTATCAACACCTGAATTAGAGATGATCATACAAACATTTATCTCTTCACGCATTGACTACTGCAACTCACTTTTCACATCACTCAGTGCATCTGCTCTTAACCGTCTGCGTTTTAGGTCTTCTGTCTGTCCCACGCACACGATTTAAGACCCGTGGTGACCGAGCCTTTGAGGCAGTAGCACCGAGGCTATGGAATGCTTTGCCTGCACCTCATCTCAACGCTGATAGGCTCTCGCGCCGCAGCGTCACGCCATTTTTCCGGCGAAGTTGAAAACTTTCAACTCACGCGTTTGGGGCGACTTCGCCCAAATTCGCGCCGCGCCATCGCAAATTCACATCACTCCAGTGATGGAGCGAATAATCCGCGCTGCATTTGGTGTGAACGCACCATTAGAAGACGTATATTGCACCATCACTGTGGCCATATGGTGGCGCTGTTAACAACTTTATTCAAAAGATTTGTCTTCGAAAGAATCCAGAGTGAAAAAAAGAAAACCTCAGATTTTCATTTAACCTTAATCTTTACTCACATACACATGTTGTTTGAAAGAGCAACACTTCACGTTTCTATCAGCACCAATTATTAAAACAATTGCAATATCATTCATATGTATATATTGTTAGATCCTGGGGTACTTCTGGCCCGATACGGGGCTACTTACTGACTCAGCTCTCTATTAAAAGATTGTCGAGCTGGTGTTCTTGCGAGGGAACTCGCCTGGCTCTTCTAACTGCCGTTACTCCCGACATCTACCCTGCTTCCTCCGGTCTGAGTGCACTCGGTCGAGGGGCCACCCTGACCCCGGGCGTTCCTACCAGTCGCGTCGGTTATGGCAGCTTCCCTCTTCTGGATCCGTGCTCTTGGTAAATGCCAGGTTTAGGTTTTAACGGCTAGGATTACTTCTAAAACCGTAAGGGATTGTTCAGTGGATTTTACTTTAAATGCAGATTAGATATTTATTGCAGGTTATATTTAGTTCGTTTGCAAGGGTTAAGCTACAGCTCACATAAAAATGTCACTACACTTGATTCGTGACAAATTTTCTTCTTAGGTTATACTCATTGGTTTTAGATGCCGAGACGGCTCGGTTGGAGCTGGATTTCCAAAGGTGCGATGAAAAGGTTCTTTTGGAGTTGTTAGGAGCGAAGGTCCGGCCGGACCCTCGGATTCCTCCTGCTCTTTGCAGCGGAGTTCGGCCAACAGTCCACAAGGCTCTGTACAAAGTCTTTCTAGGGCGGCGGCGTTCCTCCGTTGTTCAGTTGTTAAAGTCGAGCAGTGGGGAGAGGAAAATCTCCGTCTTTCAACTCTTTGTCCACGAACAGCGGTCTTCTTTCTGTGAACCGAGACTTCAGTTGCAATCGTCCGTATCTTCTTCTCAGAGCGTCTGGACGGCTCGTGTAGAAATCCCAGTTTGGGGCTTGCAAGCATCTCCCTTTATCCTTGATTTGGGCTATTTGTTCTCCCCCCACCGATTCTGAACACATGATCTTCACCCCTCCCTTATATGTGTGCGTTTGTTTCTGGAAAGTACCAGACTTCGTTTTGCTTCTATGAGTCATCTCTTGCAACAGAATTCCATGTCTCCTGACTGTTTTTCCGACCCACACCCAAAAACATCTGTTCCTGACTCACTCGGTCTGCTGACACACTATGACACACTTTTTCCACATCTCAGCTCCGGTACACAGAACATTATTATAATCAGTTTTTACATTTGTGAAATCACTCTATGCATTAAACATTTGTTATATAATGATCATAAACCTTGTCTTTCGATTATACTTTAACTATTGATTTCTGAGTATATGCTTTGTGCTTTTATATCCTGTCTTTCCCCTGAATGTGTATGCATGTATCCAAGGCGGCTTTCTCTGTGAGCTCAACTCTTCTTGACTGTCAGGATCCAGGATCCCTGTCTGACCCGGTGTGTGTGTCCCCTGATCTCCTCTCCTCATGTGTCCTGTCATTCCCCTGTCTGTTGTGGTGTACCATGTGCTCTGTTTGTCCTCTGCCTTCAGACACCTCCCAGGGCCGCACCCTTAATCGTGCACGGCTGAGGACACTCAAGCTGATCACCTCCTGCAGCCGGACACACCAGACTCAGGGCCCCTTAATGAGTATCCTGCCACTATATAAGCTCTGGCCCTGCAGTCTGGGAGTGTCAGGTCGTACCGTCTTCTACCCGCTGAAACCCCGTGGCATCCTCTGCCCTCCTTGTGTCTGTGGATTACACTCCATCGCTCTGCCCTCCTTGTGTCTGTGGATTACACTCCACCGCTCTGCCCTCCTTGTGTCTGTGGATTACACTCCACCGCTCTGCCCTCCTTGTGTCTGTGGATTACACTCCGCCGCTCTGCCGTCCTTGTGTTTGTGGATACGCTCCGCCGCTCTGCTCTCCTTGTGGTCTACGGATTACAATCTGTCGCTCTACCCGCCTGGGGTTAAACGGACTACAATCGCCGTCAAGCTGCCAGGCCTCCGGTGTCGAGCCACGGGACTCACACCGTCGATCTGCCACTCGGGTGTCGGACCACGGGCTCCACACCTGCACCCACCTGTCTATAAATAAAAGCTGATTAACATTCACTTCTGTCTCCTGTGGTCTTGCTTTTGGGTCCTATCTGTGAACTCCCGTGACAGAACGACCTGACCATAATGGACCCAGCAACCACAGGAGCAGCTACGCTGGCCGGATATAGCACGCAGCTGGAGGCACACCAGCAGAGGCTCATGGAGATGCGTCAAGCCCTGCAATCCATGGAAGCTGAGGTCTCTGAGGGGGACCCAGCAACCACAGGAGCAGCTACGCTGTACAGCACTACCAGGCTGCTGGAGGAGACGAGACGTTCCCTGGAGAAGATGAGACGTTTCGCTGCTGAGGTTTCTCGGGTTGGCTGGTGCGGGCAGGAACTAGCCCGGACAGCCAAGTCTCCACCAGTTCCAGCACCCGCACTATTCCCGCCTGTCCTCGCTCCGCCGGTCTGGGAATCCCCCGTGCCGGCTCCGAGTCCCTATGATGGAACACTGGGGAAGTGTCAAGGCTTCCTGTTGCTATGCCAACGGGTGTTTGACCGACAGCCCCTGACTTTCGCCTCAGACAGGTCCAAGGTGTCTTACGTGGTCTGCTTACTGCGGGGAAGGGCTTTGGACTGGGCCATGTACACAGTGAGCAGCGACCAGCCTAATACTGTGGGGTATGTGGACTTTGTGACTGCTCTGATGAGAGTTTTTGACCCTCTGGGGAACTCTGAGTATATGGTCAAGCGCCTTCTCAGCCGGAGACTGAGCCATGCAAGGGTAGCGGAACACTCAGTGGCCCGGTCGACTCCGGCTCCCCGTAGTCAGACTGCATTGCAGCCGGCTCCTGTTCCTGTCACCTCTTCGCCGCAGCTAGCTCCGGTTCCTACCGCCTCTGCGGCACAGCTTTCGCCAGTCCCGGCCGCCGCCGTCTCCGTACCGCGGCGACCTCCAGTCCCGGCCGCCGCTGTCTCCATACCGTGGCGACCTCCAGTCCCGGCCGCCGCAGTCGCAGTGCAGCAGCGACCTCCAGTTCCCGCCGCTGCCGTCCCGGAGCAGCAGCAACCTCCAGGTCCCGCCGCTGCCGTCGCAGTGCAGCAGCGACCTCCAGCTCCCGCGGCTGCCGTCCCAGAGCAGCAGCGACCGCCAGTTCCCGCCGCTGCCGTCCCAGAGCAGCAGCGACCTCCAGTTCCCGCCGCTGTCATCCCGGAGCAGCAGCGACCTCCAGTTCCCGCCGCTGCCGTCCCAGATCAGCAGCGACCTCCAGCTCCCGCCGCTGCCGTCCCAGAGCAGCGACCGCCAGTTCCCGCCGCTGCCGTCCCGGAGCAGCAGCGACCTCCAGTTCCCGCCGCTGTCATCCCGGAGCGGCTGCGACCTCCAGTTCCCGCCGCTGTCATCCCGGAGCAGCAGCAACCTCCAGTTCCCGCCGCTGTCGTCCCGGAGCAGCAGCGACCTCCAGGTCCCGCCGCTGCCGTCCCGGAGCAGCAGCGACCTCCAGGTCCTGCCGCTGCCGTCCCGGAGCAGCAGCGACCTCCAGTCCCAGCTGTGGTCTCGGAGCCGCAGCTATCCCCGGACCTCGCGGCCGCGGAGCCAGAGCCGCTCTCTGGTCCTGCCGCCGCAGGGCCAGCTCCAGTTCCTGCCGCCGCAGGGCCAGCTCCAGTTCCTGCCGCCGCAGCTCCAGTTCCTGCCGCCGCAGCTCCAGTTCCTGCCGCCGCAGGGCCAGCTCCAGTTCCTGCCGCCGCAGCTCCAGTTCCTGCCGCCGCAGGGCCAGCGCCAGTTCCTGCCGCCGCAGCTCCAGTTCCTGCCGCCGCAGGGCCAGCTCCAGTTCCTGCCGCCGCAGCTCCAGTTCCTGCCGCCGCAGCTCCAGTTCCTGCCGCCGCAGCTCCAGTTCCTGCCGCCGCAGGGCCAGCTCCAGTTCCTGCCGCCGCAGCGCCAGTTCCTGCCGCCGCAGCTCCAGTTCCTACCGCCGCAGCTCCAGTTCCTGCCGCCGCAGCTCCAGTTCCTGCCGCCGCAGTCCCAGTTCCCGCCGCAGCGCCATCTCCAGTTCCTGCCGCGGCCGCCTCTACGCCAGTTCCTGCCGCCGCAGCGCCAGCTCCAGTTGCTGCCGCCTCTACGCCGCAGCCCGCTCCAGTTCCTGCCGCCGCAGCGCCAGCTCCAGTTCCTGCCGCTGCCACCTCTACGCCAGTTCCTGCCGCTGCCGCCTCTACGCCGCAGCCCGCTTCAGTTCCTGCCGCCTCAGCGCCGCAGCCCGCTCCAGTTCCTGCCGCCTCAGCGCCGCAGTCCGCTCCAGTTCCTGTCGCCGCCTCCGTGCCGCAGCCTCTCCCACACCCGGACGCCGTCCCAGAGGCGCAACGACCTCCAGTTGCCGTCTCTGAGCGGCAGCGACCTCCAGTGCCCGCTGCCGTCTCTGAGCAGCAGCGACCTCCAGTGCCCGCTGCCGTCTCTGAGCAGCAGCGACCTCCAGTGCCCGCTGCCGTCGCGGAGCAGCGGAGACCTCCAGTACCTGCCACTGCGGCACCAGCATCCTATTCTCCAGAGCCCTTCCGCCCGCCCGGCCGTCCGCCGGAGCACCCGTGTCCGGAGCCCTTCCGCCCGCCCGGCCGTCCGCCGGAGCACCCGTGTCCGGAGCCCTTCCGCCCGCCCGGCCGTCCGCCGGAGCACCCGTGTCCGGAGCCCTTCCGCCCGCCCGGCCGTCCGCCGGAGCACCCGTGTCCGGAGCCCTTCTGCCCTCCCGGCCGTCCGCCGGAGCACCGGGGGCCGACGCTCTTCGGCGGCCCCGTGGCGGGTCAGATCCTGTCACCCCTCCTCCGGACCCCCGCCGCCCACCCTAGTCGGCCTTGTAGCTGTGGGGACATCCCTCCTCCGGACCCCCTCCACCCGCCCTGTGTGGTGTCTTGTGTTACGTCTGGAATCCGTTCCTTAAGGGGGGGGTACTGTCAGGATCCAGGATCCCTGTCTGACCCGGTGTGTGTGTCCCCTGATCTCCTCTCCTCATGTGTCCTGTCATTCCCCTGTCTGTTGTGGTGTACCATGTGCTCTGTTTGTCCTCTGCCTTCAGACACCTCCCAGGGCCGCACCCTTAATCGTGCACGGCTGAGGACACTCAAGCTGATCACCTCCTGCAGCCGGACACACCAGACTCAGGGCCCCTTAATGAGTATCCTGCCACTATATAAGCTCTGGCCCTGCAGTCTGGGAGTGTCAGGTCGTACCGTCTTCTACCCGCTGAAACCCCGTGGCATCCTCTGCCCTCCTTGTGTCTGTGGATTACACTCCACCGCTCTGCCCTCCTTGTGTCTGTGGATTACACTCCACCGCTCTGCCCTCCTTGTGTCTGTGGATTACACTCCACCGCTCTGCCCTCCTTGTGTCTGTGGATTACACTCCGCCGCTCTGCCGTCCTTGTGTTTGTGGATACGCTCCGCCGCTCTGCTCTCCTTGTGGTCTACGGATTACAATCTGTCGCTCTACCCGCCTGGGGTTAAACGGACTACAATCGCCGTCAAGCTGCCAGGCCTCCGGTGTCGAGCCACGGGACTCACACCGTCGATCTGCCACTCGGGTGTCGGACCACGGGCTCCACACCTGCACCCACCTGTCTATAAATAAAAGCTGATTAACATTCACTTCTGTCTCCTGTGGTCTTGCTTTTGGGTCCTATCTGTGAACTCCCGTGACATTGACAATATATAGATGTATATATATTCTAACAGTTGCTCAGTTTCAACCTTGCTTTTAAAAATGCAACCATACATTTCCCAAAATACTTAATTGAGAATGCAGTTTAGTTGTATTATATGGGAACATAATTTAGTGTGAGTCCTTTCCAAGCTGATGCACAAAAAGCTTGTTCAGGAATTATTAACTAACACTCCATAAAATTACATTATATGATGGATACCACTGCTTGAAGTGTCTGAAGCTTGATCTTTCAACCATTTACCCATTAGATGTATATTATACACACCTGCATCCTTTCCATCATTGATGAGTGATATCTCTATCATCCTCTATTCTTAGCCTCTTAAATTACATCGGTCGTACTTCAAAGAAACACATGCAGAAACCTTTTTTGCCTTTACTGCCAGTGATACTGGCAACTGTAGGTCACTTTGTAAAAGGTGTATTACATGTGAAATATGCTGTTAACCCATTGTGTTTTTCCTATAGTTTTCAGAGGTCATTAATAGAACACTGGATGAACTCTTCCCACCTGACAGTGGGGTGCAAGTTATTGCAGAACCAGGCCGATACTACGTGGAATCAGCTTTCACATTGGCAGTGAATGTCATTGCCAAAAGAGTAATCGGTAATGTCTTTTGAAGCCACACGTATCCAGTAATAAGACATAACTTTGCTTGTATTTAAATATGTCTTGATTTTAAATACAAGGAGTGTAGGTGACAGCTATCAGAGGAGTCTGTTGGCACTACATGGCAATGCACCACGACATAAATATGTATCCTCAATAGACAGCCATGCTCTCTGCTCCTCTGAGTGAGCATAATGACTTGCAGGGTTGTAGATAATCACTTTCTGCAGACCCACAGATACCAGGTTGCATCTTTATAAACATATGGCATATTTGCCATTTTATTATTTGCATTTTTTCAGATGATGACAACTGCCCTGACAGAAAAATGACGTACTACGTCAATGATGGAGTGTACGGCTCCCTGAGTTGTGTTGTCAATGATGCTGCTCACTGCAACCTTCAACCATATCTTCACCGGGTAACTATCAACCACATAATGTCGCCACATAAGAAAGCCAATATTGGATGATTGCGCATGATTACGTCCAATGCCAACGGTGTATATACTGTGTATATATATTTATACATATGCATGTGAGCCTGCCTCACATTTTATACTGTACACAGGTTGTTGAGAGCAGAGAGCAGAGATACCGGTCTGTTATCTGGGGTCCAACCTGCTGCAGCTATGACAAAGTAACCAACAGCTGCTGGATTCCTGAGCTGCATGTGGGGGACTGGCTTCTCATCGACAACATGGGTGCTTATTCTGTTAGTTTGTCCAGCGACTTCAACGGCTTTGAAAGAGCACACATTTACCCTGTTGTGACAGCCGAGACATGGCACACCTTAAACCTTTCTGACATCTACGACATCCGCCAATGATCTGATCTCTTCTATTGGACAGTGGCTCAATACGCACCGTAACAAACATAGGCAACGATTATTATAGAGCAGTGCTTCTCAACTGGTCTGGCTGCGGGACCCACCATCACCCCTCAATGACAAGCCGTGACCCAAATCGAGGAAAATTTTCAACTTCTCAAATGTATTTAATGAAAAGATGGTGCAGTTTGAACCTGAGCTGAAAATGTCGGAGAAAAAAAATGGCAATTTTGAATCAGCTTTTCACCACAACCGTTTTTAAATGCCTTTTAACCTGAAAAATGCTCACTCAACTTAGGAGATAAAGAATGGCAATTATTACAGATGGCAATTATTTTATTATTCTATTACGTGTCATGGCCACAGCCTCTCCCCACTAAAGAGTCACAAAGTGGGACACGTCATCGCTAACTGCTTAAGCCTCAAGAGCAAAGAGCAGCAGCAGTCTACACAAAGTGTGCCACCGCCAAAAGGTAAAGGATTGATTAAAGCCGAGCACTTGGCTCCTGATTCTGACAGAAGTGACAATATTGATGCTTGTTTCCCTCCACTGCCGAGCAGGCTGCTTGTGGTTGCGGATTTGTATTTACGTGGTGGTGGATGGATTATACTCCCAGGCCAGTGCATGGTGTGCATATTTAAACTGGTCAATGGTTTCTTTCATGTTGCTGTTTCCCCCCTTATTGTTAAATAAAGGTGTTACTCTTTTAATGCACAATGACATTGCTGGTGGTAAAGTACGAAAGCACAGTGAAGCGTCTTGCTCAAAGCTGTTAATCAAACAGCTTCTTTTATTCAGTAAATGATGTTCCCTGACCAAGAATCTAACCCAGAATGCGAAGGTGACCTAACCTTAAGACCACCAGGGAATGTGGTAACGGTTGTCCCGGTAACAGCCTTTCGACCTCTGTGCTCCGGTCTTGTGGTGTGTACGTGTGTGATGCCTTTCAGGTAAATTGTGGGTTTGAAGACTCGAAAGCTGGTCCAGGTTCCTCCAGCCAGTGTCCTGATTGGGGGAAATGTTTTTGTTTTAGATAAGTGAAAGCCCAAACTTTTCATACCGTCTCTTTTGGTTACATTGGTATCTTTGATTTGAAAACAGGTACTCTTTTACCCCTGTTGTCCCTGTTATATCTAATTCACTTGTGTTTAACCAAAGAGCTCCTTTTATCTTGAATAAATGACTCTGTCAACCTTTAAACATCTGGTTTCATGTTACCTCCTTTTACTTAAACAAGCCCGGTGTAACATTAAGCAGCAATTCCAGCACAACATGAACAATGTTATTTGAATACAATTAAAATAGAAAAATACATGCTCATTGACAGTCTTTCTTTAATTGTTTTGTCAAAGCCACCCAGGAGCCTGTTTCAAATGGTCTGGATTTCTGTCTTAATGTCTTGTAAAACTAATTGAATCCTCGGCCCACATTAGCTTTTAAAGAGATCAGTTTTATGAAACAAAGCACAAATCCATAACTTCCAACTAAACCCTGGATCCGGCACTAAGCCCTAAAACCATTGGTCCCGACGGACGATGAAAATAATAAGAGCATTCGTGATCCATCTAAGAATGGGTCACGTATGGTCTCATTGTTATTATTTTAAAAGGTTCAGAAATGTCCTAAAACAGCTGGACTCTGTAGTTTGTTTACCAACCATTACTGTATTACAAAGTGTGTTTTTTGGGGAACTATTTTCAGATGTGGATTGATAAATAATTAGAGCACCAGTGAGTATTTACTGCAGCTAGATGGGTTATGTGGGATTAAGTCACAACTCGAGCTGTGACTATTGGTGAATTAATCGACTGGACAAACACAAAATGAATCAAACTATTTCAATTTCATCTTTAATCGTTAACAACTAGGGTGGGAAATGTATTTTCGCAAAAAATAAAAATAAAATGTGTTCAGATTCTCTTTACATCCCAACAGCAGTCAATAAAACAAAGCACGTCCAAATAACGAAAAAGATCACCCAAATCAATCGCACAAGCCTCTTGAGAACAAATCTGTTCGTACGGGTGTCTCTTGCATGAACATGCAGTGTGCAGCATTTAGAGGGATCCACTGGCAGAAATGGTAAGTATGTTTCCTTAAATGTGCTTTTTCGTTACCTTAGAATGAGCCGTTTACATCTACATACGGAGTGGGGTCCTCTTCACAAAGCCGGCGGCCATTCCTCTGCTGTAGCCCACAGCGGACAAACCAAACACCTGCTCTAGCTAGCGCCATGTGTGTGTTTCTCCAACACACTGAGTACACAGGACATTTCGGTTAGTCGCAATCTGCAATCAGAAACGGTTTATTGTCAAGTACGTTACACATTCAAGGAATTTGGCTTGGTGATTGGTGCATAAGGCAAGGCAAGTTCATTTGTACAGCACATTTCAACAACAAGGTAATTCAAAGTGCTTCACATAAAACCATTACACAACCATAACAATAAACACGGTGCAATAGTAAAATACATCATCTAAAATAGAAACATTTGCAATAAAATATGGTCAAACTTTTGTGCTGTCTTTGGTTGTGGCAGCAGAGCTGATAGAGACAAGAAACCATTCTTTCGTTTGCCAGCGGTCATTACACATCAAGGAAATGACACGAAGGAGCTATCCAAGCGACGTCGTGAGAAATGGCTGTCACGCATCTCTCGAGATATAAAGGAATGGAATTTGGCGTACACTAGAGTATGTGCGGATCACTTTATAAGTGGTCAGTGATTTTATTTACTAATTCGTTTGTGAACAGTATTTAATGAAGGAAATATAAATGAATCCGATAAGACTACTTCGGTAAACTTGTATTTCAATGTTTATTACAAACTGTTTCAGGTAAACCCTCTACTCTCCAAGATGCCGATAATCCAGACTGGTCTCCGTCTCTAAAACTTGGACATGAGAAGGTTACCGAAGCTTCATCGGCCCGTGACAGCAGACGGTACCAGAGACGTGTCGAGCGTGTACAACAGGCGAAACACAGAGATGCAGCCTCAGCATTGCTTGATATGAGTTTAACGTCGGATCATGCATATGACAGCCCACCAGCATCAGAGGATGAGGACGAGGATAAGAATAACCAAGCCAACCAGACAGACCTCGGTGGGGCCACGATTGCAGCAATGCAAGCTGAGATGCAGCGCCTACTCTCGGAAAATCTGAATTTCAAAAAGGAACTTTCCGATGAACGATCCATGTTTGATTCAGAATTTTTCGAAAATAATGATGAAAAAGTGAGATATTATACTGGACTGCCGGACTTCTCAACCCTGCAAATTCTACACCATTTTATAGAACCACACATCCCATATTCTACTTGTGTAAGGACTGGGGGTGTTCACGAGATACGTGTAGATGTTGGCGTAGTTTACCGATGGAAGATAAGTAGGATCGGCACTGAAACGATCTGCACTCATCGTATAGGGATCCAAATTACCAATAACCTTCAATTTGGCCAGGTAGCGAACCTTTGATGCACTATCCAGTGATTCAAAGTATGGTATTTTCGCCGCACTTCCTTGTTTACTCGCCGCCATGTAGGATCTGTATGTACTCCAACATGGCCGACAGACCTCGTAACTAAGGAGATCGTGACGTCGGTGAGACCACTCTATTGGAGCGAGCAGCGTGTCCAGCGGCGTAATCAGACCTACGGAGCGGCCGTCTGAAGTCACGTTAGCGGCTTTGAGCAACTAATCTACTTCCTGTTTACACCGGCACCCACCCTCATGCCCACTGTATGTGTATGTTTGTTTTGAGCGGGTTTGGCGCGTCAGAGTTACTCCTGGTATTTAATCAGACTCCTGATATTGTCTGTTAAATGAAGCTTTATTTTTCTCGGAAGAGGTAACCTATCACGTGAGCGAGACATGTGTCGGGCGGATGAAATTGCGAGAGAATCCGGTCAATTTTCAAAATAAAACTTCTTTCAGACTAATCAATAAAACAGAAATTATATAATATTTATTCTTTCTGTGCGGCCCGGTACCAAATGATCCACGGCCCGGTAGCGGTCCGCGGCCCGGTTGGGGACCACTTATTTAGAAAACGTTTAAAACAATAACGTATTCGTTTGGATGTCGACTCGAGAGCCGCAACAGAGGGGCTGCAGAGCCGCATGTTGCAGCTCCCGAGCCGTTGCCGATCCCTGGATGAATCGAGCCGCTAAATAAAAAGTTAACCCTGTAGTTTATGTGGAAATCACTGTACTAGCTGGTTTCAACTCGAAATGACATAACCTTAGTGTAATTAAAACAAGCATTCATTGAATACTATGCATAGTATTCTCACACGGTTAGATAGCTTGCTACAAGCGCGGTTAACGTTCCCTGTTGAATATACACGGGGCAGGTGGACGAATTGAGCTTCTTTCAAAAACGAGTATTTGATATCTAAATGTGTTAAATATCTCCCACCATATTAGAACAATTTGATAATGCTTGCACTTCCCACAAATGCGGATGTCGGTGGAGGAAAAAAGAGAAATTGCGGGAACGTGGTCCAGATCCTTTTATACCCTCAGAGGAGCGACACTGAAAAGCTGAAGAACAGGTTTTCGGCCAACGACCCCTCATCAGTTTGGAGAGGCCTGGAAGTACTCACCAACTACAGGAGACCACCAAACGCTCCACGATCATCCCGGTCCCCAAGAAATCCTCCATCACAGGATTAAATGACTCCAGGCCCGTCGCCCTGACGTCTGTGGTCATGAAATCCTTTGACAGACTGGTGTTGACCCATCTGAAGAACATCACAGGACCCCTGCTGGACCCCCTGCAGTTTGCCTACCGTGCAAACAGGTCGGTGGATGATGCAGTCAACATGGGACTGCATTACATGCTGCAACACCTCGACTCCCCAGGGACATATGCAAGGGTTCTGTTCGTGGACTTCAGCTGTGTGTTTGGATCGGCCATACGAGCTATATATATTTACACACTTTTTTCTGATTCTGATTAACCCGGCTGCCATGTCTCAGCCAGAATAGGCCCGTGTCTATAATGCCAGATTGGGCCCGGATTTGGCAAAAATGAAATGGGCCAAAGCTAGCTTACATTTGGCCGCATCGAGCCGGAACACAGCCGAGTCAGCCGACACTCAGCCGCAATACGGCCGAGTCCGCTGGCTACCTGGGCAGTTAGCGATGACGTGTCCCAGTTTGTGACTCTTTAGTGGGGAGAGGCTGTGGCCATAACATGTAATAGAATCATAAAATAATTGCCGTCTGTGCCATTTTTCTTGATCTCCTAAGTTGAGTGAGCATTTTTCAGGTTAAAAGGCGTTTAAAAAACGGTTATGGTGAAAAGCTGATTCAAAATTGCTTGTAACACATAATAATAAATAATAACTAATTAATATCCAAGTATAATGGTTATCAATAACTTAATTATGGATCATAAACCCATGAATTAGTATCAAAAGAGTCATGGCACATTTCTGGCTTCAGCCATAAAACACTGAGTTCAAGTAAAATAATTTAAAGAAAATAATTTAGATATAATTTAGGACAATACTCAATTTTGGAAACAGAATTTGGAAACTCGAGCTGCAAGTCTCAATCTCTGGGCTGCTATGGAGTTCTTATCACGGTGTACAGTGACTTATTATTTCATATACACACAAATCAAATGATCAAGCTTTCATGAGCGTTCATAGGGGCTCAGGTGTGAGTTTAGTTTGAAATATAGTACGGGGACTGGGTTACTTGTCTGGTTTGTTTTGCTCCGTTTGAGCAGGAAGGCTTGGCAGTCTTCGGAGACGGGATAGAGGTCGGCTATGCAAGGGTGGAGGCTAGGGTTGAACTTGGCTGAAGAGGACGTGAATTCTGAGTCCACAAAATCGGCTTCATCTGTAAGTGTGTTACTATTTACAGTTATATTAACATGTTTATATTCATATTTCTTTGGTTTGTGTTCGTAGCATTTATACTGATGTACTAGCTATTATTAAACCATGATGAAGAGAATCTTGAACTGGATTCTTTGCTGTATGGGAAGCCAGTGGAGGTTTTGAAGGAGTGGGATGCTGCAGTAGTCCAGTTGAGAAGTGATGAAGGCATGGATGAGTGTTTCAGGGGCTGTGAAGGAGAGGTAGGGGCGGAGACGGGCAATGTTTTTGAGATGGAAAAAGGTGTTTTTGCAATATGATTGACGTGGCGTTCAAAGGAGAGGGTTTGATCGAAAATGATTCCAAGGTTACGGACGTGTGGAAGCAGGAACAGTGGTGCCATCAATGCAGAGGGAGAAGTTGTGGTGGGATTTGTTTCATGATTTGGGGCCAATGATGAGGATTGATGATGATTTGTTTGTCAGAGCTCTGCCCCTTCTCTCCTGTCACTTTATCTCCCACTCACTGCCCTGCCCTGCTTCGTCGTGCCAGATTTCCACCCTCGTGCTGCCGGATTTCCACCCTCTCTCATCTCGGTCATTGGTTTCTCTGCTGTTTTCCATGTAAGATTCCTGTTGTCTTCCTGGTTCATTAAAGACCTGTTTCACTCTTCTTCTCTTCATGTCTGCATTTGAGTCCTCCACCACACCCGTGACACTGTTGAGTTTGAGGAAGTTGGCTTGCATCCAGGTTTTTATATCTGTGAGGCAGTTGGTGATGGATTTGGTGGATATGTAGTGTCGTCAGCGTAGCAGTGGAAATGGAAACCATGGTGGCGTATGATGTCGCCAAGGGGGAGCAGGTTGAGGATGAAGAGGAGGGGGCCGAGCACTGAACCCTGGGGGACACCTTGAGAGACTGATACTAATGAACTGTCCACGGTCGGAGAGGTATGATCTGAACCAGGAGAGGGCTGTGCCAGTAATGTGGAGGGAGGACTCGAGCCAAGAAAGAAGGATGGAGTGGTTGATGGTGTCAAAGGCTGCACTGAGGTTGAGTAGTATCAGGATGTTGAGGGAGTGGTCATCAGAGGGGAGGAGGTTGTTGGTGTTTTTGATCAGGGCAGTTTCTGTGCTGTGATGAGATCTGAATCCAGATTAGAATGGTTCATACAGTTGGTTCGAGTCAAGGTGGGTTTTTAGTTGGTGGGCAACAATGCGGTCCAGTATTTCAGTTTCTGTTCATGAATTCCATGATCAGTCTAGAATCTATGATCTGAAGTTAACTTATTTACTATTCACATTAATGGTTCTGATGGGATAGATGGGAGGTTAAGCTGTATGGAGTTGCCTCAGTTGTAAATTCACACCAAAACTTTGAACATTACAACCCACTTATTTGCTAAACGCATCTTGCATAATGCTATGTATTTCTTATGAGCGGTTTCACAGAGGCTTGATTACACAATTGCAAAAAGCGTTATCACTGAGGAAACATGCCAAGAGCTCATAATCATATGAGCAAGCTAATCATGCAAAGCCACTCGGGTTTATGGTCATTAATAGTCAGTGGTCCCAGTCTGTCGATCTGGTTTTGTTCAGATTTTTATTTTTTTTAAAATCTTTTTCGACTGCAACCTTTGACGATGTGTAAACTTTGATTGCTTGAACTCAAGTCTTTGTTAAGAGAATTTTTGGGCTGCTTGTTGCACACTCAAAACGTCCTCTGTGTTTAATCCGGCCATTTTTCCCACCAGAGGCTCATGAAACTTTACACAGGGTTTTTAATAAAAATGTTGTATATCGGGAATTATATCTCTTCCCTTTATGACCTCTGAATCTCTCCTTTATGGTGTCTTTGTCAGTAGTGGCATGGTGTATGGTTGCAGTCATGTATTCAGTTTCAAAATTATATTCAGTTTTATTGTCTAGTAATCATATTTAATTGTATATGATTACATACTGTATAATATCATTTCCTGCTCACTAGAATTCTGTAAAACAAAAATTCTTGAGTTAGCATAGCTTCCTGCCTAATGCTGCGTTCACACCAAACGCGTCGCGAATTATTTGCGCGAGTAGATAACATACAAAGTCTATGCACAGACGCGATGAGACTGGTGCGGCTCGAATTTGCGATGCCGCGATGGACGCGAATTTGCGGCGCTATTGACGCGAATCCACGTCAAACGCCAAATCGCCCCAATGCGCGAGTTTTCATTTTTCAACTTCTGCGAAATATTCGCGTTACACCCCGGCACGATAGCCTATCAGCGTTGAGTTGCTCCCCCTGTTATCAGTGACGTCCTGCTGTTGTTGAATCAGGAAATAAATCCTGTAGCCGTCTGTGTTCACCCAGAGCTCTACGATACCTCATATCAACAGAGACCGGACCAAACTATGTGTGTAAATGTGTGTGTGTGTAAACCATATGGTACAAACAATGAATAGACGCTGCCGTATTTACGTCTAGATGACGTTATTCTGACTGTTGGTGGAGCTGCTACAATGTTAGCATAGTCTTGCACCGATCCATCCCTGCTCCATTGAGAAGACAGGTAGCCTACAAATCGGCATCATTACGTAGTTATTTCTGAGTCCCTTTTTGTCGGTTTATTGCCGTTAAATCACAGCCAAATCAGTTTATTTTGTGTTCATACAGCTGTAGTAAACAGCGACAGCGACGTGTGGCTTGCACAATGTGGCTTGTGGCAGTGTGGCTTGTGGTGACGTGTGGCTTGCACAGTGAATACAGCTCGATAAAATCCATGGAGCTCCTCTGGACAATATTATGAACCCAGACATGACTGCGTTTAGTTTCCCGGGATATCTGTGACTTCCACAACACGTACTAAGCAGAAATAGAGGTTATTTTTTTCATGGCTAATGACGGACAGTTAAAAGGCTTTCAGGGCGATAAGCCGCGCCCCCTCTCCGGCGCATCCAGAGCGATTCGCGCGATTCACACGAATGAACACTTGGTCCCCGGCGTTTTGACCGGCGACGCGAATATGCGGCACAATGAATTCGCGACGCGTTTGGTGTGAACGCAGCATGAGACAAAAAACTGTCTCTAACTGATTTTCTTCTATTATATTTCTTTATATTTAAATTAGAGTAAGTCTTTTTTTACTTCTCTCGAGCTCAGAGAAGACCTCCTTCGAGTTTTATTAGAAATGAAGAGAAGAGTTCATGGAGTTGCAACCAGCGGAGATAAGTTTATTGTTGTTTGCACAAGGACATGTTTACAACAAATCCAAATTGTCAGAGTGCCTACGTCTGACTTTATACCTTTGGTGGACTGTACCTTACATCACAGTTCACCAACTAACCAAAACTAAAATGCATTCTCAATTACGTTTGACCATAAACGTATTTTTTCCCTGATTACGTTTGTGTTTGACGTATTACAAATACGTTTCTCAACAACATATCTTTGCCATACTCTAGTCTTTATTATTTTTCTGTGATCTGCCTCGCCTCTACCCCGCCACCCACAAGTTGTTGCCCTGCGGCCTGTTCCGAGGGCTGACAGACCTGACGATCGGGTGCCTCGCGGCGGGTGAGCGCCCGCCACTCGGAACCATAAAACCAAGTCCCGGATTTCACCCGGGGGATATTCTGGCGGTATTGTGACCGGGTGATGTGCCTCGTTACTGGGGAGGTATGAGCCGAGAGTGGCGGGGTGTTATGGAGGTATATATTGTGTAGAATTTCAGTATTAAACACATTATAAGTAGGATTAAATAACACCCCTAAGTGGTGAGTAGAAGTGTCACAATAATAATATGTTAGTCACAATATGTTTACAATATTCTTACTAATAGAAGATGTTATATGTTACAGTATATTAACTAATTGAATGTATTAAATCATAAAAGTATAGTCACTAAAGGTATTAAAACACTAAGAATAGTTTGAGGGTCAGATCGGGATTCTGAGTGAGACATGCAGCAAATGGAGGATGTGGTCAGTGGGGAGGACAACTGACCAGAGGTGGAACCAAGAAAGATGTTTTGCAAGGAGCCAAGCTGTTTCGCTAAAGGATCGATCCAGGGAGGGGACAGAATTCAAATGGAGCCAATCACTAATCGCCACGGAGGGTCATTCAGATGTTTTATGACTGTTTCGGACATTTCCAACTGTCGGGGCATATAAAAGACTTTTCTGGAGAGCATTCCTCAGACCACATCCGCCCCTCTTTTTCAGCACCTGGAGAAGCCAGACCTGTGAGGAGGACGCGTGCTTGTGGTTTCTGTTCTCGAGAATATTACTATTGATAGTTGATTCAGTTTGTAAGTGAACTTTGTGTAGTACATTAAATATTGTTTACAGTAATTTTGAAACCGGATCCAGTTCCGTTTTTCTGATGCGCGTGCGCAGTAGGCAGCTTGAAGCAGAAATCTCCCTGCAGCCTGCTGGAGCCTCGCATCCTTCTCTTTAAACCCTAACAATATTACAACTCGGTGTTGTTCCTGTGCGTGGATGAGCGCATTTCTGCCGGAGACAGGCGGCGTGTTGTGGTAGTATTCTGACCGCGTAATAGGGAGGAGAGGCGGTGGTGGAGAGGGAAAAAAATGTTAAAGAGATGGTGGAATGTATGATTGGAGAGAGAGAAGCAAAAAAGTTGGACGTGATCCCGGTGTCCAACAACACTGTCGCGCGCATCGATGCTTTGTCTGAAGACATCCTGGCTACATTAGTCGGTCGTGTGAAGAAGAGTGAGTTTTACTCTCTGCAAGTAGACGAGTCTACAGATGTGGCCAATCTTCTGGTGTACGTCCGTTACCTTTTCGAAGGCACGGTGCAGGAAGTTTTTTTGTGTTTTTTATCTTGTAAACAAACGGCACGCGCGAGCAAACTGTTCTCTCATTGGTCCGATTTTTATGCAGCTATAAATAGGCTCTGTTGCTTTTTTTTGTTGAAGGTGTGGGGGATTGGGGGTGCGTGAACCCGGTCGGGATGTAGAAGGGGGTGCATTGCCTAAAAAGTTTGGGAACCGCTGAATTAAATAATTACACAACAGATGACAAGTGAGGTACACTACAACAGACATGCTTATCTAGATATGTGTACCTACATATCTACATACCTTTGTTGCATTTTACTGCTGTTGTGAAGTCAAACTAAAGAAATAATTAATGAACTCATGTTGCAAACCGGAAAGGAACCTTTCGGCAGTCCGAGTTGCCGCACGGACTATAAATGAGGTGGCACACAACATCAATAAGGAAGGAAGGAAGTGAAGCGAAGCCGCAAACTGAAGCCGCAAACTGAAGCAATGCTTAGCGCAAAAACATCCAACCCCGTGCAAACAGATCTACAAACGCCAGAGAGGCAGCCGGTAAGACACCAAGCCCATCAGGAGACCCAGCGGACAATTGAAAGTAAATGTTTGTGCAGGCGATAGCCGCTAGTGTTAGCCACGGGGCCGAACCGGCAGTGCGGTCGTTAACCCTATAAATGCCAGTGTGTGTCATGTTTGAGTCTCATTCATAGTTTAATGATGTCATGATTGTTTAGTGAGCTTATATGTAGCAGAGAAATTAGTTAAAATGATTATGATATTATATTATTGTGGTGGCATTATTTAAATTAAGTAAATGTAAAATATTTAAATCTGAAGTTAACTTAATGAAATCCCTAAATGCATTAATAATAACAGTTGGAGAATTTATGTCGCACTTTGTTTAATTTAAGAGGGAAAAGGAAATAATTGTTAAAAATGTATATTTTCCAGAACATTGTAAAAACAACCCTTTTCTTGTTTATTGGTTCAAAAGGTTTTTCACCTACCTGCTTGCTTGCAAACTACTTGCTTACTTGCAAAGTACCGACTTACCTGAAACCTTGAAATCACAAAATAAAAGAAGATAAGAGGAAAAGAAAAGTGTGGTTATTGAGTGAAGTCCAGCAACTCTGGGTAGCTGTCCAACTCCTTCAAGTGGAGATTGCACAAAGAAGGGGAGAACTTGACAGCTGTAAATGTTTGCATCTCCTTTAAATACTGTTGGGTAGTTTAGTCTACAGCAGCGGTTCCCAAACTTTTTAGGCCGCGCACCCCCTTCTACATCCCGACCGGGTTCGCGCACCCCCCCCCCCCCCCCCCCCCTTAATAAAAAAAAAAAAAAAGAAGCAACAGAGCCTTTTAAGCCTTCATAGCCGCATAAGAATCGGACCAATGAGAGAACAGTTTGCTCGCGCGTGGCATTTGTTTACAATATTTAGTCCGCTGTTAAATGTTGCAGTGTGAACACAAACCGAACAAAGGCAACTGCAACATTGTATCATATTAATCCCTGAATCGGAACAAAGCAAACGAACTGAAGGTGTGAAAACGCCCTGAAACACTGCAACAAAGTTTCAATAACTTTCAGTTACACAAGGCGTCACTTTTAAAGAGCAATACGGATCGCGAGGGCACAGGCTCAGAGGCAGATTATCACATTTAATTTACAATTAATGAGCGACTAATGTAGCCAGGATGTCTTCGGACAAAGCATCGATGCGGCGCGACACAGTGTTGTTGGACACCGGGATCATGTCCAACTTTTTTGCTTCTTTCTCTCCAATCATACATTCCACCATCTCTCTGGCAGCTGGCAAGCTCACGTCTTCAGTGATTGTGTGCGGTAGCCCCTTTCTCGCTATTCTGTAACCAGATATGAAGCCCGTAGTGCGTCATTTATAGACCAACACATGAATGAGACTGCAGTTGTTTTTCGCTGTTTTGTAACTCCTCCAATTTCGATATAAAGAATGTAAGGGGCTTTTGACTTGCACTGGCATGCTTGGTGTTCAGGTGGCGACGTAAATAAGAGCTTCAGACTGTTAGCCAGAACCTCACTGCACACCACGCACTGTGGCTTTGGGGAATCTGCGTTGCCAATCCAAGTGAAGCCCAGACACAGATACTTTTCATCATATTTCCTCTTTTTTTCCCAGTCTGATGCTCACTCTCGTTTCCTCTTTTTCACCTTGACTCCGCGATGGGCCGATGTGCTCCCGATTTGTCTGTGCTGCACCTCTCCGTTCCCCTCGCCTCCGATTCCTCTCTCTCTCTCTGTCCCTCTCCTCTTTTACGACTGATAGCTTCAGATGTCCCACCTGACAGCTTTTAAATTAAAATTACATTTTTTTTTAATATTTAATATTATTACACCATCAGACCGCCATTACACTTTTCCTCTCGCGCACCCCCTAGAGGCAGCTCGCGCACCCCCAGGGGTGCGCGCACCCCACTTTGGGAATCCCTGGTCTACAGCAATACACCATATTCCAAAAGATCATCATATGATCCGTGAGAACCAAGTATCTTTAAAAAGTCAACTTTTCATGAGCTCAGAAAAACAGCCCTCTGTTCATCTTTGTGAAGATTCACTTTCCAGCTGATCCAAGAGGCTTTCTGAATAGTTTATTTTGATTAAGAAGTTTATTTTCTCAACACTTAAAGTAACAACACTTCATCCAACAGTTCATCACAAACCAGATTTGGAGATACATGGTTTTAACTGGACAGGATGGGTATGGTTATTGTCGCTAAAAAAAAGTATCTAAAGCTGTCAGATACATGTAGTGGAGTAAAAAGTACAATATTTACCTCTGAGATGAAGTGGAGTAGAAGCATAAAGTTGCGTTGAATTCTGTTTATTTTTTTACCTAAATACAGTACTTGAGTAAATGTACTTGATTACTGCACATTCCACAACTGGCAGCAGCATTCTGGTATAATTTATGACCACTGTGTGTAATATTTCTCTTTGGTGTCCCCCAGTGGTTGTATCAAAAAATGCACTGTAGCAGACAGTTATGCACACTGACTTGCAGCACAGCTGCAAATCATCAATAGAAAATTGACGAAGATTGGTTGTGTGTGCGTAAATGATTTTGTCAGGTGTCGCTCCGAGGGACAGCATCAGCTGGATCTTGACCTGTTATCGACCAAAGCGTGTTTCAAATGAGCAAACTGCTTCTCCACAACAAAGAAAACACAGAGCTGGATTCTCTTTCAAATACTTCATCGGTACCTTGCTAGTGTGGTATTTGTTAGCAATGTATGTTGGTACATAAACTCAGGGGAACATAAGTCAGGCATGGCAAGCTAGGAGCTGTGTTGTTGCAGTAACGTGCATGAGGGAGTTATGCTAATAAAGAAATTGCAGTTAAGAGCAGTTGTTCTCACGTGCTTATATGTTTATTTAAAAAACACGACATGGTGTCAGAATTGCCGGTCAACGAACTCAGGAAGGAAAGATGATTCGAAGGGAAAGACAGGGATCGGTGAGCAGGCTCACTGAGTCAAATCTGTGGTCGGTTTGTCAAGATTCAGCCGACTTAAAAATCTGCTCTGAAGATTTCGGAGATGTGAGGCAGTGATGTGTGGTGAGGTTCGTGGCTGGTGAGCCACTGACTCTTTCATAGTCAGATTTACAAATATATGAACCCAATATAGAGTATCTTAAATCACCATTCAATTGGCAGCCTGCACATTGACTACTGGTTGTTTTTCACTCAGACGTTTTCTGGGCATTCCCGACTGGTAAGAGGCCTCAGGGTAGACCCAGAACACGCTGGAGAGATTATCTATCTTGTCTGAACTGGGAACCCTTCTAACCCTAACCCTTCCCCAGAAAGAATGGGAAAAGGTTGCTGGGGAGAGGGATACATGGAGTACTTTGCTTAGCCTACTGCTAACTGATGACGATGGATGAATGAATGGAGAGGGGTGGATTGTATAATTCCTGTGTAAAACCCAAAACAGGTTTTGTCTGGGTCTTTAAAGGGATTGTTCACTCCAAAATAAAAAATACATATTTTCCCTCTTACCTGTAGTGCTATTCATCAATCTCGATAGTTTTGGTGTGAGTTGCCTAGTTTTGAAGATATCGGCCGTGGAGCTGTCTGCTTTCTCTCAAATACAATGGGACTATATGGCACTTGGTTTTTTAGTGTTCAAAGCACCGAACAAATACATTTCAAGAACTCAACAGCAATGTCTGTTTCTGGAAATTATGACCATGTCAATCTGATTAAACAGTGCCGTTAATACAGCGGTAGTAAGTAAACAATTATAACAAGTACGTCCACTTCTCACAGAGAATTGCAGCCATCAAATATTTGTTTAGTATGTAATAGCTTCGAAGGTAAAACGGCACTCCCATTAGCAAAGATTTCACAGATAACTGACTGACTCCTGTTTTCGCATGCCTTTAGTCTTGTGTGGTTTTTGAGAGTTTTGGAGACATTAGGAAACGGAATAATGACAAAATAACTTATAGATTACTGTATATCGACATAAATAAGCTTTAGTTTGAATTATGAGTACACATTTCTACACAGCCTAGGTATGTTACCATGGTTACCATCTCCAAATGGCCTTTTTTGGAAAGCGTCTAGACATACTCTTCGTAAAACATGTGTAAAATATTCATTTTCTGTGGTATTGTTATCAAATTTGAACTTAGACTAGGTAAGGCTTCATGCTGTGGTCCCATTGTGTTTACCAGCTAATAAGTCCCAGCTATAGTCATCTGGAGGCATCTGTTTGCAAAAAATGTGTGTTCAAACTTATATTACTCAATGTCAGTAGCACTTACAGTGATTCTGACTGCTGGGCTAAACACTTCAGAGTGTTACCTTTCAAAAGAGACCCTGCATGTACTCCAAATGGTTCAAGAAGAGCGTACTGGATATGCGTTTTAGGCTAATTTTACTGGAGTGGTGGTCCAGGAAACACAACATGCATTGTAAACCATCTCATGTGATGCTACTCGGCCAATCAAATATCGGTATTCCGATAAACTTCTCAACTTGAGTGAAATTTACACACAGGGGGGAAACGGGTCGAGAGACCGAGTAGTCGGAGAATAATACGTGAGTCAGAAGTAATTTGACATGACGTTCTTCAAAAAGAGAAAAGTGGACAGAGAGTCTTTAACCAAGAATGGACACTCTTATATGTTCATTCTTCCCACGGGCAGTTTAAAACCAGTATGTCTCATATGTTCAGAGGTCGTGACGATTATTAAAAGCGGTAATGTGAAGCGCCACTACGAGACAAAGAACAAATATTTTGAGCAAACGTACCCACTCACATCCAAAATGAAGTCACAGATAAGAAACAATCTAAGATCCCAATATAATCGGAATCCTAACACATGAATTCGCTGACCAACAAAGATGTTAACAGAGAGGAATAGAGCTGAAACAAGTGGTTTTAATAACCACAGATGTAATCCCTGCACACAAATATCTCTTATTAGAAGATGAGAATATGTTTTTTTGGTTGACATTTTCGTATTATTAGAGTATTTATTATATATAATTCATCAAGTTCAATTTGAAAAATGACAATAAATATTGTTTAGATATTATTTAATTGAACTTTCTTTTTTTGATTTGACAGTCAGTTGTTGACTACGTACAGACGTGAATACAACTGTTGGCTACTTCAATATATATGGGACTAAATCATGCAAGTTAGAGAATATTGTGATGTTCTAGACCTTTGCATGAGGAAATGCTCTCTAAATGGGCAGGTCTGCCATGGTGAAACTACAACACAGGACTACAAAAAAGGCAACTAAAATATGACCCCGTGAAATCAATCAAACTGTAGCATGCAGACTATATAAAGAGCTCCTCTTTATATAGAAACCGGAGCTCTTTCCTTCCTGCTGATATCACACTGAACAATCAACATGCTTCAGTAGAAACAATTCTCTCGTGAAATATCAATAAAACTGTTCAATATCAATATTTCCTTTGTGCAATAATGTAGATTCAACTGTTCTGTAATATTTAGCTTTTTAACAGTTTAATAATTACATTTATTGTAGGCCTGGCTTGTTTATTTATCTTGTTGAGAATTTGTTTGACAGTGTGCTATATTTACTGTTCATTTTATTTCTTATTCTTGTTTTGTTTTACTTATTTGTTAAATGTAAAGTCAAATCAATAAATACTAGGGGTGTAACAATACGCGTATTTGTATTGAACCGTTCGGTACTAGGCTCACGGTTCGGTACGCATGACGAACCGAATACGTTTGAATAAAAAAAATTTTAAAAATAAATTTCTTTTCTTTTTTTGAAAAACCTTTATTTAAGATAAAAAATCTCTTTTGCAAGATGTAAGTAACAATACAAGATGTAAGCAAGATGTAAGTAACAATACTACATAACATTAAGGAGCAGTTTTAGTTTTTTATGCTTATGTGTTGCTAAGAAGACACCCCAGAAGATGGGTCACTCAGGTATAGTTCCATCATTGTTCAAAGTCAAAGAATAACTTTATGATGTTAGTTGTAATAAATAAATATATTTTAAAATCAAGTCCATTTCTCTGGCATTTATAGTTTTCTACTGTACCGAAACGTACAGAACCGTGGCTCCACTGTATCGTACCCAACCGTGAATTTTGTGAACCGTTGCACCCCTAATAAATACATACAAAACTAAACAAAATGGTTGACACTGTCTATTCATATTCATCGACATTAATCCCATTAGTTTATGACCGTATGAAAATAATTGTTAAACCTGAGCAAAATAGGCATATCATCGGTTTTCATGGACGGCCGAATGGTGCGTCACTGTAAATGTTGCCTCCGCAGGGAATTGTGGGGCGGCATTATCTTCTTTCCTTTCGTAAAGGAAGGTCCGGTGTTTCCCATGCCAAAGGAGCTATGAAAGGAAGCATTGAAGCACCTTTCCTTAACATTTAGAGAAATTCGAACAGCTCTTATCATAGCGACCACTTAGATACTTCCGGGTCATTTCACTCAGTTAGGAACTTTCTTTTGCAAAAAATACTTTTCGACCGCAGCCCATGTGTAGCACCACACCTTGTTGACAGCTGCGCCAGTAGAACCGCCCTTGGAGGGGGTGAAGGGTCTCGGCGTTACCTTAGTGCCCTGCCCCCACCAAGCCATGGCTGATATAGAGAACTCCCAGGGGACCAATAGCTGCGAGAGGTCGTTATCCTGGAGGAGTGACTGTCCCTACCGGTATGGTTAACTTACTTGGAGTGGATTGAGCAGTGACCATTTCCAGAAAAACACCTGCTAAATGACAGCGCTTCATGAAGAAGAGGTTCCACTATTTCGCCTAGAATATGCAAGCAAGTAGAACCCAGCAGAAATACACTCTCCCCACTGCCTCTGCAGCAACACGATTCACAAATGATCTGATGATTTTTGATACCAGAGAGGTTGTGTGAGAAAATGGAAACGTTCTTCTTTTACATTCTACAAATAAATTCAGACAAACAGCCAGGCAAAACAAACTTGAACTTGACAGTTATCATAAAAGTTTTATGTTTTTTTAAACATTGTGAACAAGACATGTTGGTCTCAACCGCAAGTTATAATTAGTCTGTAATAGAGAATGGTGTTCATTTAGTAAATGATGGTCCCATTTAGAGTCAAAAAGACCATAAAGTGTGGTATGCGTTAGGGAAACCAGCCTTGTGATTGTCTCTACGCAACTCCTCCGCAGACCATATATGGTCACTTCCGTTCACTGGTTGCAAAAAACGAAGATGGCAACGGCCAAAGTCCAAGATTGTGATGGCCAAAATGCCGAACTGGCGCCTTCAAAACTCCAGTCCACAAACCAAAAGGTGACGTCATGATAACTACGTCCACTTCCTATCTACAGTCCATGCCTCACCTCCGCTCCATCCCTATCCTTTCTCGTATGTCTGAGGGACATTGTCTGTTATTTGTTCCATCATCGCACCACTGCTATATAAATCTTGCTGTGGTTCTAATCATTATGTTACAAAAATGTACTCGATACCGACGTAAAAATCATTACACAGGACATTTATTCTCGCAAGAAGGAGACAGGGTTGAACACATACAAGTTAATGTATCAAGTAACTGCTCAAAGGTCTGTCTCTGAGTCTCTGCTATATATGCTGAGGAAAACCCACAAGTGCATTGAAACAGAATGATTTGCATAAGGTCTGGACACTAAGGATAACACACAAGTGCGTTGGCACAGAATGATTTCCATAAAGTCTGGAACGTTGTTTGGACCCGTTTCTTTGATAATTCGTTCCGTCTAAGGTCATCTCATCCTAATCAGGAAAAGTCATGGTTGCAAATCAGCCTTGCGTAAACACTGTCATGCTGAACAGGTTTATTATATCTTCTTTAGGACAAACAGATGAAATGCTCATCAAGTCGGCAGCTGTGATACCTAATCACAAACCCAGCTGAGACACTTAGTGTGAAACGAAGTTCACACAAAGTTTCACATGAGGACACAGATCTTTGGAGACGCAGAACATTCCTTAGTTTTGTCCCCAACACATTATAGTAATATTGTTAATCATTATTGTTATTGTCTAAGCCTAAGTCAAGATCTATCTTTAAAACACAGTGAAACAGGTCAGTCAAGCTTTAATGCCAATGTTTAAACAGGTCAGTCAAGCTTTAATGCCAATGGTTTTTTTAATAATGCCATTACCTATGCAACAGGATAAGGTGTAACCTTTCCATATCTCAGTTTGCTGTCCGACTGTACACATCGCAAGCTCGTCACACACTAAACTCTTGTTCTCTACCTTTTGTGAAAACTGAAAATATGGGTAAGTTTGAGCAACTATATTCTCTTATACTTTTCTTTCTAGGCTTTATTATTGAAATTGTTGTCTGTGATGTATTCTACTTACATAAATAAATAAGTACATTATTTTTCCCCTTGAAGATTTATTGTTTCTTTCCTATTTGTGAAAATTTGATGGGAAATTGATTTAAACATTGTAAAATATATATTTTGAACTGTGTATCTTAACCCTATTTTAACAGAGATTTGACTGTTGAAATCTCTATCTAGAAATCGAGTGTGGGTGTTAGATGGAAGAAATAAAGGAAAGACTTTAAAAGCAGTTCCTGTTTGCAATGTATTCATGGATGTAAAGAAAGTTATCACTGGATTACATTGATGCCAAAGAAAACTAAAAACCGATTACCGATAACGATTACCTGACAGATTTTTTAACCTTTATTCACGCTGGACATTATTACACGACATATTTATATAAATTACTCTTTCATGTTAAGCAGATGTCAACAGTGAATTGGAATTTGAAGCTGGAATACAATGACAAATACTGTTTGTTGTCTAACCTAGACTTACGAACCTGGCTGAGACAGGAGGCCCAGCTGAAGAAGATGATCCTGGTTGTTGTCTTCTTCACCTTGTTCCTGGATAATATGCTACTGTCAGTGGTTGGTAGGTTCAGACATACAGTTGTGCAATACATCTCAACACTTAACCCTTTTGCATTCCTTTACAAATGATTTTCTCATGTCCTTAGTAGACAAGAATGTCAGTGTAAACAAATGCTACCAAACAATATGTATGAATATTATTGTCCGTTACGTTGAATATTTAATCATCACTAAAATTCATTCGTTTTCAGAAATGTAACCTTTTAATTCCAGCTTGTTTACAAAATGCCATTGTTGTTTCTTTATGTAAAAAATATTTGATTTCCTGTATACTAAACAACATGATTTTAATGTGTTAAAAATGTTTGTGCTGTGGCAGATTTGAAATAAAACTCTTAACTTGAAACCTCAATTTTCCCTGAAACTGCTATAAAAATACTGTATGTTTTAGTTTTAATTTCCACTTTCACTGAGCTATCATTGTTTTGAATCACTGATCAGATCAGCATAAAACATAATGTTATAACTTTTAGAGATGCCCCCGATTGTTTTTATGACTGCGATATCAACTGCCAATTGTCGATGAGCCATAACGGCCGATACAGATCAATTTTGTTGTTTTGTCTTTTGTCTTTTTTTCTCTTCTCCTCCAGTCCTCTACATCTATCTGACAGCTGAAGTTACTTTTCCATATTTTGGTGGTACATGCAAAATGTCATGTATAAACATTATTGTATCAGTGAGGAGATGCGGTGCTAAAAATATGATACAATATAATGGTATAACACCAACAGGGACCATTTATCTGCATGAATACTATTGTTGATACTTTTACAATTTGCTAAATATACAGTTGGTTTTACTTAAATTAAATATGTTTTTCAGTTTGAGTTAATTCCAGTATTCTTTGATTCAACATATTTAAATGTGACTACCTTTAGTTCAATAAATAGGTAAAGGATATAGTATTTTCCCACTACAATGGCTTATTCTGAATAATTTATATTATTTTGAAGCTTGCTATACCTGTAAATTGATGTAGAATAATGTGTTGATGGATAAAAGGGGACTTGCCTGCATGAACTTAACAATTTACTTCAAACTAGGGAAAACGGGTCATGGTCATGAACAAGAAAGGTGCCTTCAGCAGAGTGAAGATCTCCGTCAGGTGTGTCTGCAACGACCAACGCATCGTCAAACTGATTTCTTTTAACCCTTACATACTGTTTATATTTGATACCTTCACAGTATGGTTCAGGTCAATTTTGACCCAGATCAAGAATTCCCTCATAGTAAGTGTCGATACCTCATTTTAAACTACAGATACATTTAGAATGTCTAAATAGCTTATGTCTCATTCATAAATGTATGATTAATCCTTAATAAATGTTTCAGAGAGCAGGGAGAGTGTATTTTTTTCAGCCTTCTGACCACGTGGTGCAGAGACAACAACCTCCTTCTGAATAGCAGCAAGACCAAGGAGATTATTGTTGACTTCCGGAGAGGCCACACTCAACACCCACCACTGACCATCAATGGTGCTGACATAGAGAGAGTGAGCAGCACCAAATTCCTGGGGGTGGACATCAGTGAGGACCTCTCGTGGACAGCCAACACAACATCACTGGCAAAGAAAGCCCAGAGGCGCCTCTACTTTCTCCGCAAACTGAAGAAGGCAAGAACACCACCACCCATCATGTGCACCTTTTACCGAGGCACCATTGAGAGCATCCTGACAAACTGCATCACTGTGTGGGGCGGAAGCTGCACTGACTACAACAGGAAAGCCCTGCAGCGCATAGTGAACACAGCTGGAAGGATCATTGGTGCCTCACTCCCCTCCCTGCAGGACATATATGACACTCGCCTCACCCGCAAAGTGACCATGATTGTGCGTGACTCCAGCCACCCCTCACACAGTCTCTTCAGCCTCCTGCCCTCTGGGAGAAGATACCGGAGCCTCCGTGCTCGCACCACCAGACTCTCAAATAGCTTCGTCCACCAGGCTGTTAGGAAGCTGAACTCTCTGGAATCTCTCCCTCCTCTCTTTTAAGACTCCCCATGTCCAACTGCTGCTAAATACAGATTGATAGCTTTTTTGTTTTTTTCTCTTATTATATATATATATTTATTGTCTAAATGTTTTTTAATGTTTTTTAATCTATTGCACTGTATTCACTTTATATGTTTATGTTGGACTAGAGAGAAACGTCTTTTCAACTCCCCTGTATGTTCAGTACATTGTGGAATTGACAATAAAGCAAACTTTGAACTTTGAACTTTGAACTTTTTAAGTTTTACAACATTCGTTTTTGGACAAAAACATCTACTAATACACATTATCATGTCCTGTTTTACATAAGACATAAAAACATAAAAGCCATAATGATTTAAATATATTGTGTTGAATTTGAAAATGGCATGACCATTCTGGAACTGTTGGAATTCATAATATAACCATGTTTAATCATTGCAACCATTAAACGCTGTCCTAACTGCTATCTCATAAGAAATCATAATTATCAATATTAATTCAACACTTACCACTTAAAATACAAAACATTACATAATAAAATTCTTATTACAAACTAGTCAATAATCAGTCAGTAATCAGAGCTTTCTTCCACGTTGTCTTCCTGCTCTGACACATCCTCCAAATCACTATCAACCTCCTCATCTTGGAAGTACAGATCAAGGGCCTGTTGCTCACTAAATCTTGCTGCCATGATGTCAGCCACTGAAATGGTAGCTCAGGTACCTTGATAATGTTATGACCTCCACCCTCCCAACCCAAATTGATTCAAATTTGTTGCTTTGTAGATTATTTTATTACATTGCAGGTGCTTGGCACCCACTGACCTGAAGTCGTCGTACAATACACTTCATACAATAAACTTACCCAACTGTAAAGCCCGCTAAGCAGTGGCTGAGTGGCGGCGAGGTACAGCAGTGTGTGCACTGGGAGTACCGTTAGCGGTTAGCCAACAGGTAGCTTTTAATAAGGGGTGTTTTGAAAAAGTTCCAAAGTCACCAAAACCACGAGAGGTCCTTGAGCATGCAGCCATAACGCGGCCCCCAAATATTATGCAGTTTGCCACAGTAGAATGCAAGATTAGCCGTGGACAGACATGGAGGTGCACCAATGGACAATCAGACTCACACAGTCAAACACACAACCGAATATAGAACCTCACCCAAGGTTTATGCCTGGCAGAGATAACAACGCTGCATGTCATTTGTTGGGAATGCTGCTGAAGGTATCAAACTATCAAGTTGAAGATGTTGTTGTGTATTTATTTGTTGACAGTACCCATCCTTCCAAGTTACCTGTACATGATTGGCCAGGCTCCCACCATCACTCCTGGGAACAGCACCGACTTAACAGTGAATCCTCCCGTCAACCAGTCACTGAATAATAGATCAGTGATTTTGGGCTCCACATCTGCACCTCCGCACCAGACCCCAGCTCTCTCCATTGATTCTACCGAGGCCCAGAAATTCCCCAAGTCAAGTTGCTCTTATGCAGATGCTCATCTGGATGAAGTCAACATCAAAGTAGGACTGCTGTTGGCCTCCAAGTCCACCATACAGCTCATCATTAACCCCTTTATGGGGCCACTTACTGACAGGTGAGTGACTTTGATCTGTGGGAAATACGCAGACTTTTATCAAGCTCCAAAATACATGACTCACTTTGCCCTACTTATGCACTGTATATTTTACAGGATTGGATATCACATCCCAGTGTGTGCTGGTTTCTGCATAATCTTCTTTGCGACTACCTGTAAGTATTGCATTCGAGGGCATTCAGACAACAGCTCTGCATGTAAAAAACTGTGTGAACACTTCAAGGACAAAGATGATACAGCAGTGATTTGTAAAACCCTGAGTTGTATTATATACAGCTGTGCAGAGTTCTGGCGTCTTTTATGTGACATAACACGCCCCCACAAATGTATGGAGCCAAATGCAGGTCAATAGTTTTGACCATTTGAAAAAAAGAATTTGACCCTGAATGTTAGGATCTCGGTCTGACCTAGTGTGTGCTCCTCTGTTTTTTCCCCTGTCAGTGTTGTTGTTTGAAGGCCATGTGCTTATGTTTTGTTTTTGTGTCAGCCTATAGTTTCCACCCCCGAGTTCCATCTCCAACCACGCCCCTCTCCCCAGGCTCAGCTGTGGGGAATTCCGGTGATCAGCGCCGACTGACTTAAATACCCCCAGCTGTCCTCCGGCACGTTGTCAGTCCGTACGGTTACCAGTCTGGTTCTCGTCGCCGTGAGTTGGAGCAGTGTTTTCATGACGAGTGATTTCTAACCTTTCTGGCTGTCTGCAGCACTCCTGCCGCGCAGAGTCGATCCCCGGGAATTCACCTGTGCGCAGCGGCCGATCCGAGTAGTACCACGGAGTTCACCGGTCGGCATCCCTTGTTTTCATCCCGGACCGTTTCCAGCCGTGAGTAGGTTGAGTTTCCCTCCCGACTCCGGAGGCTGCATCATTCTTCCTCGGTTGAGTTTCCCTCCCGACGCAGGGAGAACGGACAGGCTTTGGCCACTGGACACGTGCCGTAGTCTGTTTGGATATTGTTGTCTGTTTAAGTCTGCAGCTATCTATCTATCTATCTATCTATCTATCTCTCTCTCTCTCTCTCTCTCTCTCTCTCTCTCTCTCTCCACTATATATCCATCTACTACACCACCACATAACACTGAAAGTTCAAGTTGTGGTCTTGAACATTGAAAAATACAGCAATGTATTCTAAATAAAAATAAGTGAATGAAAAATTTATTCAGGATGTTGGCGGCGCGAGCAGTCGCAGCGGCCCCTCGCGGTCCCGGAAAAACAGTGTTTTTGTCTAGTTTGCCGCTGTGTTCGTCATGCCCGACGGACTTATATCGCAAAACACAACAATACAGCCGTGAGTTTCTTCTTGGAAAAAGTACAACTTTCTTCAACTTGGAAGCCAAACTCTCCGTGGATCTTAGCAGCCTGGGACTTCTCTGCTCCCCCCATTGTGTCAACCCCCACCCGGTAAGGAGACAGCGCAAGCGGTGCGAGAGGAAGCAAAAGCGGGGAAAGCGTGGAGGTATCCGGGCTAGGCTAGCGGCTAGCCCACACAAGCCGGCAATTCCAACAGTACTCATGGCAAATGCCCGTTCACTGGACAACAAGATGGACAATATACGGCTACTCAGAACCAAGCGTGAGGTGAGGGACTGCTGTGTTTACGTGTTCACGGAAACATGGCTCCACCACAACATCCCGGACTCCGCTATTCAACTGGACAAGCTAACATGCTACCGAGCAGACAGAGACATAGTTAGCGTGGGTAATCCCGCGGCGGCGGTGTGTGTGTTTACATCAGTGATGCTTGGTGTCGAGACGCTATTGTTGTTAACCAACACTGTTCCCCGCTGGTGGAGTTTATGGTTTTAAAGTGCCGTCCTTTTTACCTGCCGAGGGAGTTTTCAGCCATTCTACTGGTGGCTGTTTATATACCTCCGAGCCCCAACAACAAGGACAGAGAGGAGGCACTCAGTGAACTTTACAGAGCCATCAGTGAGCAACAGACAGCACACCCAGACGGCCTTCTCATCGTTGCTGGAGACTTCAACCATGCTAACCTAAAAACTGTTCTGCCTAAAATATACCAGCATGTTGATTTTCCAACCAGGGAAAACAACAAATTAGACCTAGTCTACACATCGATCAAGGGAGCGTACAAGGCGTCCCCCCTCCCCCACATTGGCCTCTCCGACCACCTCACTGTCTTGCTGAAACCGGCCTACAGAGCAAGGGTAAAGGTTACCAAACCGGTTTCAAAACAGGTACGGGTGTGGCCAGAGGACAGTACTGCTGCACTTCAGGACTGCTTTGGTACTACAGACTGGGACATGTTCAAGCAGGCAGCCACCTACAACCATCACATAAACATTCAAGAATACACAGAGACAGTCACAGGTTACATCACCAAGTGCATTGATGATGTAACTACCACCAGAGCCATCACCATCCGAGCCAACCAGAAGCCATGGCTGACAGGGGAGGTCCGCACACTGCTCAAGGCTCGCGACACCGCCTTCAGAGCTGGACACCCAGCTGGGCTGGGAGCAGCCAGGGCTGACCTGTGCCGTGGCATCAGGAAAGCTAAACGACTGTACACCAGGAAAATCACAGGACATTTCAAAGACAGCAGGGACTCACGGAGCCTGTGGCAGGGCATTAGGACCATAACGGACTACAAACTACCGCCACAGACCTGTGACAGTCACACCTCCCTGCTTAACAACCTCAATGGCTTCTTTGCACGCTTCGAAGCACAGAACAACACACCTGCGCAGAAAACCACCCCCCCCCCACCGACGACCAGGCTCTGTGCCTGTCCCCAGCCAGTGTGAGGAGCACACTGCTGAGGATTAATACCCGCAAGGCTGCGGGACCTGACAACATTCCTGGTCGTGTGCTGAGGGACTGCGCAGAGGAGCTCACGGATGTCCTCACCGACATCTTTAACACCTCCCTGAGCCAGGCTGTTGTTCCCACGTGCTTCAAGGAAACCACCATCATTCCTGTGCCGAAGAAGTCATCTCCAGTCTGCTTCAACGACTACCGCCCCGTCGCATTGACTTCTACCATCATGAAGTGCTTCGAAAGGCTGGTCATGAAGCAGATCAAATCCACCCTTCCTCCCTCCCTGGACCCGTTTCAGTTTGCTTACCGAACTAAACGGTCCACAGAGGATGCAATCTCCTCCGCTCTACACCCAGCCCTCACACACCTGGACACTAATAACTCCTACGTCAGAATGCTGTTCATAGATTTCAGCTCAGCATTCAATACAATCATCCCCCAGCAGCTTGTGTGTAAACTTACAGACCTGGGCCTCAGCCCCTCTCTCTGCAACTGGTTGTTGGACTTCCTCACAGAGAGACCACAAGCTGTTCGGGTCAACAACAACACTTCGAACACACTAACACTGAGTACGGGGGCCCCCCAAGGTTGTGTGCTCAGCCCCCTTCTCTTCACCCTGCTGACCCATGACTGTAAACCCAACTACAGCTCCAACCACATCGTGAAGTTCGCTGACGACACTACCGTGGTAGGTCTCATCAGCCACAACGATGAGACTAACTACAGGAAGGAAGTGAACCAGCTGGTCCGTTGGTGCCAAAATAACAATCTCTTCCTCAATGTGGGGAAAACAAAGGAGATTGTTGTTGACTTCAGGAGAACCCACTCCCAACCCCCCCTCCCTCTGACCATCAATGGTGCTGCTGTGGAGCAGGTGAGCAGCACCAAATTCCTGGGTGTGACAATCACAGATGACCTCACCTGGAACAGCAATACCACTGCACTGGCAAAGAAGGCCCAGCAACGCCTGTACTTCATCAGGAAGCTTAAGCGAGCAGGAGCCCCCCCCCCCCCCCCCATCATGCTCTCATTCTACCGAGGCGCCACTGAGAGCATCCTCAGCAGCTGTATCACGCTGTGGTTCGGAAGCTGCACCGCCTCCAACCGCAAGAGCCTGCAGCGCATTGTGAACTCTGCCCAGAGGATCATCGGAGTCTCACTCCCTACACTACAGGACATTTACAACACCCGCCTCACCCGCAAAGCACTCGGCATTGCGGGTGACCCCACCCACCCCTCCAACTGCCTCTTCAGCCTCCTGCCTTCAGGGAGAAGGTTCCGCAGTCTCCGTTCGAGCTATACCCGGCTGAGGAACAGCTTCTTCCACCAGGCGGTCAGGATGCTGAACTCTCTCCCTCCCTCTCTCCTCTCGCTCCCCCTCTCTCCCCCCCTGCCATCTCTGTCATCTCTCCCCTGACCTCTCTACCCTCCCCCTCACCCACCTTTCCCCACTGCCTCAAATGGAACATACCAGGACATCTACTCCCCCTCACACCCCTTCCCTCATCCAGCACCAGTCACTTTTATATATTTATTTTAATTTTATTCTCTGCTGCTACGAACATAAACCCCCCTCACACACCCTTCCCTCATCCAGCACCAGTCACTTTTTATTCTCTGCTGCTACTTGTTAATCCCTTATCTAGGCCCTTATGTTCTTAACTTTTTTTTTTCCTATTTTATTCTATTTTATTCTATTATATGTTATATGTCTTGTCTATATTACACTGTGGGACTGCAAGAAACAGCATTTCGAATTTTCTGTATGCATAACACATGTGGAAACTTTGACAATAAAGTGAACTTTGAACTTTGAACTTTGAACTTTGAAAGTTCAAGTTGTGGTCTTGAACATTGAAAAATACAGCAATGTATTCAAAATAAAAATAAGTGAATGAAAAGTTTATTTGGGTTGAATGTAATTTTTATTCAGTTCTGGAATTTTTTCAAATACATGTTTTTATTCATTTTTCACTTTCACATATATTTCGATATTTGAGGTCTTGTATTTTTCAGTTTCAGATTTAATATTTTCAGATTCAGGGGCGTGGCATCAACTGAGAGGGGGGTGTAATCATGAGTGACAGCATAACAAAGAAGGCTGAGGACTTCCTCAACCACGTTGCCTTCAGGCACTGCGAGAGTTATGATTCAACACATTCTATACAGCAGTGGTGGGCCGTCAGGGCCTGCAAGGCCTTCTCTGCTGGCCTAAACAGAATCACAAAGTTATAGCTATTTTATAATTTTATAATTTTTCTGAAATACACTACATGTATTATAATTTATAAAAATATTTTTTTATCTTATTTTCTCATTGCACAGCTACTGTCTTCCTCAGTTGCTATGCTTCCAGTGCAGCTTGTTTTAAGTAGAGCTTTTATCCAATCAGATTCCACCTCTCTAGGTAAGAAGAGAGGCCCCAGGCCTGCAGACTGACAAGTGAATTCCTTTGCAGTTTAAGTGAAGGGGGACGATATTGTTGATTGTCATAGTGTTCAACCAATCAGATCTTTAGTTTGACATGTTGGGCGTATTCTTTGACGTGTCAGAGCCTTCAAACTGGCCTACAAGTACGTCAGCATTACGTGCAGCTCAGTTTCCATGTGCGGCTCTTCAGTGTGTGCTGTGATTGGTCAGTGGGCGAGCGCGTGACTATCGTGAAACGATCACGTGGTGCAGCTCAGCCAATCAAAAAATGGTCATTCTGACAAGTAGTTACAGCCCTAGAAACGAATAATAGCTGTGGCGCCATCACGAGGGTGTAAGATGGTATTTCAGCTGCAGGACAGCAGTGAAGGCCCAGGTATAAAATGCACGGCCCACCACTGCTATACACTAAATCCATGTGAATGCAGTGGGGAAAACTGTGAGCGCCAGCTATCCTGAAGGAAACTTCGGAGGGAACCAACAACTGGTTAAATTTGTCTTTCGCCCCTATACCTTAGGTCGGACGACAGATTTGCACGTCAGGACCGCCACGGGCCTCCACCAGAGTTTTCTCTGGCTTGACCCTGCCCAGGCGTAGTTCACCATCTTTCGGGTCCTACCGCAGGAACTCACGCTTCACCTCCCCGACGGTGCGGGCGAGACGGGCCGGTGGTGCGCTCAACCCCGTGGGGTCGGGATCCCACCTCACCTGGCGCGCTGGCCCTCACTTTCATTGTGCCACGGGGTTTGCTTCACCCTCTGATTTGCGTGTGCGTTAGACTCCTTGGTCCGTGTTTCAAGACGGGCGAATATCCTCCGTGGCGGTGCGCTGCGATCGGCTCTAGGTCGGCTTGGAAAGGCTCACGGCTCCGGATGGGTGCTTTACATACATGGCTCCCCGTTCGGACCTCGCCACTTCCCGGGGCCGTGGACTAAGTGCTCGCTGCGCCCTCTCTCCCTGTGGGGAGGGACGGGGACCCCAGCTCCCGGCGCGACTGTCGACGGGGGCGGACTGTACTCAGTGCGGCCCAGCCGCGTCACCAGGCCGGGGATCGGCTCAAGTAAAAGGCGTCAGGGGTCTGCGGCGAGGGTGAAGCCCCGGTGAGGTGGGATACCGGCCCCGTGGGGTCGTGCGCACCACCGGCCCATCTCGCCCGCACCGTCGCAGAGGTGGAGAGTGAGTTTGTGCGATAGGACCCGAAAGATGGTGAACCACGCCTGGGCAGGGCGACGCAAGAGGAAACTCTGGTGGCGGCCCGTAGCGGTCCTGACGTGCGAATCGGTCGCCCGACCTGGGTATAGGGGCGAAAGATTAATTTAACCAGTTGCTGGTATATATGAAAGTGAAAAAGCTGACATTACTGGCAGACTTAAGAACCAGCAATGTTAGCAAAGACTTGGAACCAGTACCGTTCGCTAACGTTGTTCAAAAAGTAACATTACTGACATATTTATGACAGGAACATCAGCTAACATTACTGGCATAGACTTGAGAACCAGTAACGTTGGCTAACATTGCTGTCATAGACTTGAGAACCAGTAATGTTAGCTAAGATTGCTGTCATAGAATTAAAGTATATTAAATACAATGCTGCTTATCAATGTAACAGGTCAAGAAGGTAAATAAACTTCTGAACCAGATATTTTGGGGGGCCTTGATGAAATTGACCCTGGGCGTCTTGTATTTAGTTTTTCAATGGATAGAAACATTTGATTCTTTCTACAGAGTCAAAAATGTCAAAATTTAACACATTGTTTTTCCCCACAAAGACAGAAACGTATTTCTTGGGTGTTATTAATCTAATCTTCACTTGTTCCTTGGAAGTGTTTGCCTTTTCATCTAGCTTCATTTTACTGCTGCTGGCCAGATCAGTGATTTAATTAGGGCTTTAGTGTTCATGTTCATGTTCAAAAAGATTTGAAGAGAAAAAAAAATCGATCCCATTAACCGACTAATGATATTATTATTATTATTAGTAGTATTACTTTTGTTTTTCAGGAATGAGTATGCTGGCTGATGAGTACAAAGAAGACAAGGAGAGAGGGCGTGCAATGGGTATATCGTTTGCTGGATTGGCTTTAGGATTGATGGGTAAGTAGAGCATCCGATTGCACACTCAAAATAAAGAGCTTTTGGGTGAAAGTGTTTTAAATCTGCTTGATTTTACATGCACATTTGATGTCTACATCTGTAGAAGATGTAACGAACATGAAAAAAAGTTATTTATTTTTAACTCAACACTTACTCTCTCTGAAATAACTTGTGATTGGCCAATGCGGAGGTGCAAGGAGGTCTAGTTTACCCTCAGACCACTTGAATTACAATGCTGAACAGGGCTCCAGACTAACTTTTTACATTTGTTGCACTGATGAACAAGCAGGTAATTTGATAAAAGCCCCAAAAAATGACAACCTTTCCTACAATGTCTGCAGAATGACAGATTTTCAGTATATTCTTCCACCTCGGGTTGAAACACCATGCCATTTTAAACACTTTTTAGGTGATCTGTACAATCGAATGATGTGTTGCGGAAATGAGGCTGTGTTTTTCAATAGACCACACATCCAGGATCTTGGAACTAAACAAATGTAAAGTAACACGCGAGTAACTTGAAATGGCATCTATCCAATTATATGTTACCACTAGGGGTGTAACGGTTCACAAAATTCACGGTTGGGTTCGGTACGATACAGTGGAGCCACGGTTCGGTACGTTTCGGTACAGTCGAAAACTATAAATGCCAGAGAAATGTATTTGATTTTAAAATATATTTATTTATTACAACTAACATCATGAAGTTATTCTTTGACTTTGAACAATGATGGAACTATACCTGAGTGACCCATCTTCTGGGGTGTCTTCTTAGCAACACATAAGCATAAAAAACTAAAACTGCTCCTTAATGTTATGTCGTATTGTTACTTACATCTTGCTTACATCTTGTATTGTTACTTACATCTTGCAAAAGAGATTTTTTATCTCGATGGGACTACCTGGTTAAATAAAGGTTTTTAAAAAATAAAAAATAAATTATTTTTTTTTTCTTTCAAAAACCAGAGAGTTGTAAACATTTTGGATTGGCAATATGAATAAAATTCTACTCCAGTAAATGTGATTTTTACTATCTTTCAATGTAAATATACTGTACATCGTCATATAGTGAATGATGGGAAAAATCACAAGGTACTTCATCACATTGATGCAATAATAATTGGGATAGCCTCCAGCTCAGACAGATGGAGCATTTACCAGCATGGCGGTCTGAATCATAGACACCTAATCATGCTTCTACTCCATTGTTTAACTTTTTCATTGTAATTATCAATTATTTCTTTCATATGCCGAAGCGGGAGCTCCATTCGGCAGTGTGATGTATCAGTTTGTTGGCAAAATGGCTCCATTCTTGGTCCTGGCTGTCATTGCTGTGTTGGCTGGAGGTACTGTGGAATATTGTACATAAGATGAAACATTTAATCCTCCTCAATAAGAGTGAAACAGTTGAACGTGGTGTTGTTTGTCCATCAGATTGTCCTGTCTCCCTATCCACACAGGTTTACATGCCCTCATCTTCAAACCATCGCGTCTGCAAACAGAGGTACAGTGACATATTGATTCAAAGAAATACCTCTCTGAAAATGAAACATTGACCTCTTGAAAGATCTGTGTACAACTTCTCAGTTAAATTCTACTTTAAAAACTACAATTTATATTTTCACACATTTTTAAAACATTTTCGATTGGATTGAAAAACTGAAAATGAATAGTTTCCATTGGCAACCCAATTAAACATTGAACCATAGAAACTTGGCACAATTGACACAAAAAGACTTGCATTGGGAAATAGACTTCTGTGACTAAGCAGATCCTTTTTTTTTAGGTAAATCAAATTCCCAGTACCATCACATGAATAGCCCCTATTTAAAACATTAGGTCCAAAAAGTTATAAAATGTACTCAGTCGAATCCAGAGTTATTTTCTTTCCTCCGTTAACGTGAAAGAGCCGGAGACTAGACCGAGGGCTGGGAGTATCCACTTCTCATCCATGATGTCAACTGGTATGTTCTGAGCCTTCCATGCTTGTCTCCGCATCACAGACATGTATTGACTGTACCTGGTTTTCCAATACCAAACTCAGCCCTCCACTCCGGTAATGTACACATTCCTTTTTTGAAATATTTTCACATTGAAGGTATATATTTTTTTATGTAATTTCAAAAAAATAGAAAACCAATTTAATTGCAATAACAACACAGTTTTCCTATTTGAATAATAGTACAGAACGCCATAGTAATGAAATAGGTACCGTTTTTAATAGTATCATTTCTTTTTTATTTCTAAGTCCCTCGACACACAAACGTGTTCCCCCCTTATCACCTAACCTCTCAGTCATTGTTTTTCATTGTATTGACACCCTGTATACTTGATAATTAGATTGTAATTTACAGGCTGTACTATAAACTGCGAGCGGTGAATGTTTAAACGTCTGTCTAAGATCTTATCAGCCTTCAATCCATGATATACTTTCAATGTCTTTCTTTAAATTTCAGTTTGGATTTTCCAAGAACATCTATCATGTGCTTGTTCTGAATGCAATTGTTGGCTTTTCAGTTGGTAAGTCATGCCTAATATTGACTTTTTAACAAACTCATTTCTTATTGGTTGAAATGCTGAATGATTATCTTGTTTCTATCAGGCACAGTGGACTCATCAATAATGCCTCTCATGGGTAACTTGGTAGATCTGAGATATGTGCCGGTATATGGTACAGTTTATGCTATTGCTGATGTCGCAATCTGCATCGGATACTCCGTGGGTAAGCACAGTTGCCACAAAGAATATTTATCGGACTCTGCCGTCCCCGCAAACTCAGAGATTTAGAGCTTCTTTTAAGTAACTTATGGTTTAACGGCCTTTAGAGGTGCTGATACGCGGAGTTTGTTAGCTCTGGATAACAAAGCCAGGCCAGCTGTTTCTCCGTTTCCAGTGCTTGTGCTAAGCTAAGCTAACCGTGTGTTGGTGGTAGCTTTGTATTTGCCGTACAGACATAATAGTTGCATTGATCATCTCATCTTTCATTTCTCATCTTTCTCTGCAAGAAAGCGAAACCTTTTTCAAAATGTTAAACTATTGCCTTGATAGATATTAACAACATTTGAGATTTATAAATATGCCTTTATGTTGAGATATATGATCTTAAAACTCAGTAGCAAAATATGTCTGTAGGTCAGGTCAGCACTAGGGTTTAATAGACCATTTAATTTGGTCCTAACAACACAGGTTTATACCACCTTAAACAGTAAACTGCAGCTATGCTAATGAGCAACAGCCCGACAAGCCTGAAAGTTTGTTTCTTTTCTATCGAGGTGTTGAATAATGTCTCTTCTGTCCAAAGGTCCAGCTATTGCAGGGCCTACAGTGGCATCGATTGGCTTCCCCTGGCTCATGGCCATAATTGGAACAGTAAATATAATCTTCGCTCCACTCTGCATCTTCCTTTACAGTCCATCTCGGCAGGAGGAACATTTGGTGAGAGCTGGGAAGAAAAAAACAACTGAAAAACACATTTGTTACAGCCCAGTCGAGTGAAGAAATATTGTCATTGTACGTTTCCACAAACCAGTGATATTATACATATACATATTCAATGTGGACGTTATTACATTCGGTCAGAGACGGTGACGTAGTGCAACGAGACAAAGTTAAGTGACATAGTTTATTTAGCGAACGTATATGACAGTGGTATAATAACGACTACAGCGAGTGAGAAAGTCCACTATGGGGGGGTCGAACAAACACAGGACTTTCACTCAGGAGACCGCTGTGTGTATCCTGTGTGAAACCAAAATAAGTGTTCTCTTAAGACTTAAGATTAAGCATTGTTGCGCTTACCAGGGGGTTATTTACAATAATTTGACAGCTGTTACGTTACATCGTTACCTTATTATTTTAACACAAACCATGATCATTTTTTCGAACCTCAAGCAATTCCGTTGCCTAAACCTAACCAATTGTTTCTCGATGCTAACGAGGTGGTGTTGTGCATCTCAGAGCGATATGAGGCTGATGAGAAACGCATTCATGGATCAGAAACATCAACATTCATCGTATCCGAGGTTTGGAGACACATACAATGCCAACATTTTTCCGGGTTGTTTCTTACACATACAACAGTGTCAATTGCTTAAAAGAAGTTGATGTTGTACTTCATGCAATCGTTGTGTCTTGTGTTCCAGTCGATATTGAAAGAAAATTAAAGAAGCTCCGCCAGAGAACTTGGAATCCCACTGTATGCAGATTTCATTTCAAGTATTCTTACCATCTCCACCATTACCTCCCTCTTCATGACAAAGACCCACACTAGCGTCAAGGCCCTATTGATGACAGCATTGGCTCAACACTTTGGTGCAGAGTGAATGTCTTGACAACTATCAAATGGACTGACGTTATATTTAGAACTACACAGCCACGAGTCTGAAGCACGTCAGCCCTTCACAATACACCACCGTCCTAAAAGACAATTTCTATCGATGCGTTGTTCTGCTCTGCGATATTTGTATTTGGTAAGTGTTATTTTCCTAAAATGAAGTGTTTTCCCCATGAGTATCATGGGTGCTGATAGTTTCAAGGTCCCCTTTGTTATTTCCTGTAACCCTGTTTATAATCATGGCCAGAACTCACTTTAGTCAGAGATAATTCTTCAGCTTTGTTGTGAACTTCTGTCTCCACTGCGTGGTGAATAAAACTCATTTGAACCAGCCACAGAATTGGACCCGAAAGAAATCTTTCTTCAACAATATGGCGTTGTCGGCAGGATGTCGGCAGTTGAGCCCACATCTTCACAGAGACACAGCAGGACAGAGCACAGGACTCCGGTGGGACAAGAGATTGACTCTGTGTTTACATCATAATGCTCGGTGCTCGAACACAATCAAACATGATCGACAATGATTTTCCTCATGTTTGAACTTTTGTGAAGATGTCAGCAATATAATCTGCCCAGGGAATTGTTTTTGCTGCTGTTTAAGTTCCTTATGATGCAAAATAAAAAAAATGTACTCCAGGAATTTACTTCTGTTTTTATTTTGTTTGTTGTGTTACAAATGGGCTCCATCTGCATTTCATTGTGCATCCCTGTGTTGTATAACGACAATAAATGATCCTTGAATCCTTGAACTACAACCGGTGAAGTCCCTTGTGACAGGATCACTGCTCCTGCGGTTCCTTGATATTATGCACATAAGTCAACAGAGTCATGGCGACATCTGCTTCAATTGATGAGAGCCAGTCTCCCTTCACATGCCATTCTCCCTCATCAACAGACAAGACACAGGACAAGTCTATCTCTACAAACTCTCGTCACAGCCTGACAAGCACACAGGCCGAACATGGCCCAAATTCTACAAACTATTAATTGTGTGTCGATTCGTTCCTCAAGGCACCAACGGAGGCCTCCAAACCTGATGGCTTTGCCCATCAAAGACTGTGATCCATGCCGTCTAACGTTAGGAACTGTGATCAGTTGCCAACTATTTGACATTGATTGCCAAACCTGTTAGTTGAAACCTTTTGGTGTGTAATTGAGCTCAGTCACTCCCTGTAAGAGGTCACACCTTTATTGATTTAATTAATATTTGCTCTGTAAAACACACCTTTACTGAGCCAATAAAGACCCGCGACTACGGACTTGTGAGTTGGGCTCCCAGAATCTCATGGAGTTGCAAACAACCCTCAAAAACAGCTGATGCCTTAACCTTATCGATTAATGATTGTTGTCGCAATTTATCATGTTGTTCTTTGAGATATAACTTTTATCGCTTTACCTTGAACAAAAGCAGAACTCACCAAACCCAAACAACAAATGTATCTCATGTCTGACTCGTGTCATCCTGACCTCACATCTAACCCTCTTCCATGAAAACAGCAGCACCTACCCTCCAGTTTGTGTGAAGCATATATACTCTGTAAAACCTTTGACTTGATTAGACCTCTGAACCGTCCGTTAGGAAGGAGCTCTATCTGTTCAGCTGATTTATTCCAAGTGTCTGTTCAACATAATACTTAAAGGCATTTGACAGATTTCTCATCACTCTTATTTCTCACAGGGAAATTAATAGGTCTGTCTCAGGATTGCTACGATAACACTAACTTTTCCAGGGTGGAACATATGATGGTTTACATGGTTTAGATGGTTTACAATGCATGTTGTGTTTCCTGGACCACCACTCCAGTAAAATTAGCCTAAAACGCATATCCAGTAAGCTCTTCTTGAACCATTTGGAGTACATGCAGGGTCTGTTTTGAAAGGTAACACTCTGAAGTGTTTAGCCCAGCAGTCAGAATCACTGTAAGTGCTACTGGCATTGAGTAATATAAGTTTGAACACACATTTTTTGCAAACAGATGCCTCCAGATGACTATAGCTGGGACTTATTAGCTGGTAAACACAATGGGACCACAGCATGAAGCCTTACCTAGTCCAAGTTCAAATTTGATAACAATACCACAGAAAATGAATATTTTACACATGTTTTACGAAGAGTATGTCTAGACGCTTTCCAAAAAAGGCCATTTGGAGATGGTAACCATGGTAACATACCTAGGCTGTGTAGAAATGTGTACTCATAATTCAAACTAAAGCTTATTTATGTCGATATACAGTAATCTATAAGTTATTTTGTCATTATTCCGTTTCCTAATGTCTCCAAAACTCTCAAAAACCACACAAGACTAAAGGCATGCGAAAACAGGAGTCAGTCAGTTATCTGTGAAATCTTTGCTAATGGGAGTGCCGTTTTACCTTTGAAGCTATTACATACTAAACAAATATTTGATGGCTGCAATTCTCTGAGAAGTGGACGTACTTGTTATAATTGTTTACTTACTACCGCTGTATTAACGGCACTGTTTAATCAGATTGACATGGTCATAATTTCCAGAAACAGACATTGCTGTTGAGTTCTTGAAATGTATTTGTTCGGTGCTTTGAACACTAAAAAACCAAGTGCCATATAGTCCCATTGTATTTGAGAGAAAGCAGACAGCTCCACGGCCGATATCTTCAAAACTAGGCAACTCACACCAAAACTATCGAGATTGATGAATAGCACTACAGGTAAGAGGAAAAATATGTATTTTTTATTTTGGAGTGAACAATCCCTTTAAAGACCCAGACAAAACCTGTTTTGGGTTTTACACAGGAATTATACAATCCACCCATCTCTCCATTCATTCATCCATCGTCATCAGTTAGCAGTAGGCTAAGCAAAGTACTCCATGTATCCCTCTCCCCAGCAACCTTTTCCCATTCTTTCTGGGGAAGGGTTAGGGTTAGAAGGGTTCCCAGTTCAGACAAGATAGATAATCTCTCCAGCGTGTTCTGGGTCTACCCTGAGGCCTCTTACCAGTCGGGAATGCCCAGAAAACGTCTGAGTGAAAAACAACCAGTAGTCAATGTGCAGGCTGCCAATTGAATGGTGATTTAAGATACTCTATATTGGGTTCATATATTTGTAAATCTGACTATGAAAGAGTCAGTGGCTCACCAGCCACGAACCTCACCACACATCACTGCCTCACATCTCCGAAATCTTCAGAGCAGATTTTTAAGTCGGCTGAATCTTGACAAACCGACCACAGATTTGACTCAGTGAGCCTGCTCACCGATCCCTGTCTTTCCCTTCGAATCATCTTTCCTTCCTGAGTTCGTTGACCGGCAATTCTGACACCATGTCGTGTTTTTTAAATAAACATATAAGCACGTGAGAACAACTGCTCTTAACTGCAATTTCTTTATTAGCATAACTCCCTCATGCACGTTACTGCAACAACACAGCTCCTAGCTTGCCATGCCTGACTTATGTTCCCCTGAGTTTATGTACCAACATACATTGATAACAAATACCACACTAGCAAGGTACCGATGAAGTATTTGAAAGAGAATCCAGCTCTGTGTTTTCTTTGTTGTGGAGAAGCAGTTTGCTCATTTGAAACACGCTTTGGTCGATAACAGGTCAAGATCCAGCTGATGCTGTCCCTCGGAGCGACACCTGACAAAATCATTTACGCACACACAACCAATCTTCGTCAATTTTCTATTGATGATTTGCAGCTGTGCTGCAAGTCAGTGTGCATAACTGTCTGCTACAGTGCATTTTTTGATACAACCACTGGGGGACACCAAAGAGAAATATTACACACAGTGGTCATAAATTATACCAGAATGCTGCTGCCAGTTGTGGAATGTGCAGTAATCAAGTACATTTACTCAAGTACTGTATTTAGGTAAAAAGAAACAGAATTCAACGCAACTTTATGCTTCTACTGCACTTCATCTCAGAGGTAAATATTGTACTTTTTACTCCACTACATGTATCTGACAGCTTTAGATACTTTTTTTTAGCGACAATAACCATACCCATCCTGTCCAGTTAAAACCATGTATCTCCAAATCTGGTTTGTGATGAACTGTTGGATGAAGTGTTGTTACTTTAAGTGTTGAGAAAATAAACTTCTTAATCAAAATAAACTATTCAGAAAGCCTCTTGGATCAGCTGGAAAGTGAATCTTCACAAAGATGAACAGAGGGCTGTTTTTCTGAGCTCATGAAAAGTTGACTTTTTAAAGATACTTGGTTCTCACGGATCATATGATGATCTTTTGGAATATGTTGTATTGCTGTAGACCAGGCATGTCCAAAGTCCGGCCCGCGGGCCAATCACGGCCCGAGGTCAGATTTTATACGGCCCGCGCCTTCTGTCTTAAAATGCATTATTTATGGCCCGCCAGCACAGTCAAAACGGAATGAATAAATCATACAAATTCAACATGCAATTCCTATTTCTACCTCATGGTGGCAGCACCACTCTGTAACTGTCTCTGTAACTTGTTTGAAATTGGCTCTGACCCTTGAACTGTCATGGCTACGGCAAGTAAAAAAAGGAAAGTCGATAATGAGGGCCGCCGCTTCCAGGAGAGGTGGAGATCGCAATATTTTTATCACCGAAAACCGAAACAACTGTCTCCCTAATTTGTCATGAGACTGTTGCCTTGTTTAAGGAATATAATGTAAAGAGACACTACGAGACCAAACGTGCTAATGCTACAACAAGCTATCAGAGAGCGTCCCTGCTAGAAAAGTGAAGCAACTCCAAGATAACTTGGCCACACAGCAGCGGTCCCTTTCACATGAAAACATCATCAAAGTAAGCTGCGGAGTGGCCGTGGTAATTGCTAAACATGACAAACCTTTTACGGAATGTGAGGTTATCAAAGACTGTGTTATGAAAATAGCAGAAAACATTTGCCCCGAGAAGAAGACAGAGTTTGCTAATGTTTGCCTGGCTCGTAACACTGAAGAGCTATCATCAGATACGAAGAGACAACTTGATTTTTTTCGTGAGCCTGTTTCATGTGTGTTGAATTTAAATGTTAGACAACTTTTCATCACCCTCACTAAGTCATATTTAAGATTGTCTTGAGGTGAGAATATTGATCGGTTTCTATGTAATTAGCTTTTAGATGGCTTGTTCTTTGTTATCTGACTTTCAAGATGTGAAAGAAAGGCAGAATAGTTGTTGAGATGTGTTCACACATGAATGCTTACATTTGGTTACATTGCTATTTGCTGTCATTGAAAATAAAATGATAAAATAACAATGTATGTATAGGCTACTTGTATTGTTTAAAATAATGTCAGCAGGGACTGTTGGCCCTTGGGCATTTTCACATTATCAAATTTGGCCCTCTTTGAAAAAAGTTTGGACACCCCTGCTGTAGACTAAACTACCCAACAGTATTTAAAGGAGATGCAAACATTTACAGCAGTGTGTCAACAGTCAACAGTGAATTGGAATTTGAAGCTGGAATACAATGACAAATACTGTTTGTTGTCTAACCTAGACTTACTAACCTGGCTGAGACAGGGGGCCCAGCTGAAGAAGATGATCCTGGTTGTTGTCTTCTTCACCTTGTTCCTGGATAATATGCTACTGTCAGTGGTTGGTAGGTTCAGACATACAGTTGTGCAATACATCTCAACACTTAACCCTTTTGCATTCCTTTACAAATGATTTTCTCATGTCCTTAGTAGACAAGAATGTCAGTGTAAAAAAATGCTACCAAACAATATGTATGAATATTATTGTCCGTTACGTTGAATATTTAATCATCACCAAAATTCATTCGTTTTCAGAAATGTAACCTTTTAATTCCAGCTTGTTTACAAAATGCCATTGTTGTTTCTTTATGTAAAAAATATTTGATTTCCTGTATACTAAACAACATGATTTTAATGTGTTAAAAATGTTTGTGCTGTGGCAGATTTGAAATAAAACTCTTAACTTGAAACCTCAATTTTCCCTGAAACTGCTATAAAAATACTGTATGTTTTAGTTTTAATTTCCACTTTCACTGAGCTATCATTGTTTTGAATCACTGATCAGATCAGCATAAAACATAATGTTATAACTTTTAGAGATGCCCCCGATTGTTTTTATGACTGCGATATCAACTGCCAATTGTCGATGAGCCATAACGGCCGATACAGATCAATTTTGTTGTTTTGTCTTTTGTCTTTTTTTCTCTTCTCCTCCAGTCCTCTACATCTATCTGACAGCTGAAGTTACTTTTCCATATTTTGGTGGTACATGCAAAATGTCATGTATAAACATTATTGTATCAGTGAGGAGATGCGGTGCTAAAAATATGATACAATATAATGGTATAACACCAACAGGGACCATTTATCTGCATGAATACTATTGTTGATACTTTTACAATTTGCTAAATATACAATTGGTTTTACTTAAATTAAATATGTTTTTCAGTTTGAGTTAATTCCAGTATTCTTTGATTCAACATATTTAAATGTGACTACCTTTAGTTCAATAAATAGGTAAAGGATATAGTATTTTCCCACTACAATGGCTTATTCTGAATAATTTATATTATTTTGAAGCTTGCTATACCTGTAAATTGATGTAGAATAATGTGTTGATGGATAAAAGGGGACTTGCCTGCATGAACTTAACAATTTACTTCAAACTAGGGAAAACGGGTCATGGTCATGAACAAGAAAGGTGCCTTCAGCAGAGTGAAGATCTCCGTCAGGTGTGTCTGCAACGACCAACGCATCGTCAAACTGATTTCTTTTAACCCTTACATACTGTTTATATTTGATACCTTCACAGTATGGTTCAGGTCAATTTTGACCCAGATCAAGAATTCCCTCATAGTAAGTGTCGATACCTCATTTTAAACTACAGATACATTTAGAATGTCTAAATAGCTTATGTCTCATTCATAAATGTATGATTAATCCTTAATAAATGTTTCAGAGAGCAGGGAGAGTGTATTTTTGTCAGCCTTCTGACCACGTGGTGCAGAGACAACAACCTCCTTCTGAATAGCAGCAAGACCAAGGAGATTATTGTTGACTTCCGGAGAGGCCACACTCAACACCCACCACTGACCATCAATGGTGCTGACATAGAGAGAGTGAGCAGCACCAAATTCCTGGGGGTGGACATCAGTGAGGACCTCTCGTGGACAGCCAACACAACATCACTGGCAAAGAAAGCCCAGAGGCGCCTCTACTTTCTCCGCAAACTGAAGAAGGCAAGAACACCACCACCCATCATGTGCACCTTTTACCGAGGCACCATTGAGAGCATCCTGACAAACTGCATCACTGTGTGGGGCGGAAGCTGCACTGACTACAACAGGAAAGCCCTGCAGCGCATAGTGAACACAGCTGGAAGGATCATTGGTGCCTCACTCCCCTCCCTGCAGGACATATATGACACTCGCCTCACCCGCAAAGTGACCATGATTGTGCGCGACTCCAGCCACCCCTCACACAGTCTCTTCAGCCTCCTGCCCTCTGGGAGAAGATACCGGAGCCTCCGTGCTCGCACCACCAGACTCTCAAACAGCTTCGTCCACCAGGCTGTTAGGAAGCTGAACTCTCTGGAATCTCTCCCTCCTCTCTTTTAAGACTCCCCATGTCCAACTGCTGCTAAATACAGATTGATAGATTTTTTTTGTTTTTTTCTCTTATTATATATATTTATTGTCTAAATGTTTTTTAATGTTTTTTAATCTATTGCACTGTATTCACTTTATATGTTTATGTTGGACTAGAGAGAAACGTCTTTTCAACTCCCCTGTATGTTCAGTACATTGTGGAATTGACAATAAAGCAAACTTTGAACTTTGAACTTTGAACTTTTTAAGTTTTACAACATTCGTTTTTGGACAAAAACATCTACTAATACACATTATCATGTCCTGTTTTACATAAGACATAAAAACATAAAAGCCATAATGATTTAAATATATTGTGTTGAATTTGAAAATGGCATGACCATTCTGGAACTGTTGGAATTCATAATATAACCATGTTTAATCATTGCAACCATTAAACGCTGTCCTAACTGCTATCTCATAAGAAATCATAATTATCAATATTAATTCAACACTTACCACTTAAAATACAAAACATTACATAATAAAATTCTTATTACAAACTAGTCAATAATCAGTCAGTAATCAGAGCATTCTTCCACGTTGTCTTCCTGCTCTGACACATCCTCCAAATCACTATCAACCTCCTCATCTTGGAAGTACAGATCAAGGGCCTGTTGCTCACTAAATCTTGCTGCCATGATGTCAGCCACTGAAATGGTAGCTCAGGTACCTTGATAATGTTATGACCCCCACCCTCCCAACCCAAATTGATTGAAATTTGTTGCTTTGTAGATTATTTTATTACATTGCAGGTGCTTGGCACCCACTGACCTGAAGTCGTCGTACAATACACTTCATACAATAAACTTACCCAACTGTAAAGCCCGCTAAGCAGTGGCTGAGTGGCGGCGAGGTACAGCAGTGTGTGCACTGGGAGTACCGTTAGCGGTTAGCCAACAGGTAGCTTTTAATAAGGGGTGTTTTGAAAAAGTTCCAAAGTCACCAAAACCACGAGAGGTCCTTGAGCATGCAGCCATAACGCGGCCCCCAAATATTATGCAGTTTGCCACAGTAGAATGCAAGATTAGCCGTGGACAGACACGGAGGTGCACCAATGGACAATCAGACTCACACAGTCAAACACACAACCGAATATAGAACCTCACCCAAGGTTTATGCCTGGCAGAGATAACAACGCTGCATGTCATTTGTTGGGAATGCTGCTGAAGGTATCAAGTTGAAGATTTTGTTGTGTATTTATTTGTTGACAGTACCCATCCTTCCAAGTTACCTGTACATGATTGGCCAGGCTCCCACCATCACTCCTGGGAACAGCACCGACTTAACAGTGAATCCTCCCGTCAACCAGTCACTGAATAATAGATCAGTGATTTTGGGCTCCACATCTGCACCTCCGCACCAGACCCCAGCTCTCTCCATTGATTCTACCGAGGCCCAGAAATTCCCCAAGTCAAGTTGCTCTTATGCAGATGCTCATCTGGATGAAGTCAACATCAAAGTAGGACTGCTGTTGGCCTCCAAGTCCACCATACAGCTCATCATTAACCCCTTTATGGGGCCACTTACTGACAGGTGAGTGACTTTGATCTGTGGGAAATACGCAGACTTTTATCAAGCTCCAAAATACATGACTCACTTTGCCCTACTTATGCACTGTATATTTTACAGGATTGGATATCACATCCCAGTGTGTGCTGGTTTCTGCATAATCTTCTTTGCGACTACCTGTAAGTACTGCATTCGAGGGCATTCAGACAACAGCTCTGCATGTAAAAAACTGTGTGAACACTTCAAGGACAAAGATGATACAGCAGTGATTTGTAAAACCCTGAGTTGTATTATATACAGCTGTGCAGAGTTCTGGCGTCTTTTATGTGACATAACACGCCCCCACAAATGTATGGAGCCAAATGCAGGTCAATAGTTTTGACCATTTGAAAAAAAGAATTTGACCCTGAAAGTTCAAGTTGTGGTCTTGAACATTGAAAAATACAGCAATGTATTCAAAATAAAAATAAGTGAATGAAAAGTTTATTTGGGTTGAATGTAATTTTTATTCAGTTCTGGAATTTTTTCAAATACATTTTTTTATTCATTTTTCACTTTCACATATATTTCGATATTTGAGGTCTTGTATTTTTCAGTTTCAGATTTAATATTTTCAGATTCAGGGGCGTGGCATCAACTGAGAGGGGGGTGTAATCATGAGTGACAGCATAACAAAGAAGGCTGAGGACTTCCTCAACCACGTTGCCTTCAGGCACTGCGAGAGTTATGATTCAACACTTTCTATACAGCAGTGGTGGGCCGTCAGGGCCTGCAAGGCCTTCTCTGCTGGCCTAAACAGAATCACAAAGTTATAGCTATTTTATAATTTTATAATTTTTCTGAAATACACTACATATATTATAATTTATAAAAATATTTTTTTATCTTATTTTCTCATTGCACAGCTACTGTCTTCCTCAGTTGCTATGCTTCCAGTGCAGCTTGTTTTAAGTAGAGCTTTTATCCAATCAGATTCCACCTCTCTAGGTAAGAAGAGAGGCCCCAGGCCTGCAGACTGACAAGTGAATCCCTTTGCAGTTTAAGTGAAGGGGGACGATATTGTTGATTGTCATAGTGTTCAACCAATCAGATCTTTAGTTTGACATGTTGGGCGTATTCTTTGACGTGTCAGAGCCTTCAAACTGGCCTACAAGTACGTCAGCATTACGTGCAGCTCAGTTTCCATGTGCGGCTCTTCAGTGTGTGCTGTGATTGGTCAGTGGGCGAGCGCGTGACTATCGTGAAACGATCACGTGGTGCAGCTCAGCCAATCAAAAAATGGGCATTCTGACAAGTAGTTACAGCCCTAGAAACGAATAATAGCTGTGGCGCCATCACGAGGGTGTAAGATGGTATTTCAGCTGCAGGACAGCAGTGAAGGCCCAGGTATAAAATGCACGGCCCACCACTGCTATACACTAAATCCATGTGAATGCAGTGGGGAAAACTGTGAGCGCCAGCTATCCTGAAGGAAACTTCGGAGGGAACCAACAACTGGTTAAATTTGTCTTTCGCCCCTATACCTTAGGTCGGACGACAGATTTGCACGTCAGGACCGCCACGGGCCTCCACCAGAGTTTTCTCTGGCTTGACCCTGCCCAGGCGTAGTTCACCATCTTTCGGGTGCTATTCATCAATCTCGATAGTTTTGGTGTGAGTTGCCTAGTTTTGAAGATATCGGCCGTGGAGCTGTCTGCTTTCTCTCAAATACAATGGGACTATATGGCACTTGGTTTTTTAGTGTTCAAAGCACCGAACAAATACATTTCAAGAACTCAACAGCAATGTCTGTTTCTGGAAATTATGACCATGTCAATCTGATTAAACAGTGCCGTTAATACAGCGGTAGTAAGTAAACAATTATAACAAGTACGTCCACTTCTCACAGAGAATTGCAGCCATCAAATATTTGTTTAGTATGTAATAGCTTCGAAGGTAAAACGGCACTCCCATTAGCAAAGATTTCACAGATAACTGACTGACTCCTGTTTTCGCATGCCTTTAGTCTTGTGTGGTTTTTGAGAGTTTTGGAGACATTAGGAAACGGAATAATGACAAAATAACTTATAGATTACTGTATATCGACATAAATAAGCTTTAGTTTGAATTATGAGTACACATTTCTACACAGCCTAGGTATGTTACCATGGTTACCATCTCCAAATGGCCTTTTTTGGAAAGCGTCTAGACATACTCTTCGTAAAACATGTGTAAAATATTCATTTTCTGTGGTATTGTTATCAAATTTGAACTTAGACTAGGTAAGGCTTCATGCTGTGGTCCCATTGTGTTTACCAGCTAATAAGTCCCAGCTATAGTCATCTGGAGGCATCTGTTTGCAAAAAATGTGTGTTCAAACTTATATTACTCAATGTCAGTAGCACTTACAGTGATTCTGACTGCTGGGCTAAACACTTCAGAGTGTTACCTTTCAAAAGAGACCCTGCATGTACTCCAAATGGTTCAAGAAGAGCGTACTGGATATGCGTTTTAGGCTAATTTTACTGGAGTGGTGGTCCAGGAAACACAACATGCATTGTAAACCATCTCATGTGATGCTACTCGGCCAATCAAATATCGGTATTCCGATAAACTTCTCAACTTGAGTGAAATTTACACACAGGGGGGAAACGGGTCGAGAGACCGAGTAGTCGGAGAATAATACGTGAGTCAGAAGTAATTTGACATGACGTTCTTCAAAAAGAGAAAAGTGGACAGAGAGTCTTTAACCAAGAATGGACACTCTTATATGTTCATTCTTCCCACGGGCAGTTTAAAACCAGTATGTCTCATATGTTCAGAGGTCGTGACGATTATTAAAAGCGGTAATGTGAAGCGCCACTACGAGACAAAGAACAAATATTTTGAGCAAACGTACCCACTCACATCCAAAATGAAGTCACAGATAAGAAACAATCTAAGATCCCAATATAATCGGAATCCTAACACATGAATTCGCTGACCAACAAAGATGTTAACAGAGAGGAATAGAGCTGAAACAAGTGGTTTTAATAACCACAGATGTAATCCCTGCACACAAATATCTCTTATTAGAAGATGAGAATATGTTTTTTTGGTTGACATTTTCGTATTATTAGAGTATTTATTATATATAATTCATCAAGTTCAATTTGAAAAATGACAATAAATATTGTTTAGATATTATTTAATTGAACTTTCTTTTTTTGATTTGACAGTCAGTTGTTGACTACGTACAGACGTGAATACAACTGTTGGCTACTTCAATATATATGGGACTAAATCATGCAAGTTAGAGAATATTGTGATGTTCTAGACCTTTGCATGAGGAAATGCTCTCTAAATGGGCAGGTCTGCCATGGTGAAACTACAACACAGGACTACAAAAAAGGCAACTAAAATATGACCCCGTGAAATCAATCAAACTGTAGCATGCAGACTATATAAAGAGCTCCTCTTTATATAGAAACCGGAGCTCTTTCCTTCCTGCTGATATCACACTGAACAATCAACATGCTTCAGTAGAAACAATTCTCTCGTGAAATATCAATAAAACTGTTCAATATCAATATTTCCTTTGTGCAATAATGTAGATTCAACTGTTCTGTAATATTTAGCTTTTTAACAGTTTAATAATTACATTTATTGTAGGCCTGGCTTGTTTATTTATCTTGTTGAGAATTTGTTTGACAGTGTGCTATATTTACTGTTCATTTTATTTCTTATTCTTGTTTTGTTTTACTTATTTGTTAAATGTAAAGTCAAATCAATAAATACTAGGGGTGTAACAATACGCGTATTTGTATTGAACCGTTCGGTACTAGGCTCACGGTTCGGTACGCATGACGAACCGAATACGTTTGAATAAAAAAAATTTAAAAAATAAATTTCTTTTCTTTTTTTGAAAAACCTTTATTTAAGATAAAAAATCTCTTTTGCAAGATGTAAGTAACAATACAAGATGTAAGCAAGATGTAAGTAACAATACTACATAACATTAAGGAGCAGTTTTAGTTTTTTATGCTTATGTGTTGCTAAGAAGACACCCCAGAAGATGGGTCACTCAGGTATAGTTCCATCATTGTTCAAAGTCAAAGAATAACTTTATGATGTTAGTTGTAATAAATAAATATATTTTAAAATCAAGTCCATTTCTCTGGCATTTATAGTTTTCTACTGTACCGAAACGTACAGAACCGTGGCTCCACTGTATCGTACCCAACCGTGAATTTTGTGAACCGTTGCACCCCTAATAAATACATACAAAACTAAACAAAATGGTTGACACTGTCTATTCATATTCATCGACATTAATCCCATTAGTTTATGACCGTATGAAAATAATTGTTAAACCTGAGCAAAATAGGCATATCATCGGTTTTCATGGACGGCCGAATGGTGCGTCACTGTAAATGTTGCCTCCGCAGGGAATTGTGGGGCGGCATTATCTTCTTTCCTTTCGTAAAGGAAGGTCCGGTGTTTCCCATGCCAAAGGAGCTATGAAAGGAAGCATTGAAGCACCTTTCCTTAACATTTAGAGAAATTCGAACAGCTCTTATCATAGCGACCACTTAGATACTTCCGGGTCATTTCACTCAGTTAGGAACTTTCTTTTGCAAAAAATACTTTTCGACCGCAGCCCATGTGTAGCACCACACCTTGTTGACAGCTGCGCCAGTAGAACCGCCCTTGGAGGGGGTGAAGGGTCTCGGCGTTACCTTAGTGCCCTGCCCCCACCAAGCCATGGCTGATATAGAGAACTCCCAGGGGACCAATAGCTGCGAGAGGTCGTTATCCTGGAGGAGTGACTGTCCCTACCGGTATGGTTAACTTACTTGGAGTGGATTGAGCAGTGACCATTTCCAGAAAAACACCTGCTAAATGACAGCGCTTCATGAAGAAGAGGTTCCACTATTTCGCCTAGAATATGCAAGCAAGTAGAACCCAGCAGAAATACACTCTCCCCACTGCCTCTGCAGCAACACGATTCACAAATGATCTGATGATTTTTGATACCAGAGAGGTTGTGTGAGAAAATGGAAACGTTCTTCTTTTACATTCTACAAATAAATTCAGACAAACAGCCAGGCAAAACAAACTTGAACTTGACAGTTATCATAAAAGTTTTATGTTTTTTTAAACATTGTGAACAAGACATGTTGGTCTCAACCGCAAGTTATAATTAGTCTGTAATAGAGAATGGTGTTCATTTAGTAAATGATGGTCCCATTTAGAGTCAAAAAGACCATAAAGTGTGGTATGCGTTAGGGAAACCAGCCTTGTGATTGTCTCTACGCAACTCCTCCGCAGACCATATATGGTCACTTCCGTTCACTGGTTGCAAAAAACGAAGATGGCAACGGCCAAAGTCCAAGATTGTGATGGCCAAAATGCCGAACTGGCGCCTTCAAAACTCCAGTCCACAAACCAAAAGGTGACGTCATGATAACTACGTCCACTTCCTATCTACAGTCCATGCCTCACCTCCGCTCCATCCCTATCCTTTCTCGTATGTCTGAGGGACATTGTCTGTTATTTGTTCCATCATCGCACCACTGCTATATAAATCTTGCTGTGGTTCTAATCATTATGTTACAAAAATGTACTCGATACCGACGTAAAAATCATTACACAGGACATTTATTCTCGCAAGAAGGAGACAGGGTTGAACACATACAAGTTAATGTATCAAGTAACTGCTCAAAGGTCTGTCTCTGAGTCTCTGCTATATATGCTGAGGAAAACCCACAAGTGCATTGAAACAGAATGATTTGCATAAGGTCTGGACACTAAGGATAACACACAAGTGCGTTGGCACAGAATGATTTCCATAAAGTCTGGAACGTTGTTTGGACCCGTTTCTTTGATAATTCGTTCCGTCTAAGGTCATCTCATCCTAATCAGGAAAAGTCATGGTTGCAAATCAGCCTTGCGTAAACACTGTCATGCTGAACAGGTTTATTATATCTTCTTTAGGACAAACAGATGAAATGCTCATCAAGTCGGCAGCTGTGATACCTAATCACAAACCCAGCTGAGACACTTAGTGTGAAACGAAGTTCACACAAAGTTTCACATGAGGACACAGATCTTTGGAGACGCAGAACATTCCTTAGTTTTGTCCCCAACACATTATAGTAATATTGTTAATCATTATTGTTATTGTCTAAGCCTAAGTCAAGATCTATCTTTAAAACACAGTGAAACAGGTCAGTCAAGCTTTAATGCCAATGTTTAAACAGGTCAGTCAAGCTTTAATGCCAATGGTTTTTTTAATAATGCCATTACCTATGCAACAGGATAAGGTGTAACCTTTCCATATCTCAGTTTGCTGTCCGACTGTACACATCGCAAGCTCGTCACACACTAAACTCTTGTTCTCTACCTTTTGTGAAAACTGAAAATATGGGTAAGTTTGAGCAACTATATTCTCTTATACTTTTCTTTCTAGGCTTTATTATTGAAATTGTTGTCTGTGATGTATTCTACTTACATAAATAAATAAGTACATTATTTTTCCCCTTGAAGATTTATTGTTTCTTTCCTATTTGTGAAAATTTGATGGGAAATTGATTTAAACATTGTAAAATATATATTTTGAACTGTGTATCTTAACCCTATTTTAACAGAGATTTGACTGTTGAAATCTCTATCTAGAAATCGAGTGTGGGTGTTAGATGGAAGAAATAAAGGAAAGACTTTAAAAGCAGTTCCTGTTTGCAATGTATTCATGGATGTAAAGAAAGTTATCACTGGATTACATTGATGCCAAAGAAAACTAAAAACCGATTACCGATAACGATTACCTGACAGATTTTTTAACCTTTATTCACGCTGGACATTATTACACGACATATTTATATAAATTACTCTTTCATGTTAAGCAGATGTCAACAGTGAATTGGAATTTGAAGCTGGAATACAATGACAAATACTGTTTGTTGTCTAACCTAGACTTACGAACCTGGCTGAGACAGGAGGCCCAGCTGAAGAAGATGATCCTGGTTGTTGTCTTCTTCACCTTGTTCCTGGATAATATGCTACTGTCAGTGGTTGGTAGGTTCAGACATACAGTTGTGCAATACATCTCAACACTTAACCCTTTTGCATTCCTTTACAAATGATTTTCTCATGTCCTTAGTAGACAAGAATGTCAGTGTAAACAAATGCTACCAAACAATATGTATGAATATTATTGTCCGTTACGTTGAATATTTAATCATCACTAAAATTCATTCGTTTTCAGAAATGTAACCTTTTAATTCCAGCTTGTTTACAAAATGCCATTGTTGTTTCTTTATGTAAAAAATATTTGATTTCCTGTATACTAAACAACATGATTTTAATGTGTTAAAAATGTTTGTGCTGTGGCAGATTTGAAATAAAACTCTTAACTTGAAACCTCAATTTTCCCTGAAACTGCTATAAAAATACTGTATGTTTTAGTTTTAATTTCCACTTTCACTGAGCTATCATTGTTTTGAATCACTGATCAGATCAGCATAAAACATAATGTTATAACTTTTAGAGATGCCCCCGATTGTTTTTATGACTGCGATATCAACTGCCAATTGTCGATGAGCCATAACGGCCGATACAGATCAATTTTGTTGTTTTGTCTTTTGTCTTTTTTTCTCTTCTCCTCCAGTCCTCTACATCTATCTGACAGCTGAAGTTACTTTTCCATATTTTGGTGGTACATGCAAAATGTCATGTATAAACATTATTGTATCAGTGAGGAGATGCGGTGCTAAAAATATGATACAATATAATGGTATAACACCAACAGGGACCATTTATCTGCATGAATACTATTGTTGATACTTTTACAATTTGCTAAATATACAGTTGGTTTTACTTAAATTAAATATGTTTTTCAGTTTGAGTTAATTCCAGTATTCTTTGATTCAACATATTTAAATGTGACTACCTTTAGTTCAATAAATAGGTAAAGGATATAGTATTTTCCCACTACAATGGCTTATTCTGAATAATTTATATTATTTTGAAGCTTGCTATACCTGTAAATTGATGTAGAATAATGTGTTGATGGATAAAAGGGGACTTGCCTGCATGAACTTAACAATTTACTTCAAACTAGGGAAAACGGGTCATGGTCATGAACAAGAAAGGTGCCTTCAGCAGAGTGAAGATCTCCGTCAGGTGTGTCTGCAACGACCAACGCATCGTCAAACTGATTTCTTTTAACCCTTACATACTGTTTATATTTGATACCTTCACAGTATGGTTCAGGTCAATTTTGACCCAGATCAAGAATTCCCTCATAGTAAGTGTCGATACCTCATTTTAAACTACAGATACATTTAGAATGTCTAAATAGCTTATGTCTCATTCATAAATGTATGATTAATCCTTAATAAATGTTTCAGAGAGCAGGGAGAGTGTATTTTTTTCAGCCTTCTGACCACGTGGTGCAGAGACAACAACCTCCTTCTGAATAGCAGCAAGACCAAGGAGATTATTGTTGACTTCCGGAGAGGCCACACTCAACACCCACCACTGACCATCAATGGTGCTGACATAGAGAGAGTGAGCAGCACCAAATTCCTGGGGGTGGACATCAGTGAGGACCTCTCGTGGACAGCCAACACAACATCACTGGCAAAGAAAGCCCAGAGGCGCCTCTACTTTCTCCGCAAACTGAAGAAGGCAAGAACACCACCACCCATCATGTGCACCTTTTACCGAGGCACCATTGAGAGCATCCTGACAAACTGCATCACTGTGTGGGGCGGAAGCTGCACTGACTACAACAGGAAAGCCCTGCAGCGCATAGTGAACACAGCTGGAAGGATCATTGGTGCCTCACTCCCCTCCCTGCAGGACATATATGACACTCGCCTCACCCGCAAAGTGACCATGATTGTGCGTGACTCCAGCCACCCCTCACACAGTCTCTTCAGCCTCCTGCCCTCTGGGAGAAGATACCGGAGCCTCCGTGCTCGCACCACCAGACTCTCAAATAGCTTCGTCCACCAGGCTGTTAGGAAGCTGAACTCTCTGGAATCTCTCCCTCCTCTCTTTTAAGACTCCCCATGTCCAACTGCTGCTAAATACAGATTGATAGCTTTTTTGTTTTTTTCTCTTATTATATATATATATTTATTGTCTAAATGTTTTTTAATGTTTTTTAATCTATTGCACTGTATTCACTTTATATGTTTATGTTGGACTAGAGAGAAACGTCTTTTCAACTCCCCTGTATGTTCAGTACATTGTGGAATTGACAATAAAGCAAACTTTGAACTTTGAACTTTGAACTTTTTAAGTTTTACAACATTCGTTTTTGGACAAAAACATCTACTAATACACATTATCATGTCCTGTTTTACATAAGACATAAAAACATAAAAGCCATAATGATTTAAATATATTGTGTTGAATTTGAAAATGGCATGACCATTCTGGAACTGTTGGAATTCATAATATAACCATGTTTAATCATTGCAACCATTAAACGCTGTCCTAACTGCTATCTCATAAGAAATCATAATTATCAATATTAATTCAACACTTACCACTTAAAATACAAAACATTACATAATAAAATTCTTATTACAAACTAGTCAATAATCAGTCAGTAATCAGAGCTTTCTTCCACGTTGTCTTCCTGCTCTGACACATCCTCCAAATCACTATCAACCTCCTCATCTTGGAAGTACAGATCAAGGGCCTGTTGCTCACTAAATCTTGCTGCCATGATGTCAGCCACTGAAATGGTAGCTCAGGTACCTTGATAATGTTATGACCTCCACCCTCCCAACCCAAATTGATTCAAATTTGTTGCTTTGTAGATTATTTTATTACATTGCAGGTGCTTGGCACCCACTGACCTGAAGTCGTCGTACAATACACTTCATACAATAAACTTACCCAACTGTAAAGCCCGCTAAGCAGTGGCTGAGTGGCGGCGAGGTACAGCAGTGTGTGCACTGGGAGTACCGTTAGCGGTTAGCCAACAGGTAGCTTTTAATAAGGGGTGTTTTGAAAAAGTTCCAAAGTCACCAAAACCACGAGAGGTCCTTGAGCATGCAGCCATAACGCGGCCCCCAAATATTATGCAGTTTGCCACAGTAGAATGCAAGATTAGCCGTGGACAGACATGGAGGTGCACCAATGGACAATCAGACTCACACAGTCAAACACACAACCGAATATAGAACCTCACCCAAGGTTTATGCCTGGCAGAGATAACAACGCTGCATGTCATTTGTTGGGAATGCTGCTGAAGGTATCAAACTATCAAGTTGAAGATGTTGTTGTGTATTTATTTGTTGACAGTACCCATCCTTCCAAGTTACCTGTACATGATTGGCCAGGCTCCCACCATCACTCCTGGGAACAGCACCGACTTAACAGTGAATCCTCCCGTCAACCAGTCACTGAATAATAGATCAGTGATTTTGGGCTCCACATCTGCACCTCCGCACCAGACCCCAGCTCTCTCCATTGATTCTACCGAGGCCCAGAAATTCCCCAAGTCAAGTTGCTCTTATGCAGATGCTCATCTGGATGAAGTCAACATCAAAGTAGGACTGCTGTTGGCCTCCAAGTCCACCATACAGCTCATCATTAACCCCTTTATGGGGCCACTTACTGACAGGTGAGTGACTTTGATCTGTGGGAAATACGCAGACTTTTATCAAGCTCCAAAATACATGACTCACTTTGCCCTACTTATGCACTGTATATTTTACAGGATTGGATATCACATCCCAGTGTGTGCTGGTTTCTGCATAATCTTCTTTGCGACTACCTGTAAGTATTGCATTCGAGGGCATTCAGACAACAGCTCTGCATGTAAAAAACTGTGTGAACACTTCAAGGACAAAGATGATACAGCAGTGATTTGTAAAACCCTGAGTTGTATTATATACAGCTGTGCAGAGTTCTGGCGTCTTTTATGTGACATAACACGCCCCCACAAATGTATGGAGCCAAATGCAGGTCAATAGTTTTGACCATTTGAAAAAAAGAATTTGACCCTGAATGTTAGGATCTCGGTCTGACCTAGTGTGTGCTCCTCTGTTTTTTCCCCTGTCAGTGTTGTTGTTTGAAGGCCATGTGCTTATGTTTTGTTTTTGTGTCAGCCTATAGTTTCCACCCCCGAGTTCCATCTCCAACCACGCCCCTCTCCCCAGGCTCAGCTGTGGGGAATTCCGGTGATCAGCGCCGACTGACTTAAATACCCCCAGCTGTCCTCCGGCACGTTGTCAGTCCGTACGGTTACCAGTCTGGTTCTCGTCGCCGTGAGTTGGAGCAGTGTTTTCATGACGAGTGATTTCTAACCTTTCTGGCTGTCTGCAGCACTCCTGCCGCGCAGAGTCGATCCCCGGGAATTCACCTGTGCGCAGCGGCCGATCCGAGTAGTACCACGGAGTTCACCGGTCGGCATCCCTTGTTTTCATCCCGGACCGTTTCCAGCCGTGAGTAGGTTGAGTTTCCCTCCCGACTCCGGAGGCTGCATCATTCTTCCTCGGTTGAGTTTCCCTCCCGACGCAGGGAGAACGGACAGGCTTTGGCCACTGGACACGTGCCGTAGTCTGTTTGGATATTGTTGTCTGTTTAAGTCTGCAGCTATCTATCTATCTATCTATCTATCTATCTATCTCTCTCTCTCTCTCTCTCTCTCTCTCTCTCTCTCTCTCTCTCTCTCTCTCTCTCTCTCTCTCCACTATATATCCATCTACTACACCACCACATAACACTGAAAGTTCAAGTTGTGGTCTTGAACATTGAAAAATACAGCAATGTATTCTAAATAAAAATAAGTGAATGAAAAATTTATTCAGGATGTTGGCGGCGCGAGCAGTCGCAGCGGCCCCTCGCGGTCCCGGAAAAACAGTGTTTTTGTCTAGTTTGCCGCTGTGTTCGTCATGCCCGACGGACTTATATCGCAAAACACAACAATACAGCCGTGAGTTTCTTCTTGGAAAAAGTACAACTTTCTTCAACTTGGAAGCCAAACTCTCCGTGGATCTTAGCAGCCTGGGACTTCTCTGCTCCCCCCATTGTGTCAACCCCCACCCGGTAAGGAGACAGCGCAAGCGGTGCGAGAGGAAGCAAAAGCGGGGAAAGCGTGGAGGTATCCGGGCTAGGCTAGCGGCTAGCCCACACAAGCCGGCAATTCCAACAGTACTCATGGCAAATGCCCGTTCACTGGACAACAAGATGGACAATATACGGCTACTCAGAACCAAGCGTGAGGTGAGGGACTGCTGTGTTTACGTGTTCACGGAAACATGGCTCCACCACAACATCCCGGACTCCGCTATTCAACTGGACAAGCTAACATGCTACCGAGCAGACAGAGACATAGTTAGCGTGGGTAATCCCGCGGCGGCGGTGTGTGTGTTTACATCAGTGATGCTTGGTGTCGAGACGCTATTGTTGTTAACCAACACTGTTCCCCGCTGGTGGAGTTTATGGTTTTAAAGTGCCGTCCTTTTTACCTGCCGAGGGAGTTTTCAGCCATTCTACTGGTGGCTGTTTATATACCTCCGAGCCCCAACAACAAGGACAGAGAGGAGGCACTCAGTGAACTTTACAGAGCCATCAGTGAGCAACAGACAGCACACCCAGACGGCCTTCTCATCGTTGCTGGAGACTTCAACCATGCTAACCTAAAAACTGTTCTGCCTAAAATATACCAGCATGTTGATTTTCCAACCAGGGAAAACAACAAATTAGACCTAGTCTACACATCGATCAAGGGAGCGTACAAGGCGTCCCCCCTCCCCCACATTGGCCTCTCCGACCACCTCACTGTCTTGCTGAAACCGGCCTACAGAGCAAGGGTAAAGGTTACCAAACCGGTTTCAAAACAGGTACGGGTGTGGCCAGAGGACAGTACTGCTGCACTTCAGGACTGCTTTGGTACTACAGACTGGGACATGTTCAAGCAGGCAGCCACCTACAACCATCACATAAACATTCAAGAATACACAGAGACAGTCACAGGTTACATCACCAAGTGCATTGATGATGTAACTACCACCAGAGCCATCACCATCCGAGCCAACCAGAAGCCATGGCTGACAGGGGAGGTCCGCACACTGCTCAAGGCTCGCGACACCGCCTTCAGAGCTGGAGACCCAGCTGGGCTGGGAGCAGCCAGGGCTGACCTGTGCCGTGGCATCAGGAAAGCTAAACGACTGTACACCAGGAAAATCACAGGACATTTCAAAGACAGCAGGGACTCACGGAGCCTGTGGCAGGGCATTAGGACCATAACGGACTACAAACTACCGCCACAGACCTGTGACAGTCACACCTCCCTGCTTAACAACCTCAATGGCTTCTTTGCACGCTTCGAAGCACAGAACAACACACCTGCGCAGAAAACCACCCCCCCCCCACCGACGACCAGGCTCTGTGCCTGTCCCCAGCCAGTGTGAGGAGCACACTGCTGAGGATTAATACCCGCAAGGCTGCGGGACCTGACAACATTCCTGGTCGTGTGCTGAGGGACTGCGCAGAGGAGCTCACGGATGTCCTCACCGACATCTTTAACACCTCCCTGAGCCAGGCTGTTGTTCCCACGTGCTTCAAGGAAACCACCATCATTCCTGTGCCGAAGAAGTCATCTCCAGTCTGCTTCAACGACTACCGCCCCGTCGCATTGACTTCTACCATCATGAAGTGCTTCGAAAGGCTGGTCATGAAGCAGATCAAATCCACCCTTCCTCCCTCCCTGGACCCGTTTCAGTTTGCTTACCGAACTAAACGGTCCACAGAGGATGCAATCTCCTCCGCTCTACACCCAGCCCTCACACACCTGGACACTAATAACTCCTACGTCAGAATGCTGTTCATAGATTTCAGCTCAGCATTCAATACAATCATCCCCCAGCAGCTTGTGTGTAAACTTACAGACCTGGGCCTCAGCCCCTCTCTCTGCAACTGGTTGTTGGACTTCCTCACAGAGAGACCACAAGCTGTTCGGGTCAACAACAACACTTCGAACACACTAACACTGAGTACGGGGGCCCCCCAAGGTTGTGTGCTCAGCCCCCTTCTCTTCACCCTGCTGACCCATGACTGTAAACCCAACTACAGCTCCAACCACATCGTGAAGTTCGCTGACGACACTACCGTGGTAGGTCTCATCAGCCACAACGATGAGACTAACTACAGGAAGGAAGTGAACCAGCTGGTCCGTTGGTGCCAAAATAACAATCTCTTCCTCAATGTGGGGAAAACAAAGGAGATTGTTGTTGACTTCAGGAGAACCCACTCCCAACCCCCCCTCCCTCTGACCATCAATGGTGCTGCTGTGGAGCAGGTGAGCAGCACCAAATTCCTGGGTGTGACAATCACAGATGACCTCACCTGGAACAGCAATACCACTGCACTGGCAAAGAAGGCCCAGCAACGCCTGTACTTCATCAGGAAGCTTAAGCGAGCAGGAGCCCCCCCCCCCCCCCCCCATCATGCTCTCATTCTACCGAGGCGCCACTGAGAGCATCCTCAGCAGCTGTATCACGCTGTGGTTCGGAAGCTGCACCGCCTCCAACCGCAAGAGCCTGCAGCGCATTGTGAACTCTGCCCAGAGGATCATCGGAGTCTCACTCCCTACACTACAGGACATTTACAACACCCGCCTCACCCGCAAAGCACTCGGCATTGCGGGTGACCCCACCCACCCCTCCAACTGCCTCTTCAGCCTCCTGCCTTCAGGGAGAAGGTTCCGCAGTCTCCGTTCGAGCTATACCCGGCTGAGGAACAGCTTCTTCCACCAGGCGGTCAGGATGCTGAACTCTCTCCCTCCCTCTCTCCTCTCGCTCCCCCTCTCTCCCCCCCTGCCATCTCTGTCATCTCTCCCCTGACCTCTCTACCCTCCCCCTCACCCACCTTTCCCCACTGCCTCAAATGGAACATACCAGGACATCTACTCCCCCTCACACCCCTTCCCTCATCCAGCACCAGTCACTTTTATATATTTATTTTAATTTTATTCTCTGCTGCTACGAACATAAACCCCCCTCACACACCCTTCCCTCATCCAGCACCAGTCACTTTTTATTCTCTGCTGCTACTTGTTAATCCCTTATCTAGGCCCTTATGTTCTTAACTTTTTTTTTTCCTATTTTATTCTATTTTATTCTATTATATGTTATATGTCTTGTCTATATTACACTGTGGGACTGCAAGAAACAGCATTTCGAATTTTCTGTATGCATAACACATGTGGAAACTTTGACAATAAAGTGAACTTTGAACTTTGAACTTTGAACTTTGAAAGTTCAAGTTGTGGTCTTGAACATTGAAAAATACAGCAATGTATTCAAAATAAAAATAAGTGAATGAAAAGTTTATTTGGGTTGAATGTAATTTTTATTCAGTTCTGGAATTTTTTCAAATACATGTTTTTATTCATTTTTCACTTTCACATATATTTCGATATTTGAGGTCTTGTATTTTTCAGTTTCAGATTTAATATTTTCAGATTCAGGGGCGTGGCATCAACTGAGAGGGGGGTGTAATCATGAGTGACAGCATAACAAAGAAGGCTGAGGACTTCCTCAACCACGTTGCCTTCAGGCACTGCGAGAGTTATGATTCAACACATTCTATACAGCAGTGGTGGGCCGTCAGGGCCTGCAAGGCCTTCTCTGCTGGCCTAAACAGAATCACAAAGTTATAGCTATTTTATAATTTTATAATTTTTCTGAAATACACTACATGTATTATAATTTATAAAAATATTTTTTTATCTTATTTTCTCATTGCACAGCTACTGTCTTCCTCAGTTGCTATGCTTCCAGTGCAGCTTGTTTTAAGTAGAGCTTTTATCCAATCAGATTCCACCTCTCTAGGTAAGAAGAGAGGCCCCAGGCCTGCAGACTGACAAGTGAATTCCTTTGCAGTTTAAGTGAAGGGGGACGATATTGTTGATTGTCATAGTGTTCAACCAATCAGATCTTTAGTTTGACATGTTGGGCGTATTCTTTGACGTGTCAGAGCCTTCAAACTGGCCTACAAGTACGTCAGCATTACGTGCAGCTCAGTTTCCATGTGCGGCTCTTCAGTGTGTGCTGTGATTGGTCAGTGGGCGAGCGCGTGACTATCGTGAAACGATCACGTGGTGCAGCTCAGCCAATCAAAAAATGGTCATTCTGACAAGTAGTTACAGCCCTAGAAACGAATAATAGCTGTGGCGCCATCACAAGGGTGTAAGATGGTATTTCAGCTGCAGGACAGCAGTGAAGGCCCAGGTATAAAATGCACGGCCCACCACTGCTATACACTAAATCCATGTGAATGCAGTGGGGAAAACTGTGAGCGCCAGCTATCCTGAAGGAAACTTCGGAGGGAACCAACAACTGGTTAAATTTGTCTTTCGCCCCTATACCTTAGGTCGGACGACAGATTTGCACGTCAGGACCGCCACGGGCCTCCACCAGAGTTTTCTCTGGCTTGACCCTGCCCAGGCGTAGTTCACCATCTTTCGGGTCCTACCGCAGGAACTCACGCTTCACCTCCCCGACGGTGCGGGCGAGACGGGCCGGTGGTGCGCTCAACCCCGCGGGGTCGGGATCCCACCTCACCTGGCGCGCTGGCCCTCACTTTCATTGTGCCACGGGGTTTGCTTCACCCTCTGATTTGCGTGTGCGTTAGACTCCTTGGTCCGTGTTTCAAGACGGGCGAATATCCTCCGTGGCGGTGCGCTGCGATCGGCTCTAGGTCGGCTTGGAAAGGCTCACGGCTCCGGATGGGTGCTTTACATACATGGCTCCCCGTTCGGACCTCGCCACTTCCCGGGGCCGTGGACTAAGTGCTCGCTGCGCCCTCTCTCCCTGTGGGGAGGGACGGGGACCCCAGCTCCCGGCGCGACTGTCGACGGGGGCGGACTGTACTCAGTGCGGCCCAGCCGCGTCACCAGGCCGGGGATCGGCTCAAGTAAAAGGCGTCAGGGGTCTGCGGCGAGGGTGAAGCCCCGGTGAGGTGGGATACCGGCCCCGTGGGGTCGTGCGCACCACCGGCCCATCTCGCCCGCACCGTCGCAGAGGTGGAGAGTGAGTTTGTGCGATAGGACCCGAAAGATGGTGAACCACGCCTGGGCAGGGCGACGCAAGAGGAAACTCTGGTGGCGGCCCGTAGCGGTCCTGACGTGCGAATCGGTCGCCCGACCTGGGTATAGGGGCGAAAGATTAATTTAACCAGTTGCTGGTATATATGAAAGTGAAAAAGCTGACATTACTGGCAGACTTAAGAACCAGCAATGTTAGCAAAGACTTGGAACCAGTACCGTTCGCTAACGTTGTTCAAAAAGTAACATTACTGACATATTTATGACAGGAACATCAGCTAACATTACTGGCATAGACTTGAGAACCAGTAACGTTGGCTAACATTGCTGTCATAGACTTGAGAACCAGTAATGTTAGCTAAGATTGCTGTCATAGAATTAAAGTATATTAAATACAATGCTGCTTATCAATGTAACAGGTCAAGAAGGTAAATAAACTTCTGAACCAGATATTTTGGGGGGCCTTGATGAAATTGACCCTGGGCGTCTTGTATTTAGTTTTTCAATGGATAGAAACATTTGATTCTTTCTACAGAGTCAAAAATGTCAAAATTTAACACATTGTTTTTCCCCACAAAGACAGAAACGTATTTCTTGGGTGTTATTAATCTAATCTTCACTTGTTCCTTGGAAGTGTTTGCCTTTTCATCTAGCTTCATTTTACTGCTGCTGGCCAGATCAGTGATTTAATTAGGGCTTTAGTGTTCATGTTCATGTTCAAAAAGATTTGAAGAGAAAAAAAAATCGATCCCATTAACCGACTAATGATATTATTATTATTATTAGTAGTATTACTTTTGTTTTTCAGGAATGAGTATGCTGGCTGATGAGTACAAAGAAGACAAGGAGAGAGGGCGTGCAATGGGTATATCGTTTGCTGGATTGGCTTTAGGATTGATGGGTAAGTAGAGCATCCGATTGCACACTCAAAATAAAGAGCTTTTGGGTGAAAGTGTTTTAAATCTGCTTGATTTTACATGCACATTTGATGTCTACATCTGTAGAAGATGTAACGAACATGAAAAAAAGTTATTTATTTTTAACTCAACACTTACTCTCTCTGAAATAACTTGTGATTGGCCAATGCGGAGGTGCAAGGAGGTCTAGTTTACCCTCAGACCACTTGAATTACAATGCTGAACAGGGCTCCAGACTAACTTTTTACATTTGTTGCACTGATGAACAAGCAGGTAATTTGATAAAAGCCCCAAAAAATGACAACCTTTCCTACAATGTCTGCAGAATGACAGATTTTCAGTATATTCTTCCACCTCGGGTTGAAACACCATGCCATTTTAAACACTTTTTAGGTGATCTGTACAATCGAATGATGTGTTGCGGAAATGAGGCTGTGTTTTTCAATAGACCACACATCCAGGATCTTGGAACTAAACAAATGTAAAGTAACACGCGAGTAACTTGAAATGGCATCTATCCAATTATATGTTACCACTAGGGGTGTAACGGTTCACAAAATTCACGGTTGGGTTCGGTACGATACAGTGGAGCCACGGTTCGGTACGTTTCGGTACAGTCGAAAACTATAAATGCCAGAGAAATGTATTTGATTTTAAAATATATTTATTTATTACAACTAACATCATGAAGTTATTCTTTGACTTTGAACAATGATGGAACTATACCTGAGTGACCCATCTTCTGGGGTGTCTTCTTAGCAACACATAAGCATAAAAAACTAAAACTGCTCCTTAATGTTATGTCGTATTGTTACTTACATCTTGCTTACATCTTGTATTGTTACTTACATCTTGCAAAAGAGATTTTTTATCTCGATGGGACTACCTGGTTAAATAAAGGTTTTTAAAAAATAAAAAATAAATTATTTTTTTTTTCTTTCAAAAACCAGAGAGTTGTAAACATTTTGGATTGGCAATATGAATAAAATTCTACTCCAGTAAATGTGATTTTTACTATCTTTCAATGTAAATATACTGTACATCGTCATATAGTGAATGATGGGAAAAATCACAAGGTACTTCATCACATTGATGCAATAATAATTGGGATAGCCTCCAGCTCAGACAGATGGAGCATTTACCAGCATGGCGGTCTGAATCATAGACACCTAATCATGCTTCTACTCCATTGTTTAACTTTTTCATTGTAATTATCAATTATTTCTTTCATATGCCGAAGCGGGAGCTCCATTCGGCAGTGTGATGTATCAGTTTGTTGGCAAAATGGCTCCATTCTTGGTCCTGGCTGTCATTGCTGTGTTGGCTGGAGGTACTGTGGAATATTGTACATAAGATGAAACATTTAATCCTCCTCAATAAGAGTGAAACAGTTGAACGTGGTGTTGTTTGTCCATCAGATTGTCCTGTCTCCCTATCCACACAGGTTTACATGCCCTCATCTTCAAACCATCGCGTCTGCAAACAGAGGTACAGTGACATATTGATTCAAAGAAATACCTCTCTGAAAATGAAACATTGACCTCTTGAAAGATCTGTGTACAACTTCTCAGTTAAATTCTACTTTAAAAACTACAATTTATATTTTCACACATTTTTAAAACATTTTCGATTGGATTGAAAAACTGAAAATGAATAGTTTCCATTGGCAACCCAATTAAACATTGAACCATAGAAACTTGGCACAATTGACACAAAAAGACTTGCATTGGGAAATAGACTTCTGTGACTAAGCAGATCCTTTTTTTTTAGGTAAATCAAATTCCCAGTACCATCACATGAATAGCCCCTATTTAAAACATTAGGTCCAAAAAGTTATAAAATGTACTCAGTCGAATCCAGAGTTATTTTCTTTCCTCCGTTAACGTGAAAGAGCCGGAGACTAGACCGAGGGCTGGGAGTATCCACTTCTCATCCATGATGTCAACTGGTATGTTCTGAGCCTTCCATGCTTGTCTCCGCATCACAGACATGTATTGACTGTACCTGGTTTTCCAATACCAAACTCAGCCCTCCACTCCGGTAATGTACACATTCCTTTTTTGAAATATTTTCACATTGAAGGTATATATTTTTTAATGTAATTTCAAAAAAATAGAAAACCAATTTAATTGCAATAACAACACAGTTTTCCTATTTGAATAATAGTACAGAACGCCATAGTAATGAAATAGGTACCGTTTTTAATAGTATCATTTCTTTTTTATTTCTAAGTCCCTCGACACACAAACGTGTTCCCCCCTTATCACCTAACCTCTCAGTCATTGTTTTTCATTGTATTGACACCCTGTATACTTGATAATTAGATTGTAATTTACAGGCTGTACTATAAACTGCGAGCGGTGAATGTTTAAACGTCTGTCTAAGATCTTATCAGCCTTCAATCCATGATATACTTTCAATGTCTTTCTTTAAATTTCAGTTTGGATTTTCCAAGAACATCTATCATGTGCTTGTTCTGAATGCAATTGTTGGCTTTTCAGTTGGTAAGTCATGCCTAATATTGACTTTTTAACAAACTCATTTCTTATTGGTTGAAATGCTGAATGATTATCTTGTTTCTATCAGGCACAGTGGACTCATCAATAATGCCTCTCATGGGTAACTTGGTAGATCTGAGATATGTGCCGGTATATGGTACAGTTTATGCTATTGCTGATGTCGCAATCTGCATCGGATACTCCGTGGGTAAGCACAGTTGCCACAAAGAATATTTATCGGACTCTGCCGTCCCCGCAAACTCAGAGATTTAGAGCTTCTTTTAAGTAACTTATGGTTTAACGGCCTTTAGAGGTGCTGATACGCGGAGTTTGTTAGCTCTGGATAACAAAGCCAGGCCAGCTGTTTCTCCGTTTCCAGTGCTTGTGCTAAGCTAAGCTAACCGTGTGTTGGTGGTAGCTTTGTATTTGCCGTACAGACATAATAGTTGCATTGATCATCTCATCTTTCATTTCTCATCTTTCTCTGCAAGAAAGCGAAACCTTTTTCAAAATGTTAAACTATTGCCTTGATAGATATTAACAACATTTGAGATTTATAAATATGCCTTTATGTTGAGATATATGATCTTAAAACTCAGTAGCAAAATATGTCTGTAGGTCAGGTCAGCACTAGGGTTTAATAGACCATTTAATTTGGTCCTAACAACACAGGTTTATACCACCTTAAACAGTAAACTGCAGCTATGCTAATGAGCAACAGCCCGACAAGCCTGAAAGTTTGTTTCTTTTCTATCGAGGTGTTGAATAATGTCTCTTCTGTCCAAAGGTCCAGCTATTGCAGGGCCTACAGTGGCATCGATTGGCTTCCCCTGGCTCATGGCCATAATTGGAACAGTAAATATAATCTTCGCTCCACTCTGCATCTTCCTTTACAGTCCATCTCGGCAGGAGGAACATTTGGTGAGAGCTGGGAAGAAAAAAACAACTGAAAAACACATTTGTTACAGCCCAGTCGAGTGAAGAAATATTGTCATTGTACGTTTCCACAAACCAGTGATATTATACATATACATATTCAATGTGGACGTTATTACATTCGGTCAGAGACGGTGACGTAGTGCAACGAGACAAAGTTAAGTGACATAGTTTATTTAGCGAACGTATATGACAGTGGTATAATAACGACTACAGCGAGTGAGAAAGTCCACTATGGGGGGGTCGAACAAACACAGGACTTTCACTCAGGAGACCGCTGTGTGTATCCTGTGTGAAACCAAAATAAGTGTTCTCTTAAGACTTAAGATTAAGCATTGTTGCGCTTACCAGGGGGTTATTTACAATAATTTGACAGCTGTTACGTTACATCGTTACCTTATTATTTTAACACAAACCATGATCATTTTTTCGAACCTCAAGCAATTCCGTTGCCTAAACCTAACCAATTGTTTCTCGATGCTAACGAGGTGGTGTTGTGCATCTCAGAGCGATATGAGGCTGATGAGAAACGCATTCATGGATCAGAAACATCAACATTCATCGTATCCGAGGTTTGGAGACACATACAATGCCAACATTTTTCCGGGTTGTTTCTTACACATACAACAGTGTCAATTGCTTAAAAGAAGTTGATGTTGTACTTCATGCAATCGTTGTGTCTTGTGTTCCAGTCGATATTGAAAGAAAATTAAAGAAGCTCCGCCAGAGAACTTGGAATCCCACTGTATGCAGATTTCATTTCAAGTATTCTTACCATCTCCACCATTACCTCCCTCTTCATGACAAAGACCCACACTAGCGTCAAGGCCCTATTGATGACAGCATTGGCTCAACACTTTGGTGCAGAGTGAATGTCTTGACAACTATCAAATGGACTGACGTTATATTTAGAACTACACAGCCACGAGTCTGAAGCACGTCAGCCCTTCACAATACACCACCGTCCTAAAAGACAATTTCTATCGATGCGTTGTTCTGCTCTGCGATATTTGTATTTGGTAAGTGTTATTTTCCTAAAATGAAGTGTTTTCCCCATGAGTATCATGGGTGCTGATAGTTTCAAGGTCCCCTTTGTTATTTCCTGTAACCCTGTTTATAATCATGGCCAGAACTCACTTTAGTCAGAGATAATTCTTCAGCTTTGTTGTGAACTTCTGTCTCCACTGCGTGGTGAATAAAACTCATTTGAACCAGCCACAGAATTGGACCCGAAAGAAATCTTTCTTCAACAATATGGCGTTGTCGGCAGGATGTCGGCAGTTGAGCCCACATCTTCACAGAGACACAGCAGGACAGAGCACAGGACTCCGGTGGGACAAGAGATTGACTCTGTGTTTACATCATAATGCTCGGTGCTCGAACACAATCAAACATGATCGACAATGATTTTCCTCATGTTTGAACTTTTGTGAAGATGTCAGCAATATAATCTGCCCAGGGAATTGTTTTTGCTGCTGTTTAAGTTCCTTATGATGCAAAATAAAAAAAATGTACTCCAGGAATTTACTTCTGTTTTTATTTTGTTTGTTGTGTTACAAATGGGCTCCATCTGCATTTCATTGTGCATCCCTGTGTTGTATAACGACAATAAATGATCCTTGAATCCTTGAACTACAACCGGTGAAGTCCCTTGTGACAGGATCACTGCTCCTGCGGTTCCTTGATATTATGCACATAAGTCAACAGAGTCATGGCGACATCTGCTTCAATTGATGAGAGCCAGTCTCCCTTCACATGCCATTCTCCCTCATCAACAGACAAGACACAGGACAAGTCTATCTCTACAAACTCTCGTCACAGCCTGACAAGCACACAGGCCGAACATGGCCCAAATTCTACAAACTATTAATTGTGTGTCGATTCGTTCCTCAAGGCACCAACGGAGGCCTCCAAACCTGATGGCTTTGCCCATCAAAGACTGTGATCCATGCCGTCTAACGTTAGGAACTGTGATCAGTTGCCAACTATTTGACATTGATTGCCAAACCTGTTAGTTGAAACCTTTTGGTGTGTAATTGAGCTCAGTCACTCCCTGTAAGAGGTCACACCTTTATTGATTTAATTAATATTTGCTCTGTAAAACACACCTTTACTGAGCCAATAAAGACCCGCGACTACGGACTTGTGAGTTGGGCTCCCAGAATCTCATGGAGTTGCAAACAACCCTCAAAAACAGCTGATGCCTTAACCTTATCGATTAATGATTGTTGTCGCAATTTATCATGTTGTTCTTTGAGATATAACTTTTATCGCTTTACCTTGAACAAAAGCAGAACTCACCAAACCCAAACAACAAATGTATCTCATGTCTGACTCGTGTCATCCTGACCTCACATCTAACCCTCTTCCATGAAAACAGCAGCACCTACCCTCCAGTTTGTGTGAAGCATATATACTCTGTAAAACCTTTGACTTGATTAGACCTCTGAACCGTCCGTTAGGAAGGAGCTCTATCTGTTCAGCTGATTTATTCCAAGTGTCTGTTCAACATAATACTTAAAGGCATTTGACAGATTTCTCATCACTCTTATTTCTCACAGGGAAATTAATAGGTCTGTCTCAGGATTGCTACGATAACACTAACTTTTCCAGGGTGGAACATATGATGGTTTACATGGTTTAGATGGTTTACAATGCATGTTGTGTTTCCTGGACCACCACTCCAGTAAAATTAGCCTAAAACGCATATCCAGTAAGCTCTTCTTGAACCATTTGGAGTACATGCAGGGTCTGTTTTGAAAGGTAACACTCTGAAGTGTTTAGCCCAGCAGTCAGAATCACTGTAAGTGCTACTGGCATTGAGTAATATAAGTTTGAACACACATTTTTTGCAAACAGATGCCTCCAGATGACTATAGCTGGGACTTATTAGCTGGTAAACACAATGGGACCACAGCATGAAGCCTTACCTAGTCCAAGTTCAAATTTGATAACAATACCACAGAAAATGAATATTTTACACATGTTTTACGAAGAGTATGTCTAGACGCTTTCCAAAAAAGGCCATTTGGAGATGGTAACCATGGTAACATACCTAGGCTGTGTAGAAATGTGTACTCATAATTCAAACTAAAGCTTATTTATGTCGATATACAGTAATCTATAAGTTATTTTGTCATTATTCCGTTTCCTAATGTCTCCAAAACTCTCAAAAACCACACAAGACTAAAGGCATGCGAAAACAGGAGTCAGTCAGTTATCTGTGAAATCTTTGCTAATGGGAGTGCCGTTTTACCTTCGAAGCTATTACATACTAAACAAATATTTGATGGCTGCAATTCTCTGAGAAGTGGACGTACTTGTTATAATTGTTTACTTACTACCGCTGTATTAACGGCACTGTTTAATCAGATTGACATGGTCATAATTTCCAGAAACAGACATTGCTGTTGAGTTCTTGAAATGTATTTGTTCGGTGCTTTGAACACTAAAAAACCAAGTGCCATATAGTCCCATTGTATTTGAGAGAAAGCAGACAGCTCCACGGCCGATATCTTCAAAACTAGGCAACTCACACCAAAACTATCGAGATTGATGAATAGCACTACAGGTAAGAGGAAAAATATGTATTTTTTATTTTGGAGTGAACAATCCCTTTAAAGACCCAGACAAAACCTGTTTTGGGTTTTACACAGGAATTATACAATCCACCCATCTCTCCATTCATTCATCCATCGTCATCAGTTAGCAGTAGGCTAAGCAAAGTACTCCATGTATCCCTCTCCCCAGCAACCTTTTCCCATTCTTTCTGGGGAAGGGTTAGGGTTAGAAGGGTTCCCAGTTCAGACAAGATAGATAATCTCTCCAGCGTGTTCTGGGTCTACCCTGAGGCCTCTTACCAGTCGGGAATGCCCAGAAAACGTCTGAGTGAAAAACAACCAGTAGTCAATGTGCAGGCTGCCAATTGAATGGTGATTTAAGATACTCTATATTGGGTTCATATATTTGTAAATCTGACTATGAAAGAGTCAGTGGCTCACCAGCCACGAACCTCACCACACATCACTGCCTCACATCTCCGAAATCTTCAGAGCAGATTTTTAAGTCGGCTGAATCTTGACAAACCGACCACAGATTTGACTCAGTGAGCCTGCTCACCGATCCCTGTCTTTCCCTTCGAATCATCTTTCCTTCCTGAGTTCGTTGACCGGCAATTCTGACACCATGTCGTGTTTTTTAAATAAACATATAAGCACGTGAGAACAACTGCTCTTAACTGCAATTTCTTTATTAGCATAACTCCCTCATGCACGTTACTGCAACAACACAGCTCCTAGCTTGCCATGCCTGACTTATGTTCCCCTGAGTTTATGTACCAACATACATTGATAACAAATACCACACTAGCAAGGTACCGATGAAGTATTTGAAAGAGAATCCAGCTCTGTGTTTTCTTTGTTGTGGAGAAGCAGTTTGCTCATTTGAAACACGCTTTGGTCGATAACAGGTCAAGATCCAGCTGATGCTGTCCCTCGGAGCGACACCTGACAAAATCATTTACGCACACACAACCAATCTTCGTCAATTTTCTATTGATGATTTGCAGCTGTGCTGCAAGTCAGTGTGCATAACTGTCTGCTACAGTGCATTTTTTGATACAACCACTGGGGGACACCAAAGAGAAATATTACACACAGTGGTCATAAATTATACCAGAATGCTGCTGCCAGTTGTGGAATGTGCAGTAATCAAGTACATTTACTCAAGTACTGTATTTAGGTAAAAAGAAACAGAATTCAACGCAACTTTATGCTTCTACTGCACTTCATCTCAGAGGTAAATATTGTACTTTTTACTCCACTACATGTATCTGACAGCTTTAGATACTTTTTTTTAGCGACAATAACCATACCCATCCTGTCCAGTTAAAACCATGTATCTCCAAATCTGGTTTGTGATGAACTGTTGGATGAAGTGTTGTTACTTTAAGTGTTGAGAAAATAAACTTCTTAATCAAAATAAACTATTCAGAAAGCCTCTTGGATCAGCTGGAAAGTGAATCTTCACAAAGATGAACAGAGGGCTGTTTTTCTGAGCTCATGAAAAGTTGACTTTTTAAAGATACTTGGTTCTCACGGATCATATGATGATCTTTTGGAATATGTTGTATTGCTGTAGACCAGGCATGTCCAAAGTCCGGCCCGCGGGCCAATCACGGCCCGAGGTCAGATTTTATACGGCCCGCGCCTTCTGTCTTAAAATGCATTATTTATGGCCCGCCAGCACAGTCAAAACGGAATGAATAAATCATACAAATTCAACATGCAATTCCTATTTCTACCTCATGGTGGCAGCACCACTCTGTAACTGTCTCTGTAACTTGTTTGAAATTGGCTCTGACCCTTGAACTGTCATGGCTACGGCAAGTAAAAAAAGGAAAGTCGATAATGAGGGCCGCCGCTTCCAGGAGAGGTGGAGATCGCAATATTTTTATCACCGAAAACCGAAACAACTGTCTCCCTAATTTGTCATGAGACTGTTGCCTTGTTTAAGGAATATAATGTAAAGAGACACTACGAGACCAAACGTGCTAATGCTACAACAAGCTATCAGAGAGCGTCCCTGCTAGAAAAGTGAAGCAACTCCAAGATAACTTGGCCACACAGCAGCGGTCCCTTTCACATGAAAACATCATCAAAGTAAGCTGCGGAGTGGCCGTGGTAATTGCTAAACATGACAAACCTTTTACGGAATGTGAGGTTATCAAAGACTGTGTTATGAAAATAGCAGAAAACATTTGCCCCGAGAAGAAGACAGAGTTTGCTAATGTTTGCCTGGCTCGTAACACTGAAGAGCTATCATCAGATACGAAGAGACAACTTGATTTTTTTCGTGAGCCTGTTTCATGTGTGTTGAATTTAAATGTTAGACAACTTTTCATCACCCTCACTAAGTCATATTTAAGATTGTCTTGAGGTGAGAATATTGATCGGTTTCTATGTAATTAGCTTTTAGATGGCTTGTTCTTTGTTATCTGACTTTCAAGATGTGAAAGAAAGGCAGAATAGTTGTTGAGATGTGTTCACACATGAATGCTTACATTTGGTTACATTGCTATTTGCTGTCATTGAAAATAAAATGATAAAATAACAATGTATGTATAGGCTACTTGTATTGTTTAAAATAATGTCAGCAGGGACTGTTGGCCCTTGGGCATTTTCACATTATCAAATTTGGCCCTCTTTGAAAAAAGTTTGGACACCCCTGCTGTAGACTAAACTACCCAACAGTATTTAAAGGAGATGCAAACATTTACAGCAGTGTGTCAACAGTCAACAGTGAATTGGAATTTGAAGCTGGAATACAATGACAAATACTGTTTGTTGTCTAACCTAGACTTACTAACCTGGCTGAGACAGGGGGCCCAGCTGAAGAAGATGATCCTGGTTGTTGTCTTCTTCACCTTGTTCCTGGATAATATGCTACTGTCAGTGGTTGGTAGGTTCAGACATACAGTTGTGCAATACATCTCAACACTTAACCCTTTTGCATTCCTTTACAAATGATTTTCTCATGTCCTTAGTAGACAAGAATGTCAGTGTAAAAAAATGCTACCAAACAATATGTATGAATATTATTGTCCGTTACGTTGAATATTTAATCATCACCAAAATTCATTCGTTTTCAGAAATGTAACCTTTTAATTCCAGCTTGTTTACAAAATGCCATTGTTGTTTCTTTATGTAAAAAATATTTGATTTCCTGTATACTAAACAACATGATTTTAATGTGTTAAAAATGTTTGTGCTGTGGCAGATTTGAAATAAAACTCTTAACTTGAAACCTCAATTTTCCCTGAAACTGCTATAAAAATACTGTATGTTTTAGTTTTAATTTCCACTTTCACTGAGCTATCATTGTTTTGAATCACTGATCAGATCAGCATAAAACATAATGTTATAACTTTTAGAGATGCCCCCGATTGTTTTTATGACTGCGATATCAACTGCCAATTGTCGATGAGCCATAACGGCCGATACAGATCAATTTTGTTGTTTTGTCTTTTGTCTTTTTTTCTCTTCTCCTCCAGTCCTCTACATCTATCTGACAGCTGAAGTTACTTTTCCATATTTTGGTGGTACATGCAAAATGTCATGTATAAACATTATTGTATCAGTGAGGAGATGCGGTGCTAAAAATATGATACAATATAATGGTATAACACCAACAGGGACCATTTATCTGCATGAATACTATTGTTGATACTTTTACAATTTGCTAAATATACAATTGGTTTTACTTAAATTAAATATGTTTTTCAGTTTGAGTTAATTCCAGTATTCTTTGATTCAACATATTTAAATGTGACTACCTTTAGTTCAATAAATAGGTAAAGGATATAGTATTTTCCCACTACAATGGCTTATTCTGAATAATTTATATTATTTTGAAGCTTGCTATACCTGTAAATTGATGTAGAATAATGTGTTGATGGATAAAAGGGGACTTGCCTGCATGAACTTAACAATTTACTTCAAACTAGGGAAAACGGGTCATGGTCATGAACAAGAAAGGTGCCTTCAGCAGAGTGAAGATCTCCGTCAGGTGTGTCTGCAACGACCAACGCATCGTCAAACTGATTTCTTTTAACCCTTACATACTGTTTATATTTGATACCTTCACAGTATGGTTCAGGTCAATTTTGACCCAGATCAAGAATTCCCTCATAGTAAGTGTCGATACCTCATTTTAAACTACAGATACATTTAGAATGTCTAAATAGCTTATGTCTCATTCATAAATGTATGATTAATCCTTAATAAATGTTTCAGAGAGCAGGGAGAGTGTATTTTTGTCAGCCTTCTGACCACGTGGTGCAGAGACAACAACCTCCTTCTGAATAGCAGCAAGACCAAGGAGATTATTGTTGACTTCCGGAGAGGCCACACTCAACACCCACCACTGACCATCAATGGTGCTGACATAGAGAGAGTGAGCAGCACCAAATTCCTGGGGGTGGACATCAGTGAGGACCTCTCGTGGACAGCCAACACAACATCACTGGCAAAGAAAGCCCAGAGGCGCCTCTACTTTCTCCGCAAACTGAAGAAGGCAAGAACACCACCACCCATCATGTGCACCTTTTACCGAGGCACCATTGAGAGCATCCTGACAAACTGCATCACTGTGTGGGGCGGAAGCTGCACTGACTACAACAGGAAAGCCCTGCAGCGCATAGTGAACACAGCTGGAAGGATCATTGGTGCCTCACTCCCCTCCCTGCAGGACATATATGACACTCGCCTCACCCGCAAAGTGACCATGATTGTGCGCGACTCCAGCCACCCCTCACACAGTCTCTTCAGCCTCCTGCCCTCTGGGAGAAGATACCGGAGCCTCCGTGCTCGCACCACCAGACTCTCAAACAGCTTCGTCCACCAGGCTGTTAGGAAGCTGAACTCTCTGGAATCTCTCCCTCCTCTCTTTTAAGACTCCCCATGTCCAACTGCTGCTAAATACAGATTGATAGATTTTTTTTGTTTTTTTCTCTTATTATATATATTTATTGTCTAAATGTTTTTTAATGTTTTTTAATCTATTGCACTGTATTCACTTTATATGTTTATGTTGGACTAGAGAGAAACGTCTTTTCAACTCCCCTGTATGTTCAGTACATTGTGGAATTGACAATAAAGCAAACTTTGAACTTTGAACTTTGAACTTTTTAAGTTTTACAACATTCGTTTTTGGACAAAAACATCTACTAATACACATTATCATGTCCTGTTTTACATAAGACATAAAAACATAAAAGCCATAATGATTTAAATATATTGTGTTGAATTTGAAAATGGCATGACCATTCTGGAACTGTTGGAATTCATAATATAACCATGTTTAATCATTGCAACCATTAAACGCTGTCCTAACTGCTATCTCATAAGAAATCATAATTATCAATATTAATTCAACACTTACCACTTAAAATACAAAACATTACATAATAAAATTCTTATTACAAACTAGTCAATAATCAGTCAGTAATCAGAGCATTCTTCCACGTTGTCTTCCTGCTCTGACACATCCTCCAAATCACTATCAACCTCCTCATCTTGGAAGTACAGATCAAGGGCCTGTTGCTCACTAAATCTTGCTGCCATGATGTCAGCCACTGAAATGGTAGCTCAGGTACCTTGATAATGTTATGACCCCCACCCTCCCAACCCAAATTGATTGAAATTTGTTGCTTTGTAGATTATTTTATTACATTGCAGGTGCTTGGCACCCACTGACCTGAAGTCGTCGTACAATACACTTCATACAATAAACTTACCCAACTGTAAAGCCCGCTAAGCAGTGGCTGAGTGGCGGCGAGGTACAGCAGTGTGTGCACTGGGAGTACCGTTAGCGGTTAGCCAACAGGTAGCTTTTAATAAGGGGTGTTTTGAAAAAGTTCCAAAGTCACCAAAACCACGAGAGGTCCTTGAGCATGCAGCCATAACGCGGCCCCCAAATATTATGCAGTTTGCCACAGTAGAATGCAAGATTAGCCGTGGACAGACACGGAGGTGCACCAATGGACAATCAGACTCACACAGTCAAACACACAACCGAATATAGAACCTCACCCAAGGTTTATGCCTGGCAGAGATAACAACGCTGCATGTCATTTGTTGGGAATGCTGCTGAAGGTATCAAGTTGAAGATTTTGTTGTGTATTTATTTGTTGACAGTACCCATCCTTCCAAGTTACCTGTACATGATTGGCCAGGCTCCCACCATCACTCCTGGGAACAGCACCGACTTAACAGTGAATCCTCCCGTCAACCAGTCACTGAATAATAGATCAGTGATTTTGGGCTCCACATCTGCACCTCCGCACCAGACCCCAGCTCTCTCCATTGATTCTACCGAGGCCCAGAAATTCCCCAAGTCAAGTTGCTCTTATGCAGATGCTCATCTGGATGAAGTCAACATCAAAGTAGGACTGCTGTTGGCCTCCAAGTCCACCATACAGCTCATCATTAACCCCTTTATGGGGCCACTTACTGACAGGTGAGTGACTTTGATCTGTGGGAAATACGCAGACTTTTATCAAGCTCCAAAATACATGACTCACTTTGCCCTACTTATGCACTGTATATTTTACAGGATTGGATATCACATCCCAGTGTGTGCTGGTTTCTGCATAATCTTCTTTGCGACTACCTGTAAGTACTGCATTCGAGGGCATTCAGACAACAGCTCTGCATGTAAAAAACTGTGTGAACACTTCAAGGACAAAGATGATACAGCAGTGATTTGTAAAACCCTGAGTTGTATTATATACAGCTGTGCAGAGTTCTGGCGTCTTTTATGTGACATAACACGCCCCCACAAATGTATGGAGCCAAATGCAGGTCAATAGTTTTGACCATTTGAAAAAAAGAATTTGACCCTGAAAGTTCAAGTTGTGGTCTTGAACATTGAAAAATACAGCAATGTATTCAAAATAAAAATAAGTGAATGAAAAGTTTATTTGGGTTGAATGTAATTTTTATTCAGTTCTGGAATTTTTTCAAATACATTTTTTTATTCATTTTTCACTTTCACATATATTTCGATATTTGAGGTCTTGTATTTTTCAGTTTCAGATTTAATATTTTCAGATTCAGGGGCGTGGCATCAACTGAGAGGGGGGTGTAATCATGAGTGACAGCATAACAAAGAAGGCTGAGGACTTCCTCAACCACGTTGCCTTCAGGCACTGCGAGAGTTATGATTCAACACTTTCTATACAGCAGTGGTGGGCCGTCAGGGCCTGCAAGGCCTTCTCTGCTGGCCTAAACAGAATCACAAAGTTATAGCTATTTTATAATTTTATAATTTTTCTGAAATACACTACATATATTATAATTTATAAAAATATTTTTTTATCTTATTTTCTCATTGCACAGCTACTGTCTTCCTCAGTTGCTATGCTTCCAGTGCAGCTTGTTTTAAGTAGAGCTTTTATCCAATCAGATTCCACCTCTCTAGGTAAGAAGAGAGGCCCCAGGCCTGCAGACTGACAAGTGAATCCCTTTGCAGTTTAAGTGAAGGGGGACGATATTGTTGATTGTCATAGTGTTCAACCAATCAGATCTTTAGTTTGACATGTTGGGCGTATTCTTTGACGTGTCAGAGCCTTCAAACTGGCCTACAAGTACGTCAGCATTACGTGCAGCTCAGTTTCCATGTGCGGCTCTTCAGTGTGTGCTGTGATTGGTCAGTGGGCGAGCGCGTGACTATCGTGAAACGATCACGTGGTGCAGCTCAGCCAATCAAAAAATGGGCATTCTGACAAGTAGTTACAGCCCTAGAAACGAATAATAGCTGTGGCGCCATCACGAGGGTGTAAGATGGTATTTCAGCTGCAGGACAGCAGTGAAGGCCCAGGTATAAAATGCACGGCCCACCACTGCTATACACTAAATCCATGTGAATGCAGTGGGGAAAACTGTGAGCGCCAGCTATCCTGAAGGAAACTTCGGAGGGAACCAACAACTGGTTAAATTTGTCTTTCGCCCCTATACCTTAGGTCGGACGACAGATTTGCACGTCAGGACCGCCACGGGCCTCCACCAGAGTTTTCTCTGGCTTGACCCTGCCCAGGCGTAGTTCACCATCTTTCGGGTCCTACCGCAGGAACTCACGCTTCACCTCCCCGACGGTGCGGGCGAGACGGGCCGGTGGTGCGCTCAACCCCGCGGGGTCGGGATCCCACCTCACCTGGCGCGCTGGCCCTCACTTTCATTGTGCCACGGGGTTTGCTTCACCCTCTGATTTGCGTGTGCGTTAGACCCCTTGGTCCGTGTTTCAAGACGGGCGAATATCCTCCGTGGCGGTGCGCTGCGACCGGCTCTAGGTCGGCTTGGAAAGGCTCACGGCTCCGGATGGGTGCTTTACATACATGGCTCCCCGTTCGGACCTCGCCACTTCCCGGGGCCGTGGACTAAGTGCTCGCTGCGCCCTCTCTCCCTGTGGGGAGGGACGGGGACCCCAGCTCCCGGCGCGACTGTCGACGGGGGCGGACTGTACTCAGTGCGGCCCAGCCGCGTCACCAGGCCGGGGATCGGCTCAAGTAAAAGGCGTCAGGGGTCTGCGGCGAGGGTGAAGCCCCGGTGAGGTGGGATACCGGCCCCGTGGGGTCGTGCGCACCACCGGCCCATCTCGCCCGCACCGTCGCAGAGGTGGAGAGTGAGTTTGTGCGATAGGACCCGAAAGATGGTGAACCACGCCTGGGCAGGGCGATGCAAGAGGAAACTCTGGTGGAGGCCCGTAGCGGTCCTGACGTGCGAATCGGTCGCCCGACCTGGGTATAGGGGCGAAAGATTAATTTAACCAGTTTCTGGTATATATGAAAGTGAAAAAGCTGACATTACTGGCAGACTTAAGAACCAGCAATGTTAGCAAAGACTTGGAACCAGTACCGTTCGCTAACGTTGTTCAAAAAGTAACATTACTGACATATTTATGACAGGAACATCAGCTAACATTACTGGCATAGACTTGAGAACCAGTAACGTTGGCTAACATTGCTGTCATAGACTTGAGAACCAGTAATGTTAGCTAAGATTGCTGTCATAGAATTAAAGTATATTAAATACAATGCTGCTTATCAATGTAACAGGTCAAGAAGGTAAATAAACTTCTGAACCAGATATTTTGGGGGGCCTTGATGAAATTGACCCTGGGCGTCTTGTATTTAGTTTTTCAATGGATAGAAACATTTGATTCTTTCTACAGAGTCAAAAATGTCAAAATTCAACACATTGTTTTTCCCCACAAAGACAGAAACGTATTTCTTGGGTGTTATTAATCTAATCTTCACTTGTTCCTTGGAAGTGTTTGCCTTTTCATCTAGCTTCATTTTACTGCTGCTGGCCATATCAGTGATTTAATTAGGGCTTTAGTGTTCATGTTCATGTTCAAAAAGATTTGAAGAGAAAAAAAATCGATCCCATTAACCGACTAATGATATTATTATTATTATTAGTAGTATTACTTTTGTTTTTCAGGAATGAGTATGCTGGCTGATGAGTACAAAGAAGACAAGGAGAGAGGGCGTGCAATGGGTATATCGTTTGCTGGATTGGCTTTAGGATTGATGGGTAAGTAGAGCATCCGATTGCACACTCAAAATAAAGAGCTTTTGGGTGAAAGTGTTTTAAATCTGCTTGATTTTACATGCACATTTGATGTCTACATCTGTAGAAGATGTCACGGACATGAAAAAAAAGTTATTTATTTTTAACTCAACACTTACAGTTTCTGTTTCAAAGTAGAAGCTCTCTAGATTATTTCTGTTGACAGAATCCCTTTAATTGTAAACCCAAGGCTTTTATTCTGAAATATCTGCTGTACAGTGAAAAATGCAGTGACTTGCACGACTCCATTAATTAAACATAGTACCGGCCTATAATCATGGATTATTATTATTTACAAAAGCACACATGCTTCTCAACCGTTTTCTGTCTAAAATAAATAGAAATGACATTCATAGTAAAAATAAACATTGTATTATTGATGAAAGGTCTGAAGAAAGAAAGGGCTTAAGGCTTCAGCAATTAGAAGCCAGCTGCACATTTCTTCAGAGATTATGACAACTAGCTACAGGAAATTGGAAATAGCGAAATAGCATGGGGCACTGAATTTGATGGATTTACTGTTTATCAGATTACAAATGAGACAAAAATATCTCCCTCCCGGTCCCGCCGCCTCACTCCCCTCGCTGGAATTTGTTACACCCAGCTCCTGAGATGCACAATAGACCTGCAGTAACAATCGAATCATTTATTTAAAACAAGTCAAAAGAACGCAACAGGTTGGTAGAGACCGAAAGAGACACTGGCGTCTGGGCAGGTGGGGTGAAATGCTGTAGGAACACAGGCCCAAATAGGGTGATGGTACCTCAGCTCCACCCAGCCAAGGACCTACAACACACACAAGCACATACACACAGTAACAGGGCAGCGGGACCAAGGCCACAGGCCTCTGAGGCTGTCACACCTTGCAAATGTGTGGCCCTGTAAAGCCCTTTGAGATGACATACTGTGATTTGAGGCTCTAGCGAGCTGCAACATCATTGAAGCCTGTCAGATATGGCTGTTGATAGTTTAGCCCGCTGCTTCGGCTGCTGCCCGCTGAGTCGGCTGCTGCTCGCTCACCACTCAGGGCTGCGATTAACATTTGAACATTTTCTCTTCCTTTCCTGAAACCAATACTGTCAGACTCTCTTTTTAATAAGTTTGCCCTCCTGTTTAGCAGTGCCACTGCTGGTATAGCAAATCCCGCCATTGAAACAGGAACGCTCTCTCTCTGAAATAACTTGTGATTGGCCAATGCGGAGGTGCAAGGAGGTCTAGTTTACCCTCAGACCACTTGAATTACAATGCTGAACAGGGCTCCAGACTAACTTTTTACATTTGTTGCACTGATGAACAAGCAGGTAATTTGATAAAAGCCCCAAAAAATGACAACCTTTCCTACAATGTCTGCAGAATGACAGATATTCAGTATTTTCTTCCACCTCGGGTTGAAACACCATGCCATTTTAAACACTTTTTAGGTGATCTGTACAATCGAATGATGTGTTGCGGAAATGAGGCTGTGTTTTTCAATAGACCACACATCCAGGATCTTGGAACTAAACAAATGTAAAGTAACACGTGTAAATAAAATATATTCATTTACTGTTAAATAATATGCGCTATAATTGTAAAGCTTATATTGCGGAGTTGTGAGGTCACTGTAAGTAGGTCAAAAACGCCGAATGGGGCATTCCGTCACCCGTTCGTACGATAGGAACAGATACAGTGGCCCTGAAAGTAACGCTTGCTTAAACCACCAGATTAGGGCAGAACCTGCCATTTTAGAGTAAGAGACGAGCTCTTTTTATCTATTCACACAGAGACTTCTAAATAGTTTAGAACTGCACTCCTTTCATTTTCTTCACCTTAAGTGTTAACAATATGCTGTAGATCAACATTTCACACACACTGACGTTCCAGAGAAGGCAGGTTTCGGACGTGAGCCAGTGTGGATGACGCTGTCCAGAGCTCCATCAGGCCATTTGAATGCTAGAAACAAATCCGCCTCTGCTTTGATTTTGACCAATGGCTCCACAAGGAGAACCAGATGGACACGCCTGCTTACTCTATAAGCGCTCTTTGGTTTCACTTTTGGGACTCTTTGCTTTTGCTAGAGTCCGTGCACGTTTAACTGCTGGACATAATACTTCTGTCACAAATAAATCTTATTGCTTGAATTGAGCTAAATGCCTCGATCTCAGTCTGTTAACTCGATCTTCATTCTTAACACACGCGAGTAACTTGAAATGGCATCTATCCAATTATATGTTACCACTAGGGGTGTAACGGTTCACAAAATTCACGGTTGGGTTCGGTACGATACAGTGGAGCCACGGTTCGGTACGTTTCGGTGCAGTCGAAAACTATAAATGCCAGAGAAATGTACTTGATTTTAAAATATATTTATTTATTACAACTAACATCATGAAGTTATTCTTTGACTTTGAACAATGATGGAACTATACCTGAGTGACCCATCTTCTGGGGTGTCTTCTTAGCAACACATAAGCATAAAAAACTAAAACTGCTCCTTAATGTTATGTCGTATTGTTACTTACATCTTGCTTACATCTTGTATTGTTACTTACATCTTGCAAAAGAGATTTTTTTATCTCGATGGGACTACCTGGTTAAATAAAGGTTTTTAAAAAATAAAAAATATTTTTTTTTTTTTTTCTTTCAAATGTATTCGGTTCGTCATGCGTACCGAACGGTGAGCCTCGTACTGAACGGTTCAATACGAATACGCGTATCGTTACACCCCTAGTTACCACATATATTGACAAAACTAAAGAGATCTGTATTAAAACACATGTACAAAACCAGAGAGTTGTAAACATTTTGGATTGGCAATATGAATAAAATTCTACTCCAGTAAATGTGATTTTTACTATCTTTCAATGTAAATATACTGTACATCGTCATATAGTGAATGATGGGAAAAATCACAAGGTACTTCATCACATTGATGCAATAATAATTGGGATAGCCTCCAGCTCAGACGGATGGAGCATTTACCAGCATGGCGGTCTGAATCATAGACACCTAATCATGCTTCTACTCCATTGTTTAACTTTTTCATTGTAATTATCAATTATTTCTTTCATATGCCGAAGCGGGAGCTCCATTCGGCAGTGTGATGTATCAGTTTGTTGGCAAAATGGCTCCATTCCTGGTCCTGGCTGTCATTGCTGTGTTGGCTGGAGGTACTGTGGAATATTGTACATAAGATGAAACATTTAATCCTCCTCAATAAGAGTGAAACAGTTGAACGTGGTGTTGTTTGTCCATCAGATTGTCCTGTCTCCCTATCCACACAGGTTTACATGCCCTCATCTTCAAACCATCGCGTCTGCAAACAGAGGTACAGTGACATATTGATTCAAAGAAATACCTCTCTGAAAATGAAACATTGACCTCTTGAAAGATCTGTGTACAACTTCTCAGTTAAATTCTACTTTAAAAACTACAATTTATATTTTCACACATTTTTAAAACATTTTCGATTGGATTGAAAAACTGAAAATGAATAGTTTCCATTGGCAACCCAATTAAACATTGAACCATAGAAACTTGGCACAATTGTTCATAAGAAGGCAAAACAAAGGCCAAAGTAAAATAATTGGTGAATAAACAAATACATTTTATTTAAAAAAAGATTCTGATGAGCCTTGATAATGTAGTAGAACTACCAGTATGTTGCTAATTTTATTATCATTTCTTTTTAATTTGTCTTAAAAGCTAATAACTACAACATGTATCATTAGAACTGTTACTTCTCTAAAAATATGTTTTATGTTTCTATACAGATGGAAAAAGGGACTCCACTGCTGACTCTCCTGAAGGATCCGTACATTCTCATTGCCGCTGGTATTTTCAATTATAGAAATGGCCAATGGCTTACAAATAAAGCACAGTTTGTATGTCAACCCCAAGCCCCAAGGAAGAGCACAAAGCTTTGAAGCAGATTTTATATACATCCGTCACGTGATGCCATTGGGCCCAAAAAGACTACTTCCCATAGACTTGCATTGGGAAATAGACTTCTGTGACTAAGCAGATCCTTTTTTTTTAGGTAAATCAAATTCCCAGTACCATCACATGAATAGCCCCTATTTAAAACATTGGGTCCAAAAAGTTATAAAATGTACTCAGTCGAATCCAGAGTTATTTTCTTTCCTCCGTTAACGTGAAAGAGCCGGAGACTAGACCGAGGGCTGGGAGTATCCACTTCTCATCCATGATGTCAACTGGTATGTTCTGAGCCTTCCATGCTTGTCTCTGTTGTGAAAAAATGTGTAGCTGTCTTTCACACTTAGAGCAGGTTTAAGAATGAAACAGAAAGCTCTCAGAGGCGTATAGTTGTATCAAAGCAATAGATTTATTTATCAACAGAGTTATTCAGCCTAGCAATTAAACATGCATGGGCAGTCTAATGGATTCACTTCGCAGAGCTCCACCATCAGAACACGCTTAAACACATCAGCGTGAAACTTAATATAGGGGTCCACCCCTTGATACACATTGGCCAAAGTCAAAGATGCAGGCGTGGCACGTTTTTACGTTATGACACCTGGTTGGAAGCCGTGAATGTCCATTCACCTTGGCCCCTCCCAATAGGCGTTGGTTTCCATCAGTGTGTGTGAGATGATGCATGCTGCAAGACCTGAGAAAGAAGTGTGGGAAGAAAGCCGGGCTCAGCTGGGCGTAGTCCCTCGCTTGAATCTGAGTGTCTTATCTATTTAAAGATGGCTGCCTGTTCCTTGTGACGCAGTTAACCTCAGTAACCTTCCTCCTGCTTCTCTCAGGCCCTGTGTATGCTGTGAGCACTGTATAAGTGGTTAATAGAGCTGCATAAGATAATGGTTATTAAAACTACAAATATACTAGTGATTAATTAAACTGTATATATAAGCTAGCTGCTGATTAAGCTGTATATAAGCTAGCTGTTAATTAAACTGTATATAAGCTAGTTGCTACTTAAAGCTGCATATAAACTAGCTGCTGATTAAGCTGTATATGAGCTAATTGCTGATTAAAGCTGTATATAAGCTAATTTTATCAACAAATCCCTCTCTTGACGTCTGAAGGACGTCACTGTCTTTACCTTCCTGCCCTGTTCACACGCTGGTGTCTTCCTCTGCCTCTCCTGACCCTACCAGGCTGTTCTGCTCTTCCCATACTGGGTAAGCTCCATAAGGAGGGGGTGGTAATGGTTCCTTGGAGAGGGCAGTGGTGATAAGACGGCCAACCAGAGAACGAATACAGGGTATTATACAACATCCACATGAGACCAATATTGCAATGAACACACCCACTGACACTGCTATTGACAAGATCAGGTGCTTCCATTTTCCAAACATGTTTTCCATCCAATCTCCAAATGGATTGTTCACACCTGATGCTTCCTGCATTTCGTTTGACAGTGCCCTCAGACTATTCAGTGCTTTTGTGACTGAACCGTCCGGCGCAGTATTGTTGGGGATGACAGTGCAACACAGGTCTCCAAACATTGAGCAAACACCTCCTTTTTCAGCAAGCAACATGTCCAAAGCCATTCTGTTTTGTACAGTAATCAAAGAAGTAGGGGCCAGCTGCTCAGCCAGACCCTCTATTGCATCCCTAGTATGATTAGCCAAACGAAGAACATTGTAATGCACATAATTGATACGATCAACATTTTTATTCACAGTTATCCATGGAATAATACTTGCGACACTCTCAAAACCTGCTGCAATTTGGTCTACCAATTTGTATTCATTAGGCACTCCTCTGGGCACTCCGATAGCATCTATGTAGGTTGGACCTCTGTCCAGGCTGAACTCAGCTCCAGCTGCTCTTTTAGCTAAGATATGTCTGCGTCTGCGTTGGGTCAGGCTTTGTACTTTGTTTTGCTCCTGTAGTATTTTGTCTCCCACTAAGGTAAGTGGCATTGCTAGCCTCACCATAGCACACATTCCCATTGTAGATGTTGGTATGTTAGTGAATAAGCGCAGACCCCCACAGTAGTAAAATAGCCCTCCCCTAGCCCAAGATCCTATCTCTGAGCCTGGTCGTGTCATGTTGCACCAGTCTTCTGGCACACTACCTAGGTTGGTTAGAGCTCTATCATTGGTGAAATGGTAACAGACATATCTGGATCCTATTCCTTTGTAAGCTTTGAAATAACCTACTGTAGTTTGGTTATCAATTGGTGGAAATATGGATGCCAGAGTAGTGCAATTTGGTGGAGTAGCCATTTTAGTCATATTTGTCATGCACGCGTATCCTGTTGGGTCAGATTCAGGATATAGTGGTGCTGGTTCGGTGAACATAGCTGGTCTAGCTGCAGCACAAGCTACACAGCCACTCATTTTGTTTTTTATAGCATTATCAACAATCCAATTTAACCAAACATTGTCGCTTCCTTGTCCTGTAGCTAATTGAATCACCTGTTGGGGAGTCCATTTAGAAAAGTCTTCTGATAAGACAGTAGGTGGGTCTGGTGGTGGCGGTTGTCTGTGCGGAATTATATTTATCTGAATTCCTACTCTCGGGTCTTTGCCTGGGACGTCCACTAATAGGGCGAACCATATTATGTTTTTTCCTGTGCTGCTTTTGGTGACGTTGTTCAGAGACAGAGATAAGGGATTGGCTGTTGCTGAAAAGTCTCGTTGGAAGTCTATTTTGTCCCATAAGGTCCTTCTCGGACTTTCCCCTCGCATTCTCGGCTTCCACCGCCCTGTGTATTTTGTTACCGCACCCCAGGAATGACAAAACGCCTTCGCCGCGACGTTCACGTAATTCTCACATCTGTTGACTATGGCATTGTCAGCACACAAATACACAGCACGACCTCTCCATGCTTTTGGTCGTCTTCCACAGTTAATCACATCACACAAATCAAAAGTAAAAACGGTTTTGCTCCCCTTGGTATAGTTTAAGGTCAGATATGCACGACACGCTTTTGGTGGTGGCTTGTATGCCGGTTCTGAGGCATCTCTTTTTTGCCTAACCTTCCCTCTCTCGAGGTCGTTTTGAGTTTTGTTCACATCCTCGCCGCTTGTTGTCAGGTTGAAGCTTGGATGACTCTCAAACCCTGTCAGATTTTGCTCTGCCTCTGGCAGACAGCCATAGTTTCCGCTAATTGGTTTGTTTACTTTTTCGTGCTTCACTTCCAATCCCCAAATCAAGAGTAACACAAATGCCACACCCAAACCCAATAGGACCCACCCGGTTCTTTTACCTATCCCCATGTCTTTCCAGGTGACTGGGGGATGAATCCCCAGTGGCTGGATGTCCGTTCTCCCCAACAGATTACACTCACACTCCATTTTGCGCCAGATCACCTCGGACCTCTGCTAAGGGTCTGGAACGCTCAGATGCTGGGGCACAATGTGACAGGTGGTGCCAAGGTGCTCCTGATTTACCTATGACCTGGACCGAGTGTGAAGTAACCTCCTTCACTTCGTACGGCCCTGTCCACCTGGGGTCAGTCCACTTTCTCTTGTGAACTTTAACCCTGACCCAGTCACCCACTCGGATGAGATTTTTTACTTCCTCCTGGTCAGCTGGACTGGTCCGCTGGACCTGTTTGGAGAGAGCCTCCGTGAGAGTGATTAACGCAGTCATATATGCCTTCATTTCAACTTGCTGCACATCTAAAGCAGGAATATGACTACTGTCTCTTGGAGGACCAGGCATTTGCCTCCCTGTCATTAACTCATGTGGTGAAAGATGCGTCTCATTTCCTTTTGCGCTCCTCATTGCCATTAGAGCTAATGGTAAAGCTTCAACCCATGTCAGCTTTGATGCCGCACATGTCTTTGCTATTTTTGATTTTAGCGTCTGATTTGCCCTCTCTACCAGTCCTTGTGACTGTGGATGATACACTGATCCATATCTATGTCTGATTCCTAGTCTGGCTTCCACTTCCTTCAAATGCTTATTACTGAAATGTGAACCATTATCGGACCTTATGCATCTAGGAACACCATAGCGAGGTATTAGTTCTGTTTGCAGCCACTTTATTACTGTCTGTGCGTCTTCTTTTTTAGTTGGGATTGCCTCCACCCACTTTGAGAATCTGTCAACCATTACCAAGATGTATCTTTTTCCTTGTACTCTGTTATCATGTCCCATGTCAGTAAAGTCTATGCTGATGTCTTGGAAGCAGGCTGATGGTACAGGATAAGAGCCCATAGGTGTTTTGTACGGTTTCTTCACATTATGATCCCCACAGGTGGTGCATTCGTCGCAGAAGAGGGACACCATACTTTCCATGCGTGGGTGCCACCACAGTGCTTCCACCCTTTGTAATGTTCCTTTCTTTCCTTCGTGCGTTGGTCCATGTGCCTCTGGTATCAGTGAGACACACAATTCTGCTGGTGCTACCACTCTGCCATCATGGGATCTCCAAAGTCCACTTTCTCCTTTTGTTGCTCCTTTCCTTTGCCATACAGACCATTCGTATGGTCCAGCCTTCTTCTGTATCTCAATCAGTGTTTCTTCAGTGATTTCGGGTTCTTGTATGGCTATTTTCAGAACCATCTGTTTTGGTCTGTATCCTCCTACTTCTTTAGCAGCTTCATCTGCCCTGTCGTTTCCCACACTTATTCTGGTCCTTGCCTTGCCATCATGTCCTTTGCATTTCATGATTGCCACTCTTTTTGGTAGCTTCATAGCTTCCACCAGTGCCATGATTTCCTTCTTGTGTTTGATGGGTGCGTCCATTGATGTTGTGTATCCTCTTCTTCGCCACATGGGCCCATCAACGTGAGCTGCTCCATGTGCGTAAGCAGAATCTGTGAAGATGTTTACTGATTTTCCTTCTGCTATTTTCAAGGCTTGTATGAGCGCTTCGACTTCTGCCAGTTGTGCTGATGCTGGTTGAGGTAGGATACCTGATGCTACTATTGTGTGTTCCATGTCTTCGAATTGTCTCACCACAGCATAGGATGCTGTGTTTCCTCCATCTCCTTTGTAGCAACATCCGTCCGTGTATAACCACATTTCTGCTCCTGGGATTGGTGTATTTCCCAGGTCTGGCCTTAGTTTGTTTTCAATGATTGCTCTTGCTTCGCAGCTGTGTGGTTGATCTCCTTGTCCTTGTTGTAGTGATGACGCCATATTGATTCCTCCTGTTTCATAGACAATATGTGGTCTTGTGCATTCTCTTTGAATTTTCGATTTTCTTGCAGCTCCGAACGTGAATTCTTTGCTGAGGAGGAATGCAGCCACACCATGATGTGTGTGGATTTTCAGAGGGTGACACATGACAATGTGGGATGTTTTCTCGATCGCCTTTGCAATTGCCGCCATGTGTCTTGTACAGGTGGATTGGCCAACTTCAACTGGGTCCAGTTTTGATGAGTGATACATGAGTACCTCTCTTTCTCCCCCTTTTTTCTGATACAAAACTGCATTTACCATCCCTCCTTTTTGTTCAGAAACATCTAGGTGGAAAGGGAGTGAATAGTCTGGAGCTTGAAGTGCCGAGGCATGTGACAAAGTCTGTTTGAGAGTGGTGAACGCCACGTCTGCTTCTTGTGTCCACACAAGTGGGGCTGAGGTGTTCCTAGTTCCTGGTTCCTTAAGCAGGCTTCTGAGACAGGTGGTGAGGTCAGCGTAGTCTGGAATGTGACTACGAGAGTAGCCTGTTAGACCCAGGAATGACAGCATATGTCCCACGGTGATAGGTCTGTCATGATGGAGAATGCTGTCTCTGTGGGCTGTGCTGACAGCCAGGCCGCTAGATGAGAGAGTGCGACCCAGGAATGTGACTTGTCTCCTACATGTTTGGACCTTGGTCTTCTTAACTTTGTAGCCTTTTGAGGCTAACAGCAGCAGCAGAGTCTCAGTGGCCTCCAGGCAGGTAGCTGAAGATGGGGCAGCAATCAGGAGGTCATCCACATATTGTATGAGGACGACACCATCCGGCACCTCTATATCAGACAAGTGTAGTCTGAGATGATGGTTGAACAAACCTGGAGAACAACGATAGCCTTGTGGCAGGCGAGAATAGGTGTATTGCTGGTCGTTGAATGTGAAAGCAAACAGTGTCTGTGAATCTTTGTCCAGAGGGATGCTGAAGAAGGCGTTAGCGAGGTCAATTACTGTGAAATATGAGTGCTGTGGGCTGAGATTTGTTAAGGCAATATGTGGATCTGGAACTGGATATGACGCAGGTTGTGTGGCATCATTGATTGGTCGAAAATCTTGTACCATCCGCCAGCCTGTGTTGTTTCCGGCCTTCTGCACTGGCAATATTGCTGTATTGTATGGTGATCGAGTTTTCACCAACACTCCAGCTTGTAGCAGACCTGCAATGGTCGGGGCGATGCCAGCGATTTGTTCTGGCTTTAGTTTGTACTGTGGATGCCAGATAGGAGGTGCAAATGGATCCAGCAGCGTCACCTTCACAGGTTTGACCGTTGCCAATTTTCCCACATCATAAGGGCCAGTCGTCCATAGTTTCGTAGGCACGCCGTCCAATAGAGCTTGAGTTGCAGGATGGTCAGTGCATGGTTTACCATGATGGCGTGGCAGTGGTAAATGTTCAGGTAGTGTGTGTTCTTTGGTAGAGATGATCCATCGCCACATATCTTCTTCTGTTGCCTTCAGCAGTCCTGCTGTATCTGTGTGTGTCCATGACAAAGTATGTGCTCTTTTTATCATAGGGCCGAGTCCTCTGGCCTCTTGTCCAAATCCAACCGCTAGGGTGACGTGTGGAGCAGATTCTTTGCTGAGACCATACCACTTGGTCTGATAATCATCCAATATCACTGCAGCAGCCACTCCTTCTTTTCCACAATACACATCATGACATATTATTTTTGGAGTTAGGTGTGCCATATTGATGTCCCAATCTTCAGCATATGGGCAGTCTGGATCGTCCGTGACATTCATAGTGCAGTGCACATATGGCAGAGGAGTTTTATATGGATGCAGTCTTTGGATTTGTTCTCTGTGTATGTTGAACCAGAATTGAATTGTTGGTGTGCTTGGTCCTGTGGCTAGACATCTCAGCCAGTACACTTCTTCATCCAATGATTCCACATTAATGGACGTTTGTGGCATTGATAGTATTCGCACAGGCATTGATAGTGTGCTTGCAGGGGGAGGGTCCAGTGAGACCTGGACCCCTTCGTTGTTTAGCCATATTGTTAGACCGAATTTAGTCATCAGATCGCGGCCCAGTAGGTTTACTGGGCAGTTTGGAGCTGATAGGAAGCTGTGTGACCATTGTTGACTTCCAATTTGGACATTTAAAGGTTTAGTGCACCACTGGCGTTCTGGCGCGCCTGAGACCCCAACCACTGACACATATTTAGATGACAGGACCTGTGGAGACGTGAGGCTGGAATATGTTGCCCCTGTGTCCACCAAAAATGTGTGTGCCTGTCCGTTTATTGTGCAAGTGAGAGTTGGCTCACTTGCTAGTCCAAATTTCATGATGCCGGTGCCAGGTGGTTGTGGGGTGTCCTAGTAGGGATAATAGTTATTCTCCCACTGAGCTTGTAGTGCCTGGTTGACATTTTCTCCGGAGCTAGGATCATTTTGCGTCCATTGCTCAGTGCCTCCTAGTGGCGCCTGGTATGGCTGTCCAGCTTGATTCTGGTTTCGTGGATCCTGAAAGCCTCCTCTTCCTCTCTGATAATTTCCTCTTCCTCTGGGTCCTCCTCCTCTTCCACGTGTTGGGCCTTGTTGATGTGACAGGTCACGTGTGTGACAGTTACGTGAGTAGTGGCCTGGTTTTCCACAGTTGTAGCAGTAGAAAGTGCCTCCTTGGCCACCCCCTTGGGCACCTCCTCTTTGTCCTCCTCTCTGGTTTTGTTGCCATGGTTGCTGCACCATTACAGGGACCACTTGTTCCGCTAGTGGTTCCAGTTGAGCCATCTGCTTCTTTTTGTCCTTAGCAATCTTTTGGGCCGAGTCCAGGTCAGACAGCTGTCTCTTCATCAGTGCCACTTGCAGTGCCTTGAGCTCCACATCTGATGCTTCTGCAGCTGTTCTGTGTTTATCATAGTGATGCAGTACATGTTCTCTCCATGCAGATTGAGTGAAGGAGGCGATGGCCACAGTGTTTTCAATCGCCTCTCTTACCTTTGCAGGCAATCCTTTGGTCACCATGCTTCTCCAGAGTGCCAATGATGTCTGAGATGCATCTGGGGATTCTCTAAATGTTGTTCTCCATACTTGCTCAGCGCGAGCTAGGAGATCTGCAGCAGCCTCCCCAGGCTTGGCCATGAAGGTTGACATTTGGCTGTGGTCTGTTGGGGTGGGGTACTCTCTCCTTATGGCCTGATGTAGTGCCAGCCTGACACCGCCTATGGGCGTGGGGTCAGGCACGTTTGTGGTTCCTGCTGCGGCTTCAAGCTTTTTCAGTGTGTGTGGGTCTGATGCTCTGGCCAGCAGGCCTCTGTAGTCACCAAGTGCCAGTTTGTAGGTCTTTGTATATTTATCTAGCTCGTCTAGCCATGGCTCTGCTCCTGAAGTCAGTGAAGGAAGTGCGGTCAGCAGTGTTGACATGTCCATGAAGGAGAAGGGAATAAATGCCATCTGGTGAGGGGCTGCAGCTGTTGGAGCTGCTCTGAGTGGCATCTGACATGAGTCAGGCCGATATTGTTGTCCACTGCGCGTTGTTGATGGGGCTGTGGCATATCCTGTGAAATTTCCATTTAGCATTAGCCTCTGTACTTCATGTGTTTGTGGCCATTTGTGTTCGTTGGCTGGCTGTGCAGCTAGTTCGATCAGCTCCTTCTCTTCCTCTGCACCAGGAACCCACAGGTTCGTTTGTGGTATAGCATGTCCCCTAGCCTCCATGTAAGGCGTATAGCCTGTTGCTGCTGCACGGTCTTTTTCCAGCTGTTCGAGCTCCTCCAGTTGTTGTTCCAGGATTATTTGAATATCCTCTTGTGTTTCGTCTTCTTGTCTGTGTTGGTAACGGTCTCTGATTGAGTTGCTCACTCTGTGCCGAGTTTCGAGTGGGGCTGTCAATTTGAAAGCATCGTAGCTTGGCCCAGTGTGTGCGTCGACAATTAGTGTAGGTGTAGTTGCAGGTCCGGGTGTGTTTGGCAGCCCTAGGGCGCCCAGGTGAGTCATCAGGTATCCCACAGTCTTCTCAACTTGCTTCGCTCTTTTTCTTCTCTCCTTTTCCTCTACTGAGACAGGTATCTGCAGCTCTCCTTCCTCTACTGCGAAGATGCCTTTCAGGAACCCCTTTGATACTGGTCTTACTGGAGCCTGAATGAAAGGGTTTGTGGGCACATAATCTGGAGGGGGAGGTGGGAGATCAGGGTACAGTTGGCTTTGTTCATGTTCATGCTTGTCTTTGTGTTGAGGTGGCAGGTCAGGATACAGGTTGCTTTGTTCATGCTTAGGCTTGTCATTGTCGATAGGGGTGAATGGGTTGTTGGCATATGAGGGAGGGGCAGTGGCTGAGGGTGTTAGGGCCGGAAACATGCCTCCGCTGTGTTTGGCGGCCTCTAGTGGTGAACGTGCTGCTTCAGCATCCAGCACCTGCTCCGTCCATTGCTGTTGTTGTCCAGTGGGAGTCGGCTTCCTGCCCATCTTGTTGTTATCAAAATCGAAGCACCTTTTAAGATAAGGCCAGACGCCTTTTTCTGCAGCCGCGTGGTTCCTTGCTGTTCTTTTTCCCATGTTTAGATATCTTGGATTTCTGTCCTGCCATTCGTTCTTCTTCTCTTCACAGTGTCTCATCACTTCTCTGCTCATCTGTTGCACCATCTCTTCTGTAGGGGAACAATTCAGCCGTTCTCCATCCCAAATGGCTTTATCTTTCCATCTGTTTATCAGTCTTTTGTAGGCTTGTTGTTCCACTGGCCAAAGTTTGCTTCGTCCATTAATCCTGCTCTGTTCCTGGACTGCATTCTCCAAGATACACAGATAAGAGGAGTATTTCGCAGCCATGACGTCCCTCTCTGTAATATGCAATAAAAGTCTGAAATCAGTATTCCCAATGTCCACACGATGGAGCCAAAGCTCCTGTCCACTGTTCCTGTTGCAGTTCTTGAAGAGGCCACAGAAAAGCCAACATGCATGACAAATGTATTGTTTTTTTTTATTTTTTTATTTTTTTTATCATGAAGCACCAGCAGAGGGAGCCAACGCTTCTCCCAAGTTTTCTGGTGTCTGTTTGAACTCAGATCAATGTCATGTACACTGGCGCATGTCTAAAACCTGCTTTTCTCTGTAATATGTGTGTGTGTGAAATGATGATCTATTTTATTATTAACACTTATGGTGAAGATGACGAAAACAGTATAGACATAAGTTATTTCGAAGTGTCTGTGTGAATAGACAAAAGCTCAAGTCCATTATAATAAGTTGGCAATTTTCAGCCCTAATCTGATGGTTTAGCAAGCATTACTGTTCAGGGGTCACTGATCTTTATTCTGTTGTACGAAAGAATGACGGAGTGCTTCTTTCGGCGTTTTAAACCTTCATACAGTGACCTCACAACTCCGCAATATAAGCTTTACAAGTATAACGCATATTATTTAACAGTGTATGAATATATATTATTTACAAATCTCCCTATATACCCCTGCTAGGTGTGAAATGCTATGTTTTAATTACTCAGCAATGGCTGTAACTACAAGTTTTTTTTTTTTAAAAGCAGACAGTGTGAACCTAGCCCCCACCTTTTTAATTGTCTTCCGCTGTTTGTCCTTGTTCAAATCAAGGCCGCAGCTGTATCTTTATCAGGAAGGCATACCCTCCCTAATATTCTCACCGTTTGTCTGACTAAATGAATGGATGCTTTGTTTCAGCTGTAAACCTTGGACATTCCTAATTTTTAGCGTCTGTCTGGCTGGATGAATAGAAGCTGTGTATCAGCTTTAAAACTTTTTTTTTTTTTTTTCTGGTTGCATGAGTGACTGCTGTGTTTCCGCATTGCACTTTGCTACCGGTCCCTAGGGAACACAATTTTCCAATAAATTTAACTACGCCAGTAAAACTGACACTTATATTAACCCTCAGCTGTCTCTCAGCATATTCTAGTGATTTATGTGTGTGTGTGAATGCAACACTTGTGTATAATGTGTGTTTTTCCTGCTCTGGACACCAAACTTTGAAACAACGCACGAACATTCAGCCACAAATCAAGATCTCAACTGCCTGTCTCTCACAGGAACGCACCAACGTTTTACAGTTGTCAACACACCTTCTGTCTTATACAATCACTTCAAACAATCACACGCATTTAAACAAAATTGCAACACACTGCCATTTTTGAAATGCGCACAGATCACAAATACGGTAAAGGAATATCTTTAGAAATACAGTCAAACAAATAAACAAAAGTTAAAACGTACAGCTCAGCGGCTCAGCTGTCAGCTTGCTCATGTATGCGCCAAATAGTTCCATTCATTCAAACAAACGTGAATCAATACACTGCCGTCTTAGATTTGTGTAGAAATCACAACACGGTCTCAGAATGAAGTGAAGAGTTTTACAAACACTGTTAAATGTTGAACAAAAGTGAAAACGTACAGCTCAGCAAATAGTCACCCGCATTCATACTAAATAATCAAAACACACGCTTCCGTCTCTTTAAGCATAAATCAGTCACAAGCGCGGAACTGTAGAGGAGATGTACAGCTCTTTTTCTCAACCTCATCAAACAGACTGTAGCGTCACTGATCTTTTGATCACAACGCAAATGACAAACAGCTTTTCAGCAACCAAAAAACAGTCAGATTATAAAGGATTCTTTCCCTATTCCTCGACAGTTAATCCACTTTATCAAACTAAACAAACAGACACCTCTTGGCCACCGCACAAATGACAACTGCTTCTCAGCAAACAAACACAGTCAAATGATAAACACAAATTAAAACCAAATCTGAAATGTGCACAATTCACAAATACGGTCTAGAATGTAATTAATATCTTTACAAATGCAGTGAAACAATGAACACAAATTAGAACATACACGGCTGTCTCTTTAAATATAAATCAGGCAGAAGCGCAGCCCTCGGATGAGCTGAACAGCTCTTTTTTCTTTTAGACACACTTTTATCAGCAGCGCACTTTAACAGCAATTTGTCTTTTTCCTCAAACTCAGCAAACAGACTGTGTACCGCTGACCTCTCGACCACGATACAAATGAAAAACTGCTCTTTTAGCAAACAATCAGTCAAATTATAACCAATTTCACACATATCAAAGAGCTCTGTTCTTTAATACCTCACAGCGGCCGCTGTTTATTTGTCAAAAGCAATGTTACAGTCGGGTATTGAACCCAAACCTACCGCGTGGAAGACTGTTATATTAACCACTACACCATCAGGGTAGCACGTCAACAACACAATTTAACTGCTTTTTTATCCTAGGTCATCTCTGGACCTGTACACCAACACAATTTAACTGCTTTTTTATCCTAGGTCATCTCTGGACCTGTACACCAACACAATTTAACTGCTTTTTTATCCTAGGTCATCTCTGGACCTGTACACCAACACAATTTAACTGCTTTTTTATCCTAGGTCATCTCTGGACCTGTACACGTTCTGGCCATTTTCATTAATCTCGTCCGTCATTAACAACACACCGATATAATCAACTTCTGTGCTCTCGTCCAGAAACTCCGTCGAGGAAACTCTAATCAGAGTAACATTATTTTTCACTGGATCGCTACACACGAGTCAATACCCGGAGGCTCGATGCTCTTAATACGGGAATTCCGCAGTCAGTTTTCTCAATACAGTTTATCAATGACATCAATGACATATACATATATCCCCGTCATGTTATGCAATTTCTTCGTAGCCCAAAACATCCCATAAGTACGTTAGAAATTACGCCTTTTGTAACATGAATTTGAGTGTTCAGCGTGAAGCGCGTGTCTGCGAGCAGATGCGTTACACGGCTCACAACACCTCACATCTACGCTATCACAAGTGCGCAATTTCTCGCCTTTATTTGACGTTTTCTGATGGGCTCATTCATACATATACACAGACCCCCCAAATGGCTGTATAACAACTCTGTTGCTGTGTGTTTAATCTTTACCATTATTCTATACTAAGCAAATACTTACAGTTCGGACAGTCTGAGCAAAATTTAGAATATGTCTATGAATACAATGTTGCAGAATTCAGTTAAATAGGATCTGCATACCTGTTAGATGCGTACCGGTACGTCTCAGACTCCCCGAAGCTGCAAGTTCGCTCCGATGGCAATTATCGGGTTCCCAGCCTCAAAGGGAGAGATGCGCCGTTATCTGGAATCAAAAGGAGAGGCCTGTTAACATTCCAACCTGAAGCTCTGTATCGTATCAGATCACGTCGGGGTCACCACTTTGTTGTGAAAAAATGTGTAGCTGTCTTTCACACTTAGAGCAGGTTTAAGAATGAAACAGAAAGCTCTCAGAGGCGTATAGTTGTATCAAAGCAATAGATTTATTTATCAACAGAGTTATTCAGCCTAGCAATTAAACATGCATGGGCAGTCTAATGGATTCACTTCGCAGAGCTCCACCATCAGAACACGCTTAAACACATCAGCGTGAAACTTAATATAGGGGTCCACCCCTTGATACACATTGGCCAAAGTCAAAGATGCAGGCGTGGCACGTTTTTACGTTATGACACCTGGTTGGAAGCCGTGAATGTCCATTCACCTTGGCCCCTCCCAATAGGCGTTGGTTTCCATCAGTGTGTGTGAGATGATGCATGCTGCAAGACCTGAGAAAGAAGTGTGGGAAGAAAGCCGGGCTCAGCTGGGCGTAGTCCCTCGCTTGAATCTGAGTGTCTTATCTATTTAAAGATGGCTGCCTGTTCCTTGTGACGCAGTTAACCTCAGTAACCTTCCTCCTGCTTCTCTCAGGCCCTGTGTATGCTGTGAGCACTGTATAAGTGGTTAATAGAGCTGCATAAGATAATGGTTATTAAAACTACAAATATACTAGTGATTAATTAAACTGTATATATAAGCTAGCTGCTGATTAAGCTGTATATAAGCTAGCTGTTAATTAAACTGTATATAAGCTAGTTGCTACTTAAAGCTGCATATAAACTAGCTGCTGATTAAGCTGTATATGAGCTAATTGCTGATTAAAGCTGTATATAAGCTAATTTTATCAACATCTCCGCATCACAGACATGTATTGACTGTACCTGGTTTTCCAATACCAAACTCAGCCCTCCACTCCGGTAATGTACACATTCCTTTTTTGAAATATTTTCACATTGAAGGTATATATTTTTTAATGTAATTTCAAAAAAATAGAAAACCAATTTAATTGCAATAACAACACAGTTTTCCTATTTGAATAATAGTACAGAACGCCATAGTAATGAAATAGGTACCGTTTTTAATAGTATCATTTCTTTTTTATTTCTAAGTCCCTCGACACACAAACGTGTTCCCCCCTTATCACCTAACCTCTCAGTCATTGTTTTTCATTGTATTGACACCCTGTATACTTGATAATTAGATTGTAATTTACAGGCTGTACTATAAACTGCGAGCGGTGAATGTTTAAACGTCTGTCTAAGATCTTATCAGCCTTCAATCCATGATATACTTTCAATGTCTTTCTTTAAATTTCAGTTTGGATTTTCCAAGAACATCTATCATGTGCTTGTTCTGAATGCAATTGTTGGCTTTTCAGTTGGTAAGTCATGCCTAATATTGACTTTTTAACGAACTCATTTCTTATTGGTTGAAATGCTGAATGATTATCTTGTTTCTATCAGGCACAGTGGACTCATCAATAATGCCTCTCATGGGTAACTTGGTAGATCTGAGATATGTGCCGGTATATGGTACAGTTTATGCTATTGCTGATGTCGCAATCTGCATCGGATACTCCGTGGGTAAGCACAGTTGCCACAAAGAATATTTATCGGACTCTGCCGTCCCCGCAAACTCAGAGATTTAGAGCTTCTTTTAAGTAACTTATGGTTTAACGGCCTTTAGAGGTGCTGATACGCGGAGTTTGTTAGCTCTGGATAACAAAGCCAGGCCAGCTGTTTCTCCGTTTCCAGTGCTTGTGCTAAGCTAAGCTAACCGTGTGTTGGTGGTAGCTTTGTATTTGCCGTACAGACATAATAGTTGCATTGATCATCTCATCTTTCATTTCTCATCTTTCTCTGCAAGAAAGCGAAACCTTTTTCAAAATGTTAAACTATTGCCTTGATAGATATTAACAACATTTGAGATTTATAAATATGCCTTTATGTTGAGATATATGATCTTAAAACTCAGTAGCAAAATATGTCTGTAGGTCAGGTCAGCACTAGGGTTTAATAGACAATTTAATTTGGTCCTAACAACACAGGTTTATACCACCTTAAACAGTAAACTGCAGCTATGCTAATGAGCAACAGCCCGACAAGCCTGAAAGTTTGTTTCTTTTCTATCGAGGTGTTGAATAATGTCTCTTCTGTCCAAAGGTCCAGCTATTGCAGGGCCTACAGTGGCATCGATTGGCTTCCCCTGGCTCATGGCCATAATTGGAACAGTAAATATAATCTTCGCTCCACTCTGCATCTTCCTTTACAGTCCATCTCGGCAGGAGGAACATTTGGTGAGAGCTGGGAAGAAAAAAACAACTGAAAAACACATTTGTTACAGCCCAGTCGAGTGAAGAAATATTGTCATTGTACGTTTCCACAAACCAGTGATATTATACATATACATATTCAATGTGGACGTTATTACATTCGGTCAGAGACGGTGACGTAGTGCAACAAGACAAAGTTAAGTGACATAGTTTATTTAGCGAACGTATATGACAGTGGTATAATAACGACTACAGCGAGTGAGAAAGTCCACTATGGGGGGGTCGAACAAACACAGGACTTTCACTCAGGAGACCGCTGTGTGTATCCTGTGTGAAACCAAAATAAGTGTTCTCTTAAGACTTAAGATTAAGCATTGTTGCGCTTACCAGGGGGTTATTTACAATAATTTGACAGCTGTTACGTTACATCGTTACCTTATTATTTTAACACAAACCATGATCATTTTTTCGAACCCCAAGCAATTCCGTTGCCTAAACCTAACCAATTGTTTCTCGATGCTAACGAGGTGGTGTTGTGCATCTCAGAGCGATATGAGGCTGATGAGAAACGCATTCATGGATCAGAAACATCAACATTCATCGTATCCGAGGTTTGGAGACACATACAATGCCAACATTTTTCCGGGTTGTTTCTTACACATACAACAGTGTCAATTGCTTAAAAGAAGTTGATGTTGTACTTCATGCAATCGTTGTGTCTTGTGTTCCAGTCGATATTGAAAGAAAATTAAAGAAGCTCCGCCAGAGAACTTGGAATCCCACTGTATGCAGATTTCATTTCAAGTATTCTTACCATCTCCACCATTGCCTCCCTCTTCATGACAAAGACCCACACTAGCGTCAAGGCCCTATTGATGACAGCATTGGCTCAACACTTTGGTGCAGAGTGAATGTCTTGACAACTATCAAATGGACCGACGTTATATTTAGAACTACACAGCCACGAGTCTGAAGCACGTCAGCCCTTCACAATACACCACCGTCCTAAAAGACAATTTCTATCGATGCGTTGTTCTGCTCTGCGATATTTGTATTTGGTAAGTGGTATTTTCCTAAAATGAAGTGTTTTCCCCATGAGTATCATGGGTGCTGATAGTTTCAAGGTCCCCTTTGTTATTTCCTGTAACCCTGTTTATAATCATGGCCAGAACTCACTTTAGTCAGAGAGAATTCTTCAGCTTTGTTGTGAACTTCTGTCTCCACTGCGTGGTGAATAAAACTCATTTGAACCAGCCACAGAATTGGACCCGAAAGAAATCTTTCTTCAACAATATGGCGTTGTCGGCAGGATGTCGGCAGTTGAGCCCACATCTTCACAGAGACACAGCAGGACAGAGCACAGGACTCCGGTGGGACAAGAGATGGACTCTGTGTTTACATCATGATGCTCGGTGCTCGAACACAATCAAACATGATCGACAATGATTTTCCTCATGTTTGAACTTTTGTGAAGATGTCAGCAATATAATCTGCCCAGGGAATTGTTTTTGCTGCTGTTTAAGTTCCTTATGATGCAAAATAAAAAAAATGTACTCCAGGAATTTACTTCTGTTTTTATTTTGTTTGTTGTGTTACAAATGGGCTCCATCTGCATTTCATTGTGCATCCCTGTGTTGTATAACGACAATAAATGATCCTTGAATCCTTGAACTACAACCGGTGAAGTCCCTTGTGACAGGATCACTGCTCCTGCGGTTCCTTGATATTATGCACATAAGTCAACAGAGTCATGGCGACATCTGCTTCAATTGATGACAGCCAGTCTCCCTTCACATGCCATTCTCCCTCATCAACAGACAAGACACAGGACAAGTCTATCTCTACAAACTCTCGTCACAGCCTGACAAGCACACAGGCCGAACATGGCCCAAATTCTACAAACTATTAATTGTGTGTCGATTCGTTCCTCAAGGCACCAACGGAGGCCTCCAAACCTGATGGCTTTGCCCATCAAAGACTGTGATCCATGCCGTCTAACGTTAGGAACTGTGATCAGTTGCCAACTATTTGACATTGATTGCCAAACCTGTCAGGTGAAACCTTTTGGTGTGTAATTGAGCTCAGTCACTCCCTGTAAGAGGTCACACCTTCATTGATTTAATTAATATTTGCTCTGTAAAACACACCTTTACTGAGCCAATAAAGACCCGCGACTACGGACTTGTGAGTTGGGCTCCCAGAATCTCATGGAGTTGCAAACAACCCTCAAAAACAGCTGATGCCTTAACCTTATCGATTAATGATTGTTGTGGCAATTTATCATGTTGTTCTTTGATATATAACTTTTATCGCTTTACCTTGAACAAAAGCAGAACTCACCAAACCCAAACAACAAATGTATCTCATGTCTGACTCGTGTCATCCTGACCTCACATCTAACCCTCTTCCATGAAAACAGCAGCACCTACCCTCCCCAACGCCATCCGAAAAAAGGACGCCTGCGGAGGGGGGGGGGGGGGAGGCAGACGAGCTAATGTGCTCCAGTTTGTGTGAAGCATATATACTCTGTAAAACCTTTGACTTGATTAGACCTCTGAACCGTCCGTGAGGAAGGATCTCTATCTGTTCAGCTGAATTATTCCAAGTGTCTGTTCAACATAATACTTAAAGGCATTTGACAGATTTCTCATCACTCTTATTTCTCACAGGGAAATGAATAGGTCTGTCTCAGGATTGCTACGATAACACAAACTTTTCCAGGGTGGAACATATGGAGGCGCATAACGGCCATGGTAAGATGTTTAATCTGTGATGATAATATTCATATGTGCCTACAGTTTGGGCTTTTGACTACTGTATTAGCGTGTTATAATATGGAGACAAACAGCTACAAATAAAGACAAAGCTGCTTTCTATTCTGATCCAGCCTTATCTTAACAACATTTATTAATCATTTTTATGCTTTTGTCTTTTCCTGCTAGTTATCCCAGCACCAGTAACAGTAAATCGTTGAACTTCCACACACTCCCTGACTGCTCTCCCCATAACACCTTAAATGATTAACAACCAGAAATAAACAGCTTTTGTTCCACTCTGGCATATTGCTGAACATCTGAACTGTGTGTCGTAGTATAATGAGTGGAGATTAACTGTTGTAGAGAAATGTTTTCTTGAGGTAGAATGTTTTCTTATTGGCATAGAAACCGTGGGAGGGGTAAAGTAAGGAGGGACGGAACAAGCATCCGTCCAAGCAGGTTCTTGTGAGTATAAATCAGATGTGTGTCAGTACTTACTGTCAACTTCATTCCAGGTATGTTTCATAGAAATACTGCGATCACACTAACTCTCATTTGAAACTTGAGATTTTCCGACTTGCAAGAAATGGAGGAGCATATCGGCCATGGTAAGATGTTTAATGTAATCTGTGATGTTAATATTCATATGTGCTTACAGTTTGGGCTTTTGACTACTGTATTAGTGTGGCACAATGTAGACAAAGCTGCTTTCTATTGTGATACAGCCGTATCTTAACAATATTTATTAATTATTTTTCCTGCTAGTTATCCCAGCACCAGTAACTACGAAGGGATCATTTGTGCATGGTTTGTCCCCTGAGAACTGTGGCATTGACATTCTAGACAATGGAAGGACCATCAGAGACTTCCTAGACAGTAAAATAAAAGAGCGTGGTTCAGCGGTGAGTATCAGAGACATCATGTCACCTAAGCGTTCCTAACAATGAATCTCTGTGTAATTGCCTCCATGTATCGTCTGATAGTTGAGCTTTCTTGAGATGTGAACTAAATGTTGACTTTGCTCTATTTGTTCAGGACAATGAAGAGCCATTCTATGTGGCAAGTCTGGATAGTATATTTGAAAGGCACCTCAGGTGGCGTACTAACTTACCTCGAGTCACGCCTTTCTATTCAGTGAAGTGCAACAACGATGCATCAGTTTTGAGGATGATGAGTGCTCTGGACACAGGTTTCGACTGTGCTAGCAAGGTACCGATGAAGTATTTGAAAGAGAATCCAGCTCTGTGTTTTCTTTGTTGTGGAGAAGCAGTTTGCTCATTTGAAACGCGCTTTGATCGATCACAGGTCGAGATCCAGCAGATGCTGTCCCTTGGGGTGACACCTGACAAAATCATTTACGCACACACAACCAAACCACTGTCGCACATCAAGTATGCCTGTACTCATGGAGTCGATATGATGACTTTTGATAGTGAGGAAGAACTCCTAAAAATATCTCTTAGTCACGCCAAAGCCAAGTGAGTGAACAACTACTGATATTTTCTGCTCCTTTGTTTAGTTGATTGTTGTTAAATTACCGATTAATACTTTTGAATCACTTTCTCCAGATTGGTACTCAGCATCGCAGTGGATGACTCTGCATCCAAGATAAGACTCAGTTTAAAGTTTGGCGCCAGACTGGAGTCAGTGGGTAAGCTGCTGGGATGTGCTGGAGAGCTTGGCTTGGAGGTCATTGGGGTCAGCTTTCATGTGGGCAGTGGGTGCACTGAAAGTTTGCCGTTCCAGCAGGCCATCGCAGATGCCCGACGTGTCTTTGACATGGGGGTAGGTCATCGTCACAGCAATAGAACACAAATTTAGTTATGTCGTTAGTCCAATAAATATTTCATTCATGAAAGCTTGATCATTTGATAAGTCACTACACCGTGATAACAACTCCATAGCAGCCCAGAGATTGAGACTTGAAGCTTTTCCTGTTTCCAAAATTGAGTATTGTCCTAAATTATATGTAAGTTATTTTCTTTAAATTATTTTACTTGAACTCATTGTGTTTTATGGCTGAAGCCATAAATGTGCCATGACTTTTTATACTAATTCATGGGTTTATGATCCATAATTAAGTTATTGATAACCATTATACTTGGATATTAATTAGTTATTATTTATTATTATTATGTGTTACAAGCAATAGCACTACAGTAAGTACAGTATAACATTTTGAATTGTATGACTGATTGATTAGAAACTTTTTCAGAATTTGCTGGGATTCCAGATGAGACTCTTGGATATCGGTGGAGGATTCTCTGCGATTGAGAGTTTTCAACAGAAATTTGAAGAGGTAATATTTTTCAAAAATAATACGATATACAATACGAGTGCTCATTAATGGATGTTCTGCATCTCCATTGTCCTGGTAAAACAAAGAGCAAAAGGAGCATAAACAACAAAATAGAATGACACGGATTACACAACCTTTTTCCTGTTTTACCTTAAGGGCTATGTAGACCAGGGGTGCCCACACTTTTTCGGCCACATATATATACTGAGTATACTTTATATTTACAATATATGTTGCATAACTGCATGAACCCTTATGGCACAATACAATTCTGTACATTTTTGGTCATTACCTTACTCTGATGACTTGCACTGAATGGAATTGGCCAGAGTTGCATAGTCCGGACAGTAGCTGCTGGTAGCCGCCTCAAGCAGACTTCAAATGATCATCAGTCATGGTGGAACGGTGTTTGGACTTAATGTTCTTCATGTGGGAAAAGGCTGACTCACATAAATGAGTAGAGCCGAATAATGCAGTCAGAAAGGTATCACATGTCCTCATGTTTGGGGACTTTTCCTCTGTGAGGAAACTGTCCATGAGCCCTGGACTTCAGCTGAATGTCAGTTTGCAGTGTCAGAATCTCATCCTCCACTCCAGACGAGTTCAGGTGAAACAGCGTTAACATTTTTGATGCGAGTGAATCAACCTCAATATCTTCCCGAAATGTGCAGCACATAAGTGTAGCACCTGGTCGAGTAAAGCAAAGTCTCGAAAGCGTTTGTCAAACTCTGACAGACGCTTGTCAATCTGCTCTGTGTAGCGCGCACTGTCAAGTTACGCACACGCCTTCCGTTGAGTCTCCAGTTCTGATGTGAGGTTTTGGAAGTTTCCCAAATCATGGCGCTACAGCTTTAGCTTCTTTAGTACAAATAAATTGGAAGGCTAACTAATTAGCTCGCCGGAGTTTTGCAGTAGCTCGCGCGGTTGACCGCGCATACGTGGTGACCCGTGTGTTAGAAAATCAAGTGGCAAATGCCATGCGGACATCTCATTGTTGTTGAATGGCATGCGATCTACCCGCACTACCTCCGCGATCGACGTATTGGGCACCCCTGATGTAGACTGTCAAGGAACCTTTAAATGCATACTAAAGAGGCTAACTTAATAAGGAAATATTCAGAGGACTTGCACCTCGCTGCCCCTGGAGGAACTCTCAGGTCCACAGAACACGTCGTTGCCCTTTCATTCGCTCGCTGCTAGCACCACATTGTTTCTTATGCCGTGTTCACACCTAATTGCGTCATTCGCGCCGCCGGTCTCACCGGGGACTATTTGTGTTCATTCGCATGATTCGCGCTGGACGAGCCTGAGAGGGGGCGTGGCTTATCGCCCTGAAAGCCGCCATCAACCATGGAAAAAATAACCTATATTTCTGCTTAGTACGTATTGTGGAAGTCCCAGATATCACGGGAAACTAAATGCCGTCATGTCTTGGTTCATAACATAGTCCGGAGGAGCTCCATGTATTCATCCAACTCCATCTGTCATTCAAACCCAGCGAGGCATTCACATTAACTAGGCTCCTGGACTGTGTCAATGCCATCAGAGACTGGACGGCAGAAAACTGCTTGCAACTCAACGACTCTAAGACGGAGGTCCTAGTTATTGCTCCAGAGGAGTTTGTCCCCATGATCAGGCAGATTATTAGTCCACTCTCCTCTGCTGCCCATTGAAACCTGTGCAATCTAGGGATTTTCTTTGATCGATCCATGTCGTTTGACCCTCATGTTAAGCAGCTGTCCAGGTCATGTTTCTTCCATCTAAGAAATATCAGTAAACTGAGATCTGTAGTATCAACACCTGAATTAGAGATGATCATACAAACATTTATCTCTTCACGCATTGACTACTGCAACTCACTTTTCACATCACTCAGTGCATCTGCTCTTAACCGTCTGCATTTTAGGTCTTCTGTCTGTCCCACGCACACGATTTAAGACCCGTGGTGACCGAGCCTTTGAGGCAGTAGCACCGAGGCTATGGAATGCTTTGCCTGCACCTCATCTCAACGCTGATAGGCTCTCGCGCCGCAGCGTCACGCCATTTTTCCGGCGAAGTTGAAAACTTTCAACTCACGCGTTTGGGGCGACTTCGCCCAAATTCGCGCCGCGCCATCGCAAATTCACATCACTCCAGTGATGGAGCGAATAATTCGCGCTGCGTTTGGTGTGAACGCACCATTAGAAGACGTATATTGCACCATCACTGTGGCCATATGGTGGCGCTGTTAACAACTTTATTCAAAAGATTTGTCTTGATCGAAAGAATCCAGAGTGAAAAAAAGAAAACCTCAGATTTTCACATTTAACCTTAATCTTTACTCACATACACATGTTGTTTGAAAGAGCAACACTTCACGTTTCTATCAGCACCAATTATTAAAACAATTCCAATATCATTCATATATATATATTGTTAGATCCTGGGGTACTTCTGGCCCGATACGGGGCTACTTACTGACTCAGCTCTCTATTAAAAGATTGTCGAGCTGGTGTTCTTGCGAGGGAACTCGCCTGGCTCTTCTAACTGCCGTTACTCCCGACATCTACCCTGCTTCCTCCGGTCTGAGTGCACTCGGTCGAGGGGCCACCCTGACCCCGGGCGTTCCTACCAGTCGCGTCGGTTATGGCAGCTTCCCTCTTCTGGATCCGTGCTCTTGGTAAATGCCAGGTTTAGGTTTTAACGGCTAGGATTACTTCTAAAACCGTAAGGGATTGTTCAGTGGATTTTACTTTAAATGCAGATTAGATATTTATTGCAGGTTATATTTAGTTAGTTTGCAAGGGTTAAGCTACAGCTCACATAAAAATGTCACTACACTTGATTGCTCAACACTTTGGTGCAGAGTGAATGTCTTGACAACTATCAAATGGACCGACGTTATATTTAGAACTACACAGCCACGAGTCTGAAGCACGTCAGCCCTTCACAATACACCACCGTCCTAAAAGACAATTTCTATCGATGCGTTGTTCTGCTCTGCGATATTTGTATTTGGTAAGTGGTATTTTCCTAAAATGAAGTGTTTTCCCCATGAGTATCATGGGTGCTGATAGTTTCAAGGTCCCCTTTGTTATTTCCTGTAACCCTGTTTATAATCATGGCCAGAACTCACTTTAGTCAGAGAGAATTCTTCAGCTTTGTTGTGAACTTCTGTCTCCACTGCGTGGTGAATAAAACTCATTTGAACCAGCCACAGAATTGGACCCGAAAGAAATCTTTCTTCAACAATATGGCGTTGTCGGCAGGATGTCGGCAGTTGAGCCCACATCTTCACAGAGACACAGCAGGACAGAGCACAGGACTCCGGTGGGACAAGAGATGGACTCTGTGTTTACATCATGATGCTCGGTGCTCGAACACAATCAAACATGATCGACAATGATTTTCCTCATGTTTGAACTTTTGTGAAGATGTCAGCAATATAATCTGCCCAGGGAATTGTTTTTGCTGCTGTTTAAGTTCCTTATGATGCAAAATAAAAAAAATGTACTCCAGGAATTTACTTCTGTTTTTATTTTGTTTGTTGTGTTACAAATGGGCTCCATCTGCATTTCATTGTGCATCCCTGTGTTGTATAACGACAATAAATGATCCTTGAATCCTTGAACTACAACCGGTGAAGTCCCTTGTGACAGGATCACTGCTCCTGCGGTTCCTTGATATTATGCACATAAGTCAACAGAGTCATGGCGACATCTGCTTCAATTGATGACAGCCAGTCTCCCTTCACATGCCATTCTCCCTCATCAACAGACAAGACACAGGACAAGTCTATCTCTACAAACTCTCGTCACAGCCTGACAAGCACACAGGCCGAACATGGCCCAAATTCTACAAACTATTAATTGTGTGTCGATTCGTTCCTCAAGGCACCAACGGAGGCCTCCAAACCTGATGGCTTTGCCCATCAAAGACTGTGATCCATGCCGTCTAACGTTAGGAACTGTGATCAGTTGCCAACTATTTGACATTGATTGCCAAACCTGTCAGGTGAAACCTTTTGGTGTGTAATTGAGCTCAGTCACTCCCTGTAAGAGGTCACACCTTCATTGATTTAATTAATATTTGCTCTGTAAAACACACCTTTACTGAGCCAATAAAGACCCGCGACTACGGACTTGTGAGTTGGGCTCCCAGAATCTCATGGAGTTGCAAACAACCCTCAAAAACAGCTGATGCCTTAACCTTATCGATTAATGATTGTTGTGGCAATTTATCATGTTGTTCTTTGATATATAACTTTTATCGCTTTACCTTGAACAAAAGCAGAACTCACCAAACCCAAACAACAAATGTATCTCATGTCTGACTCGTGTCATCCTGACCTCACATCTAACCCTCTTCCATGAAAACAGCAGCACCTACCCTCCCCAACGCCATCCGAAAAAAGGACGCCTGCGGAGGGGGGGGGGGGGGGGAGGCAGACGAGCTAATGTGCTCCAGTTTGTGTGAAGCATATATACTCTGTAAAACCTTTGACTTGATTAGACCTCTGAACCGTCCGTGAGGAAGGATCTCTATCTGTTCAGCTGAATTATTCCAAGTGTCTGTTCAACATAATACTTAAAGGCATTTGACAGATTTCTCATCACTCTTATTTCTCACAGGGAAATGAATAGGTCTGTCTCAGGATTGCTACGATAACACAAACTTTTCCAGGGTGGAACATATGGAGGCGCATAACGGCCATGGTAAGATGTTTAATCTGTGATGATAATATTCATATGTGCCTACAGTTTGGGCTTTTGACTACTGTATTAGCGTGTTATAATATGGAGACAAACAGCTACAAATAAAGACAAAGCTGCTTTCTATTCTGATCCAGCCTTATCTTAACAACATTTATTAATCATTTTTATGCTTTTGTCTTTTCCTGCTAGTTATCCCAGCACCAGTAACAGTAAATCGTTGAACTTCCACACACTCCCTGACTGCTCTCCCCATAACACCTTAAATGATTAACAACCAGAAATAAACAGCTTTTGTTCCACTCTGGCATATTGCTGAACATCTGAACTGTGTGTCGTAGTATAATGAGTGGAGATTAACTGTTGTAGAGAAATGTTTTCTTGAGGTAGAATGTTTTCTTATTGGCATAGAAACCGTGGGAGGGGTAAAGTGAGGAGGGACGGAACAAGCATCCGTCCAAGCAGGTTCTTGTGAGTATAAATCAGATGTGTGTCAGTACTTACTGTCAACTTCATTCCAGGTATGTTTCATAGAAATACTGCGATCACACTAACTCTCATCTGAAACTTGAGATTTTCCGACTTGCAAGAAATGGAGGAGCATATCGGCCATGGTAAGATGTTTAATGTAATCTGTGATGTTAATATTCATATGTGCTTACAGTTTGGGCTTTTGACTACTGTATTAGTGTGGCACAATGTAGACAAAGCTGCTTTCTATTGTGATACAGCCGTATCTTAACAATATTTATTAATTATTTTTCCTGCTAGTTATCCCAGCACCAGTAACTACGAAGGGATCATTTGTGCATGGTTTGTCCCCTGAGAACTGTGGCATTGACATTCTAGACAATGGAAGGACCATCAGAGACTTCCTAGACAGTAAAATAAAAGAGCGTGGTTCAGCGGTGAGTATCAGAGACATCATGTCACCTAAGCGTTCCTAACAATGAATCTCTGTGTAATTGCCTCCATGTATCGTCTGATAGTTGAGCTTTCTTGAGATGTGAACTAAATGTTGACTTTGCTCTATTTGTTCAGGACAATGAAGAGCCATTCTATGTGGCAAGTCTGGATAGTATATTTGAAAGGCACCTCAGGTGGCGTACTAACTTACCTCGAGTCACGCCTTTCTATTCAGTGAAGTGCAACAACGATGCATCAGTTTTGAGGATGATGAGTGCTCTGGACACAGGTTTCGACTGTGCTAGCAAGGTACCGATGAAGTATTTGAAAGAGAATCCAGCTCTGTGTTTTCTTTGTTGTGGAGAAGCAGTTTGCTCATTTGAAACGCGCTTTGATCGATCACAGGTCGAGATCCAGCAGATGCTGTCCCTTGGGGTGACACCTGACAAAATCATTTACGCACACACAACCAAACCACTGTCGCACATCAAGTATGCCTGTACTCATGGAGTCGATATGATGACTTTTGATAGTGAGGAAGAACTCCTAAAAATATCTCTTAGTCACGCCAAAGCCAAGTGAGTGAACAACTACTGATATTTTCTGCTCCTTTGTTTAGTTGATTGTTGTTAAATTACCGATTAATACTTTTGAATCACTTTCTCCAGATTGGTACTCAGCATCGCAGTGGATGACTCTGCATCCAAGATAAGACTCAGTTTAAAGTTTGGCGCCAGACTGGAGTCAGTGGGTAAGCTGCTGGGATGTGCTGGAGAGCTTGGCTTGGAGGTCATTGGGGTCAGCTTTCATGTGGGCAGTGGGTGCACTGAAAGTTTGCCGTTCCAGCAGGCCATCGCAGATGCCCGACGTGTCTTTGACATGGGGGTAGGTCATCGTCACAGCAATAGAACACAAATTTAGTTATGTCGTTAGTCCAATAAATATTTCATTCATGAAAGCTTGATCATTTGATAAGTCACTACACCGTGATAACAACTCCATAGCAGCCCAGAGATTGAGACTTGAAGCTTTTCCTGTTTCCAAAATTGAGTATTGTCCTAAATTATATGTAAGTTATTTTCTTTAAATTATTTTACTTGAACTCATTGTGTTTTATGGCTGAAGCCATAAATGTGCCATGACTTTTTATACTAATTCATGGGTTTATGATCCATAATTAAGTTATTGATAACCATTATACTTGGATATTAATTAGTTATTATTTATTATTATTATGTGTTACAAGCAATAGCACTACAGTAAGTACAGTATAACATTTTGAATTGTATGACTGATTGATTAGAAACTTTTTCAGAATTTGCTGGGATTCCAGATGAGACTCTTGGATATCGGTGGAGGATTCTCTGCGATTGAGAGTTTTCAACAGAAATTTGAAGAGGTAATATTTTTCAAAAATAATACGATATACAATACGAGTGCTCATTAATGGATGTTCTGCATCTCCATTGTCCTGGTAAAACAAAGAGCAAAAGGAGCATAAACAACAAAATAGAATGACACGGATTACACAACCTTTTTCCTGTTTTACCTTAAGGGCTATGTAGACCAGGGGTGCCCACACTTTTTCGGCCACATATATATACTGAGTATACTTTATATTTACAATATATGTTGCATAACTGCATGAACCCTTATGGCACAATACAATTCTGTACATTTTTGGTCATTACCTTACTCTGATGACTTGCACTGAATGGAATTGGCCAGAGTTGCATAGTCCGGACAGTAGCTGCTGGTAGCCGCCTCAAGCAGACTTCAAATGATCATCAGTCATGGTGGAACGGTGTTTGGACTTAATGTTCTTCATGTGGGAAAAGGCTGACTCACATAAATGAGTAGAGCCGAATAATGCAGTCAGAAAGGTATCACATGTCCTCATGTTTGGGGACTTTTCCTCTGTGAGGAAACTGTCCATGAGCCCTGGACTTCAGCTGAATGTCAGTTTGCAGTGTCAGAATCTCATCCTCCACTCCAGACGAGTTCAGGTGAAACAGCGTTAACATTTTTGATGCGAGTGAATCAACCTCAATATCTTCCCGAAATGTGCAGCACATAAGTGTAGCACCTGGTCGAGTAAAGCAAAGTCTCGAAAGCGTTTGTCAAACTCTGACAGACGCTTGTCAATCTGCTCTGTGTAGCGCGCACTGTCAAGTTACGCACACGCCTTCCGTTGAGTCTCCAGTTCTGATGTGAGGTTTTGGAAGTTTCCCAAATCATGGCGCTACAGCTTTAGCTTCTTTAGTACAAATAAATTGGAAGGCTAACTAATTAGCTCGCCGGAGTTTTGCAGTAGCTCGCGCGGTTGACCGCGCATACGTGGTGACCCGTGTGTTAGAAAATCAAGTGGCAAATGCCATGCGGACATCTCATTGTTGTTGAATGGCATGCGATCTACCCGCACTACCTCCGCGATCGACGTATTGGGCACCCCTGATGTAGACTGTCAAGGAACCTTTAAATGCATACTAAAGAGGCAAACTTAATAAGGAAATATTCAGAGGACTTGCACCTCGCTGCCCCTGGAGGAACTCTCAGGTCCACAGAACACGTCGTTGCCCTTTCATTCGCTCGCTGCTAGCACCACATTGTTTCTTATGCCGTGTTCACACCTAATTGCGTCATTCGCGCCGCCGGTCTCACCGGGGACTATTTGTGTTCATTCGCATGATTCGCGCTGGACGAGCCTGAGAGGGGGCGTGGCTTATCGCCCTGAAAGCCGCCATCAACCATGGAAAAAATAACCTATATTTCTGCTTAGTACGTATTGTGGAAGTCCCAGATATCACGGGAAACTAAACGCCGTCATGTCTTGGTTCATAACATAGTCCGGAGGAGCTCCATGTATTCATCCAACTCCATCTGTCATTCAAACCCAGCGAGGCATTCACATTAACTAGGCTCCTGGACTGTGTCAATGCCATCAGAGACTGGACGGCAGAAAACTGCTTGCAACTCAATGACTCTAAGACGGAGGTCCTAGTTATTGCTCCAGAGGAGTTTGTCCCCATGATCAGGCAGATTATTAGTCCACTCTCCTCTGCTGCCCATTGAAACCTGTGCAATCTAGGGATTTTCTTTGATCGATCCATGTCGTTTGACCCTCATGTTAAGCAGCTGTCCAGGTCATGTTTCTTCCATCTAAGAAATATCAGTAAACTGAGATCTGTAGTATCAACACCTGAATTAGAGATGATCATACAAACATTTATCTCTTCACGCATTGACTACTGCAACTCACTTTTCACATCACTCAGTGCATCTGCTCTTAACCGTCTGCATTTTAGGTCTTCTGTCTGTCCCACGCACACGATTTAAGACCCGTGGTGACCGAGCCTTTGAGGCAGTAGCACCGAGGCTATGGAATGCTTTGCCTGCACCTCATCTCAACGCTGATAGGCTCTCGCGCCGCAGCGTCACGCCATTTTTCCGGCGAAGTTGAAAACTTTCAACTCACGCGTTTGGGGCGACTTCGCCCAAATTCGCGCCGCGCCATCGCAAATTCACATCACTCCAGTGATGGAGCGAATAATTCGCGCTGCGTTTGGTGTGAACGCACCATTAGAAGACGTATATTGCACCATCACTGTGGCCATATGGTGGCGCTGTTAACAACTTTATTCAAAAGATTTGTCTTGATCGAAAGAATCCAGAGTGAAAAAAAGAAAACCTCAGATTTTCACATTTAACCTTAATCTTTACTCACATACACATGTTGTTTGAAAGAGCAACACTTCACGTTTCTATCAGCACCAATTATTAAAACAATTCCAATATCATTCATATATATATATTGTTAGATCCTGGGGTACTTCTGGCCCGATACGGGGCTACTTACTGACTCAGCTCTCTATTAAAAGATTGTCGAGCTGGTGTTCTTGCGAGGGAACTCGCCTGGCTCTTCTAACTGCCGTTACTCCCGACATCTACCCTGCTTCCTCCGGTCTGAGTGCACTCGGTCGAGGGGCCACCCTGACCCCGGGCGTTCCTACCAGTCGCGTCGGTTATGGCAGCTTCCCTCTTCTGGATCCGTGCTCTTGGTAAATGCCAGGTTTAGGTTTTAACGGCTAGGATTACTTCTAAAACCGTAAGGGATTGTTCAGTGGATTTTACTTTAAATGCAGATTAGATATTTATTGCAGGTTATATTTAGTTAGTTTGCAAGGGTTAAGCTACAGCTCACATAAAAATGTCACTACACTTGATTGCTCAACACTTTGGTGCAGAGTGAATGTCTTGACAACTATCAAATGGACCGACGTTATATTTAGAACTACACAGCCACGAGTCTGAAGCACGTCAGCCCTTCACAATACACCACCGTCCTAAAAGACAATTTCTATCGATGCGTTGTTCTGCTCTGCGATATTTGTATTTGGTAAGTGGTATTTTCCTAAAATGAAGTGTTTCCCCCATGAGTATCATGGGTGCTGATAGTTTCAAGGTCCCCTTTGTTATTTCCTGTAACCCTGTTTATAATCATGGCCAGAACTCACTTTAGTCAGAGAGAATTCTTCAGCTTTGTTGTGAACTTCTGTCTCCACTGCGTGGTGAATAAAACTCATTTGAACCAGCCACAGAATTGGACCCGAAAGAAATCTTTCTTCAACAATATGGCGTTGTCGGCAGGATGTCGGCAGTTGAGCCCACATCTTCACAGAGACACAGCAGGACAGAGCACAGGACTCCGGTGGGACAAGAGATGGACTCTGTGTTTACATCATGATGCTCGGTGCTCGAACACAATCAAACATGATCGACAATGATTTTCCTCATGTTTGAACTTTTGTGAAGATGTCAGCAATATAATCTGCCCAGGGAATTGTTTTTGCTGCTGTTTAAGTTCCTTATGATGCAAAATAAAAAAAATGTACTCCAGGAATTTACTTCTGTTTTTATTTTGTTTGTTGTGTTACAAATGGGCTCCATCTGCATTTCATTGTGCATCCCTGTGTTGTATAACGACAATAAATGATCCTTGAATCCTTGAACTACAACCGGTGAAGTCCCTTGTGACAGGATCACTGCTCCTGCGGTTCCTTGATATTATGCACATAAGTCAACAGAGTCATGGCGACATCTGCTTCAATTGATGACAGCCAGTCTCCCTTCACATGCCATTCTCCCTCATCAACAGACAAGACACAGGACAAGTCTATCTCTACAAACTCTCGTCACAGCCTGACAAGCACACAGGCCGAACATGGCCCAAATTCTACAAACTATTAATTGTGTGTCGATTCGTTCCTCAAGGCACCAACGGAGGCCTCCAAACCTGATGGCTTTGCCCATCAAAGACTGTGATCCATGCCGTCTAACGTTAGGAACTGTGATCAGTTGCCAACTATTTGACATTGATTGCCAAACCTGTCAGGTGAAACCTTTTGGTGTGTAATTGAGCTCAGTCACTCCCTGTAAGAGGTCACACCTTCATTGATTTAATTAATATTTGCTCTGTAAAACACACCTTTACTGAGCCAATAAAGACCCGCGACTACGGACTTGTGAGTTGGGCTCCCAGAATCTCATGGAGTTGCAAACAACCCTCAAAAACAGCTGATGCCTTAACCTTATCGATTAATGATTGTTGTGGCAATTTATCATGTTGTTCTTTGATATATAACTTTTATCGCTTTACCTTGAACAAAAGCAGAACTCACCAAACCCAAACAACAAATGTATCTCATGTCTGACTCGTGTCATCCTGACCTCACATCTAACCCTCTTCCATGAAAACAGCAGCACCTACCCTCCCCAACGCCATCCGAAAAAAGGACGCCTGCGGAGGGGGGGGGGGGGGGGGGGAGGCAGACGAGCTAATGTGCTCCAGTTTGTGTGAAGCATATATACTCTGTAAAACCTTTGACTTGATTAGACCTCTGAACCGTCCGTGAGGAAGGATCTCTATCTGTTCAGCTGAATTATTCCAAGTGTCTGTTCAACATAATACTTAAAGGCATTTGACAGATTTCTCATCACTCTTATTTCTCACAGGGAAATGAATAGGTCTGTCTCAGGATTGCTACGATAACACAAACTTTTCCAGGGTGGAACATATGGAGGCGCATAACGGCCATGGTAAGATGTTTAATCTGTGATGATAATATTCATATGTGCCTACAGTTTGGGCTTTTGACTACTGTATTAGCGTGTTATAATATGGAGACAAACAGCTACAAATAAAGACAAAGCTGCTTTCTATTCTGATCCAGCCTTATCTTAACAACATTTATTAATCATTTTTATGCTTTTGTCTTTTCCTGCTAGTTATCCCAGCACCAGTAACAGTAAATCGTTGAACTTCCACACACTCCCTGACTGCTCTCCCCATAACACCTTAAATGATTAACAACCAGAAATAAACAGCTTTTGTTCCACTCTGGCATATTGCTGAACATCTGAACTGTGTGTCGTAGTATAATGAGTGGAGATTAACTGTTGTAGAGAAATGTTTTCTTGAGGTAGAATGTTTTCTTATTGGCATAGAAACCGTGGGAGGGGTAAAGTGAGGAGGGACGGAACAAGCATCCGTCCAAGCAGGTTCTTGTGAGTATAAATCAGATGTGTGTCAGTACTTACTGTCAACTTCATTCCAGGTATGTTTCATAGAAATACTGCGATCACACTAACTCTCATTTGAAACTTGAGATTTTCCGACTTGCAAGAAATGGAGGAGCATATCGGCCATGGTAAGATGTTTAATGTAATCTGTGATGTTAATATTCATATGTGCTTACAGTTTGGGCTTTTGACTACTGTATTAGTGTGGCACAATGTAGACAAAGCTGCTTTCTATTGTGATCCAGCCGTATCTTAACAATATTTATTAATTATTTTTCCTGCTAGTTATCCCAGCACCAGTAACTACGAAGGGATCATTTGTGCATGGTTTGTCCCCTGAGAACTGTGGCATTGACATTCTAGACAATGGAAGGACCATCAGAGACTTCCTAGACAGTAAAATAAAAGAGCGTGGTTCAGCGGTGAGTATCAGAGACATCATGTCACCTAAGCGTTCCTAACAATGAATCTCTGTGTAATTGCCTCCATGTATCGTCTGATAGTTGAGCTTTCTTGAGATGTGAACTAAATGTTGACTTTGCTCTATTTGTTCAGGACAATGAAGAGCCATTCTATGTGGCAAGTCTGGATAGTATATTTGAAAGGCACCTCAGGTGGCGTACTAACTTACCTCGAGTCACGCCTTTCTATTCAGTGAAGTGCAACAACGATGCATCAGTTTTGAGGATGATGAGTGCTCTGGACACAGGTTTCGACTGTGCTAGCAAGGTACCGATGAAGTATTTGAAAGAGAATCCAGCTCTGTGTTTTCTTTGTTGTGGAGAAGCAGTTTGCTCATTTGAAACGCGCTTTGATCGATCACAGGTCGAGATACAGCAGATGCTGTCCCTCGGGGTGACACCTGACAAAATCATTTACGCACACACAACCAAACCACTGTCGCACATCAAGTATGCCTGTACTCATGGAGTCGATATGATGACTTTTGATAGTGAGGAAGAACTCCTAAAAATATCTCTTAGTCACGCCAAAGCCAAGTGAGTGAACAACTACTGATATTTTCTGCTCCTTTGTTTAGTTGATTGTTGTTAAATTACCGATTAATACTTTTGAATCACTTTCTCCAGATTGGTACTCCGCATCGCAGTGGATGACTCTGCATCCAAGATAAGACTCAGTTTAAAGTTTGGCGCCAGACTGGAGTCAGTGGGTAAGCTGCTGGGATGTGCTGGAGAGCTTGGCTTGGAGGTCATTGGGGTCAGCTTTCATGTGGGCAGTGGGTGCACTGAAAGTTTGCCGTTCCAGCAGGCCATCGCAGATGCCCGACGTGTCTTTGACATGGGGGTAGGTCATCGTCACAGCAATAGAACACAAATTTAGTTATGTCGTTAGTCCAATAAATATTTGATTCATGAAAGCTTGATCATTTGATAAGTCACTACACCGTGATAACAACTCCATAGCAGCCCAGAGATTGAGACTTGAAGCTTTTCCTGTTTCCAAAATTGAGTATTGTCCTAAATTATATGTAAGTTATTTTCTTTAAATTATTTTACTTGAACTCATTGTGTTTTATGGCTGAAGCCATAAATGTGCCATGACTTTTTATACTAATTCATGGGTTTATGATCCATAATTAAGTTATTGATAACCATTATACTTGGATATTAATTAGTTATTATTTATTATTATTATGTGTTACAAGCAATAGCACTACAGTAAGTACAGTATAACATTTTGAATTGTATGACTGATTGATTAGAAACTTTTTCAGAATTTGCTGGGATTCCAGATGAGACTCTTGGATATCGGTGGAGGATTCTCTGCGATTGAGAGTTTTCAACAGAAATTTGAAGAGGTAATATTTTTCAAAAATAATACGATATACAATACGAGTGCTCATTAATGGATGTTCTGCATCTCCATTGTCCTGGTAAAACAAAGAGCAAAAGGAGCATAAACAACAAAATAGAATGACACGGATTACACAACCTTTTTCCTGTTTTACCTTAAGGGCTATGTAGACCAGGGGTGCCCACACTTTTTCGGCCACATATATATACTGAGTATACTTTATATTTACAATATATGTTGCATAACTGCATGAACCCTTATGGCACAATACAATTCTGTACATTTTTGGTCATTACCTTACTCTGATGACTTGCACTGAATGGAATTGGCCAGAGTTGCATAATCCGGACAGTAGCTGCTGGTAGCCGCCTCAAGCAGACTTCAAATGATCATCAGTCATGGTGGAACGGTGTTTGGACTTAATGTTCTTCATGTGGGAAAAGGCTGACTCACATAAATGAGTAGAGCCGAATAATGCAGTCAGAAAGGTATCACATGTCCTCATGTTTGGGGACTTTTCCTCTGTGAGGAAACTGTCCATGAGCCCTGGACTTCAGCTGAATGTCAGTTTGCAGTGTCAGAATCTCATCCTCCACTCCAGACGAGTTCAGGTGAAACAGCGTTAACATTTTTGATGCGAGTGAATCAACCTCAATATCTTCCCGAAATGTGCAGCACATAAGTGTAGCACCTGGTCGAGTAAAGCAAAGTCTCGAAAGCGTTTGTCAAACTCTGACAGACGCTTGTCAATCTGCTCTGTGTAGCGCGCACTGTCAAGTTACGCACACGCCTTCCGTTGAGTCTCCAGTTCTGATGTGAGGTTTTGGAAGTTTCCCAAATCATGGCGCTACAGCTTTAGCTTCTTTAGTACAAATAAATTGGAAGGCTAACTAATTAGCTCGCCGGAGTTTTGCAGTAGCTCGCGCGGTTGACCGCGCATACGTGGTGACCCGTGTGTTAGAAAATCAAGTGGCAAATGCCATGCGGACATCTCATTGTTGTTGAATGGCATGCGATCTACCCGCACTACCTCCGCGATCGACGTATTGGGCACCCCTGATGTAGACTGTCAAGGAACCTTTAAATGCATACTAAAGAGGCAAACTTAATAAGGAAATATTCAGAGGACTTGCACCTCGCTGCCCCTGGAGGAACTCTCAGGTCCACAGAACACGTCGTTGCCCTTTCATTCGCTCGCTGCTAGCACCACATTGTTTCTTATGCCGTGTTCACACCTAATTGCGTCATTCGCGCCGCCGGTCTCACCGGGGACTATTTGTGTTCATTCGCATGATTCGCGCTGGACGAGCCTGAGAGGGGGCGTGGCTTATCGCCCTGAAAGCCGCCATCAACCATGGAAAAAATAACCTATATTTCTGCTTAGTACGTATTGTGGAAGTCCCAGATATCACGGGAAACTAAACGCCGTCATGTCTTGGTTCATAACATAGTCCGGAGGAGCTCCATGTATTCATCCAACTCCATCTGTCATTCAAACCCAGCGAGGCATTCACATTAACTAGGCTCCTGGACTGTGTCAATGCCATCAGAGACTGGACGGCAGAAAACTGCTTGCAACTCAACGACTCTAAGACGGAGGTCCTAGTTATTGCTCCAGAGGAGTTTGTCCCCATGATCAGGCAGATTATTAGTCCACTCTCCTCTGCTGCCCATTGAAACCTGTGCAATCTAGGGATTTTCTTTGATCGATCCATGTCGTTTGACCCTCATGTTAAGCAGCTGTCCAGGTCATGTTTCTTCCATCTAAGAAATATCAGTAAACTGAGATCTGTAGTATCAACACCTGAATTAGAGATGATCATACAAACATTTATCTCTTCACGCATTGACTACTGCAACTCACTTTTCACATCACTCAGTGCATCTGCTCTTAACCGTCTGCATTTTAGGTCTTCTGTCTGTCCCACGCACACGATTTAAGACCCGTGGTGACCGAGCCTTTGAGGCAGTAGCACCGAGGCTATGGAATGCTTTGCCTGCACCTCATCTCAACGCTGATAGGCTCTCGCGCCGCAGCGTCACACCATTTTTCCGGCGAAGTTGAAAACTTTCAACTCACGCGTTTGGGGCGACTTCGCCCAAATTCGCGCCGCGCCATCGCAAATTCACATCACTCCAGTGATGGAGCGAATAATTCGCGCTGCATTTGGTGTGAACGCACCATTAGAAGACGTATATTGCACCATCACTGTGGCCATATGGTGGCGCTGTTAACAACTTTATTCAAAAGATTTGTCTTGATCGAAAGAATCCAGAGTGAAAAAAAGAAAACCTCAGATTTTCAAATTTAACCTTAATCTTTACTCACATACACATGTTGTTTGAAAGAGCAACACTTCACGTTTCTATCAGCACCAATTATTAAAACAATTCCAATATCATTCATATATATATATTGTTAGATCCTGGGGTACTTCTGGCCCGATACGGGGCTACTTACTGACTCAGCTCTCTATTAAAAGATTGTCGAGCTGGTGTTCTTGCGAGGGAACTCGCCTGGCTCTTCTACCTGCCGTTACTCCCGACATCTACCCTGCTTCCTCCGGTCTGAGTGCACTCGGTCGAGGGGCCACCCTGACCCCGGGCGTTCCTACCAGTCGCGTCGGTTATGGCAGCTTCCCTCTTCTGGATCCGTGCTCTTGGTAAATGCCAGGTTTAGGTTTTAACGGCTAGGATTACTTCTAAAACCGTAAGGGATTGTTCAGTGGATTTTACTTTAAATGCAGATTAGATATTTATTGCAGGTTATATTTAGTTAGTTTGCAAGGGTTAAGCTACAGCTCACATAAAAATGTCACTACACTTGATTCGTGACAAATTTTCTTCTTAGGTTATACTCATTGGTTTTAGATGCCGAGACGGCTCGGTTGGAGCTGGATTTCCAAAGGTGCGATGAAAAGGTTCTTTTGGAGTTGTTAGGAGCGAAGGTCCGGCCGGACCCTCGGATTCCTCCTGCTCTTTGCAGCGGAGTTCGGCCAACAGTCCACAAGGCTCTGTACAAAGTCTTTCTAGGGTGGCGGCGTTCCTCCGTTGTTCAGTTGTTAAAGTCGAGCAGTGGGGAGAGGAAAATCTCCGTCTTTCAACTCTTTGTCCACGAACAGCGGTCTTCTTTCTGTGAACCGAGACGAAGTCCTCGAATACTTCAGTTGCAATCGTCCGTATCTTCTTCTCAGAGCGTCTGGACGGCTCGTGTAGAAATCCCAGTTTGGGGCTTGGAAGCATCTCCTTTTATCCTTGATTTGGGCTATTTGTTCTCCCCCCACCGATTCTGAACACATGATCTTCACCCCTCCCTTATGTGTGTGCGTTTGTTTCTGGAAAGTACCAGACTTCGTTTTGCTTCTATGAGTCATCTCTTGCAACAGAATTCCATGTCTCCTGACTGTTTTTCCGACCCACGCCCAAAAACATCTGTTCCTGACTCACTCGGTCTGCTGACACACTATGACACACTTTTTCCACATCTCAGCTCCGGTACACAGAACATTATTATAATCAGTTTTTACATTTGTGAAATCACTCTATGCATTAAACATTTGTTATATAATGATCATAAACCTTGTCTTTCGATTATACTTTAACTATTGATTTCTGAGTATATGCTTCGTGCTTTTATATCCTGTCTTTCCCCTGAATGTGTATGCATGTATCCAAGGCGGCTTTCTCTGTGAGCTCAACTCTTCTTGACAATATATAGATGTATATATATTCTAACAGTTGCTCAGTTTCAACCTTGCTTTTAAAAATGCAACCATACATTTCCCAAAATACTTAATTGAGAATGCAGTTTAGTTGTATAATATGGGAACATAATTTAGTATGAGTCCTTTCCAAGCTGATGCACAAAAAGCTTGTTCAGGAATTATTAACTAACACTCCATAAAATTACATTATATGATGGATACCACTGCTTGAAGTGTCTGAAGCTTGATCTTTCAACCATTTACCCATTAGATGTATATTATACACACCTGCATCCTTTCCATCATTGATGCGTGATATCTCTATCATCCTCTATTCTTAGCCTCTTAAATTACATCGGTCGTACTTCAAAGAAACACATGCAGAAACCTTTGTTGCCTTTACTGCCAGTGATACTGGCAACTGTAGGTCACTTTGTAAAAGGTGTATTACATGTGAAATATGCTGTTAACCCATTGTGTTTTTCCTATAGTTTTCAGAGGTCATTAATAGAACACTGGATGAACTCTTCCCACCTGACAGTGGGGTGCAAGTTATTGCAGAACCAGGCCGATACTACGTGGAATCAGCTTTCACATTGGCAGTGAATGTCATTGCCAAAAGAGTAATCGGTAATGTCTTTTGAAGCCACACGTATCCAGTAATAAGACATAACTTTGCTTGTATTTAAATATGTCTTGATTTTAAATACAAGGAGTGTAGGTGACAGCTATCAGAGGAGTCTGTTGGCACTACATGGCAATGCACCACGACATAAATATGTATCCTCAATAGACAGCCATGCTCTCTGCTCCTCTGAGTGAGCATAATGACTTGCAGGGTTGTAGATAATCACTTTCTGCAGACCCACAGATACCAGGTTGCATCTTTATAAACATATGGCATATTTGCCATTTTATTATTTGCATTTTTTCAGATGATGACAACTGCCCTGACAGAAAAATGACGTACTACGTCAATGATGGAGTGTACGGCTCCCTGAGTTGTGTTGTCAATGATGCTGCTCACTGCAACCTTCAACCATATCTTCACCGGGTAACTATCAACCACATAATGTCGCCACATAAGAAAGCCAATATTGGATGATTGCGCATGATTACGTCCAATGCCAACGGTGTATATACTGTGTATATATATTTATACATATGCATGTGAGCCTGCCTCACATTTTATACTGTACACAGGTTGTTGAGAGCAGAGAGCAGAGATACCGGTCTGTTATCTGGGGTCCAACCTGCTGCAGCTATGACAAAGTAACCAACAGCTGCTGGATTCCTGAGCTGCATGTGGGGGACTGGCTTCTCATCGACAACATGGGTGCTTATTCTGTTAGTTTGTCCAGCGACTTCAACGGCTTTGAAAGAGCACACATTTACCCTGTTGTGACAGCCGAGACATGGCACACCTTAAACCTTTCTGACATCTACGACATCCGCCAATGATCTGATCTCTTCTATTGGACAGTGGCTCAATACGCACCGTAACAAACATAGGCAACGATTATTATAGAGCAGTGCTTCTCAACTGGTCTGGCTGCGGGACCCACCATCACCCCTCAATGACAAGCCGTGACCCAAATCGAGGAACATTTTCAACTTCTCAAATGTATTTAATGAAAAGATTTGTGCAGTTTGAACCTGAGCTGAAAATGTCGGAGAAAAAAAATGGCAATTTTGAATCAGCTTTTCACCACAACCGTTTTTAAATGCCTTTTAACCTGAAAAATGCTCACTCAACTTAGGAGATAAAGAATGGCAATTATTACAGATGGCAATTATTTTATTATTCTATTACGTGTCATGGCCACAGCCTCTCCCCACTAAAGAGTCACAAAGTGGGACACGTCATCGCTAACTGCTTAAGCCTCAAGAGCAAAGAGCAGCAGCAGTCTACACAAAGTGTGCCACCGCCAAAAGGTAAAGGATTGATTAAAGCCGAGCACTTGGCTCCTGATTCTGACAGAAGTGACAATATTGATGCTTGTTTCCCTCCACTGCCGAGCAGGCTGCTTGTGGTTGCGGATTTGTATTTACGTGGTGGTGGATGGATTATACTCCCAGGCCAGTGCATGGTGTGCATATTTAAACTGGTCAATGGTTTCTTTCATGTTGCTGTTTCCCCCCTTATTGTTAAATAAAGGTGTTACTCTTTTAATGCACAATGACATTGCTGGTGGTAAAGTACGAAAGCACAGTGAAGCGTCTTGCTCAAAGCTGTTAATCAAACAGCTTCTTTTATTCAGTAAATGATGTTCCCTGACCAAGAATCTAACCCAGAACGCGAAGGTGACCTAACCTTAAGACCACCAGGGAATGTGGTAACGGTTGTCCCGGTAACAGCCTTTCGACCTCTGTGCTCCGGTCTTGTGGTGTGTACGTGTGTGATGCCTTTCAGGTAAATTGTGGGTTTGAAGACTCGAAAGCTGGTCCAGGTTCCTCCAGCCAGTGTCCTGATTGGGGGAAATGTTTTTGTTTTAGATAAGTGAAAGCCCAAACTTTTCATACCGTCTCTTTTGGTTACATTGGTATCTTTGATTTGAAAACAGGTACTCTTTTACCCCTGTTGTCCCTGTTATATCTAATTCACTTGTGTTTAACCAAAGAGCTCCTTTTATCTTGAATAAATGACTCTGTCAACCTTTAAACATCTGGTTTCATGTTACCTCCTTTTACTTAAACAAGCCCGGTGTAACATTAAGCAGCAATTCCAGCACAACATGAACAATGTTATTTGAATACAATTAAAATAGAAAAATACATGCTCATTGACAGTCTTTCTTTAATTGTTTTGTCAAAGGCACCCAGGAGCCTGTTTCAAATGGTCTGGATTTCTGTCTTAATGTCTTGTAAAACTAATTGAATCCTCGGCCCACATTAGCTTTTAAAGAGATCAGTTTTATGAAACAAAGCACAAATCCATAACTTCCAACTAAACCCTGGATCCGGCACTCAGCCCTAAAACCATTGGTCCCGACGGACGATGAAAATAATAAGAGCATTCGTGATCCATCTAAGAATGGGTCACGTATGGTCTCATTGTTATTATTTTAAAAGGTTCAGAAATGTCCTAAAACAGCTGGACTCTGTAGTTTGTTTACCAACCATTACTGTATTACAAAGTGTGTTTTTTGGGGAACTATTTTCAGATGTGGATTGATAAATAATTAGAGCACCAGTGAGTATTTACTGCAGCTAGATGGGTTATGTGGGATTAAGTCACAACTTGAGCTGTGACTATTGGTGAATTAATCGACTGGACAAACACAAAATGAATCAAACTATTTCAATAGAATCTTTAATCGTTAACAACTAGGGTGGGAAATGTATTTTCGCAAAAAAAAAAAAAAAAATGTGTTCAGATTCTCTTTACATCCCAACAGCAGTCAATAAAACAAAGCCCGTCCAAATAACGAAAAAGATCACCCAAATCAATCGCACAAGCCTCTTGAGAACAAATCTGTTCGTACGGGTGTCTCTTGCATGAACATGCAGTGTGCAGCATTTAGAGGGATCCACTGGCAGAAATGGTAAGTATGTTTCCTTAAATGTGCTTTTTCGTTACCTTAGAATGAGCCGTTTACATCTACATACGGAGTGGGGTCCTCTTCACAAAGCCGGCGGCCATTCCTCTGCTGTAGCCCACAGCGGACAAACCAAACACCTGCTCTAGCTAGCGCCATGTGTGTGTTTCTCCAACACACTGAGTACACAGGACATTTCGGTTAGTCGCAATCTGCAATCAGAAACGGTTTATTGTCAAGTACGTTACACATTCAAGGAATTTGGCTTGGTGATTGGTGCATAAGGCAAGGCAAGTTCATTTGTACAGCACATTTCAACAACAAGGTAATTCAAAGTGCTTCACATAAAACCATTACACAACCATAACAATAAACACGGTGCAATAGTAAAATACATCATCTAAAATAGAAACATTTGCAATAAAATATGGTCAAAAATAGTCACAGGGTACTTCTCAAGTCTCTTAATTGCGTCCCAGTTTCCCTCACTTGCGTCCTTTCCTTGTGTCTTAGTCCCTCCCACCAGGGATGCATGGAGGAAACCATGCAAGGAGAGAGGAAGGAGGAAATATGTTTTAAGATACATGAGACGTCCTTTCCTCAGTTGCGTCACGTGAAGTTGCGTCTGTTTCTGATGACGGTGGCTGATGATCACAGCTGGATCAGCTGTCAGTTGACTTTAACAGCTGGAGAGGCTTTTGATAAGTTTGTGTCTGTTCACATGATCACTGTACTCAATAATAGCAGTGGTGTATAAAGTACCCAAAAGCCATACTTGAATAAAAGTAAAGATACCTTACTGGAAAACTACTCCAGTAAAAGTGAGTCACCTATTACAATACTACTTGAGTAAAAGTCTTAAAGTATCTGATATTTATTGTACTTAAGTATCAAAAGTAATTTTCTGATTTTAAATGTACTTCAGTATTGAAAGTAAAAGTACAAGTAAATGCTGTTAAAATAAAAAAGCAAAGGGTCAGAATTTTGAGAATTATGAACTTTATTCTTTTAAGTGCTGTGGCACCATGACCAAGGACATGGAGCTGTGTTGAACATAATTGGGTTGGCTGTGATCCATCCAGGAGCAACAATATTCAACATAATATATTGTACATAAGTATACGTTTGCATCTACTATGAACTTATCATCATAATTCTCCGAAAAGCAATATGACACTATGAAGGAGTTGTAACAGTGCGTTTATAAGTCTACTCATTCCGACTAGAGGATGAAGAGGGCCAATGCATAATATTGTGTTCAGTAAAACATATCCACTTGATGCATCAGGTCAGTGTTTAGAGAAAGGACACCTGCCTTGTAAACTCCTATGGGCCTGAATTGAACACAATGGGCAAAGGTTTTGCTCAAGATGAATCTGCAATTGGGCGACTGCTACCATCATAACTCCATCTGATCATCCACAACATGACTCAAATATCAAAACATGATCAATTCTAAAGCTGCACCGAAAGGAACAACCCAGTCATTACTTGAAACTGAAAAATGTCCTGTTCATCTTCAAAAGAAGTTGGTTTCCAAAATTGCGAGAATTCAGTCTCGCTCTTCTTGGGCTGAAGACTAGTCCTGCGATGCTAAATAGCCTTTCACAGGCCGCTGAGGCAGGTAGAGGTGTGTTCAGCGTCACAGACAGCTTGCGCACAGCTGCGAAGGATTTCCCTAATGCTAACGCTAATGCTAACGCTGCGCTCTCTCGGCTCCCGTCAATCCTATGGTGTCAACTGTCAACTCTTCCTCAGCTCACTAACTCGCTAGAGATCCACGGGTGTTGGTCTTCATCACCACCGTAGTTTGTTGCGGGAGTAGCAGGTGCTTCCATTTCTGCTTCCATCATGAAATCAGTCATCGTAGAGTGGAATTATACTCATGTAGTCGCCCGCTAGCTTATAGCATGTAGCATCCTGGGAATCAAAACACCGCAGCTTTGAGAGCACTTGTTTGCAATTGCGCATTAACGTAACCAATGATTTAACTTGCTGCTAGGACCACTGATTCACCAAACCTGCTTGCTTGCAGTCTCTGTTCCACCACAGTCCCCGACGCTGCTCTCATGATTCATTTTGTTTCTAAAGATAGATTTGATTTTGTAACGAGTAACGAAGGTTTCAGGGGAAATGTATCGGAGTAAAAATCGGTTTTCTTTGCAAAATGTAGTGAAGTAAAAGTAAAAGTCAACAGAAATATAAGTAGTAAAGTAAAGTACAGATATCCAAAAAAACTACTTAAGTACAGTAACGAAGTATTTCTAATTTGTTACTATACACCACTGTAAAAGGGTAACATTTAATTACAATGAAAACACAAACAACTGCCAAACAACACCACACCGTGGTAGAGAAGTTGTCACTCCGGCATTGGCTTCAAATGCCAATCTTCAAACCCGGAGGTTGCAGCCTGGTAGAAACAGAGACAAGAAAGAGAGTTGTGAGATCTCACAATTTACAAAACATAAATGGTAAATCTATCAATAACATTGCAAATCGTTCTCACTCCTTATGCATCAAATATCGTGTCTGTATATAATGTAATAAAATGTCTGACACCAGCAACGCCTGTGCGACACACTGTATGTGAAGCACCAGGCTTCCAACACAAACACACCTGCGTTCTTAATACAAGCTCAGAACTGACGTAGTGTAGAGTGTGAGATAGTCCACACAAGCCGGAGAGTGGGTCAAACAAACACAGGACCTTTGTCAAGGAGATCACTGTTGTAAAAATGCGTAACTAAGGTATTGTTAGTCAAGTGAGTCGTTATCATAAGTCACAAAACTCAGACTCTCTTTTCCTAAACCAACAGTAAATAAGTGGTTTTGTTGCCTAAACCATACCTTCCTGTCGAGGTGGGAATTTCTTTTTTTGTATAAGACACGTATGCATGTAATGAGCGTCCCTGACACATCCAAAACTGACACTAGAGGGGAACGTACAGTCATTGTTTGAAGCTTAGTAGCACTGACTGCGGTATTTGACACATTGGGGTGAGAATGTGTTGAGTATTGAAAGCACACTTACTAAGACTGTGGTTCAGGGGCCGCTTGCCTCAAGGCCCGCTCTCTTCTCCCTCCATCTCGATCGGATGCCAGCTGGAGCCATCGCTTTATAAAGCGCTCTGTTTCTCCATCACTTGCATTTGCTGTAACAGAATTGCGACGGACTGATTCTTTAAAAGGAAGAGATACACCGGTCACTGGCCATGTTCATTAAAAACTAGTCAAGTCAATCACATCAAAGTGCTATACTGTATGCTTTACATCAAAATAGACCCTAAAAGGACCAAAAGGAGTGTAAGAAACGTATAATGTAATAAATTCAGTGCATAGTGTATCGTGTTGTGTCTGCCATATGAATAGAATAACATGTAAACTATAAAAGTGATGAACCTTGTAAACGTTTGATATCTAAATACCCTATTTAGAGCTCAGACATGTTGAAAACTGGTATGTTGAGAGTCGAAAAGTAGAAATAATTAATTTCTAGTAATTAATTTCTTGGTGACTGCACTTATTACTACTACTCAATGCTGTGGAGCACTTCTGAATAGTGTTTAAAATGCATTGAAATAATCTTAATTTTATTTAAAAACCGTCATTTATTGATGTATTGACAGACTAGTGTCTGTTAAGTGTTAAAGATTCAGAATGAAAGAAACCAATAAATACTGACTCGAAACAACATCTTTCAAACCAAGGGACTCAAAGCCTGTTTTTCCATTCACCCCCCTCCAGTTGATTGTCTTTGCCAATGTGTTTGACACCATTTTGCCAAGGACTCTCCAGACTGTCTCTTTAATGGTCAACCCCCCAACAAGGCTAAAATAGGTGACCTGAAAGACAAAAATTAAAAAAGAGGCAAACCCGAAAACAAGTAAGTATGATAAATTACAAAAGATTAACTAATAACGCAGGGCACATAGACAAAAACATTTTTTTGGTAATATTAACACAGAGGAACTCCAGTATATATATAACATCCAAAAATTCCACATCTGTCACATAAATTTGGTAAGACTTGACAAAAGTAGAGTAATATTGGCTTATAATTTATCTCCACACACATGTAGTTTTTGTAAAGGTCAGTATAGTCATGTTGGAATACTAAAATAAAATAAGTCACAAACTAAAGGGTCAAATATGAATTTAAGGGTCAATGGCAAGCCTCAATAGTAGTAGTCATGAAAGAAGACATACTTCATTGTCTCATAAGATATCAACATGCAAAATGTTAGTCTCCCAATTTCTCTTTGAAATCTGTATCCACAGATATCTTCGTCTCCACCTGACGAAGGTCTTCCAGAGTACACAGTGGAAATCCTGACATATCTGGTAGTCCGGCTACGCGGCTCTGGCTCTGAAGCTGCAGCAGTATAACTTTTTGCTGCTCCTTGATGATTTCCAGCTGTGTCAGGATCTCATGAAGGATTGCTAAAAAATAGATTGCAACACAAACCGATATGCCTTGATTATTTAGAGATGCGGCACAACAGAAAAGACAGCAATTACTGTGTCCTAAACCAATTACCACCAACTCTGTTGTGTGTGTGTGTTGTGGTACACTTGTTTAACTTTTTAACACTTTTGTTGCAGTCAAAGGATGTAGTTATTTCATTTTCATGTAACTTTTAACGTTACAGTCTCTGCTCCACACTCAATCATATTTTCAAATTCCCGATCACTGTCAACAACATTTTTCTCTGAACTGTCAATGGGATCAAATGCCTCAGTAACGCAGCTTTGAAAGTTACAGAGTGTTTCCAGACGCTTATTGACGGTGGATGCTGACTTTCTACGCAGATTAGAGGACTCAATGTAGTCAGAGTAACGCCCAGTCATTGTGAACAGATGAAAGTACAAAAATAATTCAAACCGTAAGAGGACCAGCTAAGTGATTGAAGGTAGTCACTGGGAACTCTATAAAGATGGCTGCAAAACTGTAGAGTCTGGAAAGACACAAATGACAAAGTGTTTGGTAAACAACAAAAATCTTGTTGTGATTTATGTGCCCTGGAAAAACTGTTTGTGATTTAAATTTCTAAATTAAGTATTCTCATTCGACATTGATATTATACAGTTCACAAGTAAACAATTCACAATACGTCTCTGAGCTCTTGTATAAAGGTACTTCATTTTTATATATACATACACATGTTTTTTATTTACAAGCCATTGAGGTGGAACACTGTGCATGCATGCATCAATAATACTGTGCTATCTTTAGTATATTAAAACATTTTTATTTAAGGTCAGGCATTACTGACCATGTTGTCTTTACTATCAGCTGTAAAGTCTGCATTATTACAGAGGAAGCAGCTGTTATAGAGTGGTCTCGTGTGACGTCACAGTTTTAGCTGTCGGCCATGTTGGAGTACACACAAAGCCACTGGCATGCACGGCTGAGTCGCATAACCTATCGATCATGGTGAACTTTTGTGCTGTCTTTGGTTGTGGCAGCAGAGCTGATAGAGACAAGAAATCATTCTTTCGTTTGCCAGCGGTCATTACACATCAAGGAAATGACACGAAGGAACTATCCAAGCGACGTCGTGAGAAATGGCTGTCACGCATCTCTCGAGATATAAAGGAATGGAATTTGGCGTACACTAGAGTATGTGCGGATCACTTTATAAGTGCTCAGTGATTTTATTTACTAATTCGTTTGTGAACAGTATTTAATAAAGGAAATATAAATTAAACTTGGACATGAGAAGGTTACCGAAGCTTCATCGGCCCGTGACAGCAGTCTGTACCAGAGATGTGTCGAGCGTGTACAACAGGCGAAACACATAGATGCAGCCTCAGCATTGCTTGATATGAGTTTAACGTCAGATCATATATATATATATATATGTGTGTGTGTGTGTGGGGAGGGGGGGGGGGGATGAAGTTAGGAGTTAGTTGAAAGTGAATTCCTACACACGCACACAATGACATGCATGTACAATGTAAACAAACACACGTGTCTGTTTGCACTGAGTAAACATTGAATATTGCTAAATATCTGACCAGATCTGTATATATTTACCCTTCCAATGACGAGATGAGAATTCTCGACGACCGTTGCTTTGGCGTCTCGGACCCATCCACTGACAAACTGATTATAAGCGTCGAGCCCTTTGTAGCACTCCAACTCGTCTTTCGTGTAAGGACTGGGGGTGTTCACGAGATACGTGTAGATGTTGGCGTAGTTTACCGATGGAAGATAAGTAGGATCGGCACTGAAACCATCTGCACTCATCGTATAGGGATCCAAGTTACCAATAACCTTCAATTTGGCCAGGTAGCGAACCTTTGATGCACTATCCAGTGATTCAAAGTGTGGTATTTTCACCGCACTTCCTTGTTTACTCGCCGCCATGTAGGATCTGTATGTACTCCAACATGGCGGACAGACCTCGTAACTAAGGAGATCGTGACGTCGGTGAGACCACTCTATTAAAACTACTAAACATTCAGTGTGTCCTACTAAATGTTTTTGCTTGGCAAAAAAAAGGGAATTATCTTTCATGAAGAATAATGAATTCAATTGAAACAAATATTTGAATGCTATTTTACAATTGCATTATGCAGTTTTGTGTTATAGCAGAATGAGCCAGCCATCAGGCTTTACTGCTGCACTTACTGTCTGTGATGGTTTGAAAGGAGAATGAGACACTAACTAAGGGGTACAAAGTTTTCTAAAAAAAAATGATTTCAAATTCAAGAAGGGATTCATTCATAATTTGAGAAGTAGAATAATTAAGAGAGAAACGGTTTCTTTGTGACCTTTGTGGTTTGCAAATAACATTCTCTTTACCACCCATTTACTTTCTAGCAAATAAAAGCAGTCAGTCATCGATATCTTGTGACTGTGGAGAGATCATCCCTTGTGTGAGTGTGAGCTTCACACCAAGCCTTTCCTCTGTCTTTCTGTGTGCAGAACGCTTTCACTCCGCTTCACATCGCCTGCAAGAAGAACCGAGTGAAAGTGATGGAGCTGTTGCTTAAACATGGAGCCTCTATCCAGGCTGTCACTGAGGTACTGAGCACTATTTTCTGCTTGACTCTACCTGTGAAGTGGTTTCTTCAAACTGCGCTGCACTATCTTATACATTGTGACTTGCTTTAATAGAGCTTGTCTTTGTTTGGACTTGTTTTGTCTACAGTCTGGTCTAACACCCATCCATGTGGCAGCCTTCATGGGCCATGAGAACATTGTCCATGCACTGACACACCATGGAGCCTCACCGAACACGACCAATGTAGTGAGTGGATGAATTCATAATGCACTGTTACATGTTAAAAGTACATGTTTCTGTTAAGTCCCACATCATCGCATGTGAAGAGCTCCCACTGAAAACCGTTTTCCGTGTTTCTTCCAGCGAAGAGAGACATCTCTCCACATGGCAGCCAGGGCAGGTCAGGCAGACGTGGTCCGATACCTGCTCAAGAACGGCGCCAAGGTGGAGACCAAGTCCAAGGTGAGAACATTGAGCCTCGTTATCAATCACTGTGTCGGGGAGAGAAACAAAATGAAACAAAACCAGGATAAAATACTAGGCCAAATGTCACTTTCTTCTTCTCCGCAGGACGACCAGACAGCGTTGCACATCTCCAGTCGGCTGGGGAAGGTCGACATTGTCCAGCAGCTGCTACGGTGCGGCGCCTCTGCCAACGCCGCCACCACCTCAGGCTACACCCTCCTTCACCTGGCTGCCCGCGAAGGACACCAAGACGTTGCTGTGATGCTGCTGGAGAACGGAGCCTCGCTCTCCTCCTCGACTAAGGTGGGTCCGATGGAGGGTCGTCATGACGTCATGGAGTTGGATGTCTCGATTTCCTCCACACACACACACACACACACACACACACACACACACACACACATCTGAAGAACCAAGCATCACAGAACAGATCATCTTCATTACTTCAGTGCTGTGTCTCTCCACTAGTGGGCACCAGTTTGCAATAGTCTCCATGATGCTTGTCTTGTTATGTTCATCAGTCAGAGTTTGTTGCTGCTGAAATATTCTGTCACAACAAAAGCGTTGATAGAGACCAAAAACCAGCGTATATACAAGGCTCAAACATATGTAGCTCAAGCGCAAGTTCAATCAGGAAGACACTCACTAGTAATCGCTGTCTTTCCTCTCCTTGTAAGAACTCTATCAGCTGATTGGGGGCGTGCACGTTTAAGTAACCAGCCAGATTCGGCACACCGGGTCCTCAAGCCAATCATATCGGTGCTGTCAATCTTTAAATAGTGTTCTCCTCTCTGCTGCTGTCAGGTGTCATTTCAGCGACGCAGATGCAACCCTCCTCCACCCCAGTCGCCTCCAGTCAGCATCATGGTGCGTTCACACCGGTCGCGCTGATTTTTTGACGCGCGTCGAGATTACATACAAAGTCTATGCACAGACGCGATGAGACTGGCGCGCCTCGATTTTGCGATGGCGCCGCGCGTTGGACGCGTTATTGCAGTGCGGTGGACGCGGTGGACGCCGCAAAATCGCCAACGCGCGAGTTGAAATTTTTCAACTTCAGCGACATAATCGGGTGACGCTGTGGCGCGATAGCCTATCAGCGTTGAGTTGCTGCCCCCGTCATCAGTGCCGTAGCTCCTGCCGGTGCTGAATCGTAAACAATGGAGGACAAATTAATAGTGGCGGTTTTGTGGCTTCCCCGAGCTCTACGATACGTCGTCGTATCTCTACCGCGACCGAACTAAAAAGGATATGGCATGGAGGAAAGTAGGTGAGGACGTCGGACAACCTGGTAAGTTATTATTATGTCTTTGTTACTTGATTCTAGCTATCGGTTGTAATTTACTAACTAGCTATATGAACCATGTTAGCATGAAAGCTAGCCCAACCACCGGCTTTCACACTAAATACGTTATGCGTTCCTTGTCAGATGAGATTTGCCGACGGAAGTGGAAGACTCTCAGGGACACGTATTTGAGAAAGAGGAGACAGAGAGAAAGAGTGGCTCAGGAGCAGGGCCATCAAAGAAATGGAAGTACTCTGCGGTTATGTCTTTCCTCAACCCCTTCGTGACTCCCAGGGAGAGTAGCGGTAACATGGGGAGGGGGGAGGGAGACAGTACCGCAGAGTACTTCACAGATGCAGGACCAGACCAGGACGACATGTCAGAGGCAGCAACAGGGCCATCTGAGATTGACAGGAGAGGTTTGTTGAAGTGAAGACACAAAAGCACAGCATAGTTAAGTCATACAGAAAATATTACTACAGCTGAAGTAGTAACGACAGGCCAAATCAGTGCAAGAGGTTTGTTTTTTTCATTTGGCAAAGCCTGGTTCTGTATAGTCTTCATACTTATTAAAAAAAATGTTTCATGAGCAAAAATAAGTTATAATAAAGGAGCTTTGAACCCTGGGCTCCGGATCTTAAACCACTATACTGTCATAGCTTTGAAGGCAAATTACTATTCAATTAAAGCAGCACTTTTGAGTCATAAAATTGTTTTATTGTTCATGTTCAAAGATGAAACAGCTTGGTCATCAGAGGACGGTGAGGAAGAACCTCAAGGTGCTGCTGCTGCTCCTCCTCCTGCTGCTCCTCCCGCTCCTGCTCCACCCATGGGTATGTACATCACAAAAGTTGGATTGCATTTTTTTGTATGAATACAATTTATGCATTCATGGTATGTTTTTCACAATTACAAATATTTACTTTACAAGCTATTGTAGTGATGGGATGCAATAGTTTCACGAAATATGTTGTTTCCATGTCATACAGGAAAAAGAAGGGCCCCAAAAAGGCCAACAGGGATCGAGAAGCAGCAGGAGATAGAGAAGCGCCTTCTGCAGGCATTGGAGAGAGACACCCCCCTGCTCCACCAGCTCCACCAGCTCCACCACAATCTGAGGATGAACTCTTCATGAGGAGCCTGGTTCCTTCCCTGGAAAGATTGCCACGCCAGCAAAAGGAATATATAAAATTGCAATTTCACAAATTAATTTATGATGCCAGCACTGTGGTGCTGAATTTGGAACATTTGGATTAGACATCTGGGGGACAATCTTTCCAGGGAACGAACCAGGAATTTAAAAAAAACAATTAGTTTGTATTTTGTAAAAATTAGTTTGTTTTTTGTATATGTTTTTCTATACATTTTCAATAAATCAATGCACTTCATTTCATGTTACTTTGTCCATGTTCTTTATTGTAGTTTTACAAGAAAACTTAAGGATACAACTATATATATATATATATATATATATATATATATATATATATATATATATATATATATATATATATATATATATATATATATATATATATATAGTGAAGGACACACTGCTACAACATATATTAAGTAACATTGCAGGAAGTTTGCTCAGTAGTAATGTGTGGGTGGCTCTTAAAAGAGCTGTTTTGGATGTGCTTGAACACGGTGTCTTGCCATGGGAAGATCTGGAATTAGCAGGGGCTTTGAGGACAACATGCTTTCCATCCAGTGCTCCACAGCAGAGAGGAAAATTCCACCGCTCCTCAAACTGCACAGCAATTGATCTCCACTCCTCTGTGGTGAGCACAGCCATGAACTCCTCCACAAGGCAGTCCCAAATAGCTGTGGCAACATCTGGGACAATACCGGAGACAGTGGAGACCCCGACACGGAAGCTGTTTGCGATGGTCCTAAAGGAGTCACCAGTAGCAAGATATCTGCAGCACAGAAGAACATTCAATTTAACAGAGTTATTGAACATACTGTAGCTGCTAATAGAAGTAGTTTTTATTGATATGACTGCACAGCTGCTGTCATGAATAATAAACATCTTAAATGCTGGTGATTTTCGTAAGATTACGTTATTTTGAGTATTGTCGGACTTCGGATCCATCATGGATCCAAACTCCATTCAGAAAAACTATGTTAAAGTGGCTTCCTTGCCCTGTTGTGGACCGACAAAGCCTGAACTTATTTCATTCTTTCATTAATTCATTTTATGGAACTGCCACTCACCGGAGACAGACGGACAGGCGCTCCGCAGCTGAGATGGAACGCCTGTAGTAGGTGTCCAGTCGACAAATCCTGGGACCGACCCGAGCCAACAGGTCATCAAACTGGCTAATGGTTAGCCTCATGTAGCGCTGGAAGCGGTAGTCATCCAGACGTAGTTCCTGGAGAAGTCGGTGAAATTCACCGAGCTGTGTTCGCCTACGGATGCTGTTATGGACCCAGAGACGACTGCGTTTGGCATTCCGACGTTTGAGGGACTTCCACAACACGTACAGAGCAGCAATTGTCCTTATTCCTGTCATGGTTGACGGCGGAAAACAATGGCGGCCAGATGGAGGCTTCCAGGACGATAAACCACGCCCCCTCTCCGGCGCTTCGAGATTTTGCGGCGTGTGGTGTGAACACGACCGGCGGCGCGTTGGCCGCTTTTTTGCAGTGCGTTGGACGCTTTTTTGCAGTGCGTCAAAAAATCAACGCGACCGGTGTGAACGCAGCATCACAGTCGTGCTCCTGATGCATTTTTTTTTAGTGCTCACATTCAGGTCAGTGGCAGTATTAGTGTTGACCTACTAATGTGAGACAGCACTTAAGTGTTTAAGTGCATATAGGTGCAGCCCAACATGGACGGATGATGTCAGTTTTTGGTGGTGCTGGTTGCACATGTGACTAATTGCACGGATCGAGGTCAAAAAGAGATTTAGAGTAGACTTCATGGAATTGGTTTGTGCATGTGTGTGCATGTATGTTGCTGTGGGCTGTCTTTGAAGGTGACCTCCGTCAGTGGAACAGATTAATGAACGTTAAACCCCATGGTGCCAGCGTTCTCGAACACACACACACACACACACACATCTTTTGGGAATTCACTTGTATCAGCTGTTCGACAGTTGTTCGTCACACGAATCTTGGAAAAGAGGTGTTGTGGGATGGAAACCATGAATTGATCCATTTGTGATGCTTATGAAACAAAAGTGCCCGCATTTGAAAACATTTAAAACTAGTCTTTTCTAAAATGACCCTTTACCGTATGAGCTGTAAGAATATTAACCAATCACACAAATGAGGTCATGTGTTTCAGAGCGTGGAATGGGAATCTGTGGGAGTCACATTCCTCAGGAAAATATGACCTAATGTCTTAAAATATTGTCACGCACACACAGGAAGGAAGCCAGGATTAACATGATCACATTATTCAACAGACATTTATAGATCTGGAATACACAAGGAAATAGGGGCCTTTGCCTTAGTTTCTCAGGGTATCACACACCTTATTGTTAAAACTAACTCAGTAATGCACAGATAACAGTCATTTATAGATCATAGCAACGAATATTGCAGGACAACAATGCCTTTGAAGGATAATATCAGGGGTCTAATTTCATCCAAAGAAAAAACAAAGTGGACACTGAACTTAACCATCCAGATGAGCTATTTACAACTATGTGAGAAACTATGTTGTTATGAGGAAGAGCTTCACCCGGGCCAGCAAAGGCTGACCCAAAACAAAGTTCCATTCACTTCCTGTTTATATATCCGTCTCTGCTCCTCCTCTCCGTCTTTCCACTGTCTTTCATTTTGTTGATGTATTTCATTCTGTGTTCAGCAGAAAGGGTTCAGTCCCCTGCATGTGGCAGCAAAGTACGACAAGATGGAGGTGGCCAGTCTCCTCCTACAGAAGAGAGCTCCGCCTGATGCTGCTGGAAAGGTGAGATGTCTTTAAAGAGAGGAGAGGCTTAGTGCTTCCTCTAGCTGCTGCTTCCAGATTACAGCATGAAGTTTTTCCTCTGAACTGTCTGCTGCACTAACTATCTTTCATCAGTTTGATGTCCATCTCCCTTCATGTCTTTACATTCTGTTGGTTTGATGCTTTCATTTTACTTATAGGCGTGTTTGTGCTTACGTGTGTTCAACTTCTAACCTGGTGATGTGTTGCATGTGTGTGTGTGTGTGTGTGTGTGTGTGTGTGTGTGTGTGTGTGTGTGTGTGTGTGTGTGTGCGTGTGTGTGTGTGTGCGTGGGTGTGGGTGTTTTAGAGTGGGCTAACTCCACTGCATGTAGCCGCTCACTACGATAATCAGAGAGTGGCACTGCTGCTGATGGATCAGGGAGCTTCCCCACACGCTGCCGCCAAGGTAGCCACACAAACACACATCAACACATGTACTGCAATGAATTCATCTGGCTTGTGCCCTCAGCTCCATCTCAGACCATTAACAATGTTCTGTATGTAATGTATGAAGATCTAATGCTCACCCATCTTCTCCCATTCCGTCCGTTCTAGTCTTTGACGTTGTGAGTGAATGTGCAGCTTTTTATTTGAGCTCTGCAAAGTCTTTGAAATCACTCAACGAGCCAGAACTTACTTATTTATTTGGTGTTACCAATAAATAGAGGAAAAAAAGAAAAAAGTTACTGCTCTTGTTGAAACGTCTGACGGACACAAACACACATGCTCGGTGACATATGGTCAGGTTGTGACGTGTCTCCGGCTTTGGCAGTCTGTCTAAAGTATGAGCAGAATAGCAGAACTGCCAACCAAATTATGGCAGGAAGTGCCTGATTTTTGGCTGGACTGTCAACTGCAAGAGGAGACAAAAGCTTGTTAAGCTAGTTTATCCTTGCTTTCTGTCTTCTCTTTTTGTCACTGTCTCCTGCTAGCTCTCTCTCTCTCTCTCTCTCTCGCTCTCTCTCTCTCTCGCGCTCTCTCTCTCTGTATCTGTCTCTTTTTATTCCTTCGTCCCTCCCACACTCTTAGTCATTAGTTTCTCCCTCTATAAATTGTGTGTAATTCGGCTTTGTGCAAAAGTTGGTGTGCTTGGTCTAATTTGAGGGCTTTTGGAAAGGGATCAATCCTTAGGAATTGTCTAGAAGTGTCCATACACTCAGATGCGAGGAGTGCACGATCACAGACTTGTAGCAGCAGCGTGGTGCATGCATCGCATCTCTGTACTAAAGATAGAATGATCTGACATTGTGAAATTACAAAAACACTGAGCATAACAAGCCAATTTCTATTACAATATAATAGATACAACTAGAAAATGCATTTCCTGCTGAAAATGCGTTGGAATGCTGAAAGCTGAAATTAATTGTAAAGTCAGAAAAACCTTCTCATTGAAATGTCTAACTATGGTGTCTGTAGCTGAAAGTATGAGGAAGAAGAAGGCTTTGAAAGTTGAAGAAGTATAACAGGATTTGAAGATTTTCTCCATAGAGATCCCATTCAAAAGAAAATTGCAAAACGCTAAATTCAAAAAGTTTAAAGATTACAAATATGAAAAGTCAAAGCACCCCTCTCCTGAAAGAGCTGAACATTTTGATATTTGAACAATATCTGTAGCTTAAACAAATTTCAGAAGTAGTGATATTTGTAGTAATAGTAGTAGAAGTTGTAGTTGAAGTAGAAGTATTATTAGTCGTAGAAGTATTTGTAGCATTAGAATAAGTAGTAGTAGTAGCAGTAGTGATATTTGTAATAGTAGTAGTAGAAGTTGTAGTTGTAGTAGAAGTATCATTAGTAGTAGAAGTATTAGTATTTAGAAGAAGTATTAGTATTTAGAAGAAGTAGTAGCCTAGTATCAGTAGTAGTAGTAATAGCTGTAGTAGTGGTCGTAGTATTTAATATAACAGTAGTGGTAGTAGTAGTAGTGGTAGTAAAAGTAATGGCAGTATTTGAAGTAGCAGTAGTAGTACTAGTAGCAGTCGTACTAATAGCTGTAGTAGTATTAGTACTGGTAGTTGCATGAATAGCAGTTGTAATATAAGTAATAGTAGTAGTGGCAGTAATAGCAGTAGTGGTCGTAATAATATTGATTGTAGCAGTAATAGCACTAGTAATAGTAGCAACAGCAAAAGTTGTAGTAGAAGTAGTAGCAGCTGTAGTAGTAGTAATACTAGAAATATTAGCAGTAGTAGTAGTTGTTGCAGTATTTGTAAGAGCATTCATTATTTCAACAAAAAAGCCTAATTTTGAGCTTAATGTTTACATACAGTTAATCCATGGGGCTTTTATTTTGAAAGGGTGGTGCTGGGTGGGGGAGAGGAGACATAATCATAATGTCTGACACATAAACAAAGGTTATTAAATGACAGGCTTCATCACAAGCAGTTCAGTTAGAATTCACTATTTGGGGCTTTTATTTTGAAATGGGGTGTGTGTGTGTGTGTGTGGGGGGGGGTCCTCTAAAAGTCTCTAAGACCTGAATGACTGTATGAGAGAGAGACAGACAGGGAGAGAGAAGAAAGAATTAGTGAGAGAGAGAGAGAAGAAAGAATTTGTGAGAGAGAGAGAAGAAAGTATTTGTGAGAGAGAGACAATAAAGAATTTGTGAGAGAGAGAGAGAGAGAGAGAGAGAGAGAGGCAGAGAGAGGCAGAGAGAGAGAGCGCAAGAGAGGCTCTGATATCTCTGGCAAACCTTCTCATTTGGAGATTACAGTTTACATGACTGTTGTCCTGCTCTGCCATGTCTTTCCTCACCTCTCCCTCTTGTGTGGGCGGTGTGTGTAAATGTCACTCGAATCAGGAAACTTATCAGAATACTCATGTCTGATTGGCCGAGATGCAACACGTAACAGCTGCAACAAATCATGTGTGTGCGGCTTTTATTTTAAAATGGGGTGTGTGTGTGTGTGTGTGGGGGGGGGGGGGGGTGGAGGAGGGGGGAAAGACCTCTAAAGATCCCTAAGACCTGAATGACTGTATGAGAGAGACACAGAGAGAGAGAGGGAGAGGAGTATACGTGCGCGTGTGTCTGTGAGTCTGTGTGTTTATCAACATCACTAATTGGCTCAATCGTGAACACCTGTGTGCCTGAAGCCATTTGAAAATATTCTCCATAGAGATCCCATTGAAAATAAAAAGCTTAATAATTCAAAAAGTTTAAAGGTTAGAACTATGAAAAGTCATAGCAGACCTCTGGTGAAAGAGCTGAACATTTTAATAGTTGAACGGTTTCTGTAGCTCAAAAAATGAAGGAGAAGCGGTGCGACGGAAGAAATAGAAGAAGTTGAATAAAGATTCGAAGAACAATAGTTGGAATGCTTAACAGCATTCTAACAATAATCCATTAAAGTGGGAGAAGAGCTCAGTCCAGCCTCCTAACCCCTGCATCTCTTTGACCTGCCTCAGAATGGCTACACGCCGCTCCACATCGCTGCCAAGTGTCTCATGTGCTTCCACCATAACACATTATTTTGTGTATTCACACGTGTTTCTATCCTCATACCCAGAGCGGACTTACACACACACACGCACACACTGTAAATACACACACAGATAAGGGTCTTCAAATCGCTTTTTACAGTTGGGGTTTGATGCATAACCTTTCATTCACACACATCATTGACTCTATGATTGTCTTCGTGTTTTTCTCTGTAGTTTTAGTCTAGTCATGGCATCAGAAAAATTCTCTGCCACACATACACACACACACACACACACGCACACACACACTTGGTCCGCAATTACCATTAGCAGTATGCACTGTACTCATAATTCAATGAGGACGTGAAATATGATGCAGTTTTGAAGTTATATTTATAATCAAAGATGGCATGCTAAAAATACAGTTTTCTTTCTTGCACAATTATTCAAAATTCTTTTAAAAATGCACTGTTATACAAACATATATATATTTTCCTCCCCTTTTCATCTCCTCGCCCTTTCATGTCTGTGTGTGTCTCTTCCTCGTGCAGATGGGTTACACTCCGCTGCACGTGGCCTGTCACTATGGCAATGCGAAGATGGCAAACTTCCTGCTGCAGAACCACGCCAGAGCCAACGGCAAAACCAAGGTAGAGAAACACATGTTCGCCCACCTACACACACTCGCACGCCCGGTCTTATGTTACTGTTTTTGTGTCGATTTTCTTGTCACATTCAGATTTCATGCAATTTTAATATGACTGTGTCTGTGTGTCTCTGTCTAGAACGGGTACACTCCTCTACACCAAGCAGCTCAGCAGGGCCACACCCACATCATCAACCTGCTGCTTCAGTGCGGGGCCACGGCCAACGAGCTCACTGTGGTCAGTGCACAAACACACAGACACGCACACACACACACACTCCACCAGAGCTGAAGCGTGATGAAACACTGAATGCTCTTTCGTGTTTTCTGTTACGCCTCCCTGTGAATACCTTCCTGTTGCTCTCTCCCTGGTCAGAATGGGAACACTGCACTATCAATCGCCCGTCGTCTTGGATACATCTCTGTGGTGGACACTCTGAGGCCCGTGACGGATGAAAACCTGACCACCATGGTGAGGCTCTTGTCTCTCGGCATCTCGTATGATTACATGCACACAAGCTCTAATCGCATCACCAATGAAGTTTGAGCTAATTTAAGTCTGATGAATATTTTTCTAAAATTTGGAAACGGGTTGAATACAAGAGCCAGCCTATTACAATGAATTCATGTGACATTGAGGTTAATTAGCATCGTTGAAAAGTTGTTCTTGAGGTTTTTTAGAACCCAGGCAAAGCCAGACCGAATATAAAAACATCCTAAAAGTGAGGATTCAGCATCCTCAGTTATGCGTGTTTCATTACATTAACGCATCTCATACTTTGCATACATTTACTCATTCAAACATATTAAAGTAGTTCACTTTTTTAATTGATTTCCTATACTTTTCCGACAGCAACGGATTTTTATTCATTTCTAAACTGTATTAAAATCAACTTGAAACTATTAGAAAATCAATCTCAGTAACCACCAAAAAGCATTGCAATCAGGAGTTAGACGGCAAAATAAACAAACTAAAACTTGGACGATCTGTGATAAATAGTACCTTCGAATATGCTTTAGAAAACGGTCTGGAGTATTTGTCCCTGTTGGACTAAAACATGTAAAACCACTATAGTGCTCCTTATTGAGCAGCTGTAGTGAACTGAGCTGGCAACAAACTGTAAATGCAGTGATCGAATGAAACCTGCAAATAGTCACGCTGTGTCACATGTGGGAAGTTGTCCTGATTAAGAGAGAAAGAGGGCTTAGATTGGAGCTTAAAGTTTCTCCTCAAATAGCTCAGGTCACAAACAGCGATCTGTCCCACACACGTGTCTGGGAGAAGGGGGGTGGGGGCGGGAGAGGCAGAAGGATGACGGCGAGGTGACAGGAGTGAGAGTGGGGGGGTGAGTGAAGAGACGGACAAAGAGGTCACTGAGAGGATTCTGCACAATCAGCAGCAAAGTGTATTAGTCGTAACTGTTTCATGCACAGTGAAGTAACTTAAAGATCAAGGGTGATTACATCATTGTAACTCATATTTTCCTTCTGGAACAGGTTTAAAGTTTCAGGGATTTATCCAGAAAAATGTAATATGTTTGAGAAAAAAATAATTTATTTTGGCAAAACTGAATGTTTCAGTTGTCCATCTTTTTTCCACATTTACAGAGTGCATCAGAAAAACACAAAATCAATGTCCCAGAGACCATGAATGAGTTCCTCGACATGTCCGACGATGAAGGTATGTGAAGAATGCTCAAATGACTGCTTCATTCTACGATGTTTCACACATTTAGTACTAAAATTGCATTGATTAATACGTGCAAACCATTGCTGTGACTTCACGATTTGATTACAAAAAAGCAATGTCGATACCCTGCATGATTTCCGTACACTTGTGACTGTGCTATGTGATGTCGTTTTTCATTAACATGCGCATGTTTCACTGTATGTGTACTCAAATCACACAGTCCGGGCAAGACATTCTCAATGAGGAGTCTTTTTCAGATGTTGATGAAGGTATTTGTCACCAGTTTGCCTCCACAGCTCTGTTTGTTTGCTTCGCTTTAATAGAACACACTACAGCAGAACTCACCTGTCTCATTGAACAGCTATAGCCGCCAAGCCTTTGCTGTACTACGCTTCAGATTTTGCTGTTCATCGTCAATAGAAAGTCTCCGGGCAAAGAATGAATTCTCAGCTGTTTCAATTTGTTCAAGAAAACAGTCAACAAACTTCAACATGTTTTAGCTGTTTTAGCCTTGAATCTGTTCTTGGGTTTCTGGCAGGATTCAGTGTCCTGTTTCTTTTCGCAAACTGACACTGCCGATGTTATTTTCGCTGCAACTTGAAAGCACATGTGTTATTTTTAACCACTCGCACATCATAGAGTCTCGTACTGCGTGATCGTCCTCATCGAAGACACTTTGTGAAGTGTCATCCGCTTGAAATCTCTTTGAAGGAGTTGCTGTGAAATAATGAAAACAAGGTCAATGTGACTCACTTTATGTTTTTATTCAGATGAGACAGACGATGAAAAAGGCCACATTATAACAAGCCAAATTGTAACAAGCCACATTGTTACAAGCCACATTGTTACAAGCCACATTGTAACAAGCCACATTGTAACAAGCCACATTGTTACAAGCCACATTGTAACAAGCCACATTGTTACAAGCCACATTGTTACAAGCCACATTGTTACAAGCCACATTGTTACAAGCCACATTGTAACAAGCCACATTGTTACAAGCCACATTGTAACAAGCCACATTGTTACAAGCCACATTGTTACAAGCCACATTGTTACAAGCCACATTGTAATAAGCCACATTGTTACAAGCCACATTGTTACAAGCCACATTGTTACAAGCCACATTGTTACAAGCCACATTGTTACAAGCCACATTGTAACAAGCCACATTGTTACAAGCCACATTGTTACAAGCCACATTGTTACAAGCCACATTGTTACAAGCCACATTGTTACAAGCCACATTGTAACAAGCCACATTGTTACAAGCCACATTGTAACAAGCCACATTGTTACAAGCCACATTGTTACAAGCCACATTGTTACAAGCCACATTGTAATAAGCCACATTGTTACAAGCCACATTGTTACAAGCCACATTGTAACAAGCCACATTGTAGAGGTGTGGAGTTTCTATGTCAGGTGATACAGCTAGAATCAACAAGTTACGTACTACACACGTATCGGGTGAAGAATGATGAGTTTGCGCCATAGCTGCACGATGAAGATCCTCATTAGCGATACGATTCGATGTGTTATCGCTACCGCGCAGGAATTATAAATAAGAGTCTCCACGGCCTCATGAACTCCACGTAAACTGTTTATACTGTGTGCATAATTCATCAGCATTGTAGTGGTGCAGCGCACACTTGGCTTTTCCACACTTGGCTAGTCCACTATCCCCAAGCTCCTGTGCTACCCACTGTTGCCAGGTCTAGATGGGACAAAGTGTGCATTCCAGGAATAGCAACACGACTCCAACCCCCAAACCCACCTGCTCCCCTCCCCCTCAGACAGGGTTTTTTGTTTTGTTTTCCCATTCACCTCTGCACCTTTAACTGTGACTGTGAGGGTTCTCATGCAGTAACAGTTTTTACACAGGAAACTACATGACTCATTTACCTATGAAGCATCTTTATAACTTGTTTGCTCAGCTCAAAGATGTCCTTTTGTCTATTACCCTTGCTCATCTCTTTCCCTTCTTATGTAACAAGACAGATGCCAGAGGCGTGGCTCTGCCAGACAGACGGACATATTACAAATAATTAACACCAGCACGTTTCTCCTCCCAGTCTGGGGGCAGCACTGACACAGCTTGTCCGTCAAGCACCATTGAAGAGAGGGAATGAGCATCCAGTTGATCTCAATGCCTGAGAAAGGGGAATATTTGTGAATTATAAAATAAAGCCATCCTGAAGCTGGTAGGGGAGAAGCAAGGAGGAGCATTGGGGAGAGGATGAAGAGGGTCCTGTGCTCAGCCCCTTGGTGGACTGAACCCCTCTGTTTGCGCTTTTTTCGTCCTTGGCACACAGGGCTGCCTGTGAGGAGTGGGTCGGAAATAGGAAGTGGTTGTGTAAGGCGATCTGCAGATGCAGCACAGAGCCCCTTTTCTACGGCAGACCCCTTGGTCCTGTTCTGCACAGCGACACATCAGGTAGTCCTGCTGCAGCCACAGCAAGACACAGGCCACACCCACATGGGACCAGTAGGCAGAGAGAGGGTAGAGATGAGAGGAAAAGATATGACAGGGGACAGGAAGAGGGGGGAACACAAATAATGGGAATAATGCAGAAAGGGGATGGAGTGCAAGGAGTGGGCTTCTGCTACTCTTGTCACTAATCAGATGGGAAAAGATGTTTTCAGGAGCGCTGCTGAGGTCTCTGCCAGAATTTGACATGAATCCATGAAATCCTCTACTACAAAGCAATGAATGATGAAAATGATAATGTGGTTATTATTGTGACATCAGAGAAGGAAGATACATCTACAGGTGTACAGAAGGTTGAACTGCATCTGTCTGTCACAGAAAAGCTGCTGTTTTAACGCATTCTTGATCTTAAGTAGATTGGCAGTCGGCACTCAAAGCCCCAGGAGCTGGAATCTGTCTCCTCTCTGCTTGACTTCCTTATATCTCTCCTCCCTCCCTCTTTTGGACTTTTGGATATCCCGGGTGACCGAACTGATGTAGGTGAATTGCTGATATATCTGATTTCAGATTCAGTAACTGCCCAAGGTCCCCCCCCCCCCCCCCCCCCGCTATTTATAGATAGTTTTTGGAGCTGCACATATAAAAGGGCCTCACTCACAAATGTGGCCCACTGATAAAACACTTTGTTTAATTAAACACTGAGCAGGATTATGAGGCACTCCAACTAGTCCATCACTTTCCCCTTCATTTAATTGTCTTGGTTATTTACAAATCATTACCATAAAGTGGTTTTGAGCAAGATGCATACCACCTCGTATCCCTCGCAGTGCAAAAATGAAGATACACAGTAAAAGGATAAAGTTAGAATCCTGCTGAAATTTCACTAAATGACAGCTCAACTGGGCTTCACTTGGTATGAATGAGGCTTTTGTTTGAACACGCTTCATTGTTATTGTTTCAAGCACAAATTTAGGCAGAACTGAAGTGGACCAAAGATCCGGTGCCTCAAAATAGAAACTATTATTTCATGGTGTTTGTTCGGGCAGGGCTGCTTTTGTGTGCGCCCATCACTGCCCAGAGTAGGAACATCAGTATGTACTTTGACTGCACTCTAGTAATGTAGAATGTATTACTGAAACCGCAGTTGCCGTTTGTATTTGTATTGTGTTGTGATATAGATTATTAAAGTGTGATGAAGTGATCTGGTCAGATGTACGTCTCTGGCAAATCGTTTAGGTCCAGTGAACCTTTGAAGGTCTGCCCAGGCCAGGCAAAGCTTTGAGAACCAAGACACAACATAGAGGAACACAGACACAGACAGAATCCAGCTCCCTTACCATTACGCTAATAAAACCAAACAGATGAAAAGCACGCTTCCCTACCACCAAAGTCCTGCTGTTTTGTCGCTATGTATATTTTTGAACACACTGTCACGCGTTGATGCGTGCTACTTAGGAAAGCCTGAGTCGTAAGAAGGTCATTTGGACATTTCCTTGGACTATTTAAAGGGAGGCAGGCAGGGTGAATTTGGCAAATGCTGGCACTGACTCACGCACACTGTGCCTGGAATTCCCTCGTTACCATTGGCCAGGGGACTACTGATTTTGGCATTGGTGCAAATTCGACTGAAGAATTATAAAAAGGAGAGAAAAATATTGCTCAATGTTTTTATTTTCCTTTGCGACCTTTTCCACCCTTCTCTAACCGTACGTACTGGAATAGTGCTGGAGAAAGAAACTACTCGCCCCAAAACACTTAACTCCAAATAACCTCAGCTCCTGATCTTATTCTTTGAGTTAGCTGTGTTGCTCCTAGCATTACTCCATGACTGTCAATCATGCGCTCGCTCCGCTGAGGTTCATCTTAAATCTTCTACAAATGTTTTTACTTCCTCCCAGCGCTAACCCAATCCTGCCCCTCTGTTCCCGTGACCTAATGCCAAACTGAAGAGATTTCCTTTCATGCATGTGGGTTGGAGAAAGAAAAAAAGACGAAAATAACGAAAGAATGAAGGAAAAGAGTGAAGAGGCGGGATGATGCATCTGGCACTGAGGAACTTAAGAAGGTGTTGCTGATGAAGTTTTCAGGTCCTATTCTTTTCTCTGCCCCGCCCTTCTAGTTTTGTTATTGAGCTGTTTCTCTCGGCGTGCATCACATATTACCTGGTGCCAAGACTGTAGAAAATGACTCACTTCCTGTTACAAGTGTGCTCTTTGTTTGATTTAAATCTCTGTGTGCCAGAAAGACAGCAGTAAATTTGACTGGAACACTTTGATTCATCTACTCGGGTAACATTATACCCAGTACTCTATAAAAACCCACTACCAAACTGCAAGTCGGTCCCAAAATGTATGCTGAAATTCTACATGAAATCCTGCTGCACCAGCACACTCAAAACAGTTGCACGTATATACAATTATACCCAATTCAGTGTGCAAATGCATTCACGTGCACTCGTGAGTGCATTCGTGTAAAACCTGAGACTCTCTCCTCTCCTAACTCCAAACATTACTATGACTAAAGGTTCATTCAAATGTAGTGCTTTTGTATATCTGTCGGCTCTGTAGTCTCACAGGGAAATTTTGTTTCATGAAAATTAGCTTGTTACATTTGGCACTGTTATGCATTTATGTAGCCTACTTTCCTAAGGTTTAAGGAAAACCCCTTTCACAGTCACGTGTTAGAACTTGATTGTCTGGAGGTTTATGCATTGAAATCTCCCTCTAAATCTTACAAGCAAGGGTCTTACCTGAAGGTGGGAGGTTACAAGTCTAACATTCTGGTACGTTGAGTAGACTAATATTCTCTGATGCATTTTGGACACTCCCAAGCAGCCCGAGTGACACTTCATAATAATTATTTTTCAAATCACACCAGGGGCATACAGTATATATCACGAGCCTATCACTCTTTTTATTCCATACTTGCCGTAAAATAAAGTCCATCAAAAGGTGATGTTGTGGAGACTCATCAGCCCTAAAGCACAGAGTCACCGCTGTGTACATAAGAAACAAATCAAGCCAGGCTGTCACGTTTATTTGAACAATATTTTACTTTACATGGTCTGTTCTGTACTTGTAATTTATTTACAAACACATGAAATGCTTAAAATTACAAATGCTTGTAGGTTTGCATTACTATGCCGCCTTAAAAAAATCATTATCAAGCTTTTGTGACACTACGTCCTTCAGTCATGCTGTAGAAATAGGAGCATGTGTATTGCTGAATGAGTGTTTTGCCATGGATGCATTACGTATGATGATAAAGAAGCTTCTGTCAAGTGACAGGAGGACACAGTTATCTACTGCCTCTGCATGTTTGTCTTAGGTGTGTTTGCTCATTGATTCATGGGTTTGAGTCCCCCCAGGCCACTGACACTCAGGTCTCTGAGACTCGGCCTCTGCAGGCCCAGTCTCCTCTCTAGACTTTCACCTATGTGGTAGTGGGCCTGAACTCCTCTCACTGCCTCTGGCTTCCGTGTGGTAAAGAATATGTGAATGTTAATGGAGCAAAACATGCAGTTTCTACATAAATAAAAGGCTTCCTCTGTAATGCAATCCTAAATTCATCAATGGGATCTTGTGAAGTAATGCTTGTTGAAACTACTGAATAACTGGCAAACTGTGGAACTACAACAAAACATTGATTTATTAGATGAATATGAAGTTCATACTGTATACAAAGCTAACATGCTATTGCAGCCCTTATGTGCATGAGCTCCAGGGTTGTAAAAATGAAGGTGAGAAAGGGAGAGAAAATGAAAAATAACATTCGTCATGTGCAGATAAAAATTAACTTTGTCCAGACTGTGTTTTTATGTGTTTTGGATTTGCATTCTTGTCGGCCTTTATATAAAAGATCAAAAGAGGTTTATTTGGCACAGCTGAATGGTCATTTTTGAATGGTGAAATTGTGAATAGATTTTTCCAACTTTTTTTTTTTCTGGTTCTGTGCTCTTTCCTATTTTGAAGCAGAATTATAACTCAAGCTGTATTATATCCATGTAGTGTGTGGTAGAAACTGCCGTATTTCAACCTTCACCTCTCGTTTAAGTGTGTGTGTGTGTGTTTGTTTTTGTATCCCGGTGGGGACTTTGACCTGACTGCACACAGACCCATGGGGACAAAAACTGAGGTCCCCACCGGCAAACCCCTCCTACGAGCTTCAGAACAGTGTCTAGACACGCCCCATGTAGTTTTCTCTGAAGTCCCCTGGAAACCATTTTCAAGACAAAAATGTGTGTGTGTGTGTGTATGAATACTCCCCTAGTGTATACACAGTATACTGCAGTCCCCATGAGGTAGGCTGTTCTTGAAGTGTGTATCGCTGTTTGTCCACTCTCTATTGCCCCCTATTGGTCAAAAGTAGTATTAAAGTTTGGAAATACACTTTAAATGTGTCTTTTTGACCAAAGATAAGCATGAATGAAATGCTACATTTGATAAAAAATAAATATATGTATAAATAAATAAATACACAAATACTTAATATTAATATTGATATTATTTATATTGCTATAGTTTTTAAAAAATTTGCATGAAAACAACGATAACCATAATGTATATTGTCTGTATATTTGTCATGTAAAATGCCTGTTTTAAGTTTCTTCTATACAATTTTAATGATATTTTACCATAATTCATTATCTCATCATTGATATCATTGACAATAACAACAATTATAATAATAGTCTATATTTGATTTATTTTGCCATGTCAGAGGTGTAAGATCAATAAGGTCGTTTTGTTGCACTGCTTTTTTAAAGCTAACTTTTAAACAGTGCTCACTGTTCAATGACAACGATATTGATGATAACAGACAAATGCAGGTTTAGAGTTGTATCCATAAACATAAAATAGGAGTAGAAAAGACATTTTCATTTAAATCAATATAGCAGGATGGTTTGAGGGGCGGCCATTTTCATGTGTACACTTACTATTGCGATCGTTATATTAGGCTAATCTCCGTGTAAACTATATATGGCACTCACTGAGGAGAGGTTTTGCAGTAATGACTGAAAAGACAAGGGGAGTAGTAACATCACAAAGCATAGAGAGTCACAACTTAATGCTTCATCCACACACTCTTGTACAGCGTGGGAAAGCACATTGATATAGCCAGATGCCGTTCTTGAAGTCGGAGAAAAATAAGTCCCATTACTCCCATTATTCATTCACTTGTTGGCGTGTGTGTGGGCTGGTGTCAGCAATGTCTTGCTCCTTATTCCTATTTATGTTTTATGATTTTGGACTCTACAAAATGAATTGAATTATTTATTTATTCTATCTTTAAGCATGTTATAGCATTCTGTGTCAGTTTTTGATTTGATTGTTCTATTATTATACTATTCAAATGCTATGCATCTTCTATAGTAGGTCTATAATACGCCAACTGAAACAGTATAGGGTTACGGTGGTGTGCTTGTATATTTACCCATATTGTTAATACTTAAAGTGCTTTCCTGTTATTTGTAGCCTATAGTATCACTCTAAAACATATTTTACTGAACGATGCCTTCAGCCTGAAATCAACAGGGTGTGAGCTATTTATTCAGGTTTTAGGAGCAGCATATCAGACAGGACATATTACGCAGCAGGATAAAGAGTCGTGAATTTCTACATTGAATAAAATATACTAGGATAGTTTGGGTTTGGTTGTCCTCCTCCAAGGATATTTGAAGATTTTTGACTTAAAGTATGCAATTTGACATCATTTTGGACCACTATTACGACCATAGATAACGCTGCAAAAGCTAAGAGATAAACTTTCTGTATAGGGAGTTAGGGCGAGGGACTGTTAGACCCAGCGATGCTGCTGGCCACCAGCCCGCTGTTGTGACCATCTTCTGTAACTAGTGAAGCATTTAAGCATAGTGGAATTAGCAAGCTAGCTAACTAGCCAGTTGTCTAGTTTGCTAGCCAGCTTGCTAATTTAACAATGCTTGAATGCTTCCTTATTTACAGAAAATTAGCCACCCAAGTTGCTACTCATCTGGCTGGTGCTGAAAGTTGGCCCTTCTACATTTCACTCTTTGGTGTACCATGATTTATTTTTCGCACCAGCAGTTCTCACAAGCAGCTGCGAGCTCATAATGCTTTTCTGACCTCTTCATATCAGTTTCTCTGGATGACTCATGATGGCAATTCATAACAGTGCAGCGCCAGTGTTTTTGCACCGTGCTTAAGTATGCTTAGTATGATTTTACAGGGCAAACATTTCCAGAAGAAACAAAAGGTCAGACAAAGCCTGTGATACATGTAAATAATGGAATAACTCCCTGCCTGCTCAGGAGAAAGATAAGCTACCTAGCTCAGTAGCTAGCCATCTGTCTCTGGAGCTAAGTCTGCTCTCTTCCAAGCAAGCTGCAACAACACTTAGCCACACAGACGTGCGTTGTCATTATAACAACTAACTCTTCAATAGACCACGGAAAACCGTATAATGTATTTCTATGGTGGCACCCCTTGTAGCTAGCAAAGCTCATTGTAAGTTGTTTTGTAACAACTAGCTATATGGTGGCTACAGGCCTCATTTTTTAACTCTTACTTTGAATATTCCCGTGGTGACCTTCTGATCTAATGCATGGAATCTGAGGATAAAACTGTTGCGCACAACACTATATATACTATAGGAAGAACGGGTCATTATTTCAAGGGAACTCACATTTGTGCAACTTTAGTAAGTTAAGCCGACACACTGTAACCTGTTGTCAAGCAACATAAGGTGCAGTTAGCTTAGCTAGCTTACCATCATAAGTTTGATACCCTGCAGCTTGACCCGCAATGTTACCAAAGCAAATATTTAGTTTAGACATGAATCCTTATCAGCCTAGTCAGCCTTAGGGGTCCCGGGACACTTGGAGCAACGTTGCATTGGGGGTAGGGATAAAAACCCTGACTTTTTGTCCCGCCCTTCCGGACGGAAGGAGCGCCGCTAAAAATGTAGTATATAGTATGTTCTCTAGTCTAAGGTGGGTAAGCGGCGTTCCCTTGGGACCTCCGGTTGCCGAGTTACGATTTTGCAAAATTCTGTACAGTTTCCCGTAGTGATTTATGGCATTTTGCATTCATTTGGCTTAAATAGACATTCAGTTAATACCCCCTAGAAAGCAATGGGCTAGCATGCTGACAATTTTACAGTAATTCAATCTTTCCACATAGATTGAGTGGTATGAAAATCAATGGGAAATTCCGTACACTTTTCCCGTAGTAATTTATGGCATTTTGACTTTATCTTGACTTTATTTGGCCTAATTTCCCCAGAAAAGAATGGGCTAGGAGGCTGACATTTTCACAGAAATTCAAGCTTTGCCCATTCATTAAATGGTATGAAAATCAAGTGGAAATTCCAAACACTTTCTCCATAGTGAACTATGGATTTGTGACCTAAATCGGCCTAAATTTGCATAGAGAACAACGGGCTAGGACCCTGACATTTTCACAGCCAGTCGACCTTTGGCCAAAGACCACGTGGTATGAAAATCAAGTGGAAATTCCAAACACTTTCTCCATAGTGAACTATGGATTTTTGACCTAAGTCGGCCTAAATTCGCATAGAGAACAACGGGCTAGGACCCTGAAATTTTCACAGCCAGTCGACCTTTGGCCAAAGACCACGTGGTATGAAAATCAAGTGGAAATTCCAAACACTTTCTCCATAGTGAACTATGGATTTTTGACCTAAGTCGGCCTAAATTCGCATAGAGAACGTGCTAGGACCCTGAAATTTTCACAGCCAGTCGACCTTTGGCCAAAGACCACGTGGTATGAAAATCAAGTGGAAATTCCAAACACTTTCTCCATAGTGAACTATGGATTTTTGACCTAAGTCGGCCTAAATTCGCATAGAGAACGGGCTAGGACCCTGAAATTTTCACAGCCAGTCGACCTTTGGCCAAAGACCACGTGGTATGAAAATCAAGTGGAAATTCCATACACTTTCTCCATAGTGAACTATGGATTTTTGACCTAAATCGGCCTACATTTGAATAGAGAACAACGGGCTAGGACCCTGACATTTTCACAGCCAGTCGACCTTTGGCCAAAGACCACGTGGTATGAAAATCAAGTGGAAATTCCAAACATTTTCTCCATAGTGAATTAAGGATTTTTGACATAAGTCGGCCTAAATTCGCATAGAGAACAACGGGCTAGGACCCTGACATTTTCACAGCCAGTCGACCTTTGCCCACAGATTAAATTGTGAGAATATCAATTGGAAATGGACTGTGTTTATTTCACCCAACAGAAAGGATTTGAACCAAATGACACTTATCTTCCCAAGTGGCCGAAAGCCAGTTTACACCAGTCTTTTCTCTAACTTTTTATACTTTAAAACGGGGTAGAGTTTTGAATCCTTTTCTCCTACAAAGAGGGGCTCGTCACCATTACATACCTATAATCTGGACGTCGTAACTGCAAGTTAAGGTCCCCAAAAACAGCCACAAAGGGCTTAATTGGGGCCTTAATCCCTTATATTAGTGGATTTTTTGACATATGCAAGAATGGCCATAACTTCTCAAATATGGATCCCAGAACCCACATATTGTGGACACACATTGTGGACTAGGCCTACAATAGGATCACCTGAATAAAATCCCTCTAGATTATCTAGAAAAGATTTTTGCCTGTATAAAACTCAGACTTCAGCATGGGGTACACGTCCCTAAACTGTACACCCTGTCGTACTCTTGGTGAGATTAGACCAACTTTTACTTCTGAAGATGTCAGAGCCCTGCTTTTTTAATATGTTGTAGACAGGCCCCAATGAGGCACATTCACGTTGGATGGGACTCCCTAGCACTTAGCATGCCTGCGCGGGAAGAGGGACAGTTGGCCTACATTTGAATGGGGCATTTTGAACGATAAAATGAATGGAAAGTGATTACCCAAACGGCCCATCCTTCAACTAGTCATAACTTCTCACAACATGGTTGAATTTGATGGGATATTATGAACTGGGTAAACTGGGTGAACTGGATGAGATGGGTGAACTATGGATTTGTCACCGAACTCGGCCCAAATTCCCATAGAAAGCAATGGGCTAGGACCCTGAAAATTGAACGGTCAGTCGACCTTTGACCGATGACCATGTGGTATGAAACTCAAGGGGAAATTCCAAAGACTTTTCCCATAGTGAATTATGGATTTCTCACCGAACTCGGCCCACATTCCCATAGAAAGCAATGGGCTAGGACCCTGAAAATTGAACGGTCAGTCGACCTTTGGCCAATGACCATGTGGTATGACAATCAAGGGGAAATTCCAAACACTTTTCCCATAGTGAATTATGGATTTCTCACCGAACTCGGCCAGAATTCCCATAGAAAGCAATGTGCTAGGACCCTGAAAATTGAACGGTCAGTTGACCTTTGGCCAATGACCATGTGGTATGAAAATCAAGGGGAAATTCCAAACACTTTTCCCATAGTGAATTATGGATTTCTCACCGAACTCGGCCAGAATTCCCATAGAAAGCAATGGGCTAGGACCCTGAAAGTTTAACAGTCAGTCGACCTTTGGCCAAAGACCATGTGGTATGAAAATCAAGGGGAAATTCCATACACTTTCTGCGATGGTACACTTTCTGCTATGGTAAACTCCGTACACGTAGAAATTACGGCCTTTTGACTCAATTCTGCCTAAAGACACCTAGAAAACAATGGGCTAGGAGGCTGAAATTGTCACATTAAGTCAACCTCTGCCCCAAGATGAAATGGTCTGAATATCAACGGGAAATTCTGTACAGTTTTCCCATAGTGATTCATGGCATTTAGCATTTATTTGGCTTAAATAGACGTTCAGTTAATATACCTAGAAAGCAATGGGCTAGCATGCTGAAATTTTCACAGTCAGTCGGCCCTTGGCCACAAACCACGTGGTATGAAAACCAATAGGAAATTCGGTACACTTTTCCCGTAGTAATATATGGCATTTTTCTTCATTTTAAAGTTATTTGGCCTAATTACCCCATAAAACAATGGGCTAGGACCGTGAAATTTTCACAGTCATTCCATCTTTGCCCCATCGTTAAATGGTATGTCATTCCAACTGATTCTTAAAGACTGTCCTCTGTTGGAAAATACAGCTTTGATTCAAACTATACCTGGTGTCTGTCATACTGCTCCTGGGTCCTTACCACACCCGTTACAAAAATAATGTTTTAAGAGGTGATTTAAAAGCACTGACATATCCCAATTGACAATTTTAACTTGGATTTACAGCTTAACAAGAACAATAAAAGTGTAAAAGCCACAGCAAGCTAATGTTTTCTGGCGCCAGCTCCAGTCGCCAGCTCCTGCCGCTGCCGCCTCTACGCTGCAGCCCACTCCAGTTCCTGCCGCCTCAGCGCCGCAGCCAGCTCCAGTTCCTGCCGCCGCAGCGCCCGCTGCTGTCTCTGAGCAGCAGCGACCTCCCGTTCCCGCTGCCGTCGCGGGGCAGCAGAGACCTCCCGTGCCCGCTGCCGTCGCGGGGCAGCAGAGACCTCCAGTACCTGCCACTGCTGCACCAGCATCCTATTCTCCAGAGCCCTTCCGCCCGCCCGGCCGTCCGCCGGAGCACCCGTGTCCGGAGCCCTTCCGCCCACCCGGCCGTCCGCCGGAGCACCTGTGGCCGAGGCTCTTCTGCAGCCCCGTGGCCGGTCAGAACCAGTCACCCCTCCTCCGGACCCCCTCCGCCCACCCTGGCCGGCCTTCTAGCTGGGGGGCCATCCCTCCTCCGGACCCCCTCCGGCCGCCCTTTTTTGTGTCGGGTTGTACGTCTGGAATCCGTACCTTAAGGGGGGGGTACTGTCAGGATCCAGGATCCCTGTCTGACCTGACGCCTCCCATGGCCACACCCTTGAGTGTGCACAGCTGAGGACACTCCAGGGTGTGGCCATGGGAGGCGTCAGGTCAGACAGGGATCCTGGATCCTGACATTTTTAGAACCCAGGCAAAGCCAGATCGAATATAAAAACATCCTAAAAGTGAGGATTCAGCATCCTCAGTTATGCGTGTTTCATTACATTAACGTATCTCATACTTTGCATACATTTACTCATTCAAACATATTAAAGTAGTTCACTTTTTTAATTGATTTCCTATACTTTTCCGACAGCAACGGATTTTTATTCATTTCTAAACTGTATTAAAATCAACTTGAAACTATTAGAAAATCAATCTCAGCAACCACCAAAAAGCATTGCAATCAGGAGTTAGACGGCAAAATAAACAAACTAAAACTTGGACGATCTGTGATAAATAGTACCTTCGAATATGCTTTAGAAAACGGTCTGGAGTATTTGTCCCTGTTGGACTAAAACATGTAAAACCGCTATAGTGCTCCTTATTGAGCAGCTGTAGTGAACTGAGCTGGCAACAAACTGTAAATGCAGTGATCGAATGAAACCTGCAAATAGTCACGCTGTGTCACATGTGGGAAGTTGTCCTGATTAAGAGAGAAAGAGGGCTTAGATTGGAGCTTAAAGTTTCTCCTCAAATAGCTCAGGTCACTAACAGCGATCTGTCCCACACACGTGTCTGGGAGAAGGGGGGTGGGGGGGGGGGGTGGGGAGAGGCAGAAGGATGACGGCGAGGTGACAGGAGTGAGAGTGGGGGGGTGAGTGAAGAGACGGACAAAGAGGTCACTGAGAGGATTCTGCACAATCAGCAGCAAAGTGTATTAGTCGTAACTGTTTCTATGCACAGTGAAGTAACTTAAAGATCAAGGGTGATTACATCATTGTAACTCATATTTTCCTTCTGGAACAGGTTTAAAGTTTCAGGGATTTATCCAGAAAAATGTAATATGTTTGAGAAAAAAATAATTTATTTTGGCAAAACTGAATGTTTCAGTTGTCCATATTTTTTCCACATTTACAGAGTGCATCAGAAAAACACAAAATCAATGTCCCAGAGACCATGAATGAGTTCCTCGACATGTCCGACGATGAAGGTATGTGAAGAATGCTCAAATGACTGCTTCATTCTACGATGTTTCACACATTTAGCACTAAAATTGCATTGATTAATACGTGCAAACCATTGCTGTGACTTCACGATTTTATTACAAAAAAGCAATTGTAACAAGCCACAGGCTCCGTTGTTTGGGCAGGGCTGCTTTTGTGTGTGAATGAAATGCGAGCCTCAGTGCCATCTGGTCAGTCTCCAGGTGATGAAGCTCCCTAGAGCCAGGCCGGTGATAAAGATGACGATGAGGCCGTAGCTGTGGGAGCTCAGCGACGACACACTCTGCACGGACGCCACCTCCAGCTCCGAAAAACTGTTGATCTGTGGAGAGACAGCTCCGATCACCTGGTGTGGAAAACATGCATCTGGAAAACATTCATGCCACTAAATGCCGATTACTTTTTTACAAATGTGATTGACTATCTGTCGTCCATGTGGCTCCGGAATGTTTTATTGTCGGTGCAGGAAGTGACAACAAACATGAGAAATATCCATCCGCCTTGCTATGCTGCTGTGCACTTCACGGTGAGCAGAACTGTGAATAAAGCTTCACAAGCTGAAGCAGCAGCTGGGTCAGCGATGTTCAGCCCCTCAAACTCCTTTGAAAACTTTTCCACCACCGGAACTTAACCCCTAACGTACTGCGCAGCCAGTGTGTTGTCTCATGTGTGAACACTACCATCGTTTGTCAATCCCGTATCAGACTAATGCCGCGTCTCCACGGTACAGCTCTGTTCTCAGCTCTTCTCTATTCGTTTTCCACTGTGCACCCACCCCCAAGATCTGGGTCCAGTGAATACAAAACATATTGCGGTCGCTGTTGATGCTTGGCTATTTAAAAACAGCAGGTTTGTGCAGGAAGTGCCGTGTCGAGGTGGTGAAGGTTCTCTCTCATTGGCTGGTCTGCAGTGTTGTAAATCCACCTTCCAGTACAACGTACTAGCTACACGTGGAACTAATTTACATTTTCAATTGTGCCTGGTGATGCTAGTCAATGTCGTTTAGCCGGGTGCATTCAATTTCTGTGTATCAGAATGTAGCATCAATAAGACAACAGTTAGGACTACAGTATGTGATGGAGGGACACACACACACACACACACACACACAGGTAACTTCTGCTGGGGTGTCAGACTTTGTGTATATCCAAATAAATGACAAATACTAAAGTTACGTTGGCACGGCAGGTAGAGATAATATTAGCAAAGGAACGTTAGCGTGATCTTTTCTGGCTAACGATAATTCATCTTAATAATCTCTCACGTTACCACAGAGATCAGAGGAAGCTAACATGTCTGAATCTCACATTAACAGATCAACTTAGCTTTAGCCCTACATTAGCTAGTTAGCTAGCATTTCGCTAACATTAGCCAACTTAAGATGTGTCTACATACACAGTGAGCGCGTATAATAAAACTTCAGTTCCATAGTAATGCTACCTTTGAGCAGACGTAGCATATCGAAGTACAACAGGAAATGGGGAAATTGATTGGAGCACTGAGCAAACGGGCAGGACTAAAACACAGAAATGATTCAGCATTTTTGCACTTCCTGTTCAGTCGTCTCAAAGTCAATGGTTGTTTTGATGTGTTTTTGGTAGGATGCCTGAAATAAGGTCTGTGGTTAACACAAGCTTATGATAGTTTACGCTTTGTTCTACAATATAAAATACATCAGCAGATACCCTTCTCGTGAATTTTGAGGCTTTTAGGTGTCTTAAGCCGGTTGCTAACATGTGGGTAAATGAGACTAAACGTGGATGGGAAAATCATGTAGGCTGTCTTTGGTCAAGAGAACCACTGCTAAGCTAACTTTGCTCTACAAAATGACGTCATCCCTGCGGCACTCTATGGAGGAGGGTCCCCCCCTATTTATTTTAAAAGAGCAACGGCCAACGGGGAAACTCCAAAACTATACTCCGTACATCAGGGCCAGACGTTGGCATTTATAGGGCTGGCCCCGCCTTGTTGCAGTCCCACCAAGAAGGAAACGCAGAGAGCTTCATCTATACAGCTGTATCATCTCATACAGAGAGGCTAACTGAACAAAGGTCGCAGAGTCGCTGCGTTCCGCAGAACCACAGAACCAACATGGTAGAGAGGAAAGTGCTCTGAGAGTAAGCACATGGAAGAAATGAAGGCCCAACATACCCATCCTCCATGATCCACAATCCAGCCCAGCAGATTGTTCGTGAAAAACTGCACGGTCCACTTCAGGATGTCCGTCACTAACTGAGGGAGGCGAGCCTCCACCATCTGATGGACAGCAGAAACACAAAGAGGTCCATACACAAAGAGACGATGCTGCCAAATTCAATAACATGGCTGGATCAGTGAACATCAGACTGTTGTCTGATATGAGATATATATGTTCATATATATATTCATATATATATATATCTATATATATTCATATATATCTATATATATTCATATATAGATATATATATTCATATATAGATATATATATTCATATATATATATTCATATATATATATATATATATATATATTCATATATATATATATATATTCATATATATATATATATATATATATTCATATATATATATTCATATATATAGTCATATATATATATATATATATATGTATGTATATGTGACATACACACAGAAGCGCAAACAATCACTTTTTATCAATATTTGTTTGGAAAAGCCCCCAAATGAAGACATTTCAAATTAAAACAATACACTTTTGAGGTGATGAGTAAAGCTTTGAATGGAAAATACAAAGTGAAACGCGCCAAAAGTTGGCTGAGCGATCCGATGGACGCCTGATAAATCACTAGCAGCTGCAGTAGGTCATGCAAAGACAGATGCATTCCAAGGAACAAGAATCATTCTGGTAGTGAGCATCAGCGCTGATCGCCTCTCCAGCTGGAACACAACCCTCCTCATCGAGGCAGGTCACAGCACTGCCAGACCTTCTGATGGACAGGCAAGCTCTGAGAAGAAAAGAAGCTAACCCACCTTGACGGCTAGCTTGGCGGCAACGTAAAAGAACAGAGCGATCCTCTCCCAGGTGATCCCCTCCTCAATCACTCTGGCCGCCACTTGCTTAAAGTGGTCCCACTTCGAGCTGGAGGAACAAGCCACTCCGTCAATCGCTCTGAAAGAGAGACAGGATGCAGTTTAAGTAGATGTTGTAAGAAATTTGAGCGTAGAACTGTGTGTTTAGTAGATATAATAAAAGTGTTTAATAATTCATATTTAAGAATTCATAATTAGTCATCATAAGTGTTTTGGAAATGCATAATTAAGATAAGCATAAAGTGTTTTAGGATTAGTAGCTAACAGTAGAATTTGAGACATGAAGCTTATGCCAAAGTTGCAAAGCCTTATCTATTATATGGAATGTTTATCATAGAAGGGATTAAGCAATAACTGACCGACATTGAATGTGTTAGTAAACGCAGGGACAGAAAGCCAGACAGGCGAATACACTCCTGGAAGTTAGCCAATAGGAATTGGGATAAACGGAAGGGGAGGAGTTGCGAACGGATATGAGGGCGGGAATAGAAAAGCATTTTTCTCGTTCTCTTTAGCGTGTGGTGCCACGGGACGGCTGTGTCTCATGGGACCAGGGACGAGTTTTTTCCAAAGTGGGGTAATATTGTAATATTTCATAGGAGTATGTACTCCATTGTTTAACTGTAATCATACTTGCATCGGTGGGATTAAAATCCTTTTAATTGTAAACCAGTTTTGGTAGATTTATTATTGCAGCGTGTGAACTGTAGGAAGCAGCTGGACACACGTGCTTCCGGCCTCCTCTTTGTGAAGCAGGCTAAAACTTCACAATGTTAAGAAACTACGGAGCGCGTATTACACATCTACCCCGGTTCTATTTTCCGTATTGCATCACAAGCGCTGAGACATGTTGATAAAATTAGCTTATGTACAGCTTTAATCAGCAATTAGCTTATATACAGCTTTAATCAGCAATTAGCTTATATACAGCTTTAAGTAGCAATTGACTTATATACAGTTTAATTAATCACTAGCATATTTGTAGTTTTAATAACCATTAGCTTATGCAGCTCTATTAACCACTTATACAGTGCTCACAGCATACCCAGGGCCTGAGAGAAGCAGGAGGAAGGTTACTGAGGTTAACTGCGTCACAAGGAACAGGCAGCCATCTTTAGATAGATAAGACAAGGGACTACGCCCAGCTGAGCCCGGCTTTCTTCCCACACTCTTTCTCTAGGTCCTCTCGCATGCATCATTTCACTCACACTGATGGAAACCAACGCCTATTGGGAGGGGCCAAGGTGAATGGACATTCACGGCTTCCAACCAAGCGTAATACACGCACAAGCGTGCTACGTTTTGCATCTTTGACTTTGACTAATGTGTATCAAGGGGCGGACCCCCTATATTAAGGTTCATGCTGATGTGTTCAAGCGTGTTCTGATGGTGGAGCTCTGCGAAGTGAAACCATTAGATTGCCCATGCATGTTTAATTGTTTTGGGCTGAATAACTCTGTTGATAAATAAATCTATTGCTTTGATACAACTATACGCCTCTGAGAGCTTTCTGTTTCATTCTTAAACCTGCTCTAAGTGTGAAAGACAGCTACACATTTTTTCACAACAAAGTGGTGACCCCGACGTGATCCAATACGATACAGAGCTTCAGGTTGGAATGTTAACAGGCCTCTCCTTTTGATTCCAGATAACGGCGCATCTCTCCCTTTGAGGCTGGGAACCCGATAATTGCCATCGGAGCGAGCTTGCAGCTTCGGGGAGTCTGAGTCGTACCGGTACCCATCAAAAAGGTAGGCAGATCCTATTTAACTGAATTCTGCAACATTGTATTCATAGACATATTCCAAATTTGCTCAGACTATCCGAACTGTAAGTATTGCTTAGTATAGAATACTTGTAAATATTAAACACACAGCAACAGAGTTGTTATACAGCCATTTGGGGGGTCTGTGTATATGTATGAATGAGCCCATCAGAAAACGCCAAATAAAGGCGAGAAATTGCGCACTTGTGATAGCGTAGATGTGAGGTGCTGTGAGCCGTGCGACGCATCTGTTCGCTGTCACGTGCTTCGCGCTGAGCACTCAAATTCATGTCACAAAAGGCGTAATTTCTAACGTACTTATGGGATGTTTTGGGCTACGAAGAAATTGCATAACATGACGGGGATATATGTGTGTTAGAGGTCATTGATAAACTGTAAATTGTATTGAGAGAATTGACCGTGAAATAATACTGCACCAAGACGTCAAGTCTCAGGACACTAAAGTTGTGTGTTACGTGTGGTGTAAAACCAAGTTAACTCTGCGTAGAGTAACCTTTAAATAGTTTCTGCACGGGAGCACAAGTTTTAAGTTAACCGATGTATCGTTGGTAGCGGACGAAGAGTGAAAATTACCTTATCAAGACCATCGAGTCTCAGGACACCAGGATTGTGAGTGGCGTGCAGTGAAAAAACATGATATCTCTGCTTAGAGTATCCTCGACGGAGTTTCTGTACGAGAGCGCAAATCTTGAGTTAATAGATGAGTCGTTGATAACGGACGTTGTGTAATAAAGTAACCAGAAGCGAAAAGGACCCGCAGAGCCCTAGGTTACTTAAAGTGTATTAAATTGTGTTGTTTGATGTATTGCGTTGGTGGTGTGGTTGGTAGCACCGCGGACTTCCACGCGGAAGGGCCGTGATCGCGGCCCAGCCAAAGCAGATATTGTACTTGTGTTTTATGATACGCAGCGGTCGCTGTGATGCATTAAAATAGCGCTGTTTTCTTTGATATGTGTACCAATGTTCCCTCTAATTTTTCATGTGTCTGGGCATACACACAAGCTCCCTGAGCACACTGAGGACCACTGTGAGCAACATCAGATGTGCACGCTGTGGCCACACACCAGTATCACACCTGTTCAAAACCTTGGATCATAGCAAGTTACATGGCTTATTAAAAGAATCAAATTACAGCAGCAATTTTCACTAGTTTACTTTTAATATAAGTGATTTGACAAACTTTAAAGGAAAAAGACAAAAATCTTGTTGTTCATGAGATGTGTAGTATGTTTTATGTGAGAGTCCTGCTTGGCCATGGGAAGAGTCCTGCTTTGGCCTGTGTGAGGTCCTGTTCTGGAAGAAATGATACATATACACCTTTCAGACATAACATTTTGTTCACATTAAAACATTCACATTTTGCACAATGACGTGTGCTGTAGCTTGTGATACAGTGTAAATTCCTGTAACTCTGTCTGTAAAATATGTAATTACTCAGTTTTTTATTATCATTTCTACTACCCATAAATTATCTAGTAGTAACATCATTTAATGATTAATATCCATAAGTAAAAAATCTTAATAAATGTCACTAGAATATGCACAAATCTGACTTAAATTTTACCTTATTTTTCACGTCTGTCCTTCTCACTTCTCCAATGGTTGTACACTTTGTCCAGGTTGATGGCTTCGTCTGCTTCTTGCTTTGACTTTATGTCGCTGCCCGTTCGTTTCGCCATGATAAGGGGTTAGCATTTGCGTCTCGTAACTCCGCCGCACTGTTGATAGCTAGCTAACCTGCACGGCGCGAATGGGCAGGGCAATAGTGTCAATGCTATGATTGGCTGCGTAGCGTAAGTGAACCGAATCGTATCATTGGCTGGACACCTGTCACTCACTGAGTTACGTTGCAAAATAGTACAGAAAACTAAATTATTATTATTATTATTATTATTGGTTTAATTGATTAGATAAGATTAGGACTAATATTAGATATTAATTAATACGTTTATGTTGAATTTTATTTTATGCGCTGCATAGATTTTCTTGTGCGCTGAGAATGTGCGAGCAGTGCGCGATTGCTCAAGCGCGCAGCTTAGAGGGAACATTGATGTGTACGATAGGGAAAGAATCCTTTATAATTTGACTGATTGTTTGCTAAAAGAGCAGTTTTTCATTTGTATCGTGGTCAAGAGGTCAGCGGTACACAGTCTGTTTGCTGAGTTTGAGGAAAAAGACAAATTGCTGTTAAAATGCGCTGCTGATAAAAGTGTGTCTAAAAAAAAAAAAAAAAAAGAGCTGTTCAGCTCATCCAAGGGCTGCGCTTGTGACTGATTTATGTTTAAAGAGACGGCAGTGTATGTTTTAATTTGTGTATTAATTGTCTTTAGAGACAGCCGTGTATGTTCTAATTTGTGTTCATTGTTTCACTGCATTTGTAAAGATATTAATTACATTCTAGACCGTATTTGTGAATTGTGCGCATTTCAGATTTGGTTTTAATTTGTGTTTATCATTAGACTGTGTTTGTTTGCTGAGAAGCAGTTTGTCATTTGTGCGGTGGCCAAGAGGTGTCGGTTTGCTTAGTTTGAGAGTATGAATGCGTGTGACTATTTGCTGAGGTATACGTTTTCACTTTTGTTCATCATCTAACAGCAATTGTAAAACTCTTCACTTCATTCTGAGACCGTGTTTGTGATTTCTACACACTTCTGAGACGGCAGTTTATTGATTCAAGTTTGTTTGAATGAGTGGGACTATTTGGAGCGTACATGAGCGAGCTGACAGCTGTGCTGCTGAGGAGTACGTTTTAACTTTTGTTTATTTGGTTGACTGTATTTCTAAAAATATTCCTTTACCGTATTTGTGATCTGTGCGCATTTCAAAAATGGCAGTGTGTTGCAATTTTGTTTGCATGAAAGTGAATGTTTGAAGCGTACATATGAGACAGAGACAGCTGAGAGCTGAGTTGATGTGTGGCAACAAGTTCGTGTGTGATTTCAAAGTTGATGGTCAGTTGAGCAGAAAAAAACACGCATTAGACACAGACGTTGCATTCACACACACACATAAATCACTAGAATAGGCTGAGAGACAGCTGAGGGTTAATATAAGTGTCAGTTTTACTGGCGTAGTTAAAAAAAACTACTGATTTATTGGAAAATTGTGTTCCCTAGGGACTGTTAGCAAAGTTTAATGCGGAAACACAGTAGCCACTCGTGCAACCAGACAGAAAAAAAAAAAAAAAAAAAGGTTTAAAGCTGATACAGAGCTTCTATTCATTCAGTCAAGACAGGCGCTGGGAATATTAGGGAGTGTTTGACTACTCCTGATAAGAAAGCACAGCTGCGGCCTTGATTTGTGTCCACCTGCAAGGACAAAGAGCGGAAGACAATTAAAAAGGTGGGGGTTATGCGGACACTGTCTGCCTTATAAAAAAATTTAGTTACAGCCATTGCTTGAGTAATTAAAACATAGCATTTCACACCTAGCAGGGGTATATAGGGAGTTTGTAAATAACATATATTCATACACTGTTAAATAATATGCGTTATACTTGTAAAGCTATATTGCGGAGTTGTGAGGTCACTGTATGAAGGTTAAAAACGCCGAAAGGAGCACTCCGTCATTCTTTCGTACAACAGGAAAAGATACCAGTGACCCTGAACGTAACGCTTGCTAAAACCATCAGATTAGGGCTGAAAATTGCCAACTTAGTATAATGGACGAGCTTTTGTCTATTCACACAGACACTTCGAAATAACTTATGACTATACTGTTTTCGTCCTCTTCACCATAAGTGTTAATAATAAAATAGCTCATCATTTCACACACACACATGTTCCAGAGAAAAGCGATCTGAGTTCAACCAGTCACCAGAAAACTTGGGAGAAGCGTTGGCTCCCTCTGCTGGTGCTTCATGATAAAAAAAATAAATAATAAAAAAAAACATTTGACATGCATTTTGGCTTTTCTGTGGCCACTTCAAGAACTGCAAAAGGAACAGTGGACAGGAGCTTTGGCTCCATCAGGTGGACATTTGGGAATACTGATTTCAGACTTTTATTGCATATTGCAGAAGGAGACGTCATGGCTGCGAAATACTCCTCTTATCTGTGCAACTTGGAGAATGCCGTCCAGGATCAGAGCAGGATTAATGGAAGAAGCAAACTTTGGCCAGTGGAACAACAAGCCTACAAAAGACTGATAAACAGATGGAAAGATAAAGACATTTGGGATGGAGAACGGCTGAATTGTTCCCCTACAGAAGAGATGGTGCAACAGATGAGCAGAGAAGTGATGAGACACTGTGAAGAGAAGAAGAACGACTGGCAGGACAGAAATCCAAGATACCTAAACATGGGAAAAAGAACAGCACGGAACCACGCAGCTGCAGAAAAAGGCGTCTGGCCTTATATCAAAAGGTGCTTCGATTTTGATAACAAAAAGATGGGCAGGAAGCCGACTCCCACTGGACAACAACAACAATGGACGGAGCTGGTGCTGGATGCTGAAGCAGCACGTTCACCACTAGAGGCCGCCAAACACAGCGGAGGCATGTTTCCGGCCCTAACACCCTCATCCACTGCCCCTCCCTCATATGCCAACAACCCATTCACCCCTATCGACAATGACAAGCCTAAGCATGAACAAAGCAACCTGTATCCTGACCTGCCACCTCAACACAAAGACAAGCATGAGCATGAACAAAGCCAACTGTACCCTGATCTCCCACCTCCCCCTCCAGATTATGTGCCCACAAACCCTTTCATTCAGGCTCCAGTCAGACCAGTATCAAAGGGGTTCCTGAAAGGCATCTTCGCAGTAGAGGGAGGAGAGCTGCAGATACCTGTCTCAGTAGAGGAAAAGGAGAGAAGAAAAAGAGCGAAGCAAGTTGAGAAGACTGTGGGACACCTGATGACTCACCTGGGCGCCCTAGGGCTGCCAAACACACCCGGACCTGCAACTACACCTAGACCAATTGTCGACGCACACATTGGGCCAAGCTACGATGCTTTCGAATTGACAGACCCACTCGAAACTCGGCACAGAGTGAGCAACTCAATCAGAGACCGTTACCAACACAGACAAGAAGACGAAACACAAGCTGATATTCAAATAATCCTGGAACAACAACTGGAGGAGCTCGAACAGCTGGAAAAAGAGCGTGCAGGAGCAGCTGCAGGCTATACGCCTTACATGGAGGCTAGGGGACATGCTATACCACAAACGAACCTGTGGGTTCCTGGTGCAGAGGAAGAGGAGGAGCTGATCGAACTAGCTGCACAGCCCGCCAACGAACACAAATGGCCACAAACACATGAAGTACAGAGGCTAACGCTAAATGGAGATTTCACAGGATATGCCACAGCCCCATCAACAACGCGCAGTGGACAACAATATCGGCCTGACTCATGTCAGATGCCACTCAGAGCAGCTCCAACAGCTGCAGCCCCTCACCAGATGGCATTTATTCCCTTCTCCTTCATGGACATGTCAACACTGCTGACCGCACTTCCTTCACTGACTTCAGGAGCAGAGCCATGGCTAGACGAGCTAGATAAATATACAAAGACCTACAAACTGGCACTTGGTGACTACAGAGGCCTGCTGGCCAGAGCATCAGACCCACACACACTGCAAAAGCTTGAAGCCGCAGCAGGAACCACAAACGTGCCGGACCCCACGCCCATAGGCGGTGTCAGGCAGGCACTACATCAGGCCATAAGGAGAGAGTACCCCACCCCAACAGACCACAGCCAAATGTCAACCTTCATGGCCAAGCCTGGGGAGGCTGCTGCAGATCTCCTAGCTCGCGCTGAGCAAGTATGGAGAACAACATTTAGAGAATCCCCAGATGCATCTCAGACATCATTGGCACTCTGGAGAAGCATGGTGACCAAAGGATTGCCTGCAAAGGTAAGAGAGGCGATTGAAAACACTGTGGCCATTGCCTCCTTCACTCAATCTGCATGGAGAGAACATGTACTGCATCACTATGATAAACACAGAACAGCTGCAGAAGCATCAGATGTGGAGCTCAAGGCACTGCAAGTGGCACTGATGAAGAGACAGCTGGCTGACCTGGACTCGGCTCAAAAGACTGCAAAAGACAAAAAGAAGCAGATGGCTCAACTGGAACCACTAGCAGAACAAGTGGTCCCTGTAATGGTGCAGCAACCATGGCAACAAAACCATAGAGGAGGACAAAGAGGAGGCGACCAAGGGGGTGGCCAAGGAGGAACTTTCTACTGCTACAACTGTGGAAAACCTGGTCACTATTCACGTGACTGCCGCTCACGTAGTCAGCCGCAACAACAAGGCCCAACACGTGGAAGAGGCGGAGGACCCAGAGGTAGAGGAAATTATCAGAGAGGAAGAGGAGGCTTTCAGGATCCACGAAACCAGAATCAAGCTGGACAGCCATACCAGGCGCCACTGGGAGGCACTGAGCAATGGACGCAAAATGATCCTAGCTCCGGAGAAAATGTCAACCAGGCACTACAAGCTCAGTGGGAGAATAACTATTATCCCTACTAGGACACCCCACAACCACCTGGCACCGGCATCATGAAATTTGGACTAGCAAGTGAGCCAACTCTCACTTGCACAATAAACGGACAGGCACACACATTTTTGGTGGACACAGGGGCAACATATTCCAGCCTCACGTCTCCACAGGTCCTGTCATCTAAATATGTGTCAGTGGTTGGGGTCTCAGGCGCGCCAGAACGCCAGTGGTGCACTAAACCTCTAAATGTCCAAATTGGAAATCAACAATGGTCACACAGCTTCCTATCAGCTCCAAACTGCCCAGTAAACCTACTGGGCCGCGATCTGATGACTAAATTCGGTCTAACAATATGGCTAAACAACGAAGGGGTCCAGGTCTCACTGGACCCTCCCCCTGCAAGCACACTATCAATGCCTGTGCGAATACTATCAATGCCACAAACGTCCATTAATGTGGAATCATTGGATGAAGAAGTGTACTGGCTGAGATGTCTAGCCACAGGACCAAGCACACCAACAATTCAATTCTGGTTCAACATACACAGAGAACAAATCCAAAGACTGCATCCATATAAAACTCCTCTGCCATATGTGCACTGCACTATGAATGTCACGGACGATCCAGACTGCCCATATGCTGAAGATTGGGACATCAATATGGCACACCTAACTCCAAAAATAATATGTCATGATGTGTATTGTGGAAAAGAAGGAGTGGCTGCAGCAGTGATATTGGATGATTATCAGACCAAGTGGTATGGTCTCAGCAAAGAATCTGCTCCACACGTCACCCTAGCGGTTGGATTTGGACAAGAGGCCAGAGGACTCGGCCCTATGATAAAAAGAGCACATACTTTGTCATGGACACACACAGATACAGCAGGACTGCTGAAGGCAACAGAAGAAGATATGTGGCGATGGATCATCTCTACCAAAGAACACACACTACCTGAACATTTACCACTGCCACGCCATCATGGTAAACCATGCACTGACCATCCTGCAACTCAAGCTCTATTGGACGGCGTGCCTACGAAACTATGGACGACTGGCCCTTATGATGTGGGAAAATTGGCAACGGTCAAACCTGTGAAGGTGACGCTGCTGGATCCATTTGCACCTCCTATCTGGCATCCACAGTACAAACTAAAGCCAGAACAAATCGCTGGCATCGCCCCGACCATTGCAGGTCTGCTACAAGCTGGAGTGTTGGTGAAAACTCAATCACCATACAATACAGCAATATTGCCAGTGCAGAAGGCCGGAAACAACACAGGCTGGCGGATGGTACAAGATTTTCGACCAATCAATGATGCCACACTACCTGCGTCATATCCAGTTCCAGACCCACATATTGCCTTAACAAATCTCAGCCCACAGCACTCATATTTCACAGTAATTGACCTCGCTAACGCCTTCTTCAGCATCCCTCTGGACAAAGATTCACAGACACTGTTTGCATTCACATTCAACGACCAGCAATACACCTATTCTCGCCTACCACAAGGCTATCGTTGTTCTCCAGGTTTGTTCAACCATCATCTCAGACTACACTTGTCTGATATAGAGGTGCCGGATGGTGTCGTCCTCATACAATATGTGGATGACCTCCTGATTGCTGCCCCATCTTCAGCTACCTGCCTGGAGGCCACTGAGACTCTGCTGCTGCTGTTAGCCTCAAAAGGCTACAAAGTTAAGAAGACCAAGGTCCAAACATGTAGGAGACAAGTCACATTCCTGGGTCGCACTCTCTCATCTAGCGGCCTGGCTGTCAGCACAGCCCACAGAGAAAGCATTCTCCATCATGACAGACCTATCACCGTGGGACACATGCTGTCATTCCTGGGTCTAACAGGCTACTCTCGTAGTCACATTCCAGACTACGCTGACCTCACCACCTGTCTCAGAAGCCTGCTTAAGGAACCAGGAACTAGGAACACCTCAGCCCCACTTGTGTGGACACAAGAAGCCGACGAGGCGTTCACCACTCTCAAACAGACTTTGTCACATGCCTCGGCACTTCAAGCTCCAGACTATTCACTCCCTTTCCACCTAGATGTTTCTGAACAAAAAGGAGGGATGGTAAATGCAGTTTTGTATCAGAAAAAAGGGGGAGAAAGAGAGGTACTCATGTATCACTCATCAAAACTGGACTCAGTTGAAGTTGGCCAATCCACCTGTACAAGACACATGGCGGCAATTGCAAAGGCGATCGAGAAAACATCCCACATTGTCATGTGCCACCCTCTGAAAATCCACACACATCATGGTGTGGCTGCATTCCTCCTCAGCAAAGAATTCACGTTCGGAGCTGCAAGAAAATCGAAAATTCAAAAAGAATGCACAAGACCACATATTGTCTATGAAACAGGAGGAATCAATATGGCGTCATCACTACAACAAGGACAAGGAGATCAACCACACAGCTGCGAAGCAAGAGCAATCATTGAAAACAAACTAAGGCCAGACCTAGGAAATACACCAATCCCAGGAGCAGAAATGTGGTTATACACGGACGGATGTTGCTACAAAGGAGATGAAGGAAACACAGCATCCTATGCTGTGGTGAGACAATTCGAAGACATGGAACACACAATAGTAGCATCAGGTATCCTACCTCAACCAGCATCAGCACAACTGGCAGAAGTCGAAGCGCTCATACAAGCCTTGAAAATAGCAGAAGGAAAATCAGTAAACATCTTCACAGATTCGGCTTACGCACATGGAGCAGCTCACGTTGATGGGCCCATGTGGCGAAGAAGAGGATACACAACATCAATGGACGCACCCATCAAACACAAGAAGGAAATCATGGCACTGGTGGAAGCTATGAAGCTACCAAAAAGAGTGGCAATCATGAAATGCAAAGGACATGATGGCAAAGCAAGGACCAGAATAAGTGTGGGAAACGACAGGGCAGATGAAGCTGCTAAAGAAGTAGGAGGATACAGACCAAAACAGATGGTTCTGAAAATAGCCATACAAGAACCCGAAATCACTGAAGAAACACTGATTGAGATACAGAAGAAGGCTGGACCATACGAATGGTCTGAATGGCAAAGGAAAGGAGCAACAAAAGGAGAAAGTGGACTTTGGAGATCCCATGAAGGCAGAGTGGTAGCACCAGCAGAATTGTGTGTCTCACTGATACCAGAGGCACATGGACCAACGCACGAAGGAAAGAAAGGAACATTACAAAGGGTGGAAGCACTGTGGTGGCACCCACACATGGAAAGTATGGTGTCCCTATTCTGCGACGAATGCACCACCTGTGGGGATCATAATGTGAAGAAACCGTACAAAACACCTATGGGCTCTTATCCTGTACCATCAGCCTGCTTCCAAGACATCAGCATAGACTTTACTGACATGGGACATGATAACAGAGTACAAGGAAAAAGGTACATCTTGGTAATGGTTGACAGATTCTCAAAGTGGGTGGAGGCAATCCCAACTAAAAAAGAAGACGCACAGACAGTAATAAAGTGGCTGCAAACAGAACTGATACCTCGCTATGGTATTCCTAGATGCATAAGGTCCGATAATGGTTCACATTTCAGTAATAAGCATTTGCAGGAAGTGGAAGCCAGACTAGGAATCAGACATAGATATGGATCAGTGTATCATCCACAGTCACAAGGACTGGTAGAGAGGGCAAATCAGACGCTAAAATCAAAAATAGCAAAGACATGTGCGGCATCAAAGCTGACATGGGTTGAAGCTTTACCATTAGCTCTAATGGCAATGAGGAGCGCAAAAGGAAATGAGACGCATCTTTCACCACATGAGTTAATGACAGGGAGGCAAATGCCTGGTCCTCCAAGAGACGGTAGTCATATACCAGCCTTAGATGTGCAGCAAGTTGAAATGAAGGCATATATGACTGCTTTAATCACTCTCACGGAGGCTCTCTCCAAACAGGTCCAGCGGACCAGTCCAGCTGACCAGGAGGAAGTAAAAAATCTCATCCGAGTGGGTGACTGGGTCAGGGTCAAAGTTCACAAGAGAAAGTGGACTGACCCCAGGTGGACAGGGCCGTACGAAGTGAAGGAGGTTACTTCACACTCGGTCCAGGTCATAGGTAAATCAGGAGCACCTTGGCACCACCTGACACATTGTGCCCCAGCATCTGAGCGTTCCAGACCCTTAGCAGAGGTCCGAGGTAATCTGACACAAAATGCCGGTTTATCTGTTTGGGAGAACGGACATCCAGCCACTGGGGATTCATCCCCCAGTCACCTGGAAAGACATGGGTATAGGTAAAAGAACTGGGTGGATTCTAATGGGTTTGGGTGTGGCATTTGTGATATTCTTGACTTGGGGATTGAAAATGGGGGACAAAACAGTGAACAAACCAACTAGCGGAAACTATGGCTGTCTGCCAGAGGCAGTGCAAAATCTGACAGGGTTTGAGAGTCATCCAAGCTGCAATCTGACAACAAGTGGCAAGGATGTGAAAATGCAAAATCTGACAAGGTTTGAGAGTCATCCAAGCTTCAATCTGACAACAAGCGGCGAGGATGTGAACAAAACTCAAAACGACCTCGAGAGAGGGAAGGTTAGGCAAAAAAGAGATGCCTCAGAACCGGCATACAAGCCACCACCAAAAGCGTGTCGTGCATATCTGACCTTAAACTACACCAAGGGGAGCAAAACTGTTTTTACTTTTGATTTGTGTGATGTGATTAACTGTGGAAGAAGACCAAGAGCATGGAGAGGTCATGCTGTGTATTTGTGTGCTGACAATGCCATAGTCAACAGATGTGAGAATTACGTGAACGTCGTGAACACGGCGTTTTGTTATTCCTGGGGTGCGGTAACAAAATACACAGGGCGGTGGAAGCCGAGAATGCGAGGGGAAAGTCCGAGAAGGACCTTATGGGACAAAATAGACTTCCAACGAGACTTTTCAGCAACAGCCAATCCCTTATCTCTGTCTCTGAACAACGTCACCAAAAGCAGCACAGGAAAAAACATAATATGGTTCGCCCTATTAGTGGACGTCCCAGGCAAAGACCCGAGAGTAGGAATTCAAATAAACATAATTCCGCACAGACAACCGCCACCACCAGACCCACCTACTGTCTTATCAGAAGACTTTTCTAAATGGACTCCCCAACAGGTGATTCAATTAGCTACAGGACAAGGAAGCGACAATGTTTGGTTAAATTGGATTGTTGATAATGCTATAAAAAACAAAATGAGTGGCTGTGTAGCTTGTGCTGCAGCTAGACCAGCTATGTTCACCGAACCAGCACCACTATATCCTGAATCTGACCCAACAGGATACGCGTGCATGACAAATATGACTAAAATGGCTACGCCACCAAATTGCACGACTCTGGCATCCATATTTCCACCGATTGACAACCAAACTGCTGTAGGTTATTTCAAAGCTTACAAAGGACTAGGGTCCAGATATGTCTGTTACCATTTCACCAACGATAGAGCTCTAACCAACCTAGGTAGTGTGCCAGAAGACTGGTGCAACATGACACGACCAGGCTCAGAGATAGGTTCTTGGGCTAGGGGAGGGCTATTCTACTACTGTGGGGGTCTGCGCTTATTCACTAACATACCAACATCTACAATGGGAATGTGTGCTATGGTGAGGCTAGCAATGCCACTTACCTTAGTGGGAGACAAAATACTACAGGAGCAAAACAAAGTACAAAACCTGACCCAACGCAGACGCAGACATATCTTAGCTAAAAGAGCAGCTGGAACTGAGTTCAGCCTGGACAGAGGTCCAACCTACATAGATGCTATCGGAGTGCCCAGAGGAGTGCCTAATGAATACAAATTGGTAGACCAAATTGCAGCAGGTTTTGAGAGTGTCGCAAGTATTATTCCATGGATAACTGTGAATAAAAATGTTGATCGTATCAATTATGTGCATTACAATGTTCTTCGTTTGGCTAATCATACTAGGGATGCAATAGAGGGTCTGGCTGAGCAGCTGGCCCCTACTTCTTTGATTACTGTACAAAACAGAATGGCTTTGGACATGTTGCTTGCTGAAAAAGGAGGTGTTTGCTCAATGTTTGGAGACCTGTGTTGCACTGTCATCCCCAACAACACTGCGCCGGACGGTTCAGTCACAAAAGCACTGAATAGTCTGAGGGCACTGTCAAACGAAATGCAGGAAGCATCAGGTGTGAACAATCCATTTGGAGATTGGATGGAAAACATGTTTGGAAAATGGAAGCACCTGATCTTGTCAATAGCAGTGTCAGTGGGTGTGTTCATTGCAATACTGGTCTCATGTGGATGTTGTATAATACCCTGTATTCGTTCTTTGGTTGGCCGTCTTATCACCACTGCCCTCTCCAAGGAACCATTACCACCCCCTCCTTATGGAGCTTACCCAGTATGGGAAGAGCAGAACAGCCTGGTAGGGTCAGGAGAGGCAGAGGAAGACACCAGCGTGTGAACAGGGCAGAAAGGTAAAGAAAGTGACGTCCTTCAGACGTCAAGAGAGGGATTTGTTGATAAAATTAGCTTATGTACAGCTTTAATCAGCAATTAGCTTATATACAGCTTTAATCAGCAATTAGCTTATATACAGCTTTAAGTAGCAATTGACTTATATACAGTTTAATTAATCACTAGCATATTTGTAGTTTTAATAACCATTAGCTTATGCAGCTCTATTAACCACTTATACAGTGCTCACAGCATACCCAGGGCCTGAGAGAAGCAGGAGGAAGGTTACTGAGGTTAACTGCGTCACAAGGAACAGGCAGCCATCTTTAGATAGATAAGACAAGGGACTACGCCCAGCTGAGCCCGGCTTTCTTCCCACACTCTTTCTCTAGGTCCTCTCGCATGCATCATTTCACTCACACTGATGGAAACCAACGCCTATTGGGAGGGGCCAAGGTGAATGGACATTCACGGCTTCCAACCAAGCGTAATACACGCACAAGCGTGCTACGTTTTGCATCTTTGACTTTGACTAATGTGTATCAAGGGGCGGACCCCCTATATTAAGGTTCATGCTGATGTGTTCAAGCGTGTTCTGATGGTGGAGCTCTGCGAAGTGAAACCATTAGATTGCCCATGCATGTTTAATTGTTTTGGGCTGAATAACTCTGTTGATAAATAAATCTATTGCTTTGATACAACTATACGCCTCTGAGAGCTTTCTGTTTCATTCTTAAACCTGCTCTAAGTGTGAAAGACAGCTACACATTTTTTCACAACAGACACAGCGGGCGAGAGACTCACTCTTGTAACTCCTCGTCGGCTCGGATAGTGTCGCAGATGCTGTGGATACGGTTGATCAGCTGGGTCACCATCTTCTGCTCCTGCTCAGTCAGTCGACCTTTGACCGATGACCATGTGGTATGAAACTCAAGGGGAAATTCCAAAGACTTTTCCCATAGTGAATTATGGATTTCTCACCGAACTCGGCCCACATTCCCATAGAAAGCAATGGGCTAGGACCCTGAAAATTGAACGGTCAGTCGACCTTTGGCCAATGACCATGTGGTATGAAAATCAAGGGGAAATTCCAAACACTTTTCCCATAGTGAATTATGGATTTCTCACCGAACTCGGCCAGAATTCCCATAGAAAGCAATGGGCTAGGACCCTGAAAGTTTAACAGTCAGTCGACCTTTGGCCAAAGACCATGTGGTATGAAAATCAAGGGGAAATTCCATACACTTTCTGCGATGGTACACTTTCTGCTATGGTAAACTCCGTACACGTAGAAATTACGGCCTTTTGACTCAATTCTGCCTAAAGACACCTAGAAAACAATGGGCTAGGAGGCTGAAATTGTCACATTAAGTCAACCTCTGCCCCAAGATGAAATGGTCTGAATATCAACGGGAAATTCTGTACAGTTTTCCCATAGTGATTCATGGCATTTAGCATTTATTTGGCTTAAATAGACGTTCAGTTAATATACCTAGAAAGCAATGGGCTAGCATGCTGAAATTTTCACAGTCAGTCGGCCCTTGGCCACAAACCACGTGGTATGAAAACCAATAGGAAATTCGGTACACTTTTCCCGTAGTAATATATGGCATTTTTCTTCATTTTAAAGTTATTTGGCCTAATTACCCCATAAAACAATGGGCTAGGACCGTGAAATGTTCACAGTCATTCCATCTTTGCCCCATCGTTAAATGGTATGAAACTCAATGGGACATTCCAAACACTTTTCCCATAGTGAACTATGGATGTCTCTACCCAGATGACACTTATGTTCCGACATGGCCTTCAACAGTCTTTTCTCTCAAAATGTCCACTTTAATTTAAAGTAGAGATTTGATTAATTTTCTCCTTCAAAGAGGGGCTCGTCACCATTACACACCTATAATCTGGGCCTCGTAGCTGCAAGTTAAGGTCCCCAAAAACAGCCCCAAAGGTCAAAATTGAGGCATATGACCTCATCTTTCGGCCTGTTTTGGCAAGTGAGAAACGGGCCATTAAATCGTAGTGAAAGGTTGGAACTGCCTGATTTTTGCATAAATCAGTCACCTGTGATAAGGTGATGCAGGATCTAAAGCGAGATATCTGTAGAACCTTGGGAAAGCTAACTTCCGGTAGCAGCATGCTAATGACTTGAATCCAATTGAACCTTGAAGAGGGTCCTGTTTTGGCCATCATATGTGAATTTCATCAAAGAAGGCCATTGACAAGTGTTTTAAAATTGATCAATATTAAAAAGTGGTCAAAATCCAGATTTTACCAGTCTTTTCTCAAACTGTTTATACTTTAAAAAGGGGTAGGGTTTTAAATCCTTTTCTGCCTCAAAGAGGGGCTCGTCACCATTACACACCTATAATCTGGGCCTCATAGCTGCAAGGTAAGGTCCCCAAAAACAGCCACAAAGGGTTTAATTGGGCTTAATTGGGGCCTTAGTCACTTATATTTTGGCATATGCAAGAATGGCCATAATTTCTCAAATATGGGTCCTAGAACCCCCAGATTGTGCACACACATTGTGGACAAGGCCTACAATTGGACCACCTGGAAAAATCCCTCTAGATTATCTAGAACTGATTTTTGCCTGTATCAAACTCAGACTTCAGCATGGGGTACATGTCCCTGTCGTACTCTTGATGAGATCAGACCATCTTTTACTTCTGAAGATGTCAGAGCCCTGTTTTTTTAATATGTTGTAGACAGGCCCCAATGAGGCACATTCAAGTTTCAGTTGTCCATCTTTTTTCCACATTTACAGAGTGCATCAGAAAAACACAAAATCAATGTCCCAGAGACCATGAATGAGTTCCTCGACATGTCCGACGATGAAGGTATGTGAAGAATGCTCAAATGACTGCTTCATTCTACGATGTTTCACACATTTAGCACTAAAATTGCATTGATTAATACGTGCAAACCATTGCTGTGACTTCACGATTTTATTACAAAAAAGCAATTGTAACAAGCCACAGGCTCCGTTGTTTGGGCAGGGCTGCTTTTGTGTGTGAATGAAATGCGAGCCTCAGTGCCATCTGGTCAGTCTCCAGGTGATGAAGCTCCCTAGAGCCAGGCCGGTGATAAAGATGACGATGAGGCCGTAGCTGTGGGAGCTCAGCGACGACACACTCTGCACGGACGCCACCTCCAGCTCCGAAAAACTGTTGATCTGTGGAGAGACAGCTCCGATCACCTGGTGTGGAAAACATGCATCTGGAAAACATTCATGCCACTAAATGCCGATTACTTTTTTACAAATGTGATTGACTATCTGTCGTCCATGTGGCTCCGGAATGTTTTATTGTCGGTGCAGGAAGTGACAACAAACATGAGAAATATCCATCCGCCTTGCTATGCTGCTGTGCACTTCACGGTGAGCAGAACTGTGAATAAAGCTTCACAAGCTGAAGCAGCAGCTGGGTCAGCGATGTTCAGCCCCTCAAACTCCTTTGAAAACTTTTCCACCACCGGAACTTAACCCCTAACGTACTGCGCAGCCAGTGTGTTGTCTCATGTGTGAACACTACCATCGTTTGTCAATCCCGTATCAGACTAATGCCGCGTCTCCACGGTACAGCTCTGTTCTCAGCTCTTCTCTATTCGTTTTCCACTGTGCACCCACCCCCAAGATCTGGGTCCAGTGAATACAAAACATATTGCGGTCGCTGTTGATGCTTGGCTATTTAAAAACAGCAGGTTTGTGCAGGAAGTGCCGTGTCGAGGTGGTGAAGGTTCTCTCTCATTGGCTGGTCTGCAGTGTTGTAAATCCACCTTCCAGTACAACGTACTAGCTACACGTGGAACTAATTTACATTTTCAATTGTGCCTGGTGATGCTAGTCAATGTCGTTTAGCCGGGTGCATTCAATTTCTGTGTATCAGAATGTAGCATCAATAAGACAACAGTTAGGACTACAGTATGTGATGGAGGGACACACACACACAAACACACACACAGGTAACTTCTGCTGGGGTGTCAGACTTTGTGTATATCCAAATAAATGACAAATACTAAAGTTACGTTGGCACGGCAGGTAGAGATAATATTAGCAAAGGAACGTTAGCGTGATCTTTTCTGGCTAACGATAATTCATCTTAATAATCTCTCACGTTACCACAGAGATCAGAGGAAGCTAACATGTCTGAATCTCACATTAACAGATCAACTTAGCTTTAGCCCTACATTAGCTAGTTAGCTAGCATTTCGCTAACATTAGCCAACTTAAGATGTGTCTACATACACAGTGAGCGCGTATAATAAAACTTCAGTTCCATAGTAATGCTACCTTTGAGCAGACGTAGCATATCGAAGTACAACAGGAAATGGGGAAATTGATTGGAGCACTGAGTAAACGGGCGGGACTAAAACACAGAAATGATTCAGCATTTTTGCACTTCCTGTTCAGTCGTCTCAAAGTCAATGGTTGTTTTGATGTGTTTTTGGTAGGATGCCTGAAATAAGGTCTGTGGTTAACACAAGCTTATGATAGTTTACGCTTTGTTCTACAATATAAAATACATCAGCAGATACCCTTCTCGTGAATTTTGAGGCTTTTAGGTGTCTTAAGCCGGTTGCTAACATGTGGGTAAATGAGACTAAACGTGGATGGGAAAATCATGTAGGCTGTCTTTGGTCAAGAGAACCACTGCTAAGCTAACTTTGCTCTACAAAATGACGTCATCCCTGCGGCACTCTATGGAGGAGGGTCCCCCCCTATTTATTTTAAAAGAGCAACGGCCAACGGGGAAACTCCAAAACTATACTCCGTACATCAGGGCCAGACGTTGGCATTTATAGGGCTGGCCCCGCCTTGTTGCAGTCCCACCAAGAAGGAAACGCAGAGAGCTTCATCTATACAGCTGTATCATCTCATACAGAGAGGCTAACTGAACAAAGGTCGCAGAGTCGCTGCGTTCCGCAGAACCACAGAACCAACATGGTAGAGAGGAAAGTGCTCTGAGAGTAAGCACATGGAAGAAATGAAGGCCCAACATACCCATCCTCCATGATCCACAATCCAGCCCAGCAGATTGTTCGTGAAAAACTGCACGGTCCACTTCAGGATGTCCGTCACTAACTGAGGGAGGCGAGCCTCCACCATCTGATGGACAGCAGAAACACAAAGAGGTCCATACACAAAGAGACGATGCTGCCAAATTCAATAACATGGCTGGATCAGTGAACATCAGACTGTTGTCTGATATGAGATATATATGTTCATATATATATTCATATATATATATATATATATATATATATTCATATATATCTATATATATTCATATATAGATATATATATTCATATATAGATATATATATTCATATATATATATTCATATATATATATATATATATATATATATATATTCATATATATATATATATATTCATATATATATATATATATTCATATATATATATTCATATATATATTCATATATATATATATATATATATATGTATGTATATATATATATATATATATATATGTATGTATATGTGACATACACACAGAAGCGCAAACAATCACTTTTTATCAATATTTGTTTGGAAAAGCCCCCAAATGAAGACATTTCAAATTAAAACAATACACTTTTGAGGTGATGAGTAAAGCTTTGAATGGAAAATACAAAGTGAAACGCGCCAAAAGTTGGCTGAGCGATCCGATGGACGCCTGATAAATCACTAGCAGCTGCAGTAGGTCATGCAAAGACAGATGCATTCCAAGGAACAAGAATCATTCTGGTAGTGAGCATCAGCGCTGATCGCCTCTCCAGCTGGAACACAACCCTCCTCATCGAGGCAGGTCACAGCACTGCCAGACCTTCTGATGGACAGGCAAGCTCTGAGAAGAAAAGAAGCTAACCCACCTTGACGGCTAGCTTGGCGGCAACGTAAAAGAACAGAGCGATCCTCTCCCAGGTGATCCCCTCCTCAATCACTCTGGCCGCCACTTGCTTAAAGTGGTCCCACTTCGAGCTGGAGGAACAAGCCACTCCGTCAATCGCTCTGAAAGAGAGACAGGATGCAGTTTAAGTAGATGTTGTAAGAAATTTGAGCGTAGAACTGTGTGTTTAGTAGATATAATAAAAGTGTTTAATAATTCATATTTAAGAATTCATAATTAGTCATCATAAGTGTTTTGGAAATGCATAATTAAGATAAGCATAAAGTGTTTTAGGATTAGTAGCTAACAGTAGAATTTGAGACATGAAGCTTATGCCAAAGTTGCAAAGCCTTATCTATTATATGGAATGTTTATCATAGAAGGGATTAAGCAATAACTGACCGACATTGAATGTGTTAGTAAACGCAGGGACAGAAAGCCAGACAGGCGAATACACTCCTGGAAGTTAGCCAATAGGAATTGGGATAAACGGAAGGGGAGGAGTTGCGAACGGATATGAGGGCGGGAATAGAAAAGCATTTTTCTCGTTCTCTTTAGCGTGTGGTGCCACGGGACGGCTGTGTCTCATGGGACCAGGGACGAGTTTTTTCCAAAGTGGGGTAATATTGTAATATTTCATAGGAGTATGTACTCCATTGTTTAACTGTAATCATACTTGCATCGGTGGGATTAAAATCCTTTTAATTGTAAACCAGTTTTGGTAGATTTATTATTGCAGCGTGTGAACTGTAGGAAGCAGCTGGACACACGTGCTTCCGGCCTCCTCTTTGTGAAGCAGGCTAAAACTTCACAATGTTAAGAAACTACGGAGCGCGTATTACACATCTACCCCGGTTCTATTTTCCGTATTGCATCACAAGCGCTGAGACACAGCGGGCGAGAGACTCACTCTTGTAACTCCTCGTCGGCTCGGATAGTGTCGCAGATGCTGTGGATACGGTTGATCAGCTGGGTCACCATCTTCTGCTCCTGCTCAGTATGCTCCACAGCCAGCAGAGTGAGCGCTGGGACGTCCTCCGAGGACATGTCCCTCAGCTCCTCCTCTATGAGCCTGCAGGACAACAGGACGATGAAACACTTTCACAAACCCGATACTGTGCAGAGGCTCCGTTTGAAGCTGTGGAAGGTAACTTCTTAACTGCATTGATGAGTGTTTCTAACCGTAGCGTCTTGGAATTAAACCCTCCTCGATTTCTGGTATCTTTTTTTACTTTTTGATAGTATGTCAGCTGTTCTGGTATCACTTCAATCTCTGATAACAACATGTTCTATTCTGAGAATATTCGGAATGGTTGACTTTGGAGGGAGCTGTGTGTGTGTGTGTTTGTGTGTGTGTGTGTGTGTGTGTGTGTGTGTGTGTTTGTGTGTGCGTTTGTGTGTGTGTGTGTGTGTGTGTGTGTGTGTGTGTGTGTGTGTGTGTGTGTGTGTCTATCCGGGCTCCCCGTAGTCCTTCTATTGGTCTTCTGAGTGGGTGGTCTGTTCCAAGAGAGGAGCACTGGAAACATTATACCTACATACACACACACACACACACTCCCTGGAACACATCTCAAGACATCCATCCAACAGTTGTTTGTTATTTCAGTCTGAATCAAACTGCCATCCCTCGAGCCATACTGCTGGCTAATAAAAGCCAGTGCCCACATCTACAGAACAGAAGTCTCAGTGACATGGACTGAACCTGCAGGCCTCTGGATGAGAGGCCAGAGACTGATCAGGTTGTACTTTACAGTCTTCCTTACAAAGTCCACTATATCAGTGTTGTTGTTAAATGCTCTTTGAACTGAAATAACCTGGAGTCCTCCTCTTCCTTCCTGTCACTTCCCCTACATTCCCTGTGCTAAGAATAAGCTCTATCAAGTTCATGTGTGACTTGGCTTAACATAATTATACCATGACACCGCTACCTCTCTCTCTCTCTCCCTCCCTCTCTGTCTTGCTCCCCGGTGTCTCTTGTGGTCCTATAACCGGTAGACAATTAGCAGGGAAGGGTGGTTTTATGAATTAGCCGGTAACAAGGGATGAGCAAAAGAGGGATTGATTGATGGATGGAGGTGTTGAGCTTACAGAAAGTCAGATTTTCCGTGTTCAATGCTGTTAAGGGATAGTATTGTATTACAGAGCACATCAGAATGGACATGAGTGCAACAGACAATAGTCAGATAGAGAAAAACATCCTACTTCACATCAAATCTTCTCCTGGAGACTCCTAGAGAATGTATTTCCTCAATAGTAACAGGTGAGACCATCCTTTCATACATTTACACCAAAGATATCACTCAGGCGTTTCAATGAGAATGTATTGATGCAGTAGCTCTTCTGAGATCAAAGGTCCCCAACAAGGAAGTTAAGGCCATTTTTCACCAGTGCAATCCCAAAATGCAGTGCGGGAATTTAGTCAAATCTGCACAGTTCACGCATGACAACTATGCGCATCGGCTCCAGTGCGAATAATCTGCATTGCTTTATTCCATTTACTGGTAGAAAGTAGAACGGTTAATCACCTTCATACAGAGCCAGGCTGGCTGTTTCTTTGGGCTAAGCTAACTAACTGTTAGCTGTAAACATTTGCAGGTTTCATGACTACATCCTATGAGTTTCCTCCTTCATAGTCCCCGTGTCCACAAACAATTAAACAAACCTATCCAGACAGCATGTCTAAGGGGCTAACATTAACCACACAAAACATCAAATAATCGCACCCCAAATTTGATGCTAATGCTAGCTGTTGTGGCTAGCCCTGTTCTGCGACCGACATATAACGTATGGTCTCTCTCAAGCCATATATTTTCCTTTATTTGGTTGTCGAGGCAGTCGTTACAGTATTTGTTGTTTAATATTGGCTTTTGAGAAACCAAATTGATCAAATATTCCCCCATTTTGTCAGCAGGCTAACTGCGACCCAAGATACTGAACCGTCTGGTCAATCCACCGATATCAAAGTCTGTTCAAATATACTTCCCCCCGCACAAATGCTCTGCAGGGGCATTCAAGCATTCACAAGAGTCCACAAAATCAGGTTTTATACATTTTGAATGAAAATCCTTGAAAGGAATTTTGATCTGTTTTTACTGTGAATGGTCTACATGGCTTTGATGGAGGATTAAATCCTTTCTCTGTGTATTACAAACTGCTGTGCAGTGTTTATGATCCGACAAGCCTTTAAACTTGTGGATCTGTTACTCAAACCTAACTGAATGGTATTTCATCTTCTGACAGGTACTTTACCTGACACGCAATAAAATAATATAAGTTAAATGCTGAGCAGCAAGCATTTTAATCATGTGGAAATCCTTTCCATGATTTTATTAAGTTCGTTGAAAGCGTCGTTTTTTTGAGTGTGTGTGTGTGCGTACACGTGTTTGTACGGCCATTTCAATGCAGTGGGATTCCCCTCTGGTCCCTGAGTGGTGGTCAAATTTATTTTCTTGTCCATTGTCTCTTGCTGGGACATCAAAGGACTATTGTTTGTTGATCAGCAAGGGTCCCGCAGGTTACTTGCAGGTCTCGGACAAGAACATTTCGCCTCTCCTTCACATCTTCCTTTGGTGAAACTGAACTTTTAAGCCTGTTGGATCTCCGCAGAAAATCCCAAACAGGGAGGATCAGCGCTTCCACAGAAACCATGTTTTGGATTTTAAGAGATTAAATTGTGGTTATGTCTCATTCGTTTCATTTAGGCCCTGGCGAGGCTTGTTTAATGCACCACTAACCCCACACTCTCTATTTGCACAGCATGGATTACTCTGTGCTTTAACACAAACCTCATGGACAAAAAACTAAATGTACCACATATTGTGGTTGCTGCCACACATAAGCCTTGAAATTCAACAAGGATCGCTTGAGGAACACTTGCAGGAACAAATAACTCTTGGTATGCTCACATGGGCATGTTGTTTTAAGAAAGACTGTGAAAAAAATGTGAACGTATCCTTTAATAAAACATACGTCCATGTTCGACTGACTGATAGAGCCGAATTTGAAGTTAGTTGTGTACAGAGTCAGAGAGTGAAAAACATCTGAATTCTAAAAAGTTCCACATGATCTCAAGATGTCTGTGAAGTGGTCTGGCCTGTTGAATCACAATGAATGATGGGTAAACCTTGTAATTTAAAAGAAATTCACTTTTTCCGAGAGATTTCAATCGATTAAGAAATAAACACAGCACCACGTGTGTGTTTTAAAGGACTACGTTGATCACAGCTCTGCTACCACTGAACAAAACCACATGAATCAGAGAAGGAGGCACTTAATAGTGTGTTGGTGATGAAGATGGTACTTTGGTTAAAACATCTTTTAACACAGAAAAAAAATGAATCAAAAATGGATGAGATAGATTTTTACAGTAATTGGATTTTGAAGACGCTTAAAACGCAAGCATGTGCATCAAATACGGTTAATTCTGTTTAAACTGAATGAATTCTCGGATGTGTCTACAGGTTCTGCTTACACTTCTCTCGGTGGAGATCCATCGAAAGACAACATGAATAATTCATCACCTAATTGCTGCTCTTTAGCAATCCTCTGTTTTCTCAGTCGTCCTCAGATCTCCTCTCGCTAAAAACTAAAATCTCTTCATCTCCACCCCTCCCTCATTTTTTTCCTGCACTATCTTCCCTCTCTCCAGAGTATAAATGCCTTCAATTTTTTATATCTGAACAGCAATGATTTGTCTGACGTGCACAGACATTCAGTCCAGTACTGATAATGATCGTTTCAGTAGTGAATGAGACACATGGGCCAAAAAGGCTCAGACTTACATGACCAATTCTAGTGCAAACCAAAGGATTTGGTTAAAAAAATTAAAATAAAATAAAAACTGGACATTCCAGTTATATGAACAAACTATCAAACCAAAGACTAAACAAAGATTTGGCTTGACTAGTTTGCAAACAAAAGCTTCTCTTTTATAAAAAAAAAGTTTTATGTTAGAGGGACGAGACAAAAGATGTACAAGTGTTGAGTGCTTTCATTCCAGTCACACAAAGTCCAATTGCACTGGAGACACATTTTGAAGCTCCCATTTCCTTTTTGTTATTTTTTTCTTCTTTGTAATTGTCCAAAGAAATATATAGCAAGTATATCTGGAGGTTAGGGGACACAGGACTTCATCTGCCTGCCCATTATCTTTCTACTTTACAACCTCCGATTTGTCCCACTTTGGAGTTAAGAGCAACACGCTTGTTAGGCTATCGTACCGTTTCAGCACAGGATAGCAGCACCAGGAGCAGCTGTGGTGTCGTCGGGCAGCTTGTAACATCGCTGCTGTGGGAGATGGAGTGAGTGCTTTGTGTGTGTGTCAAGATAGTGCTTGCGTATTTGTAGTGTGTGTGCGCGTGCAGACGCCGCTAGTTCTGGTGTCTCTTCATGTGCAGGGCGAGGTGGTCGGATCGGGAGATGGAGCGCGAGCAGACGGCGCACTGGAAGGGTTTGGCGCCTGTGTGCTTCCGGAAATGGCGCGTCAGCTCATCCGAACGTGCGAAGCGCCAGTCGCAGCCGTCCCACGTGCACCTGTACGGCTTCTCACCTGCAGGAACGGGAGGAAAGAGTCAGTGTGATTTAGTGCAGCTGCTCTCTGAATAACTGAGCATGCAGCAGCACGAGCTGAGCATTTCTTGTCCGATCACATGATCTCCGGCGCTCTATAAAAGAGCAGAGATGTGTCGATGGTTATAAGAAGTGATCATTATTAAAACAGACGTTCCCTGAGACACATGATTCATGCAGTTGGGTGGAGGAACTGGGAAAACAGGCTTTACAGAAAAGTCCAGTTGTCTGACAACATATACAGTCAGACTACTGTCAGACATTCATCAAGCACTAACGCTGCACAAGTTTCCCACGGCTGACTCATCCGCATTGTCGGGCCTTTGCCTCGGTGTATTTTTCTTTGGTGGAGGTAGTCGGCTTCTCTGTAACTCTGTCATTCCATTAATGTACAGCTGCAGCACCTGGCACTTTGTGAAAAACAACAACTTGTGTGACCTTTCCCCTTCAGCCCATGACTCAAACCCCCAAACCCAGCTTACAGTATTTCTCAATTGCTAAAACACTAAAACCCATTGGCTGAACAAAGTTCTCAATTGCCTGAACTCATTTAGCTAATTGTGCAGTCTGTTGTCAATACCTTAAACCAGCGGTTCCCAAACTTTTTAGGCCACGCACCCCCTTCTACATCCCGACCGGGTTCACGCACCCCCAACCCCCCCCCCCCCCCACACACACACACCTTAAAAAAAAAAAGCAACAGAGCCGCATAAAAATCGGACGAATGAGAGAACAGTTTGCTCGCGCGTGGCGTTTGTTTACAAGATAAAAAAACACAAAAACTCTTCCTGGACCGTATCTTCGAAAAGGTAACGGACGTAACGTTACGAAGGTAACGGACGATTGGCCAGATTGGCCACATCTGTAGGCTCGTCTACTTGCAGAGAGTAAAACTCACTCTTCTTCACGCGACCGACCAATGTAGCCAGGATGTCTTCGGACAAAGCATCGATGCGCGCGACAGTGTTGTTGGACACCGGGATCACGTCCAACTTTTTCGCTTCTCTCTCTCCAATCATACATTCCACCATCTCTTTAACATTTTTCCCTCTCCACCACCGCCTCTCCTTCTCCCTATTACGCGGTCAGAATACGACCACAACACGCCGCCTGTCTCCGGCAGAAATGCGCTCATACACGCACGGGAACAACACCGAGTTGTAATATATACCTCCATAACACCCCGCCACTCTCGGCTCATACCTCCGCAGCAACGAGGCACATCACCCGGCCACAATACCTCCAGAATGTCCCCCGGGTGAAATCCGGGACTTGCTTTTATGGTTCCGAGTGGCGGCGCTCACTCGTTGGCGCCGGGACGCGAGGTCTCCAGCCGCCCCCGCCGTGAGGCACCCGATCGTCAGGTCTGTCAGCCCTCGGAACAGGCCGCGGGTCAACAACTCGTGGGTGGCGGGGTAGAGGCGAGGCAGATCACAGAAAAATAATAAAGACTAGAGTACAGCAAAGATATGTTGATGAGAAGCGTATTTGTACGTCAAACACAAACGTAATCAGGGAGAAAATACGTTCGTGGTAAAACGTAATTGAGAATGCATTTTAGTTTTGGGGGAACGTAATTTTTAGGAGACAAGACTGCACCGCCATTACATTTTTCCTCTCGCGCACCCCCTAGAGGCAGCTCGCGCACCCCTGGGGGTGCGCGAGCTGCCCCCCCACTTTGGGAATCCCTGCCTTAAACTATGTCACATGGTAAAACACAATTTGCAGATCTCACTTAGACTTTTCAGCAAAACTCTAAACACATTCTCAGTCTCAAAACACATTCTGCACTGTAATGCACATGTCATCCATACTGATTTTGAGCACAGGTAAAACTGTTTTTAGGCGAAAGTTTCATTTTGCAAGAGGATTCAGAGGTTTTGTAAATAGTGCTTAAAGATGAGGTTTTGTGTTTACAGTTTTGAGAGAATGGGTGACCGTTTCAAGACATGTGTCTTAGCAATCGAGAAAAACTGTAACAGGAAGCATATCTCTATTAGCTCTATGTATTTAGCGGTCTGGTAACAATGGATGTTAATTAAATATGGCCGGTTGGTAAGGAACTTGATTCTTGCTGAGCTAAATCGCCCCCTTTTATCCTTCTGTCAAGGCTTCTTCTTGGCCTTGTCCACTTTTGTCTCTCTTGCATCATAGGCAGGTACTCAGAGATCCATCTCTTCCAGAAGAGTTCAGCCATGTACTGTACTTGCTTCCACCTTTTCTTGATGTATAGATCACTTTGAATGAATAGTCCTGGTGGCATGATTGGTTTTCCCTTTAACATTAGAATGTGGTTTGGTGTGAGCGCTTCAAGGTCATCTGGGTCATCTGAGACTTTTGTGATGGGTCTGTCATTTAGAATTGCTTCAACCTCACAAAAAATAGTCTGGAGCCCTTCATCGTCCAGACTTTGCTGTTGCAGAACTGAGGTGAGAACACCTTTCACTGAACGAATCAGGCGCTCCCAGATGCTGCCTTGATGGGAAGCTGCTGGGGTGTTAAAGTTCCATTTTATGCCATCCTGGACCAAAGCCCTTTGAATTTTGTCATGATTCAGAACAGCCAGACTTTCCTTCAGCTCCCGGTTGGCTCCAACAAAGTTTGTGCCATTATCCGACCTGATAGTGGAGACTGCACCTCGTCTACAGATGAACCTTCGTACTGCATTTATACAGGAGTCTGTGTCTAGTGTATATGCCACTTCCAAATGCACAGCACAACTGGTTAGACAGGTGAAAAGCACTCCATTCCACTTCAGAAGACTTCTTCCTCTTTTAACATTGATGGGCCCAAAATAGTCAACTCCAACATTTGTAAAAGGAGCTTTATCAGGCAACACTCTCTCCTCCGGCAAGTCTGCCATCTTCTGTTCACCAAGCTTTCCTCTGTTGCGTCTACAAACAACACAGTCAGATATGACTTTCCTGGCAGCGGAGTTTGCATTGATGATCCAGTACTTTTGCCGTGACCTTGACAGCATGTGATTTCTTCCAGCATGTCCCAGCTGATGATGGATATGGCGCAAAATCAGCGTGGATACATGTAGGTCTTTGGACAAAATAACTGGATGCTTGGATTCTGCTGGCAGTGCTGCTTTACTCAGCCGACCACCAACTCTGAGGATTTCATCATCCATTACTGGGTCTAGTTTGTACAGCGGACTTTCTTTGTGGATGTTTTTAAAGCATCCTTTCAGTGAGGCAATTTCAGCTTTGAACTTGTGTCGTTGTACATATTGAATGATTGACTGCTCTGCCTTAGCAAGATCTTCAGGTGTTATTCTTTGTCCTTTGAGTGTGGCTTTAAAGCTTTGAACTTTTCTTTCCACTTCATGCTCCTGATTCTTCAGATCGTCCTTTCTGAGGCCTGCAGAAGCACAAAACTCCTTTCTCTTCTGTCCCAATAACAAGAGATGTTCCTTGACCTTCAGAAACCAAGCCACAGATGTTTTTACTCTAGTCCAAGATGAAAAATAGTAGATCAGGTGGTTGGTGGCATTTTCCAAATCCTTGATGATAGCATTTACCATTAAGTCCCTTTTGACCTCTGGGTCATCTGCAGAAATCACATCAAGATTCCCATCAAGTTTAGGCCACTCCTTCTTTGACTGATAGAGAAACTCAGGTCCATTTATCCATCTCCTGCCTTTCAGGAAATCCTCAGCTCTCATTCCTCTTGATGCTTCATCTGCTGGATTATCCTTGGAACCCACATATCTCCACTGATCTACATCTGCTGCTTCTCTGATGAAAGAAGTTCTGTTTGCCACACAAGTGTGGAATCGTCTGGTTTCACTAGAGATATACTTAAGGACTGTTGTGTTGCTCATAACATTCATGAACTTGATGTCTTCTCTGGACATTTCAATCTGCTCCTCTGATGATCTCTCATTAAAGTCATGGTTATACCGTTTAACCAGCATTCCTTGCAGATGTTCCACAGAGATTCGGTTGGCTGTTACAGCAGGGCAGCCACTCTTACTCCTACTGCCGCGAAGTGGACCATTAATGACCCAACCAACTCTGGTTCTGACCGCATAAGGTCCTTCATCCTGGCTGTTTATCAGCTCCCAAGGCGCCATCACTTTTGGAGCATCAGTTCCAATTAGTAGCTCAACACCTGCGTCAATGTCGTGGAGCTTAACATCCTTGAGGTACGACCATTGATCAAGATCCTCCTCTCGTGGGACGTTGAGTGCAGAAACAGGAATGCTCCTTTGAGTTAAAACATCAGGTAACTCAATGAAATCGTTTGTGCTCATACCAGACACTTCAAGGCCTGACAGAATATGTGCATTTATGATCTTCTTTTGATTCATTGTTCTCAGCAGAACACTAGTCCTTTTACCCTTCAAGTTCAGTTTTCTTGCCAAGTCCTCTGTACAGAATGTGCCGGAACTCCCTGGATCCAAGAAGGCATATGTCTGCACCGTTTTGTTACCTCTCTGGCTCTTGACTTTGACTGCGACAATAGAAAAGATGGAATTATCTTCATAACCAGCCCCGATATGGCCGCAGGTTTGAGACATGGTGGTTGAGACACTTGGAGGGCTCACAGACTGTTGGGCTTGTTGAAAGGTTGTTCTTTTGTCTTGCCACTCTATGTGAAGGACTCCTGGGTGCTTTTGGTGACACACATTGCAATCCAAGCGACTCCTGCAGTCTTTGCTTGTGTGGCCTACTTTCAGGCAACCAAAACAAATACCCTGTTCTTTGATAAAGTTAATTTTATCACGATGTCCTTTCACTTTAAACTGTGAGCATTTATCCAATGAGTGACAACTTTGTTTACAAAACAGACAGTTGTGAAGAGAGGAAGACTTGTTCTTGTTTCCTGTGTACTGAGTGATGACTCCTTCTTTCACTGCGGTAACGTTGGTGGCAAAGCTGCTTCCTTTTTTCCTTTGCTTCAAGTAACTAACGTTGGGGACCTTCAAGTTGGTGGGTTGTGAGTCCTGAATGTTGCCAAAAAGTGGATCTGTGGCAATTCTAACTTGTTTTTCAATGAAAGCAACAAGATCCTTAAACAGTGCTCTCCGGCCACTTCGCTCTTGCAGATCACAAGCAACATTTCTCCACCGTCCCCTTAACTTATAAGGAAGTTTCAAGATGATGCTCCTCATATTAGATGGTAGGTCCAGTTCCTTCATATGCATCATTTGCTCCGTTAGATTTGAGCATCCTCGAAGTGTTATGGGAAAATATGTCATGGTCTTATGCTTTAGGATTGAAGAATGTAAGTCTTTTAAAGTGCAGGCACAAAACCTATTTGAGTAGATGATTCTATCAGTTTTGCATCCAGGTGTCTTGTTATTTGTTATCTGTTATCTTGTTATCTGTTTTCCTGTGCATTGTTTCTGTCTTCAAAGACGGCGACACACAGGTCTAGATTACGGTACTTCCTGATCAGCATCAGCTGAAGAGCATGACCCTCTGTATGTATATGTGATATGTGATGGTAAAACAGGCTTATTCAGACTCTGTATTTCTTGTGACTGAACTCTTTGATTGGGTCACAGTGACCCAATCAAAGGAAGCAGTATAAAGGTCCATGTATCTGACTATGTTGTCAGAGCACCTCTAACAGATGACGGCGATGTGTCTGTGAGACTGTGCTCTCTTTGCTTGCAAGACATGCATCTGACTGTGTTATTCAGAGCACCTCCTGCAGATGACGTGATGTGTCTGTGGGACAGTGTTCTCTTTGCTTGCAAGCAAATAAATTGACTATTACAACCTTGATCGTTCATCCAGACTCTGTTTCATTTGACATTGATTTGATAACACTTTGACACTCTTATCCCGACTTTTCATAGAAATATTCCACAACAATTTGGCGTTGTCGGCAGGATTCGCTGTCTGTCTGTCAGAGCTCCAGAGGGACTGACCGGAGGAGAGGCCTCTCCCAGGAATCCACAACTGTAGTTTCCTGTCTTATACCTCATTGGCCGAGAGAGAGAGAACCGGCAGACCTGAGGGAGTTTCTGATTGACGGCACGCGAATCCAACGAAAAAGAATTAATTTCTACAAACGGGTAAGAAAGTTAAAATTCCAATTGTAAAAGTAATGGTAAAATTATACTAAGGTCATATGATTTAACAGACACAGATGAATGGTCAAGTAGTCATTTTTTTTATTTTTTATTATTTGGGTAACAATTGTTTTTGACGTTCGTGGTTTCGTTTTACGAATGTGGTTCATGTAAACTCCTGTTTTCATTTTCTGGCATCTCACTATTTGCACGCTTTTACGTAGAAGACAGGATTGTGTTATACGGTGATCGTAGACACAGATCGCTTGACTACAGATATAGGTTTGTTGTAAGACCGTTGTTATGCGCTAAATACGTGAATTCTACTAAAGCAATTGATAGAATAAGATTCGTGCGCCAATACGTGAATTCTATACTGATAGAATAAGATCGTGATAAATAACTAACGTGAACTTCAAATAACATTTGAAATAAGAATCGTGGTTTTCCACAACATAACGTGAGTTTCAAATAGGTTTGAAATAAGAATCGTGATTTTCCACAACATAACGTGAGTTTCAAACGAGGTTTTTTGCAAAAAGTTTTCCTTCGAGAGAATAAACATACGCTGTATGGTGACGACTGTACTGTAAAGGTAACGTTAACGTATCCACGCCTGAAAGATGGGTGGAAAAAGTAGTAAAAGCGCAGCGCCCTCGGGCCCAATAATTGATATGATGCGACAGAAATATGGAAACTGGTGTTTAGAATGCCTCACGTACTGGTCAAAGGAGTTTGGTTTTCCTGAAAACGGCTGATTGAGCGCCGCGAAGCTCAAAATGTTAAGAGGGGATTTAGAAGGTAAATTGAAACAGATTAAATGTACGAAGAAAGACCGAGTCAAAGACTTAGAAATAAAAGTGAAACATTTGGGAATGATAAAAGTCATAGAATGAGTCTGAGCAGCCCGATGCCAAGGTCTTACCTCCGATAATAAATAAATGTGGGACAAGGACAATCACACTGCCAAATAATTGAAAGAATGATCAAAATTGGGATTCCCTGAAAGAGGCAGTTTTAGCCTACGATTAAAATTTGATTAACTCAAAACGTGCTTGGAGCAGATAAAAAGGTGAAGCAGATACAAATAAGTTGATGTCCAAGAGGAATGCAGGGGAGACACACACAGACACCATGCTCGCTCGCAGCAGCTGAAAGAGGGGACACACACACACACACACGCACACACACAGAGGCACGCACACACAGAAACACAGAGATCTAAGAATTGTATCTCTACATGAGACGTTGTCTAACATTTACTGCTGAACTTTCGGCAGCTGTTTTGTTTTGTTTGTTTTGTTCATTTTTAGTCCTTGGTCCTGGTCTGGGGATTCCGCTTCCTGCTGTATGCTCCCCAGCCACAAACAACTTGAACGACACCCACCACTCAACACGTCGAGGATGAAGAAGACGAACGAGACTCGTCAAAATCTACAGAAGGCTTTCCGCCATCCATAAGCCTGGAGAACATCACACAAGAGAGTTGTGTGACATGCAGCATGCTGAACATGAGGATCAGTTCAACAACGGACAACAGAGAAGTTTCGTCAGCACAGATGCAAGCATGCCCAGCTGATAATGTATCAGGGCATGAGAGGAAGCTGAAAGAGGCTTTGAGACTTTGACACACACCAACTGAAGACTTTGTGTGCCATACATGTGGCAGCTTGAACATTGAGGAACAGATGCTCACGCTCCATGAACAAGGAGTGGTGGGAGGGCTCGACAATCAGCCATCAGGGGGGGTGCAGCAGGGACCGGAGTGAGACCAGAGCTGGACCAACGACCCGCACACAAATACAACACAGAGGGTGAGTTAACTTTAGATTCTTTAGATGACAAACTTGTACATTTAATACACGCATTAGATACTAGACAAACACCACTCACACTCACATATGTATTCGAATGAGATTGAAGAATTTAGATGATTTAGAGAAGTGGAAATGATATAATGGTATAATAAGAGTCTGTTGGACAAAAAAGTACTGCTGCTGTCTGTTTCTCTGTGTCCCACACAATCTGAGTTTGTAAAGGGGGAGGATTCCACATGTTTCCACATGTTTCCACATGGTACAAGCCCAGGACTGGTGTGAAGGACATGTCTGACTGGCAGCAAGTCAGACTCAATTCACTGACTTCAGCAATATAGAGGATCCTGGTAATGTACAGTAACAAAGATGAAGAGCCGCTCTCGACACGTGTTTATGCCAACAAACACAAGAAAAGGAGAACGCACAACAAAGATGAAGAGCAACCACGACCAGCGCAACAACACGACTTTTGACTCAGACAATGACAACTCAACGACGCATAACTGTACCAGACGCACCGCAGAAAAAAACAAAAAAAACATGAAACATGATCTCTCAGCTATTCACCAAACAGCTGACTATGTATTGTCATGTGGCAACTAACGACCAACAACTTGACCTGTTTCCTATTACTGACTATGCGGACGACTTTGACAGCGACACTGATTCCTTTGATGATTTTGATGTGCAGGTCTAAAAGACAGATTTCTGTCTTTTTATTCTTTTGTGTTAATTGAATTATATTGCCTGCTACATTTATGGGATCTTTTATCTCACAAGAACTGTTTTTCTTCAGATATTTCAAGTGATGTATTTTCAAATCATACTTTTGGGTAATACTACTGTTATTGAAATGTCCTTATAACATATTTTTACTATATTGTGTGATTACTATGTAATCAAAGAGTGGAATGTTATGGGAAAATATGTCATGGTCTTATGCTTTAGGATTGAAGAATGTAAGTCTTTTAAAGTGCAGGCACAAAACCTATTTGAGTAGATGATTCTATCAGTTTTGCATCCAGGTGTCTTGTTATTTGTTATCTGTTATCTTGTTATCTGTTTTCCTGTGCATTGTTTCTGTCTTCAAAGACGGCGACACACAGGTCTAGATTACGGTACTTCCTGATCAGCATCAGCTGAAGAGCATGACCCTCTGTATGTATATGTGATATGTGATGGTAAAACAGGCTTATTCAGACTCTGTATTTCTTGTGACTGAACTCTTTGATTGGGTCACAGTGACCCAATCAAAGGAAGCAGTATAAAGGTCCATGTATCTGACTATGTTGTCAGAGCACCTCTAACAGATGACGGCGATGTGTCTGTGAGACTGTGCTCTCTTTGCTTGCAAGACATGCATCTGACTGTGTTATTCAGAGCACCTCCTGCAGATGACGTGATGTGTCTGTGGGACAGTGTTCTCTTTGCTTGCAAGCAAATAAATTGACTATTACAACCTTGATCGTTCATCCAGACTCTGTTTCATTTGACATTGATTTGATAACACTTTGACACTCTTATCCCGACTTTTCATAGAAATATTCCACAACAGAAGAAACAGGGAAAATGATTGCAATGCTTTAAGATCTTCACTTTTAACAGGCGTCCAGCTGAGAAGTTTTTCCATATACGTAGATGCAATTTTGTATTCGTTTCCAAAGTGCTCTGCGAGAAGACTTTTGGCTCTGTGGTATCCCTCATCTGAAGGTAGATGTTGACAACTGCACACCAAGTCTCTTGGCTGCCCCCTGGTGTATTGTTCGAGAAAGTGCAAACAGTCACTCCAATTAGTTGTCTTCTCCTCCACTCCATTTTCAAAAGCTCTGATAAAAGACCTGTACTGAAGAGGGTCTCCATCAAACACAGGAATGTTTCTTACAGGCAGGACAGAGCACAGCTTTTTGCTGGACCAGCAGAGCAGCGATGCCATTTTGTCTTTGCATCACATTTACAATGTCATTCTGATGGGGTTGAGGTTGCACAAGCCCTGCTTGATTTTCATTCACAGTTTGTGTCGTTTGACCTGGAGCATCAGTCTTTACGAGCATCTCATCAATTTGTGTTTTTGACCTTTGTTTAGGCCTAACAACCTGTGGTTGCATTATGGGATCAGACACAGAAATAACATCCATTTCAACAGGAACAAAGGTGTAGGCATGGGGATTTAATAGTCTTGCTTCTTTGAACTTGTTCCTTTCAACATAAGAGTTCATGCCGTCTGAACATTTTGAGCCACACTGGGATGAATTTATTTCCAAGACATGAAGCTTTGCATTTGTAGCTGCCAATTCCATTTCAAGTTCCAATTGTTCCTTTTCTTTCTTCAACTTTTCCTTCTCCAACTTTTCCTCCTGAGCTTCTATTAGATGTTTCCTTTTTAGAGCAGCAACACGCTCCATCAGAGCTGCCTTGTCAGCTTCAGCCAGTTGTGGCTGTGGTGGGATCGGTCCTTTGAGTCCAAGAGCTAAGTTTTTACTTTAGTCCAAGGGCGTAGTTTTTACTTTTAGTCCAAGGGCGTAGTTTTTACTTTATGTAGTGGCCATTTGTCGGCTAAATCAAACTTAAACAAATAATAATCAAACGCCACTGATGCACCGTGGTCGGTATCCTTACGCAGCCAGAAGAGAGTAAAATGTCAAGCAGGATTCCATTTTTGTGTATTTATTAAATAAAGCAAATAAAACAAGCAAACAAACTAATTAACAAAACTCCTGTCGTGCTGTCTCTCCTGTCCTCTGCAATACTGCTGTGCAGCTGGTAAAAACTATATGCCCACCCCGGTGCATGCTGGTCCTATCTTTCTACTCGTTTAAATAGCAACAGGTGCCCACAGTAATTACCCAAAAAATAATAGAACCAAACAAATTACTATTAAAGAGAAAAATAATCTTAACATATGAAACAATAATTAAACAATACTACTTATAAATGAAATAACAAAACAATATCAAATAAATAGCTCCAACACTCCTATTCAAGTTAACACATTTCTTTGCTTCTCCATGTAATTGATTAAAGATGTTTGAAAAAGATGAACTTTAAAGATTAAAGAGTGCCTTTGCCACAGAGAGCCACAGCGCTTTAAAAGCAAATTATAATGGATTCTAATAGAAACTGTGCTGTCTGCTTTTAAATTATTTCTTCTTCTCCTCCTTTTATCTATTCATTTATTTCTAATGATCAAAAACAGTGTGGGATATCTATATATATATATAGATCTATATAGATAGATCTATATAGATATATATATATATATATATATATATATAGATCTATATATATATATATCTATATATATATATATATATCTATATATAATCTATATATATATATATATATATATATATATATATATATATATATATATATATATATATATATATATCTATATATATATATATATAGAGATATATATATATATCTATATATATAGATATCTATATATATCTATATATATATATATAGATATATATATATATAGATAGAGAGACCAATAGTAAATCTGCTGCAAATCGCAAATAAGAATTCAACAACTGTGTGTCTTTCCAGAAACATGCCCCATAACTAGATGGTCCACAGACCTCACTATGAACAGTGTCCATTGGAACTACTTCTAAAAATCGTAGACAAATGTGTGTGTGACAAAACAAAACTGTAAAAAAAGTTCTTGAAAGCTCTATGCACCATAAACATAATTCCATTCACCTCCATTAAAATGAGGTAGAAGCAATAATCTAAGTGATGTAGATCACAAATTAAAACTATCTGCATGCTGGATACCATTACAGGGAAGGAAAAACACGTGTTTTTTTGTCATTTGTGTGAACCAACCCTTTAAACAAGCACAGCAAGCAATGCAACCTCGCTAAAACAACAACTGTAATCCTGTTACGAAATGAACCACATTGTGGTTACACACACACACACACACACACACGAAGCTGAACATAACGAGGAGACACAACGAAAAGACAGAAAAATAGAGAGAAGTGAACCGAGCGAAGGGTTCAGTTCTTACACTGGCAAAAACATGTACACACACACACTTACACACACACAGACATACACACACAAACAATCAGGATAATGGATGTTGATGGAGATTAGAGTGGGAACTCCCACAGGGACCCAAACGCATTAGGAATCATCTCATATAGATTACTGACAGGTGTGTGTGTCTGTAAGTGTGCATTCAAGCAGCTGAATAAGAGAAGTAGAATGAGTAACAGACAAAGATAGAACTGGGGAGGGGTTGAAGGTGGGAGGAAAAGCACAAAGTAGAGAAGAGGATGATTAGATGAATGAAAGCAATAGAAAAAAAGGGGGAGAAAAAATAACGAAGCGGGACTGACAAAAGCAGAGGAGGATAAGGAAGTTGCTGCTACATCCCCCTTTACGTGTCGTGTCCTCATCTTGTTGTCGATAATAACTGCTATAACCACAATCAGCCTGCAGCATGAATGACGCCAGAGCTAATTGTCGTGTCATGTTCCCAAAACTGAAATGCAAGGCACGCACACCACCAACGATGTTCTGTTCAGATTCATAAGGGGAACACAACTCTGGATCGTAAAGTGGTACGAGTGAGTTTTGTGTGTGTGTCAAGATGAGTGAGGAATGCGTAGATATCAACAGAAGCTTGATTGTGTTAGCTGGAGTGAGGTGGGGCCCCAACACCTAAGCGCTTGTTTGTTGACTTTGCTCATTTTAAACTAATAGTTCAAATCTAAAATGTGAAAGAAAGAGACAGATTGAAAGAAAGACTAGAAACAAGGGGACGAAATAAAAAAGGAAAATGGACACCAGAGTGCACACAGTGAATACTGAAGTGGAGAGATTAGGATCAAGACGATCTAAGATATTTTTGTATCTGCACAGACGGATCTTGTATATATTTATAGTGGCGAACAAGACACAGAAGCATATTAAAGCTTTTAAACATCAATGTCCGAACAAGCAACGGTATCTTAAGAGAGAGAGATGGCTCCATTTGTCTCGCGCTGACCACATAGTCGGAGAGTCATCCCGTGGCAGAAGTGTGTCACTTCCACCTGTTTTGATGGAATAGTATATTGGGCAGAGGATGGGAATGGGGTAGGATACATTTACACACACATGCCAGGAACACAACACTCTGCCTAGCAACATGGTGCCAGCGCAGATACCGAAATACGAGTCATGTGGGCAGTATTTTTTATTTATTTTTTGACGAGTCCCTGTTTTAAAAAGCTGCATTAACTAGAGGAATGTCTTACCCGTGTGAGTCCTGAGGTGGGCTTTCAGATGGGACGACTTGGTGTAGACTTTCTTGCAGCCTGACGACAGACGGGGTGATAAACACAAACAGAAGGCTTAATCCAAATGCAAATCATTCACGTGTCACATATGTATTTAATAAACTGAGCTGTGTGAACTAATGAGGAACAGAAGTTGTTTGAAATGAGATACAGTAAACTTGTGTTTTTGCAGCTGACTTTCAGTCTTATTTGGTATTTAAACTGTTTCCAATCAAATTCATTCAACTATTCATTCAAGACATGTTAAGTTCAGGATTACAAAACCTTTTGCACTTGATGTTATGCACTGTAATTCTTCAGGTTTATTCAGACTTTATATAAGGAAATGATAGAAGTTCATGTATTGCAAAGATTTAAACCGTGAGCAGCAGCAGCAGCAGTGTGACTAATACACTCTTGGGTAAAGTGTGGATGCGTCCTTGTGTGGATATGATGGAATAGAAGTTAGACATGTGGAAACATGCTGCAGGAGGCTCCGCTTAAGCCTATTATACACGGTGCCACAGGCTAGTTGACATTACATGCCCTACAAGTAGCTGCACATTGTACAACTGCAATCTGAGCACAAGATTTAAAGCGTGACTGTATGCAAATGATGTGTTGGGGGGGGAACATCCATTTAATGAACACACACACAGGTTCATTCCACAAACATATACCAGTGATTGCTTTGAAGCCACAACAATGAGTGAGAGCGCACGGCGGAGAGCGGCACGGGACGTTTGAGGTGAGCCAATAAATGCAAAGTAGTTTATAAACTACGGTAGGTGGTTAGTTGACAGGCGGTGATTTAAGTTAAGTGATTTAATTCCAGTGCAGCAGGAGCTCGGCCATGGCTGTGGTACATTGTGTGACTCACGTGCCTGGGAAAGTCATTCTATACACATGTCATTTTTGGGTTTTTTTAAATGCACGGGCATCTTAAAATAAAGCCGGTTTTGTGAGTGACCAGATAATTCACCTGACCGCAGCGTAAAAATAAAACACCCAACAGCGACAAGAATCAGCGTGCATAAACAGTTGTTCTCACCTGGGTAATCACAGTGGTGGATCCGCCGTTTCTCCAAGTCCGGGTTGTTCCTCCGGTTGTAGCGGGTGTAAATAAAAAATATATTCATTCAATGTTAAATAATAGGCGCTATACTTGTAAGCTTATATTGCGGAGTTGTGAGGTCACTGTAAGTAGGTCAAAAACTCCGAGCAGGGCATTCCGTCGCCTGTTCGCACGATAGAAACAGATACAGTGGCCCTGAAAGAAAAACTTGCTTAAACCACCAGATTAGGGTGGAAACTGCCATCTTAGAGTAGGAGTAGAGTTCTCTTTATCTATTCACACAGAGACTTCGAAATAGTTTAGAACTGCACCCTTTCCGGCACCTTAAGTGTTAACAACATATCACACACACTGACGTTCCAGAGAAAGCGGGATCCGGAAGTGAGCCAGTGTGGGTGAAGATGCCCAGAGCTCAAACAGGCTGTCTGAAAGCTAGAAACAGATCCGCCTCCAACTTTGCTTAAAGCAGTTTTGTGACTTTTGTCGCCCGACAAATAAATTGTTCTTACTTACTTACTTATTTACATACAAAGCCTTTCATAACCTCGCCCTTCATACCTTTAGATCTCCTGCAATGACACGTTCCCAACCGAAACCTCAGATCCGCCGATGCCAACCTCCTTATCCCCCCCTACTCTGTCCAAGCATCAGACCTGGGGGAACAGAGCCTTCTCCATCGCTGCCCCTTCCCTCTGGAACTCCCTCCCCCAGCCCCTCAGACATCCTCAGTCACTTCATTAAAAGTCACCTATTTAAATCTGCTTTTAAGCTGTAAAGTTAGTTATGTATGTCTTTGTGCTGTTCCTTACTGTTATGTGATATATTTTGTTTATATTGTAATTGCTTCTATTGTTTCTGTTTTTACCATGTAAAGCGTCTTTGAGTACCTTTTAAAGCACTATACAAATAAAATGTATTTTTATTATTATTATTAGATGTCGACAAATCCCTCTCACTAGACCTATAAGAGTTTTCAATCAAAAAAGGCCAAAATAATCAGAATCAGAAGGGTTAGGGTTAGAAGCATTCCCAGGCCAGACGAGATATATAATCTCACCAGCGTGTTCTGGGTCTACCCTGAGGCCTCTCACCAGTCAGGAATGCCAAGGAAACTTCTGAAGACAATATGACCAAGAGGCCTGGGAGTTGAGGACCTCATGGACAGGGGCCTCAGCTGGACATTCCCAGTTCACCCTGAATACACTTTTGGTTTTACCAGGTCTGTCCAGCAGCCTCTCTCCCTGCCATCTGATCCAACTCACCACCATGTGATATAAAGAATGTCAGAATATGTGACGAAAATCGTTGAACTTCCACACACTCCCTGACTGCTCTCCCCATAACACCTCAAATGATTAACAACCAGAATAAACAGCTTTTGTTCCACTCTGGCATATTGCTGAACATCTGAACTTTGTGTCGTAGTATAATGAGTGGAGATTAACTATTGTAGAGAAATGTTTTCTTGAGGTAGAATGTTTTCTTATTGGCATAGAAACCGTGGGAGGGGTAAAGTGAGGAGGGACGGAACAAGCATCCGTCCAAGCAGGTTCTTGTGAGTATAAATCAGATGTGTGTCAGTACTTACTGTCAGACTTAATTCCAGGTATGTTTCATAGAAATACTGCGATCACACTAACTCTCATCTGAAACTTGAGATTTTCCGACTTGCAAGAAATGGAGGAGCATATCGGCCATGGTAAGATGTTTAATGTAATCTGTGATGTTAATATTCATATGTGCTTACAGTTTGGGCTTTTGACTACTGTATTCGTGTGGCACAATGTAGACAAAGCTGCTTTCTATTGTGATCCAGCCGTATCTTAACAATATTTATTAATTATTTTTCCTGCTAGTTATCCCAGCACCAGTAACTACGAAGGGATCATTTGTGCATGGTTTGTCCCCTGAGAACTGTGGCATTGACATTCTAGACAATGGAAGGACCATCAGAGACTTCCTAGACAGTAAAATAAAAGAGCGTGGTTCAGCGGTGAGTATCAGAGACATCATGTCACCTAAGCGTTCCTAACTATGAATCTCTGTGTAATTGCCTCCATGTATCGTGTGATAGTTGAGCTTTCTTGAGATGTGAACTAAATGTTGACTTTGCTCTATTTGTTCAGGACAATGAAGAGCCATTCTATGTGGCAAGTCTGGATAGTATATTTGAAAGGCACCTCAGGTGGCGTACTAACTTACCTTGAGTCACGCCTTTCTATGCAGTGAAGTGCAACAACGATGTATCAGTTTTGAGGATGATGAGTGCTCTGGACACAGGTTTCGACTGTGCTAGCAAGGTACCGATGAAGCATTTGAAAGAGAATCCAGCTCTGTGTTTTCTTTGTTGTGGAGAAGCAGTTTGCTCATTTGAAACGCGCTTTGATCGATCACAGGTCGAGATCCAGCAGATGCTGTCCCTCGGGGTGACACCTGACAAAATCATTTACGCACACACAACCAAACCACTGTCGCACATCAAGTATGCCTGTACTCATGGAGTCGATATGATGACTTTTGATAGTGAGGAAGAACTCCTAAAAATATCTCTTAGTCACGCCAAAGCCAAGTGAGTGAACAACTACTGATATTTTCTGCTCCTTTGTTTAGTTGATTGTTGTTAAATTACCGATTAATACTTTTGAATCACTTTTTCCAGATTGGTACTCCGCCTCGCAGTGGATGACTCTGCATCCAAGATAAGACTCAGTTCAAAGTTTGGCGCCAGACTGGAGTCAGTTGGTAAGCTGCTGGGATGTGCTGGAGAGCTTGGCTTGGAGGTCATTGGGGTCAGCTTTCATGTGGGCAGCGGGTGCACTGGAAGTTTTTCCGTTCCAGCAGGCCATCGCAGATGCCCGACGTGTCTTTGACATGGGGGTAAGTCATCGTCACAGCAATAGAACACAAATTTAGTTATGTCGTTAGTCCAATAAATATTTCATTCATGAAAGCTTGATCATTTGATTTGTGTGTATATGAAATAATAAGTCACTGTACACTGTGATAATAACTCCATAGCAGCCCAGAGATTGAGACTTGAAGCTTTTCCTGTTTCCAAAATTGAGTATTGTCCTAAATTATATGCAAGTTATTTTCTTTAAATTATTTTACTTTAACTCATTGTGTTTTATGGCTGAAGCCATAAATGTGCCATGACTTTTTATACTAATTCATGGGTTTATGATCCATAATTAAGTTATTGATAACCATTATACTTGGATATTAATTCGTTATTATTTATTATTATTATTATGTGTTACAAGCAATAGCACTACAGTAAGTACAGTATAACATTTTGAATTATATGACTGATTGATTAGAAACTTTTTCAGAATTTGCTGGGATTCCAGATGAGACTCTTGGATATCGGTGGAGGATTCTCTGCGATTGAGAGTTTTCAACAGAAATTTGAAGAGGTAACATTTTTCAAAAACATATACAATACGAGTGCTCATTAATGGATGTTCTGCATCTCCATTGTCCTGGTAAAACAAAGCAAAAGGAGCACAAACAACAAAATAGAATGACACGGATTACACAACCTTTTTCCTGTTTTACCTTAAGGGCTATGTAGACCAGGGGTGCCCACACTTTTTCGGCCATATATATATACTGAGTATACTTTATATTTACAATATATGTTGGCATCCCTTGCATAACTGCATGAACCCTTATGGCACAATACAATTCTGTACATTTTTGGTCATTACCTTACTCTGATGACTTGCACTGAATGGAATTGGCCAGAGTTGCATAGTCCGGACAGTAGCTGCTGGTAGCCGCCTCAAGCAGACTTCAAATGATCATCAGTCATGGTGGAACGGTGTTTGGACGTAATGTTCTTCATGTGGGAAAAGGCTGACTCACATAAATGAGTAGAGCCGAATAATGCAGTCAGAAAGGCATCACATGTCCTCATGTTTGGGGACTTTTCCTCTGTGAGAAAACTGTCCATGAGCCCTAGACTTCAGCTGAATGTCAGCTTGCAGTGTCAGAATCTCATCCTCCACTCCAGACGAGTTCAGGTGAAACAGCGTTGACATTTTTGATGCGAGTGAATCAACTTCAATATCTTCCCGAAATGTGGAGCACATAAGTGTAGCAACTGGCTCGAGTAAAGCAAAGTCTCGAAAGCGTTTGTCAAACTCTGACAGACAATTGTCAATCTGCTCTGTCAAGTTACGCACACACCTTCCGTTGAGTCTCCAGTTCTGATACGAGGTTTTGGAAGGTTTCCCAAATCGTGGCGCTACAGCTTTAGCTTCTTTAGTACAAATAAATTAGAAGGCTAACTAATTAGCTCGCCAGAGTTTTGCAGTATCTCGCGCGGTTGACCGCGCATACGTGGTGACCCGTGTGTTAGAAAATCAAGTGGCAAATGCCATGCGGACATCTAATTTTTTTTGAATGGCATGCGATCTACCCGCACTACCTCCACGATCGACGTATTGGGCACCCCTGATGTAGACTGTCAAGGAGCCTTTAAATGCATATTAAAGAGGCAAACTTAATCAGGAAATATTCGGAGGACTTGCACCTCGCTGCCCCTGGAGGAACTCTCAGGTCCACAGAACACGTCGTTGCCCTTTCATTCGCTCGCTGCTAGCACCACATTGTTTCTTATGCCGTGTTCACACCTAATCGCGTCATTCGCGCCGCCGGTCTCGTCGGGGACTATTTGTGTTCATTCGCATGATTCGCGCTGGACGAGCCTGAGAGGGGGCGTGGCTTATCGCCCTGAAAGCCGCCATCAACCATGGAAAAAATGTTTCTGCTTAGTACGTATTGTGGAAGTCCCAGATATCACGGGAAACTAAACGCCGTCATGTCTTGGTTCATAACATAGTCCGGAGGAGCTCCATGTATTCATCCAACTCCATTTGTCATTCAAACCCAGCGAGGCATTCACATTAATTTGGAAGGCAGTGCTATCTAGGATACCTAGATTTAGGAACACAAAGTGTTTTAGCATTTAGGCTCTGTGGGTGTTTAATGCTAAAGTTAATTGTGTATCCGCCCCGCTTATGTTGTGCTGCTCTTGTTGCGGGAGAGTAAAACAATAGGCCGTGTCCTCGGTTCATTAGCCCCTTAGCAGCTCGATAACAAATGCTTTTCTTGAGAAGCTTACAATGTTGAGACTGTAAGAGAGATGCTGACTTAACTGTATTTACCATTTCTGGGGCTGGACATTTACTGGACTGAAAATGTTATAAATGTCTGTCACTTGAGGCAGCATCAGTTTTTGCTGAATACTACAAGTTTGAAAATGAGAAAAAATGAGAAAAAATGGGGCTGTGTGAGTGAGAAAGAAGTGATCTCTGTAGCCCGCTCCTCATCTCTGCTTAAGGCTAACGGCTCACGGCTACGTTAGCTGCTACTAGCATAGCAAACCTGAATCTCTGAGCAAACTGTCTGCGATCAAGTTGCAAGTTATTGCATTATATTGCATTTTTTACACTTAGGATGATGACATTGTGTCCAACGTGTAGAAGAGGCATTTACATTTTACAAATCTAGATCAAGCATCTATAATAAAACATAATCAGTGAGCTCAAACATAACATAGTAACACAATTTAAATGTATAGTTCAGATCATAAGCTAATCGAACAATTGCTTTTACTGTTTTGTATTCCAGAAACGCCTTTAGACTCAGTATAGCACACACACTCTTGTCTTCAGCTACATTATATACCAACCAGCCTCTCAGTCTCTTTATTCATTTTCCCAACTATCTGATTTCCTTGCTACAGTATACAGTACATGTGACAGATGGTCACTATTGCGTAACAGCACTTGTCGAATAACAGAGCCCAGTATCACGCGGCCAGGAGAAAGGCTGGGGGTCGAATCTGCCTTCACAAGGACCCGTACCGGTTCATAGAACGCCTCCTGTAGTGTTATTTATGTTATTTAAGTGTTATCAAGGGGAGCTCGTTTATGTGTGGGACGCGGAGCATCGGAAGTGACACATTGTTGGCAGAGCAGGTATGGGGATGCCAGAGCTGGAATGACAGCAGTACAAAAGTGTGGTTGGCATGGGTTGGGGGGGGGTGCACATGGAGACTGACATGGATATATACAGACACACATACACACACACACACACACACACACACACACACACACACACACACACACACACACACACACACACACACACACACACACACACACACACATTGGACAGGTGGTGCAGAGCTTAACACACATTCCTTTGGCTGTTCCATGCTATCCAGAAAGGAAACACTGCTCTGCACATAGCTTCGCTGGCTGGCCAAACGGAAGTCGTCAGAGAGCTAGTCACAAATGGAGGCAATGTCAACTCACAATCACAGGTGGGACACACTCAACACACACGTACACACGCAACAATGTCAAAATGACAGTGAGGTCCCGTTGGTCTACATTTAGGACCTGAAACAACTTAACTTGTGTGATATGGCATCGTGAAGTCAATGACACTGTGGGGAATCACTCAGTGGAAAGATCCTCGCTGACACAATCTGGCATCACGCCAACTGGGCCTCTGCCTCTCCAGGAAACTGATGTCCTTGCTTTTTAAATTAAACTATCAGATCAAGGTGAGAAGAAAGATTACAAGCACCTTCTTTCTCTCTGCTCTGATCAAACCCAATAGAGATGTAACAGCAACGCAAACATCTTTCAGACTTTACCTGAACATTTTGTTTTGTGTCTGGGTTTGTATCATTTTTAATTACATTTAATTTGATATTACAAGTGTCCTCATCTAAGGCATATTGAGACATTTTGCATTGCTTTCAGTGTAATGTCACAAAGAAAATATCAACCAGAAAGGACACATTCATCTCTTTGAGTGGCAGCAGAGTATGTTCTAAGCCTGTATGTAAACGTGCATGTGTGTTCTGGTCTATGTTGGGTCCAGAATGGCTTCACTCCTCTGTACATGGCCGCCCAGGAGAATCACCTGGAGGTGGTACGGTTCCTTCTGGAGCACAGCGCTAGCCAGAGTATGGCCACTGAGGTACTGTACGCGGGCTTGTGTGTATGTGTGTGCGTTTGTTACCGTGTGTGCACGTGTGCCAGTCCTGTGTCCACCTCTCTATACCGTTACAGTAAGTCTCCATGCGTTTTCTCTGCCTCGGTCATGTGTGGTCTTTATATCTGTTGTACGAACCACCTTCATCTCCTCTCTTTCCTCCCCTTCCTCCTTTTATTATCCCGACCCCACTCACTCTGCATCTGCCTTTGTCTCCGTCTGTTTCCACTCTTCCTTCGTCTCGGTGTCCTTTCTGTCTCACATTCCCACTCTGTCTACCTCACTGTCTTTCCACCATCCTCCTCTGCCTGCTCCTTCTCCTCTTCCCCTCCTCCCTCCCTCCCTCCCTCCCTCCCTCCTCATCTCCTCATGAGGGACTAGGCAGAGCGTCATACCTTGATATGAACATGATATATATTCAGGCACACTACACAAATACTTACTGCACACACACTCACACACACACACACACATTGAAGTGTGTAGAAACACACTGCTGTGGCAGGGAGCCTCCAGCTGAATTATGCATCATGAGAGTAATGTGTGTAGGAGATAGATGTGAGCCTTTTCCACCCCAGCATCTCATTATGTAACTTACATCAGTGTCCTACATGGTGAGAAGGCTTGAGAATACACAGAAAGTGTACAGTAATCTCTACATCTGTTTGACAAATGGGCTATTATGTTATGATTTACTATCCTACATGTTCCAGGAAGATCAGACTGTCTAAAGGTTAAACTTTCTATCCAGATGATTCTTTTTCCTCAGAGAGAAGATATTTGATTCTGGCAACATAAATATAGAAAATGTAACCTCCAGGTACAATCGTAAAGTAATCTCTGGATCGTTTCTGAATAAAATGATCACACAAATACAAAATGTTTGCAGTTTGATTTGATGGAGAATTAGGAAACATTTTACCGTTGCGCTCATGTTTCCCATCGCTTTTTCTTGACATTTTTGCGTAACAAAAATGAAGTTCTACATAGTTCTCAGACTAAAGTACCATTTGTACACTACAAAGAAGATGTTCTAAAACAAAAGATAACGTGCTGGAGTTCATTGGACCATTAATAACCTTTTAAATGTCTATAGGACTCAGGGGTCTTGCTTTGCTGTCCCCTCTGCCTGCAGCAAAATGATAATTCAGTCCGTCCATGCAGTCACACTAACCATCTCGTATCCGCCCCGTCACCGGTAATGCATTGCGGCGCCCCTCCAGCCCCAGTGACTCCTCTCTCTCTCTCTCCTCACACGCAGGATGGCTTCACTCCTCTAGCGGTGGCCCTCCAGCAGGGCCATGACCAGGTGGTCTCCTTGCTGCTGGAGAACGATACAAAGGGCAAGGTACGCCTACCTGCCCTGCACATCGCTGCCCGCAAGGATGACACCAAGGCCGCGGCCCTGCTCCTGCAGAACGACCACAACGCAGATGTTGAGTCCAAGGTGAGTGACGGCGCTGGTGCAGCCAGGTGGTGGATCTTAAGTTGATTGTTTCTTTTCTTTTTTTTCACCTCTGATTATTTAATTGTTGTTTAAATCTTTGGTTTACAAAGCCAGTTTTTATTTCCTTGCTGCCTTTTTCTCTTCTTCGTTCTTGGTTAAATTTGCTTTTGAATATCTTTTTGGCAGAAAGGGGAGAGATGCAGAAGTACATTTCTTTGTTTGTATTTATTAAATCACATTGTTGATCAGAATAACAGTCAATGTATATAAAAAGTGTCAGATGACAGAAACAGGGATTTGTGAATGTACTTCATGATCGTGCTGGAAAAGGACTCTGGTTTGAGAATGTCTTTCTCAAATTTAAAATCATAGATAACATCAGTACTTTTTTGCCATAAATTGTTTTGTACTGATCTCCTCCCCTCTCTGTGCTCCTCCACTTCATGTCAGTGGAGGACCTTTTCTGTTCTTTTGCTCACTAACTGCCCATTCTCTCCTCTCCTTGGCTGACTCTGTAGATGATGGTGAATAGAACAACAGAGGTACACCTCTACTCTGTACATTACCTAGTCTCTCCATTGCAGCTCATGAAAAACTCTGAAAAACCAAACAAACACTTCAGCGCCCCTGACTTGATGCAGTAGTGTTTCTGCAGCCCTTTGTCGTCGTCCCCTCAGTCTCATCTTCCTCTCCATCTGTTCATTCACACAAGATTGCACCCAAAAACAGGAAGTGACGAGTTGCTGACGCTGTGCTGCTGTTTTCCCTCCAATTTGCCTGTCACCTGATCCAGTTCACTTGTGCGTAGTGTCTGTTTCACCCTCTTTTTTCTAGTTTTAATTGATCTACTAATAGTACGATGTCAGCCAACACGTACTAGAAGTTTTTTAGAACTTTTTTATAACTAGAACTGTTTTTGCATTGATCTGCTATGGCTTCACTCACCCCTCCATCCGACTGTGTCAGCTGCGCCCGCCTGGTGGATAAAATCACAGAGTTGGAGGGAAGAATATCCACGCTCTACAGGATCCAGTATGCCGAGAGCCTCATGGACACCATCATTTTCGGTCCATCACAGACTGACACAGCCAGCGACCGCGTGCATGAGTCCATCGCTTCCAGTCCTGCTGCCGCAGCCCCTCCTCCGGTCGCAGCTCCTGAGGCCTCCTGGCTACGGCTCTGAGCTAAGCCCAAAGCCCTGGTCAGCTCTACTCCATCACATCACGAGCCCTGGTCCCTGGTCTGTGCTCGCGGCAGCCGGAGAGGGAGACGCACATCCCCTACACCCCATGGCTTCGATGTCCAGCGGAAGAATGGATTTGACGCCCTTGCCCTGCACGAGTTCCCTCCTCTGACTACGGACTCCCAGCTTCCTACATCATCCCAGCTGCCGCCTCGGGGGACCCACAGCCCCGGGCCCACCGACATCCCTACGGCAGTCATTCCTGAGCCCTCCTCTCGCCCCAGGACACGCCGCTCCATACCGTGCTTTACACCAGCACCGCGGCGAGCTTCGGTCGCCCGTTCTCTCAGTCCTTGCTTGTCTGCTCCGCCACCACTGGTTGAATCCTCGCCTCCATCCACGCGTATTGCACGCGCAGTGTTGCCGCCTCGTCCCCTCTTCGCCCCGACGACGCTGATAGTCAGGGACTCAATAATCAGGAACACCCGTTTCTTCAACGCGGAGACACACTGTTTCCCCGGAGCAACGGCTCCAGACATCCTGCTGACACTGCCTGGCCTGATGCGCGCCCTCCCGTCTTCCATTCGGCGAATTATCGTTCATGTGGGAATCAACGATACAGCCCTCCACCAGTCCGAGTTGACCAAGATGGATTTTACAAATCTTTTAAGCTTTTTAAACAGCTGTAGACTGTCTGTTTTTATCAGTGGTCCAAGTCCAACACTCGGCCGTGGATCACAGCGGTTCAGCAGAGTCCTCAGCCTCCACACCTGGCTCCAGGCTGCCTGCAGGACCAACAACGTGAGCTTCATTGACAATTTTAATCTGTTTTGGGGCCGCTCTTCCGCTTTTAAGAAGGATGGTATTCATTTTAACAAGCTGGGTAGCCGCCTGCTCGCGGCTAATTTACAGCATGCTGTTCACTCCCATTCACATGATTGACTGTTTACACCTGGATCCCCTGTCCGCTGTCACTCTTCCTCTATGATCATTCATCAGCCGCATTCATCCCCTACAAGCAACACCAGCTCCCCCTGGCGGCATGGAGGATCTCCAGCCTCTAACGTAACTTCCACTCCACGACCCATGAGCATTCCCGTGAGAATCACAGACTCGCGCTCACGCCCTAGTTATGGTCGGTTTCGAGGTGCTGCACGAGTGATCCGTCATGTTGCACATACCCCCAAAGCTTCCTGTGCTGATGACGACACAGTGTCTTCCCCCATCAAAATGTGTCTGATTAATGCACGCTCTATAACAAACAAGGCTCACATTTTAAATGACTTGTTCACAAGTCATAATTTGGCTTTTTTATTTCTGACCGAGACCTGGCAACGGAATATGGAATGCATCCATTTCAATGAACTCTGCCCTGTGGACTGTTCTTATGTTGGGACACCGCGTCTGACAGGCCGTGGTGGAGGCCTCGCCGTGGTCTGGAAGAATCAGTTTTCCTGCCACTTGGGGAGCACAGAATCCTATGCTACTTTTGAACTACAGCTGACTAAAGTGGGCCGGCAAAAGCCGTTTTACTGTTTTTTAATTTACCGACCTCCAGGTCCTGCAGGTCAGTTTTTATCAGAATTCACAGACTTTCTGACCTCTATTATCAAGCTAGACAAAGTGCTTCTGGTTGGTGATTTTAATCTGCATGTCAATGATACCACAGACTGTATAGCTACTGAGTTTCTCAATATTACTGAATCTTTTAATTTCACGCAACATGTTTCTGGCGCCACTCACAGGGGTGGTCACACCTTGGACCTTGTGTTTTCTCTGGGTCTTGATATTGATAATACCCGTTGTGAGGACCTATTGATCAGTGACCATAAATGTATTTTCTTTGATCTTTCTGTCAATGCTGACCCCTTGTGTCTGAAACAAACATTCCACTCACGCATTATTACTCAGAGTACAGCTGATCAGTTCTCTATGCACTTCTGCTGTGACTTTTACACAAATCTCAATGATGTTGAACACTTGATACAGTCATTTAATGAACATTGCACCACTTTGCTGGATAAAGTGGCACCTCTTAAGGAAAGGACCAGGGCTGCCTATAACACTACTCCGTGGATGACAGAAGCTGTGTGCAGCGTGAGACAGAAGTGTCGCAGGACAGAGCGGCTCTGGAAAGCTACTGGGCTAGAAGTGCATCGTTTATATCTCAAAGACCTAAGAGTTTCTTTTAATACCACAGTAAAGGAAGCTAGAACTGCTTATTTTGCCAACCTAATCTCTTCTTCAAAGAAAAATCCCAAGATTCTGTTTGACACAATTAGAGGAATTGTTTCACCACCTGTCTCCACTGTACCATGCTATTCTGTTGACGATTGCAACAAATTCCTGATCTATTTTAATGATAAGGTAACAGGTATTAGGTCTGGCATTCAGCCTGGGATCTGTTCATCTACTTGTAGCTCCTCGCAATCTCCTGCTGTTATGGGCTCTTTCCAGCCTATCAGCCTTCAAGACCTGATGGACTTAATTAACAAAACAAAGCCATCAACTTGCCCTCTGGATATAATTCCATCCTCTCTATTTAAGAAAGTTCTGCTCACTATTGGTCCTGCAGTAACATGTATTGTCAATTCCTCATTGTCTACAGGAATTGTCCCTTCCTATTTCAAACATGCCACTATCCAGCCCACATTAAAGAAACCTAACTTAGATCCAGCTTTGCCCATGAACTACAGGCCCATATCAAAACTGCCTTTCTTGTCCAAAATGTTAGAGAAAGTGGTGGCCAAACAACTTACTGCTGCACTGGAGAGGCACAACATGTACGACAAGTTCCAGTCTGGGTTTCGTAAGCAACACTCTACTGAAACCGCTCTCCTGAGGGTTTCAAATGACATTCTCATGTGTGCTGATGCAGGTGACTGCTCTGTGTTAGTTCTTCTGGATCTCAGTTCTGCATTTGACACTGTAGACCATGACATCCTGATTAAGAGTCTACGTGATTGGGTGGGCATAACTGGCATAGCGTTAGACTGGTTTACATCTTACCTCAGTGACAGAAGTTTCAATGTCTCTGTGGGTGATTTTGTGTCTGTTACCTCTCCACTGTCTTGTGGTGTACCGCAGGGCTCGGTTCTGGGGCCTCTGTTATTTTCCCTTTATCTGTTACCTTTGGGACCGATCATAAAAAGCTATAATGTGTCCTATCACTTATATGCAGACGACATCCAACTTCATCTGTCATTCAAACCCAGCGAGGCATTCACATTAACTCGGCTCCTGGACTGTGTCAATGCCATCAGAGACTGGACGGCAGAAAACTGCCTGCAACTCAACGACTCTAAGACGGAGGTCCTAGTTATTGCTCCAGAGGAGTTTGTCCCCATGATCAGGCAGATTATTAGTCCACTCTCCTCTGCTTCCCATTGCAACCTGCGCAATCTTGGGATTTTCTTTGATCGCTCCATGTCATTTGACCCTCATGTTAAGCAGCTGTCCAGGTCATGTTTCTTCCATCTAAGAAATATCAGTAAACTGAGATCTGTATTATCAACGCCTGAATTAGAAATGATCATACACACATTTATCTCCTCTCACATTGACTACTGCAACTCACTTTTCACATCACTCAGTGTATCTGCTCTTAACCGTCTGCAGGTCATCCAAAATGCTGCCGCCAGATTACTCACCAGGACAAACAGACGGTCTCACATCACCCCCATACTCCGATCTCTCCACTGGCTTCCTGTAGCATCTCGGATACACTTCAAAATTCTCACCATCACTTACAGAGCACTTCACGGTCAGGCTCCGGCTTATGTAGCTGATCTACTTCGCCCCTATTCACCCGCCCGCACTCTCAGGTCAAACGCTCTAGGTCTTCTGTCAGTCCCACGCACACGATTTAAGACCCGTGGTGACCAAGCCTTTGAGGCAGTGGCCCCGAGGCTCTGGAATGCTCTGCCTGCAACTCTACGCCTCGCAGATACTGTGGATACTTTTAAAAGCCAGCTAAAAACCCACCTGTTTAGGCTGGCGTTTGTGTAAAAGTAAACCCATGTCCTAGACCTGCTCTTAAAATATGTTTTACATTTTTATTTTATTTTTATTTTATTCTTTAACATTTTTTATTCACTCTGTGTAGATAATTTATTGACCCTAGGGTCACATTGTGTTTTTTATGCTTTTAAATGTCTGCTCTGTTAAGCACTTTGTGATAGTACTGTCTGTGAAAAGCGCTATATAAATAAAATTCATTCATTCATTCATTCATTCATTCATTCATTCATTCATTCATTCATTCATTCATTCATGTAGTGGATACCTCTAGTCATTGAGAAAGTCAGAGTAAAAGCGCATGTTTTACGAATACTGATTCAGTAAGTCCTGAGGCTGGAGGCTTGGGTATCAAGCTGATTCTAATGGTTTCATGGTGTCCAAAGCTTCGGCTGTTATTTTTCCAAAATTCATTGTGACTGTTGACAAAATGTTGTCCTAATGTGTCCTGACACAGTCCTTCCATGAAACCGATTAACATGATACCCAGTGTTAGCATGAAAAGTGGTTATCATTCATTGAAAAGCAGCGGTTTGTACATAACCTGCATGGCAACCCAAACCCCCATTAAGCCGTAAAGGAACCCAGCCTTCTAGCAACAGACAGTTAGTCGAATTAGTTCACTACGCTCGATTGATTTTAGATCGTCGAATCTAATCCTGAACCTCTTGCATCTAAAGCATTTTGCATGGGACCAAAGCAACAAGCTACCTCGACACTGCTTGTATGGTAACAAGGCCCCCTCCGTCACACCAAAGCCAGGTGGCCACCCTCTGTGTGTGCCTGTTTTGGTTGGCATTGTGTCTGGCTTCGGCAGACTGGAAAGTTATCTGATGTGATTCATCCAGAAATGGCTTCGTGATCTGAGGCTCCTGCATCGTGGTGAAAATATTTACATAGCACTCTGATGGGAGATGGAAAAAAGTCACTGACTGACGATAAAAAGATGGATTTTTGTGGGTCCTTTTAATTTTTGGTTGACTTACTTTTTTAATAGGATTTTTTTGAGTGTAAGAATATATTTTGAGATTATTTAAAGTCATAGTGTTTTTGGTTAGGGTTGCTAAGACACCAGATATCAGCAGAGTGGATACACATGTCTGAGACACCTGCTCTCCTCGGGATTGTTGGTTAGTTAAAATTGGTATGCCAATGATTGGATAACTTAATGTGAGATTCATTTACTTATTGGACAGATTGTTTGCAGTGTCCTTCTGTTGCTTTCACAGCTGTTGCCCACTAAGCCAGGGGTTTTGCCTGGGGACATTGCCTTCATATAAGATGGTAACGAATGGACATTAGGTTCATCTGCAGGACAGATTTTTACACTCTAAAAGTATCAGGATGTTGTAAAGGAGATGATCTAGATTCCCGGTAAATAACTGGAGTCGTATTTAACACATGCGCCTATGTAGTTTTACTTGACTTTGCCCAGTGTGAGCATGAAAGCGCATAGAAGCCCATATGGTATACTGAATGTAAACCCATCTCGTGGTCAGTAGACCATTGGCTCCATGTTCGATGCTTCGATTAAACGACTTTCTCTGCCACTGTGGGGAAAGTCAGGTGTTAGTGTAACAGTGTATAGCTGTGTGTGTCTGGCCTGTGTAGGCTGCTGTAAAGCTCCAGGTCTGTACAGCACATGTGTGGTGGTTTCATCGTTTGTAACGTAATGTGTGTGCCTGTCTGTTTGCACGTGTGTGTTGTTCGCCTTTCTCCGATCCTCCAGAGTGGTTTCACCCCCCTCCACAGCGTGGCTCATTTTGGCAGCATTACCGTGGCCACGCTTCTGCTGAACAGAGGAGCTGCTGTGGACTTCATGGCTCGGGTGAGTTTGTTCTGCCCTCTGCTGTTTGGGAGGGGTACAACCAGCATACAAGGTAAACAGGTGTGAAGGTGGAGATAGGCTGCATATGCGGAACACAGTGATCCTGTACAGATGTGGAACAGTGGTTTAGTTTGTTATTGAGCAGTCCCTCAATGCTCCTTCAGAGGGCAGCTGTTTGGTATCTTATGTTGCCCGAGAGGGTTCAATGATGAGGTTGATTATTCTGGATAAAATTTGGATTTTGGAAATGTTGTTAAAGGATGGCAAATCCACCTGAGATTGACTTTAAAATGAGTTCAAGATATTCATGAATATAAAGACATGGAAGGGATTTGAGTGTGATGTGTTGTTGAAAGATTAGGTTCAGAATTTGCCGCTTTGTATAAAAAAATGGAGATGATGGTAAAGCTGTTTTGTATACTTACTGTCTATGGTGCTCTACGAGTCACACGATCAGACTGATTTTTTTTGTGGATAAAAAATGACAGGGTGTGCAAAGTGTTTTGATTTTGATGGACTTTGAGGTGCTCACTCACGTCGGCACCTTGCTGTGTGTGCATTCTCAAAGTTACACACTGTGGTCATAATATGTGCTTCACGCTTGCTTAAATAATTAAGCTTTTTATCATAGGCAGAGTAGGATTACTTTTTATTTACTGTGCTATTTACATTGTAATGCAAGAAAGGGTGCCGTTCAAAATGTGTTTGTTTCCACATTATTAGACATTAGCTAAGCAGAGTCAACAGTGGCCCGTAATTATATGAGCTAGTGTGTGAAGGAGTGTTTGTGTTTGTGCTGCTTTTTGACACTGATTACAGGTTCAGGTCTAAAGAGTCATTCTACAGCAGTGGAGATAAATTAAACAATCACGCTGTTTTACAGCTGTTGGCTTTATAATAAAAGCCTATGTACCCTTAATAAGCAGAGCGTAGGGTTTGTATTACAACTTAAAATGAAAGATTACATGTTATATATCTAATGGATACATTCAATTTAATTGTAGACTTTTAAATGCCAGTGCATGATTTTGTGCAGACAATAAACCATTACATTTAAGTTGACGGCTGAATCATAACATCGGTCTCTTTGTTGTTTAGAATGACATCACACCGCTTCATGTGGCTTCAAAAAGGGGCAACAGCAACATGGTCAAGTTGTTGCTGGACAGAGGGTCCAAAATTGATGCAAAGACCAAGGTGAGACCAATTCTCCTCAGAAAGCTCAAAGACATTCAGAAGCCCATGAGGCTGATTTTTTTTACTCTTCTGTGATTTATTTACACCTGAGCTGTCTTTCTCCTCTTCCAGGATGGTCTGACACCTCTTCACTGTGGGGCGAGGAGCGGGCACGAGCAAGTGGTAGAGATCCTACTCGACCGAGGAGCTCCTTTCCTCTCCAAGACCAAGGTAGCTACTGGGACGATCAATTTAGGAGGCGCTGCTTACCTCAGAATAGGAAAGGGAAGAAATTCATGTCACATGTTTGTTTTTCTCTGACTGTTATCAAACAGAATAGATCACACTTCACTTGAAACAGGGTACACATCGCTAATAACTATGTAATACAGATGTTTGTATAGACTAGCTTTCCTCAGCACACAGAGCTATTTGACATCTAACCAATCAGATAGCAGGTCTGTTGTTGCTGTAGTGTTGTCGCATTGTCTCCATAAGGTCTGTGCGACCTCTCCAGAGCAGCCTGTCTCCGCTGCGTAGCCCCACAGTTTGACCGCGCGGGACGACCAGTGTAACAAAATAGACATTGTTGTAATGGCCTCGTTATAACAATGCTTCTGTAACCTTCTCAACAACTTCCTTCACAGTCTGTCTGTGCAGCGCTTGGCCGGCCACGTCCTAACTTACTGTGTCTGTCTGTCCATTTGTCCACGTGTCCGTCTGCGTGTGTGTTTGTCGCTGTCTCTCTGTTTGTCTCTTTCTCTGTCTGCCTCTCTCTTTCTCTCCCCCCTCCTCTCTGTCTTTACCTCTCCCCCCCACTATAGAACGGGCTATCACCGCTCCACATGGCCACTCAGGGGACCACCTCAACTGCGTCCAGCTACTGCTCCAGCACGACGTGCCGGTGGACGACGTCACCAACGACTACCTGACGGCGCTGCACGTTGCCGCCCACTGTGGTCACTACAAGGTGGCCAAGCTCATCGTGGACAAGAAGGCCAACCCGAACGCCAAGGCTCTGGTAGGGGTCTATAGAGTGGTCTCGTGTGACGTTACAGTTTAGCTGTCGGCCATGTTGGAGTACACACAAAGCCACTGGCATGCACGGCTGAGTCGCATCACCTATCGATCATGGTGAACTTTTGTGCTGTCTTTGGTTGTGGCAGCAGAGCTGATAGAGACAAGAAACCATTCTTTCGTTTGCCAGCGGTCATTACACATCAAGGAAATGACACGAAGGAACTATCCAAGCGACGTCGCCAGAAATGGCTGTCACGCATCTCTCGAGATATAAAGGAATGGAATTTGGCGTACACTAGAGTATGTGCGGATCACTTTATAAGTGGTCAGTGATTTTATTTACTAATTCGTTTGTGAACAGTATTTAATAAAGGAAATATGAATTAAACTTGGACATGAGAAGGTTACCGAAGCTTCATCGGCCCGTGACAGCAGTCTGTACCAGAGATGTGTCGAGCGTGTACAACAGGCGAAACACAGAGATGCAGCCTCAGCATTGCTTGATATGAGTTTAACGTCAGATCATATATATATATATATATATGTGTGTGTGGGGGGGATGAAGTTAGGGGTTAGTTTAAAGTTAATTCCTACACACACGCACACAATGACGTGCATGTGCAATGTAAACAAACACACGTGTCTGTTTGCACTGAGTAAACATTGAATATTGCTAAATATCTGACCAGATCTGTATATATTTACTCTTCCAATGACGAGATGAGAATTGTCGACGACCGTTGCTTTGACGTCTCGGACCCATCCACTGACAAACTGATTATAAGCGTCGAGCCCTTTGTAGCACTCCAGCTCGTCTTTTGTGTGAGGACTGGGGGTGTTCACGAGATACGCGTAGATGTTGGCGTAGTTTACCGATGGAAGATAAGTAGGATCGGCACTGAAACCATCTGCACTCATCGTATAGGGATCAAAGTTACCAATAACCTTCAATTTGGCCAGGTAGCGAACCTTTGATGCACTATCCAGTGATTCAAAGTATGGTATTTTCGCCGCACTTCCTTGTTTACTCGCCGCCATGTAGGATTTGTATGTACTCCAACATGGCGGACAGACCTCGTAACTAAGGAGATCGTGACGTCGGTGAGACCACTCTATTAAAACTACTAAACATTCAGTGTGTCCTACTAAATGTTTTTGCTTGGCAAAAAAAAGGGAATTATCTTTCATGAAGAATAATGAATTCAATTGAAACAAATATTTGAATGCTATTTTACAATTGCATTATGCAGTTTTGTGTTATAGCAGAATGAGCCAGCCATCAGGCTTTACTGCTGCACTTACTGTCTGTGATGGTTTGAAAGGAGAATGAGACACTAACTAAGGGGTACAAAGTTTTCTAAAAAAAAAATGATTTCAAATTCAAGAAGGGATTCATTCATAATTTGAGAAGTATAATAATTAAGAGAGAAACGGTTTCTTTGTGACCTTTGTGGTTTGCAAATAACATTCTCTTTACCACCCATTTACTTTCTAGCAAATAAAAGCAGTCAGTCATCGATATCTTGTGACTGTGGAGAGATCATCCCTTGTGTGAGTGTGAGCTTCACACCAAGCCTTTCCTCTGTCTTTCTGTGTGCAGAACGCTTTCACTCCGCTTCACATCGCCTGCAAGAAGAACCGAGTGAAAGTGATGGAGCTGTTGCTTAAACATGGAGCCTCTATCCAGGCTGTCACTGAGGTACTGAGCACTATTTTCTGCTTGACTCTACCTGTGAAGTGGTTTCTTCAAACTGCGCTGCACTATCTTATACATTGTGACTTGCTTTAATAGAGCTTGTCTTTGTTTGGACTTGTTTTGTCTACAGTCTGGTCTAACACCCATCCATGTGGCAGCCTTCATGGGCCATGAGAACATTGTCCATGCACTGACACACCATGGAGCCTCACCGAACACGACCAATGTAGTGAGTGGATGAATTCATAATGCACTGTTACATGTTAAAAGTACATGTTTCTGTTAAGTCCCACATCATCGCATGTGAAGAGCTCCCACTGAAAACCGTTTTCCGTGTTTCTTCCAGCGAGGAGAGACATCTCTCCACATGGCAGCCAGGGCAGGTCAGGCAGACGTGGTCCGATACCTGCTGAAGAACGGCGCCAAGGTGGAGACCAAGTCCAAGGTGAGAACATTGAGCCTCGTTATCAATCACTGTGTCGGGGAGAGAAACAAAATGAAACAAAACCAGGATAAAATACTAGGCCAAATGTCACTTTCTTCTTCTCCGCAGGACGACCAGACAGCGTTGCACATCTCCAGTCGGCTGGGGAAGGTCGACATTGTCCAGCAGCTGCTACGGTGCGGCGCCTCTGCCAACGCCGCCACCACCTCAGGCTACACCCTCCTTCACCTGGCTGCCAAAAACCAGCGTATATACAAGGCTCAAACATATGTAGCTCAAGCGCAAGTTCAATCAGGAAGACACTCACTAGTAATCGCTGTCTTTCCTCTCCTTGTAAGAACTCTATCAGCTGATTGGGGGCGTGCACGTTTAAGTAACCAGCCAGATTCGGCACACCGGGTCCTCAAGCCAATCATATCGGTGCTGTCAATCTTTAAATAGTGTTCTCCTCTCTGCTGCTGTCAGGTGTCATTTCAGCGACGCAGATGCAACCCTCCTCCACCCCAGTCGCCTCCAGTCAGCATCACAGTCGTGCTCCTGATGCATCATCAGATAGCAGCGACTCCTGTCATCACCACCACCAGTGTCTGGACTCCAAGGGGGGATTAGGCCTGTTGGACCTCAGTATCCCTACCCTCGGTGATAGTACTTCAGGATGGAGTCCAATCGCCAAAGACTTTGCACTTTTTCATATTTGACGCTTGTATAATAAATCATTGTTAAACTTATGAAACAAGTCTCTCCTGATTGAAGTTAAGTCACACAGAGGAGTCACTTGATTTTTTTAGTGCTCACATTCAGGTCAGTGGCAGTATTAGTGTTGACCTACTAATGTGAGACAGCACTTAAGTGTTTAAGTGCATATAGGTGCAGCCCAACATGGACGGATGATGTCAGTTTTTGGTGGTGCTGGTTGCACATGTGACTAATTGCACGGATCGAGGTCAAAAAGAGATTTAGAGTAGACTTCATGGAATTGGTTTGTGCATGTGTGTGCATGTATGTTGCTGTGGGCTGTCTTTGAAGGTGACCTCCGTCAGTGGAACAGATTAATGAACGTTAAACCCCATGGTGCCAGCGTTCTCGAACACACACACACACACACACATCTTTTGGGAATTCACTTGTATCAGCTGTTCGACAGTTGTTCGTCACACGAATCTTGGAAAAGAGGTGTTGTGGGATGGAAACCATGAATTGATCCATTTGTGATGCTTATGAAACAAAAGTGCCCGCATTTGAAAACATTTAAAACTAGTCTTTTCTAAAATGACCCTTTACCGTATGAGCTGTAAGAATATTAACCAATCACACAAATGAGGTCATGTGTTTCAGAGCGTGGAATGGGAATCTGTGGGAGTCACATTCCTCAGGAAAATATGACCTAATGTCTTAAAATATTGTCACGCACACACAGGAAGGAAGCCAGGATTAACATGATCACATTATTCAACAGACATTTATAGATCTGGAATACACAAGGAAATAGGGGCCTTTGCCTTAGTTTCTCAGGGTATCACACACCTTATTGTTAAAACTAACTCAGTAATGCACAGATAACAGTCATTTATAGATCATAGCAACGAATATTGCAGGACAACAATGCCTTTGAAGGATAATATCAGGGGTCTAATTTCATCCAAAGAAAAAACAAAGTGGACACTGAACTTAACCATCCAGATGAGCTATTTACAACTATGTGAGAAACTATGTTGTTATGAGGAAGAGCTTCACCCGGGCCAGCAAAGGCTGACCCAAAACAAAGTAAATATTCACTTCCTGTTTATATATCTATATATATATATATATATTATATGTCTCTGCTCCTCCTCTCCGTCTTTCCACTGTCTTTCATTTTGTTGATGTATTTCATTCTGTGTTCAGCAGAAAGGGTTCAGTCCCCTGCATGTGGCAGCAAAGTACGACAAGATGGAGGTGGCCAGTCTCCTCCTACAGAAGAGAGCTCCGCCTGATGCTGCTGGAAAGGTGAGATGTCTTTAAAGAGAGGAGAGGCTTAATGCTTCCTCTAGCTGCTGCTTCCAGATTCCAGCATGAAGTTTTTCCTCTGAACTGTCTGCTGCACTAACTATCTTTCATCAGTTTGATGTCCATCTCCCTTCATGTCTTTACATTCTGTTGGTTTGATGCTTTCATTTTACTTATAGGCGTGTTTGTGCTTACGTGTGTTCAACTTCTAACCTGGTGATGTGTTGCATGTGTGTGTGTGTGTGTGTGTGTGTGCGTGTGCGTGGGTGTGGGTGTTTTAGAGTGGGCTAACTCCACTGCATGTAGCCGCTCACTACGATAATCAGAGAGTGGCACTGCTGCTGATGGATCAGGGAGCTTCCCCACACGCTGCCGCCAAGGTAGCCACACAAACACACATCAACACATGTACTGCAATGAATTCATCTGGCTTGTGCCCTCAGCTCCATCTCAGACCATTAACAATGTTCTGTATGTAATGTATGAAGATCTAATGCTCACCCATCTTCTCCCATTCCGTCCGGTCTAGTCTTTGACGTTGTGAGTGAATGTGCGGCTTTTTATTTGAGCTCTGCAAAGTCTTTGAAATCACTCAACGAGCCAGAACTTACTTATTTATTTGGTGTTACCAATAAATAGAGGAAAAAAGAAAAAAGTTACTGCTCTTGTTGAAACGTCTGACGGAAACAAACACACATGCTCTGTGACATATGGTCAGGTTGTGACGTGTCTCCGGCTTTGGCAGTCTGTCTAAAGTATGAGCAGAATGGCAGAACTGCCAACCAAATTATGGCAGGAAGTGCCTGATTTTTGGCTGGACTGTCAACTGCAAGAGGAGACAAAAGCTTGTTAAGCTAGTTTATCCTTGCTTTCTGTCTTCTCTTTTTGTCACTGTCTCCTGCTAGCTCTCTCTCTCTCTCTCTCTCTCTCTCGCTCTCTCTCGCTCTCTCTCTCTCGCTCTCTCTCTCTCGCTCTGTATCTGTCTCTTTTTATTCCTTCGTCCCTCCCACACTCTTAGTCATTAGTTTCTCCCTCTATAAATTGTGTGTAATTCGGCTTTGTGCAAAAGTTGGTGTGCTTGGTCTAATTTGAGGGCTTTTGGAAAGGGATCAATCCTTAGGAATTGTCTAGAAGTGTCCACACACTCAGATGCGAGGAGTGCACGATCACAGACTTGTAGCAGCAGCATGGTGCATGCATCGCATCTCTGTACTAAAGATAGAATGATCTGACATTGTGAAATTACAAAAACACTGAGCATAACAAGCCAATTTATATTACAATATAATAGATACAACTAGAAAATGCATTTCCTGCTGAAAATGCGTTGGAATGCTGAAAGCTGAAATTAATTGTAAAGTCAGAAAAACCTTCTCATTGAAATGTCTAACTATGGTGTCTGTAGCTGAAAGTATGAGGAAGAAGAAGGCTTTGAAAGTTGAAGAAGTATAACAGGATTTGAAGATTTTCTCCATAGAGATCCCATTCAAAAGAAAATTGCAAAACGCTAAATTCAAAAAGTTTAAAGATTACAAATATGAAAAGTCAAAGCACCCCTCTCCTGAAAGAGCTGAACATTTTGATATTTGAACAATATCTGTAGCTTAAACAAATTTCAGAAGTAGTGATATTTGTAGTAATAGTAGTAGAAGTTGTAGTTGAAGTAGAAGTATTATTAGTCGTAGAAGTATTTGTAGCATTAGAATAAGTAGTAGTAGTAGCAGTAGTGATATTTGTAATAGTAGTAGTAGAAGTTGTAGTTGTAGTAGAAGTATCATTAGTAGTAGAAGTATTAGTATTTAGAAGAAGTATTAGTATTTAGAAGAAGTAGTAGCCTAGTATCAGTAGTAGTAGTAATAGCTGTAGTAGTGGTCATAGTATTTAATATAACAGTAGTGGTAGTAGTAGTAGTGGTAGTAAAAGTAATGGCAGTATTTGAAGTAGCAGTAGTAGTAGTACTAGTAGCAGTCGTACTAATAGCTGTAGTAGTATTAGTACTGGTAGTTGCATGAATAGCAGTTGTAATATAAGTAATAGTAGTAGTGGCAGTAATAGCAGTAGTGGTCGTAATAATATTGATTGTAGCAGTAATAGCACTAGTAATAGTAGCAACAGCAAAAGTTGTAGTAGAAGTAGTAGCAGCTGTAGTAGTAGTAATACTAGAAATATTAGCAGTAGTAGTAGTTGTTGCAGTATTTGTAAGAGCATTCATTATTTCAACAAAAAAGCCTAATTTTGAGCTTAATGTTTACATACAGTTAATCCATGGGGCTTTTATTTTGAAAGGGTGGTGCTGGGTGGGGGAGAGGAGACATAATCATAATGTCTGACACACATAAACAGAGGTTATTAAATGACAGGCTTCATCACAAGCAGTTCAGTTAGAATTCACTCTTTGGGGCTTTTATTTTGAAATGGGGTGTGTGTGTGTGGGGGGGGGGGGTCCTCTAAAAGTCTCTAAGACCTGAATGACTGTATGAGAGAGAGACATAGACAGGGAGAGAAGAAAGAATTAGTGAGAGAGAGAGAGAGAAGAAAGTATTTGTGAGAGAGAGACAATAAAGAATTTGTGAGAGAGAGAGAGAGAGAGAGAGAGAGAGGCAGAGAGAGGCAGAGAGAGAGAGCGCAAGAGAGGCTCTGATATCTCTGGCAAACTTTCTCATTTGGAGATTACAGCTTACATGACTGTTGTCCTGCTCTGCCATGTCTTTCCTCACCTCTCCCTCTTGTGTGGGCGGTGTGTGTAAATGTCACTCGAATCAGGAAACTTATCAGAATACTCATGTCTGATTGGCCGAGATGCAACACGTAACAGCTGCAACAAATCATGTGTGTGCGGCTTTTATTTTAAAATGGGGTGTGTGTGTGGGGGAGTCCTCTAAAAGTACTCCCCCACGTGTGTGTGTGGGGGGGGGGGGGTGGAGGAGAGGGGAAAGACCTCTAAAGATCCCTAAGACCTGAATGACTGTATGAGAGAGACACAGAGAGAGAGAGAGGGAGAGGAGTGTACGTGCGCGTGTGTCTGTGAGTCTGTGTGTTTATCAACATCACTAATTGGCTCAATCGTGAACACCTGTGTGCCTGAAGCCATTTGAAAATATTCTCCATAGAGATCCCATTGAAAATAAAAAGCTTAATACTTCAAAAAGTTTAAAGGTTAGAACTATGAAAAGTCATAGCAGACCTCTCGTGAAAGAGCTGAACATTTTAATAGTTGAACGGCTTCTGTAGCTTAAAAAATGAAGGAGGAGAAGCGGTGCGACGGAAGAAATAGAAGAAGTTGAATAAAGATTCGAAGAATAGTTGGAATGCTTAACAGCATTCCAACAATAATCCATTAAAGTGGGAGAAGAGCTCAGTCCAGCCTCCTAACCCCTGCATCTCTTTGACCTGCCTCAGAATGGCTACACGCCGCTCCACATCGCTGCCAAGTGTCTCATGTGCTTCCACCATAACACATTATTTTGTGTATTCACACGTGTTTCTATCCTCATACCCAGAGCGGACTTACACCACTACACTTGGCAGCCCAGGAGGACAAGGTTAATGTGGCAGAAGTCCTTCTCAACCACGGGGCTGATGTCAACCCACAAACAAAGGTAAAGGTTTCTCAGCTCGTATACCCACAAACACACACACACACACACACACACACACACACACACACACACACACACACACACACACACACACACACACACACACACACACACACACGCACACACTGTAAATACACACACAGATAAGGGTCTTCAAATCGCTTTTTACAGTTGGGGTTTGATGCATAACCTTTCATTCACACACATCATTGACTCTATGATTGTCTTCGTGTTTTTCTCTGTAGTTTTAGTCTAGTCATGGCATCAGAAAAATTCTCTGCCACACATACACACACACACACACACACGCACACACACACTTGGTCCGCAATTACCATTAGCATTATGCACTGTACTCATAATTCAATGAGGACGTGAAATATGATGCAGTTTTGAAGTTATATTTATAATCAAAGATGGCATGCTAAAAATACAGTTTTTTTTCTTGCACAATTATTCAAAATTCTTTTAAAAATGCACTGTTATACAAACAGTTCTTTCAGAAACTGTGACTCAACAAGATGAGGCCGCCCGTCAGCATGCGTAGCTGTATTTTCCTCCCCTTTTCATCTCCTCGCCCTTTCATGTCTGTGTGTGTCTCTTCCTGCGAGCCTCAGTGCCATCTGGTCAGTCTCCAGGTGATGAAGCTCCCTAGAGCCAGGCCGGTGATAAAGATGACGATGAGGCCGTAGCTGTGGGAGCTCAGCGATGACCCACTCTGCACGGACGCCACCTCCAGCTCCGAAAAACTGTTGATCTGTGGAGAGACAGCTCCGATCACCTGGTGTGGAAAACATGCATCTGGAAAACATTCATGCCACTAAATGCCGATTACTTTTTTACAAATGTGATTGACTATCTGTCGTCCATGTGGCTCCGGAATGTTTTATTGTCGGTGCAGGAAGTGACAACAAACATGAGAAATATCCATCCGCCTTGCTATGCTGCTGTGCACTTCACGGTGAGCAGAACTGTGAATAAAGCTTCACAAGCTGAAGCAGCAGCTGGGTCAGCGATGTTCAGCCCCTCAAACTCCTTTGAAAACTTTTCCACCACCGGAACTTAACCCCTAACGTACTGCGCAGCCAGTGTGTTGTCTCATGTGTGAACACTACCATCGTTTGTCAATCCCGTATCAGACTAATGCCGCGTCTCCACGGTACAGCTCTGTTCTCAGCTCTTCTCTATTCGTTTTCCACTGTGCACCCACCCCCAAGATCTGGGTCCAGTGAATACAAAACATATTGCGGTCGCTGTTGATGCTTGGCTATTTAAAAACAGCAGGTTTGTGCAGGAAGTGCCGTGTCGAGGTGGTGAAGGTTCTCTCTCATTGGCTGGTCTGCAGTGTTGTAAATCCACCTTCCAGTACAACGTACTAGCTACACGTGGAACTAATTTACATTTTCAATTGTGCCTGGTGATGCTAGTCAATGTCGTTTAGCCGGGTGCATTCAATTTCTGTGTATCAGAATGTAGCATCAATAAGACAACAGTTAGGACTACAGTATGTGATGGAGGGACACACACACACACACACACACACACACACACACACACAGGTAACTTCTGCTGGGGTGTCAGACTTTGTGTATATCCAAATAAATGACAAATACTAAAGTTACGTTGGCACGGCAGGTAGAGATAATATTAGCAAAGGAACGTTAGCGTGATCTTTTCTGGCTAACGATAATTCATCTTAATAATCTCTCACGTTACCACAGAGATCAGAGGAAGCTAACATGTCTGAATCTCACATTAACAGATCAACTTAGCTTTAGCCCTACATTAGCTAGTTAGCTAGCATTTCGCTAACATTAGCCAACTTAAGATGTGTCTACATACACAGTGAGCGCGTATAATAAAACTTCAGTTCCATAGTAATGCTACCTTTGAGCAGACGTAGCATATCGAAGTACAACAGGAAATGGGGAAATTGATTGGAGCACTGAGCAAACGGGCGGGACTAAAACACAGAAATGATTCAGCATTTTTGCACTTCCTGTTCAGTCGTCTCAAAGTCAATGGTTGTTTTGATGTGTTTTTGGTAGGATGCCTGAAATAAGGTCTGTGGTTAACACAAGCTTATGATAGTTTACGCTTTGTTCTACAATATAAAATACATCAGCAGATACCCTTCTCGTGAATTTTGAGGCTTTTAGGTGTCTTAAGCCGGTTGCTAACATGTGGGTAAATGAGACTAAACGTGGATGGGAAAATCATGTAGGCTGTCTTTGGTCAAGAGAACCACTGCTAAGCTAACTTTGCTCTACAAAATGACGTCATCCCTGCGGCACTCTATGGAGGAGGGTCCCCCCCTATTTATTTTAAAAGAGCAACGGCCAACGGGGAAACTCCAAAACTATACTCCGTACATCAGGGCCAGACGTTGGCATTTATAGGGCTGGCCCCGCCTTGTTGCAGTCCCACCAAGAAGGAAACGCAGAGAGCTTCATCTATACAGCTGTATCATCTCATACAGAGAGGCTAACTGAACAAAGGTCGCAGAGTCGCTGCGTTCCGCAGAACCAACATGGTAGAGAGGAAAGTGCTCTGAGAGTAAGCACATGGAAGAAATGAAGGCCCAACATACCCATCCTCCATGATCCACAATCCAGCCCAGCAGATTGTTCGTGAAAAACTCCACGGTCCACTTCAGGATGTCCGTCACTAACTGAGGGAGGCGAGCCTCCACCATCTGATGGACAGCAGAAACACAAAGAGGTCCATACACAAAGAGACGATGCTGCCAAATTAAATAACATGGCTGGATCAGTGAACATCAGACTGTTGTCTGATATGAGATATATATGTTCATATATATATTCATATATAGATATATCTATATATATTCATATATAGATATATATATTCATATATAGATATATATATTCATATATATATATGAATATATATATATATATATGAATATATATATATATATATTCATATATATATATATATATTCATATATATATATATATTCATATATATATATATATATATATATATATATATATATATGTATGTATATATATATATATATATATATATGTATATGTGACATACACACAGAAGCGCAAACAATCACTTTTTATCAATATTTGTTTGGAAAAGCCCCCAAATGAAGACATTTCAAATTAAAACAATACACTTTTGAGGTGATGAGTAAAGCTTTGAATGGAAAATACAAAGTGAAACGCGCCAAAAGTTGGCTGAGCGATCCGATGGACGCCTGATAAATCACTAGCAGCTGCAGTAGGTCATGCAAAGACAGATGCATTCCAAGGAACAAGAATCATTCTGGTAGTGAGCATCAGCGCTGATCGCCTCTCCAGCTGGAACACAACCCTCCTCATCGAGGCAGGTCACAGCACTGCCAGACCTTCTGATGGACAGGCAAGCTCTGAGAAGAAAAGAAGCTAACCCACCTTGACGGCTAGCTTGGCGGCAACGTAAAAGAACAGAGCGATCCTCTCCCAGGTGATCCCCTCCTCAATCACTCTGGCCGCCACTTGCTTAAAGTGGTCCCACTTCGAGCTGGAGGAACAAGCCACTCCGTCAATCGCTCTGAAAGAGAGACAGGATGCAGTTTAAGTAGATGTTGTAAGAAATTTGAGCGTAGAACTGTGTGTTTAGTAGATATAATAAAAGTGTTTAATAATTCATATTTAAGAATTCATAATTAGTCATCATAAGTGTTTTGGAAATGCATAATTAAGATAAGCATAAAGTGTTTTAGGATTAGTAGCTAACAGTAGAATTTGAGACATGAAGCTTATGCCAAAGTTGCAAAGCCTTATCTATTATATGGAATGTTTATCATAGAAGGGATTAAGCAATAACTGACCGACATTGAATGTGTTAGTAAACGCAGGGACAGAAAGCCAGACAGGCGAATACACTCCTGGAAGTTAGCCAATAGGAATTGGGATAAACGGAAGGGGAGGAGTTGCGAACGGATATGAGGGCGGGAATAGAAAAGCATTTTTCTCGTTCTCTTTAGCGTGTGGTGCCACGGGACGGCTGTGTCTCATGGGACCAGGGACGAGTTTTTTCCAAAGTGGGGTAATATTGTAATATTTCATAGGAGTATGTACTCCATTGTTTAACTGTAATCATACTTGCATCGGTGGGATTAAAATCCTTTTAATTGTAAACCAGTTTTGGTAGATTTATTATTGCAGCGTGTGAACTGTAGGAAGCAGCTGGACACACGTGCTTCCGGCCTCCTCTTTGTGAAGCAGGCTAAAACTTCACAATGTTAAGAAACTACGGAGCGCGTATTACACATCTACCCCGGTTCTATTTTCCGTATTGCATCACAAGCGCTGAGACACAGCGGGCGAGAGACTCACTCTTGTAACTCCTCGTCGGCTCGGATAGTGTCGCAGATGCTGTGGATACGGTTGATCAGCTGGGTCACCATCTTCTGCTCCTGCTCAGTATGCTCCACAGCCAGCAGAGTGAGCGCTGGGACGTCCTCCGAGGACATGTCCCTCAGCTCCTCCTCTATGAGCCTGCAGGACAACAGGACGATGAAACACTTTCACAAACCCGATACTGTGCAGAGGCTCCGTTTGAAGCTGTGGAAGGTAACTTCTTAACTGCATTGATGAGTGTATGCGACACAAATCAAATTAAGCTCCAGACAAAGTGATGCCTCCTTTTATTTGACTTTATGTGATTTTTACAGCAGCGTAGAGCTCCACTATGACAACAATACTATTGTTGTGGCTTTAAAGAGAGCGATATAACGACTTTAGTTCCACAAAGGACTGACGTGAGGTAAAGCAGCTGAAGAACGTACTTCAGCCAACTGACAGAAAGGAGACTCACCCTTTGATCAGGGCCTCTCCGATCCTCGCGTCTGTGGAGGAACAGAACAGCATGAGTGGGTTACTCGCGTTAAATGACACAAGGCAGCGTTACAACCTCCATGCAGGGGCGGACTGGCCATCGGGGATCCCCCGGTATCCCCGGTAGGCCGACGGGGTTTGGGCCGGTCCAATACCGGACCACCTCCATCATCAACCGGCCCTCGCTCTGAGATCGCCGACCCCGACTGTATTCTATGCTTCGCAGAACACGTTAAATTTACTCTAATACTTAAAGATCATAATCGCTGACTGATATTTATACTACTCCTCGCGATCTGTATTCACACTCGTGGTTTCCATCTGTGAGCCGGCAGCACCCCTACACACACCCAGCATGCAATCTGCCCCAAAGAGGCGGGTCTATGAAGCAGTTTAGCCAATGATGCTTTAATGCTGATTAAAGATATAAATGAGTGAAATACAATTTAGCCAATCAGCATCCTCAAATAGATTCAGCGCCGGAGCCGGCATTCTGGTGTGGCACCTTTATTTTGGGGGGAGGGGATAAGTAATGTAATACCGATTCAGCAGCATTAACTAAGGTACCACACTTTTATCTTATTGCTCTCTTGAGTGAAGCAGACTAAGAGTTTGGACTTCCACGCTTCAGGCGACATCCTGCCAGCAACGAGGGGTTTTCTTTCATTTCATTTTTCCAACTTGTGTAATTAAAGGTAACCTGAATATCGTTAGATTGTATCGTTTCCTGCAGTGGCGGCTGTTGGAACATGTTCTAGGTTGGGCCATCCTATCAATTTCAGCAAACATCCCAGTATGATTTAATGCAAAAAAAATGTAAGTATCAAACACGCATTATTACTTGGCAGTTAAATATTTAACATGTATTCCAACACGAAAACAATCAGTAAATAACACTTATATAATATAATATAACATGTTCATTCATTGAGATGCCCCTATGGACCTTGTTATAGGAGGTAAAGATCAGGAGAAGTAAACATGAAGTGTTATTATGAATACTGATGTTAAATTAAGCTATGATGAGTTTTCACTGTTAATTTAACATCTCTATTACATGTTGATGCCTCCATGACCAAGTTAAGCAGATGAGACTGAGGACAGCTATGTAGAAGAAAAGATGTTCACTTTGTCTAACATGTAGCTTGACAGAGTTCTCCATGTGTGTCCTGGTGTTCTCATGTTTCCTTACCTCCTCATCCCTCACTCCCTACCCTGGTGTTCTCATGTTTCCTTACCTCCTCATCCCTCACTCCCGTAACTGTCCGTGCTGGATCCGTCCCCGTTGTTTTAAAAAGCTAAATACGTTATTAACATGACGTCATCCAGCTAGCCAAACCTGTCTGGTGTACAGCTAGTACAGAATGTACAGAATGTGTAGTACAGTGTATAGTACAATGTGTATAGTATAGTAGTATAGTATATATATATATTATATATACTATATATATATTATATATATTATATAATTATATATAATATATTATATTATATAATATTATAATTAATAATAATATAATATTATATATATATAATAATATAATATATATATATATATATATATATATATATATATATTAAATTATTATATATATATATATTATTATATATATATATTATTTATTATATATATTATATAAATTATTATATATATATATTAATTATATATATAATTAATAATAATATAATATATATATATAATAATAATCCGGGCAAATTGGTGGATCCAAATGTTATTAAAAAAAACATGTATGATGTAATTTCTTTGTAATCATCCAAAATAATGTTAAGTGTATGTTATTTTTCCAAGTAGGCCACTGACTGGTCGATACGTGCGATGCATTGAGTGGGTGTATTGAGTGGGCCGGTCTGACAGTAACTCCCGGGCCACTTTTTTCCGCCAGTCCGGCCCTGCCTCCACCTACATGTTCACAATGGTGTCACTGTGCGGGATACAGCCAGGCGATGTACACAAATACAGCCATGATAAATAGGAATATGCACTTTAACTCGAATGGACGTCTTTAAGTGTGCGTTGAGCTTACCTGACATGCCGCTACCTTCACACGCCATGGCAACCAACTAGAAACACTTCTAAAGTTAACTGAAGTGAATTCTTCGTCCCTCAGAAACTCCGCCTCCTTTCTTTCACTGTCGGATAAAGGCTCCTTTAAAAACTGTATTAAAACTGATTAAACACGACTCATATGATGCGTTTCTAATTACAACAAACACACATAGAAAGTGAACCTCTGAGCGATATGCGCGGAGCGAGCCAACTGTCCAAACCTAACGTTTGATAGGCATAGCAACAGTAACCAAGGGGGGCCCTTTGCTAAGCTACATGTAAGCACAATACATAATTATAATACTAACAGAGTAAACACGCATTTCTCTTCGACAGAATCATCCATAATTCAATGCTGTGTGTCTGAATGGCCTCAGGCCCACTTCCCCTTGTGTCAGCCTGCTCACCACAAACTCAAACCCAAGCCCACCAACCCAGAACACAACTTATTTGCATAATGACATTTCTTCCTTCTTTTATTTATTTGTTTATTTTGGCAATACATAAAATAACCCAGCAGCATATCCTCGGCTCTCCATCAGTCTCACACATGCTGCAGAGTCAAACAGGGATTGAGGAGATACTGGATTATATTTAAACTTCAGGCAGTGAGAACGTCTGTGACCCGGCCGCCCTGCTGGAAACAGTGGAGCCAAAACTAACCAACCAACGTCGGGATCTTGTTATGTCATTAGTGGCACTGAAAAGAGGCAGAGGAAGCAGATTGTTCCACAGGTTATCTGTCTCTACTGCCAGGATAGAGTGACAGTTTGAGCAATGATGACAAAAAGTTATTTTTTATAAACTGCCGCTCTAACAGGCTCCATATAGGAACAGGAACCAACACATCCAGCTGTTGAACCAACACATCCAGGTGTTGAACCAACACATCCAGGTCATTGTCCATCTATCAGGCCATGGCAGGCTACATGTTAAAGCATTGACTGGAACTTCTTTTAATTGTATTAATAAGTAGTGCTTGTATTAAGTGATGTGTTGAAATAATGAGAAATATATAAAAAAAAGAAATGAGTATGTTATCACACTATAAAACATTTTAAGAAGGTAAAACATAAAATTGTTAAATTCCCCTTCTGCCTTGAAAATGTAAAGTAAATGAGGTGAACCTGGACCTGCAGCTGGAGGCCCCTATGCACCAAAGCTGGTAGAAAGACAGCACGAGGCTGCTCCAGTGACCTTGCAGTAATGATTCTTTTCAGTGATGAAATTACAGTAAGTTATCACAGTAACCGGCAGATGGAGGGCGGCCACTGGTGAGCATTCATTCAGGGTTCGACCGCGTTGGATTTGGTGTGTGAACCCTGCGGGGAGATATGCTGACATGCTGATGTTTCTCTTGGAACATCATTTCATGAGTAAAGTGAAAACACAGCGTGTCATTCGAAGGCAAAAGATTCACATCAGAAGAACTCCTAAGTTCTCAAATCGACTGATGCCATGTGACAAACACATGACAAACAAAACGGACGTAGCTGTACATTCCTGTGAACAGCAGCAACAAAAACAAGTCTAATATGACCGACATCTTAACATTAAAAATCCAACCTGAGGAAAACATTGTCCCTCAACTTTGACTGTGTGAGCACCAAGCATGATGGTGTAAACACAGAGCCCACCTCCTCTCGTCCCACCGGAGTCCTGAGCTCTGTCCTGATGTCCACCTGAGTGCAGCTTGATCCGGGATGGACGATGGATCCAGGTCCCTGTGAAGATGTGGGCTCAACAGTCACTGATCTCCCGCTGCTTTCATCCATCTTATTGTTCTGCGACCGAACATCAGACAGCCAGCAGTAGGCTGGGTAGTGGAACGGCCTCTGGTCCTAGCTGGGTTAGCTTAGCTTCCATCTCGGCTCTCCTCCTGGGGCAGTTTTGTGGCGTTTGGTCTGATATAAGTTAATGTCAGTGAATTCCTGTATGGTGTTTCACAGTGTTAACGTATTTATCATAATGAGAAAAGGCGTACGTTAATACAAGAAAATGTTCTTGTTATTATGAAAATAACTTGATATTGGTGGCAGTAATATGCTGCTGTGTCCAGCTCATATGTGTGCGGTGCAGAGGAGCTCCCTCTTGTGTTCGCTGTCAGGTATTGCGATAACATTGTCAATTAAAGCTACACAATATCAGTTATTTCTTATCTTTTCCATTCCTTTCTTGTGGATTTCATGCTGAGACTGTTAAGTTGTTCACAGCCGATGTCGTCGAGAGCTGTGGATCTACAAGATGGCCGCCAGAGTGCATGTTACATCACCTGAGACGTGCACCTAGCACAGGATGCCCCTACCAGTGCGTTTCTACTGCGCAGCCATAATAAATGAGCAGGGAGTAGGGCGGGACACTGTTGAGGGATTAATAATGAATGAACAGAGACAGACAGAAAGACGGAAAAAGATCACTGGCATCTTTCTCACACACACACACACACACACACACACACACACACACACACACACACACACGCACACAACCATATACAAGCCCAGTTTCCATAACCGATCGAAATGCAATTTAAACCTGCTACACACTGCTGCTTGAAACAAAGTACTGTCAGATACCCAGTCACACCCACATTAATGGATCATATGTCACACCTGCGTTGAAATGATTTGCTGCTCAGCATTTAACTTATATTATTTTATTGCGTGTCAGGTAAAGTACCTGTCAGAAGATGAAATACCATTCAGTTAGGTTTGAGTAACAGATCCACAAGTTTAAAGGCTTGTCGGATCATAAACACTGCACAGCAGTTTGTAATACACAGAGAAAGGATTTAATCCTCCATCAAAGCCATGTAGACCATTCACAGTAAAAACAGATCAAAATTCCTTTCAAGGATTTTCATTCAAAATGTATAAAACCTGATTTTGTGGACTCTTGTGAATGCTTGAATGCCCCTGCAGAGCATTTGTGCGGGGGGGGGGGAAGTATATTTGAACAGACTTTGATATCGGTGGATTGACCAGACGGTTCAGTATCTTGGGTCGCAGTTAGCCTGCTGACAAAATGGGGGAATATTTGATCAATTTGATTTCTCAAAAGCAAATATTAAACAACAAATACTGTAACGACTGCCTCGACAACCAAATAAAGGAAAATATATGGCTTGAGAGAGACCATACGTTATATGTCGGTCGCAGAACAGGGCTAGCCACAACAGCTAGCATTAGCATCAAATTTTCGGTGCGATTATTTGATGTTTTGTGTGGTTAATGTTAGCCCCTTAGACATGCTGTCTGGATAGGTTTGTTTAATTGTTTGTGGACACGGGGACTATGAAGGAGGAAACTCATAGGATGTAGTCATGAAACCTGCAAAGGTTTACAGCTAACAGTTTGTTAGCTTAGCCCAAAGAAACAGCCAGCCTGGCTCTGTATGAAGGTGATTAACCGTTCTACTTTCTACCAGTAAATGGAATAAAGCAATGCAGATTATTCGCACTGGAGCCGATGCGCATAGTTGTCATGCGTGAACTGTGCAGATTTGACTAAATTCCCGCACTGCATTTTGGGATTGCACTGGTGAAAAATGGCCTTAACTTCCTTGTTGGGGACCTTTGATCTCAGAAGAGCTACTGCATCAATACATTCTCATTGAAACGCCTGAGTGATATCTTTGGTGTAAATGTATGAAAGGATGGTCTCACCTGTTACTATTGAGGAAATACATTCTCTAGGAGTCTCCAGGAGAAGATTTGATGTGAAGTAGGATGTTTTTCTCTATCTGACTATTGTCTGTTGCACTCATGTCCATTCTGATGTGCTCTGTAATACAATACTATCCCTTAACAGCATTGAACACGGAAAATCTGACTTTCTGTAAGCTCAACACCTCCATCCATCAATCAATCCCTCTTTTGCTCATCCCTTGTTACCGGCTAATTCATAAAACCACCCTTCCCTGCTAATTGTCTACCGGTTATAGGACCACAAGAGACACCGGGGAGCAAGACAGAGAGGGAGGGAGAGAGAGAGAGAGAGGTAGCGGTGTCATGGTATAATTATGTTAAGCCAAGTCACACATGAACACACACATGAACTTGATAGAGCTTATTCTTAGCACAGGGAATGTAGGGGAAGTGACAGGAAGGAAGAGGAGGACTCCAGGTTATTTCAGTTCAAAGAGCATTTAACAACAACACTGATATAGTGGACTTTGTAAGGAAGACTGTAAAGTACAACCTGATCAGTCTCTGGCCTCTCATCCAGAGGCCTGCAGGTTCAGTCCATGTCACTGAGACTTCTGTTCTGTAGATGTGGGCACTGGGTTTTATTAGCCAGCAGTATGGCTCGAGGGATGGCAGTTTGATTCAGACTGAAATAACAAACAACTGTTGGATGGATGTCTTGAGATGTGTTCCAGGGAGTGTGTGTGTGTGTGTGTATGTAGGTATAATGTTTCCAGTGCTCCTCTCTTGGAACAGACCACCCACTCAGAAGACCAATAGAAGGACTACGGGGAGCCCGGATAGACACACACACACACACACACACACACACACACACACACACACACACACACACAAACGCACACACAAACACACACACACACACACACACACACAAACACACACACACACAGCTCCCTCCAAAGTCAACCATTCCGAATATTCTCAGAATAGAACATGTTGTTATCAGAGATTGAAGTGATACCAGAACAGCTGACATACTATCAAAAAGTAAAAAAAGATACCAGAAATCGAGGAGGGTTTAATTCCAAGACGCTACGGTTAGAAAACGTTAGACGTTTGAAATCAAATATCAGATCAGAGCCTCATCGTGGCTGCTGATTTGAAGTATAGCGGTTCTCAATAGGGGACTGTACCTTTTAAGTCCTCCATAGAGAGCTGCTATGAGGGAGTTGCTGTGAGGACAAACACTGGAGATTCACCCTGAGCTCCATCTGGACCAGGGACATTTGGGGGGGGCCGGAGGAGGCCCAGCAGGTTTGTCCATTAATCGCAAGGTCGGTAGTTCGATCTTTGGCTCCTCCTGCCCACACATCGAAGTGTCCTTCAGCAAAACACTGAACCCCATGATGGGTAAGACCAGCGCCGTGCATGGCGCCTTGCTGCTTCTCTGTGTGTTTGTGAGTAAAGCCCTCGATAGGTAAAAGCACAACATAAACGCAGCATTTCACTCAGCTCAACATTAGCTTCAACTGAAGATAATAGCTTGCATGGTTCATATTTCCTACTATATATGTGACGTAATGACCACAAACTAACCGGCATGCAGCGATCCTCACTGGGTCTGGTTCATTCCAGGAGTACTGCTTGGTTTGAGAGGCTCAAGGCAATCTAAAATGAAGCTGGCTTGTGTAGTCTGCCATGTGCTCTATACCTGATGGATACTTACATGCAACAGGATACATATACACAATGCACAGAGAGTGAGAGATCAGATTCTTTCAGTTATTTCAGAGACAAAACAATAAAAAGTGAGTCAGTCGGTTACTGTATAAATATGTATGGACTACAACATATTTTAAATAGGATTAGTCAAGCCTGCAATTTTCTTACCAGACCAGGAGTCTCTGGTCACAGTGAAAATCAGGGTGAAACATTTAAATAGTTCCAATGAGTGTAGTAGACTCATTCATGTGTGCCTGAAAGGGGTAGAATGAAATTCACTACGGTCATGTTATGTTTTAGTTTATAAATAATGCTACATTTTTTAACAGATCTGGTATTTGTTATATTGAGCACAATCTTCAATCCTATCTTCAATGAATTAAGGGATGGATAGATAGATAGATAGATATATATATATATATATATATATATATATATATATATATATAGAGATAGATAGATAGAGATAGATAGATATAGATAGAGAGAGATAGATAGAGATAGATAGAGATAGAGAGAGCTAGATAGAGATAGATAGAGATAGAGAGAGATAGATATATATATATATATATATATATATATATATATATATATGGAGAGATAGAGATATATATATATATATATATATATATATATATATATATATACTCAAACATGAAAACCTTAAGGCTGTGGTGGTAGATTATCTGTCTCCGCTCACATTCTTGCTTGCTTATCAGTTCACCTCTATATTCTAAGAGAAATTCTCCCTTTTCAAATAGAGTACAGGTGAAGATGCCGCGACCTATTTCATACACAGAAAAATATCCGTTAAGTTTATTCATACTTAAATCATGATTACAAAATCAGAACATTCAACTTACCTTTGAAGGCATTGATGTATTTGACATCAAGTCCCACTTTGTCCGCTCCAGTGTCAGTGTAATTTTGCATCATCCTTTGGATTTATGAGTTTTCGCCGTTGCATATTTTTTGCTGAAATTATCAAAGAAGATGGTTGTCAGGATTATCATCTTTATTTGTAGAACATGCATGTTCAGAAAACATTGTATAGCCATTTAAACCAGTAATATACTGGGATAAAGGCGAGGAAGGCCAGCAGCATGGTGGGGTGTCCACTGGATACTGTGGAGGTGGTGGGAGAAGCTCTCATCCCTGATGAGCCACGCCTCCCACCCCATGCAGGACACTCTGCACAGCTCCTTCAGTCACCGGCTGATTCACCCCCGGTGTCTGAGGGAGAGGTCCTTTCTCCCTGCTGCGGTCAGGCTGCACAACAAACTGCTCTCGGTGGACCACTAACACACTGTACACAAACACTTTGAACACTCTGAACACTCTGAACACTTTAATTCATTCACCTGGTGCAATATCTTATCTAATCCGTGCAATATCCAATACGTTTAAGTATTTACCTGATCCGTCTGTATATTCTGTATATACTGGTATATTTAATACTCTTCTTTACTGTCTTATTTTATTACTGTTTTACTGTTTAGTTTATTATATTAATTGATTTTTATCTTTTATTTTATTTACTTGTGAGCAATGCTGCTGTAATCCTGTAATTTCCCCACTGAGGGACGAATAAAGGATTATCTTATCTATCTTATCTTATAAAATATGAAGAAAACGCATAACTGCTCCATTCATATTTTGAATTGACACTGCTTCACTTTTTAAGAATATCATTAGACCATCTAAGATTAACTGTCCTCTCTGCAGGCACAGAGTAAACGCACTATCGCACTATTATCCATAGTGGATAACCCGGACCACCCTCTCCATCAGCTCCTGCAGAGACAGCGGAGCACTTTCTCCAACAGACTGATCCAGCTCCGCTGTCACAAGGACAGATTCATAAAAACATTCCTGCCCTCTGCCATTAGACTTTATAATAAAACACTCGCTCGCTAGCTCGCTAACACGCTAGTTTGCGCTCGTTCGCTAGCTCGTGAGTTGTCATTGTTAAGGCCAGTGTTGAGCCACATCGTGTGTCAGCTAATGTTAGCTTGTTCGCTACATCGTCTGTCAGCTAATGTTAGCTTGTTCGCTAATGCTAGCTAGCACACCACATGGCTCAACTGCCCTTAAAAATCACAAAGCATGCCATCATATCTCACCTCACACTGTCTCATCTCCTCCAGTCTTAACCGAATCACCTGTTGCGAGCTCCGTTTTATACATACAAATACAAATGCTTACCTGGTGGTGGTGTCTAATCCTCCATGAGTCCATGCGTCTCTTCCATGCCTGTCTGTGATTAAAGGGCTCCTTGGACTTGATGTCCGTAACGTTACATCGCTCCGACGTCCCTCCCTCGCGGGAAAACGAGGACGTGACGTCCCTACGTCACTCCGACGTACCTCGACGTAAAACCAGCCCGCGAAAATTTAACTTGTGTATCAAAATGTGTATGAAACTGCACCAGCATGGTCAAGCCGATAGCAGGCGCTGTTCTATACACAGGGATACACAGAAATCAGGTCAACTGGTAAAGGTGGACTTAAGAGAATGTATGTTATTTAGACACTTATAAGGCGTTTACACTCTTTGTTTTATGAGGATCAGAAATCAGGGCTGCTGGTAAAAAAGGACTTTCCACGAAAAAGAGATTGTATGTTATTTAGACACTTATAACGGCGTTTACACTCTTTGTTTTATGAGGACCTCAGCATGGTCCGCATATACCAACTAAGTTCTCATAATGCTGGTGTGTAATCAGGTGAAAAGTCCAGCCATAACATATCCACACACACACACACACACACACACACACACACACACACACACACACACACACACACACACACACACACACACACACACACACACACCACACACATGGCACCTGACTGGAAAACGACTACACGCAGTCTGCAGAGTATCTCGACATCTGTGTTAAGAAGCACTCATTATTACAGAGAACTAAATAGTGTTAACCCTGCCTGTGACAAAAGTCCACACACAGCCTTATCTGAACAGGTTTTCTAAAGGGCTGTGTTCGTGAAGTCATATTTCATGTCCAAATGAGTGGCTGTCATTTTCCAAACAATTCCTCTCGAGGCACGTGTGACAGTGTTGCAACAGGGCCACAGCCATAGTGTAAATAGAAACGTACAGACTGTGGTTAATCATTGTACATCATCTAAAATCAGCTCATTTCTTTGACAAATAAATACATAAACACCAAAAAAAAAAAAAAAAAAAAACGTCATGTTGATAAAAAAGGCTTTTATGTCATTTCACTCTTCCCAAAAACAGAGGATTGTGAACAATGACGCATCTTCCCGCAGATGATGACACGGCATTGACCTCCTGAGGCAAGATATCAAAAGAAAACCATAAATATAATCATTATCCCTGTGTCACTAAGACCACTGATTACAACATAATGATAGCCGTAGAAGTGTGTATGTGTGTGTGTGTGTATGTGTGCGCGTGTGTGTGTGTGCAGGGTTAAGAGCTTGATTGAAAGTGTGTGGGCTGCGTATGTCCTAACCTTGCACACATAGGATGGGTGGAGACTCCAGACATTGTGGAGACAGAGGTTATAAACTTGGGAAAGACATTTCTCACAAAACACCATTGTTCGTCTGCTTTTACAATGTATTTCAGGTGACTTTTACAATTCTCTGAAGAACGTCTCAGTGTTGTTTGCATGGAGGTGGTTTGTTTATGGGTGATGATGAACTGATATAGCAGTGACTGTAAAATACATATTATATTGCACTCCTTGATTACAGTCTCCTGTCTTCATGTCGGGATGATAGATGAGCTTCATCAAGGCTACAAGCTGATTCGTGTTGGTCTCACAAAACAGTACAGCTGTACTTTACACTGCAGTCTGAGTTTTGACCCTTTACAGTGAGTATTTCCCAGTATATTCTTCTGAACAAAATACTTTTCTTCACTTGTATTCAGAGCAGTTTCTTTAGTTTCAGGATTTATTTGAGAAAAGAGTGTCGGGACATTGAAACAAGAGAATATAAAGACATATCTGATGTCTGTTTATTCAAGCACTGACTGTACAAGGTTGAGGTTCTTGTATGTCAACCGATTAATTTATACATTCTGGAGGCAAATACTGTACATTTTACTCCACTGCATTTATCTGTTACTTCGCAGATTTTGATTTTTAATCCAAAACACAATAAACTAATAAACGATAAGGTGATAACATTCTTTACAATTAGCTTCACCTCTCGCTGCAACATTAAAGAAAATACTTACACATGAATGCTTCATGCTGAATGCTACTTTTACTTTTGGTACTTGAGAATTTTGAATGGAGGACTTTTACTTGTAACAAGAGTATTTCCACACAGTGATATTGCTGCTTTTACTTCAGTGTAAGATCTGAGTTCTTCTCCTGCCGCTGTTTATTTGTCTTGTACAGGAGACAGAACCTCACCCTACTGGCTACAACATGACATCCTGATCGTGCATTTCATTTGCAGTTTATCTTTCTGTCTGCTTCTTTCTTTCTTTGTCCGTCTCCGTTTAGTTCAGCAGCTGCTTTATCGGCAGGACGCAGTGCATCCATATCGTGCGAGAGGTGTCAAAATCAATTCAACTCACTCCAGACTGTAACAATTAAATGAGATTTAATTAACTATTTACAGTGTCAGCCGGTGTTGCTGCCCATTTTCCCCTCACGCATGACACTCAATCTGTCTGTCTCACCACCGATCAGGCCCCTCCTGTGTCTATCCGCCCCTGGGAGCTGTGTGCTGGTTGTGTGAGCATTGAAGACGAGCTGCAGCTCAGCGGCTCTGCTGATGTTTTCTATTGTGCAACTTCTCCACAGCTTCTAGTTCTGTAGAAATCATAATAACTTTTACCTTCAGGCCTGCTTCATTCTTCATCACTTACTTATTTTCTCTCCCACACAAACACACACACACACACACACACACACACACACACACACACACACACACACACACACACACTCCCTGGAACACCTGGAACATTATGTCTTCCGTGTAACGTATAATGACGGATGAGGGTGGTGGACGAAACCGTTACAGTATGTAGGCGTTATTTAAAACATAAACAATAAAACATTCCGGAGCCACATGGACGACAGATACTCAATCACATTTGTAAAAAAGTAATCGGCATTTAGTGGCATGAATGTTTTCCACACCAGGTGATCGGAGCTGTCTCTCCACAGATCAACAGTTTTTCGGAGCTGGAGGTGGCGTCCGTGCAGAGTGTGTCGTCGCTGAGCTCCCACAGCTACGGCCTCATCGTCATCTTTATCACCGGCCTGGCTCTAGGGAGCTTCATCACCTGGAGACTGACCAGATGGCTCTGAGGCTCGCGTTCTTTCTCACACACACACACACACACACACACACACACACACACACACACACACACACACACACACACACACACACACACACACACACATACACACACACACACACACACATGCAACACATCACCAGGTTAGAAGTTGAACACACGTAAGCACAAACACGCCTATAAGTAAAATGAAAGCATCAAACCAACAGAATGTAAAGACATGAAGGGAGATGGACATCAAACTGATGAAAGATAGTTAGTGCAGCAGACAGTTCAGAGGAAAAACTTCATGCTGTAATCTGGAAGCAGCAGCTAGAGGAAGCACTAAGCCTCTCCTCTCTTTAAAGACATCTCACCTTTCCAGCAGCATCAGGCGGAGCTCTCTTCTGTAGGAGGAGACTGGCCACCTCCATCTTGTCGTACTTTGCTGCCACATGCAGGGGACTGAACCCTTTCTGCTGAACACAGAATGAAATACATCAACAAAATGAAAGACAGTGGAAAGACGGAGAGGAGGAGCAGAGACATATAATATATATATATATATAGATATATAAACAGGAAGTGAATATTTACTTTGTTTTGGGTCAGCCTTTGCTGGCCCGGGTGAAGCTCTTCCTCATAACAACATAGTTTCTCACATAGTTGTAAATAGCTCATCTGGATGGTTAAGTTCAGTGTCCACTTTGTTTTTTCTTTGGATGAAATTAGACCCCTGATATTATCCTTCAAAGGCATTGTTGTCCTGCAATATTCGTTGCTATGATCTATAAATGACTGTTATCTGTGCATTACTGAGTTAGTTTTAACAATAAGGTGTGTGATACCCTGAGAAACTAAGGCAAAGGCCCCTATTTCCTTGTGTATTCCAGATCTATAAATGTCTGTTGAATAATGTGATCATGTTAATCCTGGCTTCCTTCCTGTGTGTGCGTGACGATATTTTAAGACATTAGGTCATATTTTCCTGAGGAATGTGACTCCCACAGATTCCCATTCCACGCTCTGAAACACATGACCTCATTTGTGTGATTGGTTAATATTCTTACAGCTCATACGGTAAAGGGTCATTTTAGAAAAGACTAGTTTTAAATGTTTTCAAATGCGGCCACTTTTGTTTCATAAGCATCACAAATGGATCAATTCATGGTTTCCATCCCACAACACCTCTTTTCCAAGATTCGTGTGACGAACAACTGTCGAACAGCTGATACAAGTGAATTCCCAAAAGATGTGTGTGTGTGTGTGTGTGTGTGTGTGTGTGTGTTCGAGAACGCTGGCACCATGGGGTTTAACGTTCATTAATCTGTTCCACTGACGGAGGTCACCTTCAAAGACAGCCCACAGCAACATACATGCACACACATGCACAAACCAATTCCATGAAGTCTACTCTAAATCTCTTTTTGACCTCGATCCGTGCAATTAGTCACATGTGCAACCAGCACCACCAAAAACTGACATCATCCGTCCATGTTGGGCTGCACCTATATGCACTTAAACACTTAAGTGCTGTCTCACATTAGTAGGTCAACACTAATACTGCCACTGACCTGAATGTGAGCACTAAAAAAATCAAGTGACTCCTCTGTGTGACTTAACTTCAATCAGGAGAGACTTGTTTCATAAGTTTAACAATCATTTATTATACAAGCGTCAAATATGAAAAAGTGCAAAGTCTTTGGCGATTGGACTCCATCCTGAAGTACTATCACCGAGGGTAGGGATACTGAGGTCCAACAGGCCTAATCCCCCCTTGGAGTCCAGACACTGGTGGTGGTGATGACAGGAGTCGCTGCTATCTGATGATGCATCAGGAGCATGACTGTGATGCTGACTGGAGGCGACTGGGGTGGAGGAGGGTTGCATCTGCGTCGCTGAAATGACACCTGACAGCAGCAGAGAGGAGAACACTATTTAAAGATTGACAGCACCGATATGATTGGCTTGAGGACCCGGTGTGCCGAATCTGGCTGGTTACTTAAACGTGCACGCCCCCAATCAGCTGATAGAGTTCTTACAAGGAGAGGAAAGACAGCGATTACTAGTGAGTGTCTTCCTGATTGAACTTGCGCTTGAGCTACATATGTTTGAGCCTTGTATATACGCTGGTTTTTGGCAGCCAGGTGAAGGAGGGTGTAGCCTGAGGTGGTGGCGGCGTTGGCAGAGGCGCCGCACCGTAGCAGCTGCTGGACAATGTCGACCTTCCCCAGCCGACTGGAGATGTGCAACGCTGTCTGGTCGTCCTGCGGAGAAGAAGAAAGTGACATTTGGCCTAGTATTTTATCCTGGTTTTGTTTCATTTTGTTTCTCTCCCCGACACAGTGATTGATAACGAGGCTCAATGTTCTCACCTTGGACTTGGTCTCCACCTTGGCGCCGTTCTTCAGCAGGTATCGGACCACGTCTGCCTGACCTGCCCTGGCTGCCATGTGGAGAGATGTCTCTCCTCGCTGGAAGAAACACGGAAAACGGTTTTCAGTGGGAGCTCTTCACATGCGATGATGTGGGACTTAACAGAAACATGTACTTTTAACATGTAACAGTGCATTATGAATTCATCCACTCACTACATTGGTCGTGTTCGGTGAGGCTCCATGGTGTGTCAGTGCATGGACAATGTTCTCATGGCCCATGAAGGCTGCCACATGGATGGGTGTTAGACCAGACTGTAGACAAAACAAGTCCAAACAAAGACAAGCTCTAGTAAAACAAGTCACAATGTATAAAATAGTGCAGCGCAGTTTGAAGAAACCACTTCACAGGTAGAGTCAAGCAGAAAATAGTGCTCAGTACCTCAGTGACAGCCTGGATAGAGGCTCCATGTTTAAGCAACAGCTCCATCACTTTCACTCGGTTCTTCTTGCAGGCGATGTGAAGCGGAGTGAAAGCATTCTGCACACAGAAAGACAGAGGAAAGGCTTGGTGTGAAGCTCACACTCACACAAGGGATGATCTCTCCACAGTCACAAGATATCGATGACTGACTGCTTTTATTTGCTAGAAAGTAAATGGGTGGTAAAGAGAATGTTATTTGCAAACCACAAAGGTCACAAAGAAACCGTTTCTCTCTTAATTATTCTACTTCTCAAATTATGAATGAATCCCTTCTTGAATTTGAAATCTTTTTTTTTTAGAAAACTTTGTACCCCTTAGTTAGTGTCTCATTCTCCTTTCAAACCATCACAGACAGTAAGTGCAGCAGTAAAGCCTGATGGCTGGCTCATTCTGCTATAACACAAAACTGCATAATGCAATTGTAAAATAGCATTCAAATATTTGTTTCAATTGAATTCATTATTCTTCATGAAAGATAATTCCCTTTTTTTTGCCAAGCAAAAACATTTAGTAGGACACACTGAATGTTTAGTAGTTTTAATAGAGTGGTCTCACCGACGTCACGATCTCCTTAGTTACGAGGTCTGTCCGCCATGTTGGAGTACATACAGATCCTACATGGCGGCGAGTAAACAAGGAAGTGCGGTGAAAATACCATACTTTGAATCACTGGATAGTGCATCAAAGGTTCGCTACCTGGCCAAATTGAAGGTTATTGGTAACTTGGATCCCTATACGATGAGTGCAGATGGTTTCAGTGCCGATCCTACTTATCTTCCATCGGTAAACTACACCAACATCTACACGTATCTCGTGAACACCCCCAGTCCTTACACAAAAGACGAGCTGGAGTGCTACAAAGGGCTCGACGCTTATAATCAGTTTGTCAGTGGATGGGTCCGAGACGTCAAAGCAACGGTCGTCGAGAATTCTCATCTCGTCATTGGAAGAGTAAATATATACAGATCTGGTCAGATATTTAGCAATATTCAATGTTTACTCAGTGCAAACAGACACGTGTGTTTGTTTACATTGCACATGCACGTCATTGTGTGCGTGTGTGTAGGAATTCACTTTCAACTAACTCCTAACTTCATCCCCCCCCCCCACACACACACATATATATATATATATATATATATATATATATATATATGATCTGACGTTAAACTCATATCAAGCAATGCTGAGGCTGCATCTCTGTGTTTCGTCTGTTATACACGCTCGACACGTCTCTGGTACCGACTGCTGTCACGGGCCGATGAAGCTTCGGTAACCTTCTCATGTCCAAGTTTAATTTATATTTCCTTTATTAAATACTGTTCACAAACGAATTTGTAAATAAAATCACTGACCACTTATAAAGTGATCCGCACATACTCTAGTGTACGCCAAATTCCATTCCTTTATATCTCGAGAGATGCGTGACAGCCATTTCTGGCGACGTCGCTTGGATAGCTCCTTCGTGTCATTTTCTTGATGTGTAATGACCGCTGGCAAACGAAAGAATGGTTTCTTGTCTCTATCAGCTCTGCTGCCACAACCAAAGACAGCACAAAAGTTCACCATGATCGATAGGTGATGCGACTCAGCCGTGCATGCCAGTGGCTTTGTGTGTACTCCAACATGGCCGACAGCTAAACTGTGACGTCACACGAGACCACTCTATAGACCCCTACCAGAGCCTTGGCGTTCGGGTTGGCCTTCTTGTCCACGATGAGCTTGGCCACCTTGTAGTGACCACAGTGGGCGGCAACGTGCAGCGCCGTCAGGTAGTCGTTGGTGACGTCGTCCACCGGCACGTCGTGCTGGAGCAGTAGCTGGACGCAGTTGAGGTGGTCCCCTGAGTGGCCATGTGGAGCGGTGATAGCCCGTTCTATAGTGGGGGGGGAAGAGGTAAAGACAGAGAGGAGGGGGGAGAGAAAGAGAGAGGCAGACAAAGAAAGAGACAAACAGAGAGACAGCGACAAACACACACGCAGACGGACACGTGGACAAATGGACAGACAGACACAGTAAGTTAGGACGTGGCCGGCCAAGCGCTGCACAGACAGACTGTGAAGGAAGTTGTTGAGAAGGTTACAGAAGCATTGTTATAACGAGGCCATTACAACAATGTCTATTTTGTTACACTGGTCGTCCCGCGCGGTCAAACTGTGGGGCTACGCAGCGGAGACAGGCTGCTCTGGAGAGGTCGCACAGACCTTATGGAGACAATGTGACAACACTACAGCAACAACAGACCTGCTATCTGATTGGTTAGATGTCAAATAGCTCTGTGTGCTGAGGAAAGCTAGTCTATACAAACATCTGTATTACATAGTTATTAGCGATGTGTACCCTGTTTCAAGTGAAGTGTGATCTATTCTGTTTGATAACAGTCAGAGAAAAACAAACATGTGACATGAATTTCTTCCCTTTCCTATTCTGTGGTAAGCAGCGCCTCCTAAATTGATCGTCCCAGTAGCTACCTTGGTCTTGGAGAGGAAAGGAGCTCCTCGGTCGAGTAGGATCTCTACCACTTGCTCGTGCCCGCTCCTCGCCCCACAGTGAAGAGGTGTCAGACCATCCTGGAAGAGGAGAAAGACAGCTCAGGTGTAAATAAATCACAGAAGAGTAAAAAAAATCAGCCTCATGGGCTTCTGAATGTCTTTGAGCTTTCTGAGGATAATTGGTCTCACCTTGGTCTTTGCATCAATTTTGGACCCTCTGTCCAGCAACAACTTGACCATGTTGCTGTTGCCCCTTTTTGAAGCCACATGAAGCGGTGTGATGTCATTCTAAACAACAAAGAGGAGACCGATGTTATGATTCAGCCGTCAACTTAAATGTAATGGTTTATTGTCTGCACAAAATCATGCACTGGCATTTAAAAGTCTACAATTAAATTGAATGTATCCATTAGATATATAACATGTAATCTTTTATTTTAAGTTGTAATACAAACCCTACGCTCTGCTTATTAAGGGTACATAGGCTTTTATTATAAAGCCAACAGCTGTAAAACAGCGTGATTGTTTAATTTATCTCCACTGCTGTAGGATGACTCTTTAGACCTGAACCTGTAATCAGTGTCAAAAAGCAGCACAAACACAAACACTCCTTCACACACTAGCTCATATAATTACGGGCCACTGTTGACTCTGCTTAGCTAATGTCTAATAATGTGGAAACAAACACATTTTGAACGGCACCCTTTCTTGCATTACAATGTAAATAGCACAGTAAATAAAAAGTAATCCTACTCTGCCTATGATAAAAAGCTTAATTATTTAAGCAAGCGTGAAGCACATATTATGACCACAGTGTGTAACTTTGAGAATGCACACACAGCAAGGTGCCGACGTGAGTGAGCACCTCAAAGTCCATCAAAATCAAAACACTTTGCACACCCTGTCATTTTTTATCCACAAAAAAAATCAGTCTGATCGTGTGACTCGTAGAGCACCATAGACAGTAAGTATACAAAACAGCTTTACCATCATCTCCATTTTTTTATACAAAGCGGCAAATTCTGAACCTAATCTTTCAACAACACATCACACTCAAATCCCTTCCATGTCTTTATATTCATGAATATCTTGAACTCATTTTAAAGTCAATCTCAGGTGGATTTGCCATCCTTTAACAACATTTCCAAAATCCAAATTTTATCCAGAATAATCGACCTCATCATTGAACCCTCTCGGGCAACTTAAGATACCAAACAGCTGCCCTCTGAAGGAGCATTGAGGGACTGCTCAATAACAAACTAAACCACTGTTCCACATCTGTACAGGATCACTGTGTTCCGCATATGCAGCCTATCTCCACCTTCACACCTGTTTACCTTGTATGCTGGTTGTACCCCTCCCAAACAGCAGAGGGCAGAACAAACTCACCCGAGCCATGAAGTCCACAGCAGCTCCTCTGTTCAGCAGAAGCGTGGCCACGGTAATGCTGCCAAAATGAGCCGCGATGTGGAGGGGGGTGTTAAGGTAGAATTTACCTCACAACAAGAGAAGGCCGGAGCACGTGTGTCTGCTTTGTGCCGTCGACACGCTGCAATAATAACGCTACCAAGACTGGTTTACAATTATAAGGAATTTAATTCCACTGATGTAAGTACGATTACAGTTACACATTGGAGTATATACTCCTATGAAATATTAAAACAATAAAACCCCATTTGCAAAAACCTCACTCGGCTCCTCCGGTGAAAAACACGTCTGTCGTCCGGGGGCCATCACAGAGAGAGAGGACAAAAAGTCTTTTAAATTAAACCTCCCACCCCTGTTCGGCACACCCCCTCTTCCATTTATCTCGATTCCTATTGGCTAACTTCCATAAGTGTATTCGGCTGTCTGCCCGAGTCTACTAACACATTCAATGACTGTCAGTTACATTTTAACCCCTTCTATAATAATCCTTCAGTATGAAAGTTAAACTTCTGCAACTTGGCAGAAGCTTCATGTTTCTTTAGCTACTATTCCTACATCACTTTATGTTTATCTTAATTATGCATTCCCAAAACCCTTATGATTATGACTATTTATGAATTATTAATTATTAAACACTTTTATTATATCTACTAACTACAGTTTTTTGCTCAAATTTCTTACAATTCCCCCCTAACTCACAGTTCACTGTGAGTTAGCTACTCAAATGTAGTTAGTTATTCAAATGTAGTTGGTTATTCAAATGTAGTTATTTACTCAATGTCCCTGGAGACCTCCCCCCTACTCAATCCAGGGAGAGGCTCCCTATCTATCTAAACAGAGGCAAACAATTCATGCATACAGATATCATTTCAAGTATTTCTGTTCAGTTCGTTTCAAGATAGAGGGCGTTGAAAATCACTGCCTTCCATGTCTTGGGGTTGGCAGGATCAGGATACAGCCTGTAGGCTAGAGAACACATACTGAGAAGCCTTGACTGTTCTTTTACACTTGACAAAATTACATTTCTTAATCTTTACACCCTAAAATCCCCTTATAACCCAATTAAACAAAAAATAAAATCTCGAGATACTCATCCAAAACAATCCATCTATTTCCCAAACTTCCAACATCTCACTGGATGTGTTAGAAGTCCATCTGGGCCTTTAGCAGGTCCTTCAGGATCTCCGAGAGGATGGTCAGGAACCGCTTGTGAAGTTCCGCTATGGCACCGCTGGTGGCCTCATCTAGACTGTGGCCATCAGAAGCTCCAATTCTCCCTCATCCTCGACACATAACTGGTTGCCCTGGACTGGCTCATCGGTGAAGCAATAAACCCCTGTAGAGGTCCACGGATGCAAGGGAACCCCCATCCACAGACAACTCGGCGGTCTATGACGACAGCACACAGAATAATTACGATTGCCAAAAATGTATGTTTTCACTGGCCAAGCATACTTCCCAACCAGTCGGTGAACGGATTCGTGACACCAGAGTTGTCTGCTAGCTCTTGGCTGAGTGCTGTCAGTCCCTCCAGAGCCCTGGTCACCGATCCATCAGGAGCTGTGTTATTTGGAATGAAAGTACAGCACGCAGACCCAAACATCTGGCACACGCCACTTTTCTCTGCTAAATCATATCTAATGCCATTCTGTTCTGCAAGGTCATTAAACTAGTCTTCGCCAGCTGTGCATGCAGTCCTGATATGGCGTCACTGGTGAAGTTTACAAAACGCTGTTGGTTATAGTAAATGTAGTTGATCCAATCGACATTTTTATTAATCATCACCCTCTGAGAGAAAACAGATTCTAAATCTGCTGCTATTTGATTTCTGGCTTGAAAGTCATTAGACACCCCCCTTGGCACTCTTATGACATCTATGGACACTTGGTCATCAAAGGCTCCCTTCGGGCCACCGGCATCTCTTTTGGATCTTCTGTTAGCATGTGGGCGTGGAGAGATGAGTTCTCTATAAGTTGCATCAGTGACAGGCAAGATATAGAATGACAATATAAGTTGCACCAACGCACATCTACCTGTCCAATCTTTAGGCAGGATTGGATGTATGGTTCTTCCTCCACACCACCACCATAAATCAGCTCTAGGTGCTGTCTGTCTTAACACACTGTTATATAGTTTTTCTCATGTTGGCGGCGCGAGCAGTCGCAGCGGCCACTCGCGGTCCCGGAAAAACAGTGTTTTCGTCTTTTTCGTCTAGTTTGTCTAGTCTGCCGCTGTGTTCGTCATGCCCGACGGACTTATATCGCAAAACACAACAATACAGCCGTGAGTTTCTTCTTGGAAAAAGTACAACTTTCTTCAACTTGGAAGCCAAACTCTCCGTGGATCTTAGCAGCCTGGGACTTCTCTGCTCCCCCCATTGTGTCAACCCCCACCCGGTAAGGAGACCGCGCAAGCGGTGCGAAAGGAAGCAAAAGCGGGGAAAACGTGGAGGTATCCGGGCTAGGCTAGCGGCTAGCCCACACAAGCCGGCAATTCCAACATTACTCATGGCAAATGTCCGTTCACTGGACAACAAGATGGACAATATACGGCTACTCAGAACCAAGCGTGAGGTGAGGGACTGCTGTGTTTACGTGTTCACGGAAACATGGCTCCACCACAACATCCCGGACTCCGCTATTCAACTGGACAAGCTAACATGCTACCGAGCAGACAGAGACATAGTTAGCGTGGGAAAGTCCCGCGGCGGCGGTGTGTGTGTTTACATCAGTGATGCTTGGTGTCGAGACGCTATTGTTGTTAACCAACACTGTTCCCCGCTGGTGGAGTTTATGGTTTTAAAGTGCCGTCCTTTTTACCTGCCGAGGGAGTTTTCAGCCATTCTACTGGTGGCTGTTTATATACCTCCGAGCCCCAACAACACGGACAGAGAGGAGGCACTCAGTGAACTTTACAGAGCCATCAGTGAGCAACAGACAGCACACCCAGACGGCATTCTCATCGTTGCTGGAGACTTCAACCATGCTAACCTAAAAACTGTTCTGCCTAAAATATACCAGCATGTTGATTTTCCAACCAGGGAAAACAACAAATTAGACCTAGTCTACACATCGATCAAGGGAGCGTACAAGGCGTCCCCCCTCCCCCACATTGGCCTCTCCGACCACCTCACGGTCTTGCTGAAACCGGCCTACAGAGCAAGGGTAAAGGTTACCAAACCGGTTTCAAAACAGGTACGGGTGTGGCCAGAGGACAGTACAGCTGCACTTCAGGACTGCTTTGGTACTACAGACTGGGACATGTTCAAGCAGGCAGCCACCTACAACCATCACATTAACATTCAAGAATACACAGAGACAGTCACAGGTTACATCACCAAGTGCATTGATGATGTAACTACCACCAGAGCCATCACCATCCGAGCCAACCAGAAGCCATGGCTGACAGGGGAGGTCCGCACACTGCTCAAGGCTCGCGACACCGCCTTCAGAGCTGGAGACCCAGCTGGGCTGGGAGCAGCCAGGGCTGACCTGTGCCGTGGCATCAGGAAAGCTAAACGACTGTACACCAGGAAAATCACAGGACATTTCAAAGACAGCAGGGACTCACGGAGCCTGTGGCAGGGCATTAGGACCATAACGGACTACAAACTACCGCCACAGACCTGTGACAGTCACACCTCCCTGCTTAACAACCTCAATGGCTTCTTTGCACGCTTCGAAGCACAGAACAACACACCTGCGCAGAAAACCACCCCCCCCACCGACGACCAGGCTCTGTGCCTGTCCCCAGCCAGTGTGAGGAGCACACTGCTGAGGATTAATACCCGCAAGGCTGCGGGACCTGACAACATTCCTGGTCGTGTGCTGAGGGACTGCGCAGAGGAGCTCACGGATGTCCTCACCGACATCTTTAACACCTCCCTGAGCCAGGCTGTTGTTCCCACGTGCTTCAAGGAAACCACCATCATTCCTGTGCCGAAGAAGTCATCTCCAGCCTGCTTCAACGACTACCGCCCCGTCGCATTGACTTCTACCATCATGAAGTGTTTCGAAAGGCTGGTCATGAAGCAGATCAAATCCACCCTTCCTCCCTCCCTGGACCCGTTTCAGTTTGCTTACCGAACTAAACGGTCCACAGAGGATGCAATCTCCTCCGCTCTACACCCAGCCCTCACACACCTGGACACTAAGAACTCCTACGTCAGAATGCTGTTCATAGATTTCAGCTCAGCATTCAATACAATCATCCCCCAGCAGCTTGTGTGTAAACTTACAGACCTGGGCCTCAGCCCCTCTCTCTGCAACTGGTTGTTGGACTTCCTCACAGAGAGACCACAAGCTGTTCGGGTCAACAACAACACTTCGAACACACTAACACTGAGTACGGGGGCCCCCCAAGGTTGTGTGCTCAGCCCCCTTCTCTTCACCCTGCTGACCCATGACTGTAAACCCAACTACAGCTCCAACCACATCGTGAAGTTCGCTGACGACACTACCGTGGTAGGTCTCATCAGCCACAACGATGAGACTAACTACAGGAAGGAAGTGAACCAGCTGGTCCGTTGGTGCCAAAATAACAATCTCTTCCTCAATGTGGGGAAAACAAAGGAGATTGTTGTTGACTTCAGGAGAACCCACTCCCAACCCCCCCTCCCTCTGACCATCAATGGTGCTGCTGTGGAACAGGTGAGCAGCACCAAATTCCTCGGTGTGACAATCACAGATGACCTCACCTGGAACAGCAACACCACTGCACTGGCAAAGAAGGCCCAGCAACGCCTGTACTTCATCAGGAAGCTCAAGCGAGCAGGAGCCCCCCCCCCCATCATGCTCTCATTCTACCGAGGCGCCACTGAGAGCATCCTCAGCAGCTGCATCACGCTGTGGTTCGGAAGCTGCACCGCCTCCAACCGCAAGAGCCTGCAGCGCATTGTGAACTCTGCCCAGAGGATCATCGGAGTCTCACTCCCTACACTACAGGACATTTACAACACCCGCCTCACCCGCAAAGCACTCGGCATTGCGGGTGACCCCACCCACCCCTCCAACAGCCTCTTCAGCCTCCTGCCTTCAGGGAGAAGGTTCCGCAGTCTCCGTTCGAGCTCTACCCGGCTGAGGAACAGCTTCTTCCACCAGGCGGTCAGGATGCTGAACTCTCTCCCTCCCTCTCTCCTCTCGCTCCCCCTCTCTCCCCCCCTGCCATCTCTCCCCTGACCTCTCTACCCTCCCCCTCACCCACCTTTCCCCACTGCCTCAAATGGAACATACCAGGACATCTACTCCCCCTCACACCCCTTCCCTCATCCAGCACCAGTCACTTTTTATCAGCACCAGTCACTTTTTATCAGCACCAGTCACTTTTTATTCTCTGCTGCTACTTGTTTAATCCTTTATCTAGGCCCTTATGTTCTTAACTTTATTCTATTTTATGTATATGTTCATGTCTATATTACACTGTGGGACTGCGAGAAACGGCATTTCGAATTTTCTGTATGCATAACACATGTGGAAACTTTGACAATAAAGTGAACTTTGAACTTTGAACTTGAACTTGAACTTGATATAGATAGTCGCTAGCATTGTGACTGTTGCTACAATTTGCAATAATTTGCAATAATACTGCCTACATTGGGCCCCTTAGCTGTATCTGAGACTATACAATCAAATGGACCCTCTGTAACCTTGAACAGAGGTGGGGTATTATATTATACAGGTGGGTAATCCCAGTGTAGCCTCTGACAAGTGTGATGGAGGGGCAAAGTGTCATCAGTAAACAGAGTTAAAATACAACTAAATTCAGGACTTATGAGTCTGAATCTTGAAGGAACTGGTGTTGCCAGGGGTTGCTAGGTCCTGAACACACAATACAATCTGTACTACTGACTCTTAAAGGATTACATCTACCCACCCCCTTTGTACACATCACAGGCATAATATGATAACAGCTTCCCATACTTATGTGTGGCAGGCCCACACTCGTCAGTTATGATGCACAAGGTTTTGGACATCCACCCGTAGGTGTGTTCATACTTGGGACAGGAAACTACTTCACAGAAGTCGAACTGGACCGTTGATGTTGTACCTTCTTTGAACATAAGAGTGAGAGTTACATTTTCATAGGTGAGTGTCGTCAGAGAAGCCTCTCTACGTGGTCTGAGATCGGTTTGATTAGCTACTGAGGCTAAATGTCGAATCCTGATGTAGTCATGCATGTGATCTGGTTCCTGTCTGTGGTTAATTCCACATACTAAGAGGTAAACTACTGAACTCAGGAATAAAATAATTACAGACTTCCATAACCCACTGAACCTAGAGTCTCCTACTGGACGCCCTCGCTTAAACTGTGGGGAAAACGTCATCTTCAGTACTGTCTAACCCCTCTTTTGAGGTGTCTTTGGCTTCAAATTTTCCTGTTTGATGTTCAATCCTGTCTCTGCGAGTGTCTTACTCGTTACCTTCGCTGCTGCACAGTGAGTGAGGTGGTGCCAAGTCGCTCCCATTTTACCTTTTCTGCATGTGAGGTTGCCAATACTACCTCCCAGGGACCGGTCCACCTTGGTTCACTCCACCTGCGCTAGTGGACTCTTATCCACACCAGACTGCCTGGTGACACGTCAGCCTGCTTCCTTTCGTCAGCTGCTGCTTCTGCGTTTGTCACCTGAGAAAACAAAACTCGGCTCATGTTAGTTAGAGCTCCCGTATATTTCTCAATTTCTAGAGTTAGCAAGTCTAGGCTAAGACCTATCACTGAGTTAGAGGACTTGGATTGTGCTGTATTTAAATTCAAAGTTGTGGTTTATCATGACGTTATTAATCTCAAAAATTGTGAGTAGCACCTTTACTGAAAACTATTCTAAATGTGGATCTACAAAAAATGTTTGACACCTTACCATATCCCCCCTTCACCTCGATATCTCTGCTGTAAGGGATCACATGGCAACCATCTATGTATCTTGGCTATACACTGAACCTCCCCATGGTCCTGGTGACAGCATGGGCATCTGTTGATGTCTCATGGGAGGAGGTCCAGCTGGACCTGGTCGTAGGTACTGCTGATGTTGTGGTGGGAACGGAGCATGTTGTGGTGGTGCATTGGGCTGTCTTCCTCTTCTTTTATGTGGGCAATCTCTCTGCCAATGACCTTCTCTCCCGCATACGTAGCACTCTCCTTTACTTACAAGACCCCCATGCCCCCCTTTATCGTTACCTCTCCCTCTGTTGGATGCACCACTTCTGCATCGTGGTGGGGGCTGATTGTACACCACCGTGGAGGCTGGTACTGCTGGATTTTGTTGCTGCTGGGCTTCTGCTGCTCTCATCTGTTTCTTGGCCTGAAATTTTCTACTGATTTCTCTGTCGATCTCTGCTACTTGAAGTTTCAGCAGCAGCCGCGTCATTCCCTCTATGTCTTCCTGTCCTTTCGTCTTCTCAGTTAGATGTCGCTGGTTGTAGTGAGTTAGGTGTTTCCTCCACATGGCATCTTTCATGTTGCTCAAGCCTACTACTTCTCCCAGCGCTGTCCGTACCGGTGGAGGCAGGCCCTTTTGCACACTGTGTCGCCATACCACAGTGGTGGCTTCATTGCTATCATGTCTCCCCCCTGTGGCCCTCTGCCACTCTTCTTCAGCTCTCCTCAGATACTGATGGGTTTCTTCTTCTGGTTTTATCTTCAGTCCCGAAAGAGAGTTCATTTTTGTTTTTTTGGCCCAGATTCTCCGCATTGCTGACCAGAAAACTCCTCGAAAGTTGTCAAATGGAGTTTCATCCCCCCTGTTGGTCGTTCCTGTACTTACCTCCAAAATGTTCAATTTGGCTGTTCCTTCGGTGTGGATCATCACGGCACGGATGTCTCCCAATGCCAATTTATCAGCTGCTGTGAGTTTTTCAAAGACACGGATCCACGGATTGGCTCCACCTGCCAGCGGTGGCAACGCCTTTTCCAGTGCGTCCATGTCTCGATGTCCCCATGGCACAAACTCAGCTTGTCCGTTGGATTTTACCAGCTCTCCTACTTCCCTTCTCTGCCTCGTTAATGTAAACATTATGCAGCCTAGGAGTGTTCAAATGTGTGTATTGAATGTGCACGCTTGTCATCACATGAATCAAAATCAACTCACCCTCTGTGCTGTATGGTGTGCGGCCGTTGACTCCAAAACTGGGATCCACTGCTTCACTTCCCAGATCTGGACCCACTCAACCACGCACCTTGACTAAAACAAACACAAAACTGCCAAAAGTTCAGCAGTAAATGTTAGCATACGTCTGTAGTGTAAGAGAGGTCAACGATCTCTCAAATATGTTTGCGCCGTCCGTGTCAAAATTGATTCTTAGGAACGATGTAAAATAGTAAATGTACCAAAATTAGTCAATACTGGATATGTGAAGGAATCTCGAATCCAAAATTGAAGTTAGAATTCCGAAATCAAACTCAACATCTAAATCAGAATCACAATCACAATCCAGTTCCAAATCAGAATTCGAAAGGTTTAAAATTGGAAGTAAAATGAAATTAAAAAACAATGAATAATTAATCAATTAAATATTAAATTCAACTTTAAAAATCAATAACTGTGTTCAAAGATATTCAATCAGAAATACCAATGCAAGTCAAACTGTTGAACTGCACTTACACTCTGGTCTGCACAATAATGAATCACAATTAAGTTCAAGAATTGAAGCACAACTGAAACCATTAATCTTTGTTAAAATGCTGAATTAAAACCAAAGTCAACGACTAAAGTTATAATGCTTAATTAAAACTAAGGTCAGGATATAAGCTCACAGCTCTTAGACAATGAATCTCTGAAAAATTCACAGATTCTACACACTTATTTACGGTTATCTAGCAGTTACTCCTTCTTCTGTTTAATTGTTTTTAAATCTCCTTTTCTTTTGCCTTATGTTTTGATGCTTTTAATGGTTTTATGTGAAGCACTTTGAATTACCTTGTTGTTGAAATGTGCTATACAAATAAACTTGCCTTGCCTTGCCTTCTGCGCCGAACCGGAAGTTGTTCTGCGCCGAACCGGAAGTTGTCCTGAAACTGGCTGTTTTTAGGTAACGGATATGCTAACCGCTATGCTAACGACAAAAAACGGAGCTTCTAATAAAGCATACGCACACACAAGTATCACCAAAATCCCACACTTTAATTCCACTGGTACGCCCTCTGTCTCCTCTCACACTCTACTGGTTATTTTATTTTATAAGCACTTATTTTACATACAGAGTACCGCAACACCGGAGCTACACGTAGCTAGCGTTAGCTCCTCACAGCGCGGCTACAGATCATGCAATGTTATTCATCATTTTAAACGTATTTCCACGCTGCTAAAACATAGACTAGTCACACGTATTATTGGACTTATTGTCCGGTTTTATTAAACCTTAAATCCTCCGGTTAACAGGCTAATAGCTCCTCCAGACCTGAGTTCATCGTTACTTATGCTCGCGAGTTACAAACTACCAGCGTCACAACACTCTCCTCAGTCAGTCTAGTTTCCCCAAAAGCCTACTATTCTACCTCTTCCGAATCACCCCCACGATCGCTATTTTTCCATTCACGGCCAAAACAAGCGAGAGTGTCTTTCCCGGAGCCGCAGCCTCAGAAGCTAACTCCCGCTAGCCTAGCTTCTCTAAGCAGCGTATGCGTCAAGACCTGAAAATTCATGAACGAGACCCGCAAAGGGTTGCACGCCAAAGCCGGAATGCCACAATATTTCAGTCCGCCAAGCTACATACCTGCTTTAAACTAGCTATCTGCAGGCCTAACAATACTTATGTTGGGCCGAAGGAGGCTCCCAGCATGAGCAAAGCAGTTCGCCCGGTCCATAGCTGTTTGATTCCAATGTGGTGATTTAATTACAGCGCTGTCTGCCTTTAATTTATTCTTAGGATCCTTATACTCTGGACTAATCCCTTAGTTCATCATACTTCAGAAAGTAAATCGTAGCTTACCTCAGTGGAACGTGGCCCTCTCCATGGAACGTACCCACCGGCAACGCAGCGTTAGCCGTTAGCACACTTAGCCAAGCAGAAATACCTCTAACGTCCTAGAAGCTACCTCACAGATTTCATGAAACGGCTCTGCCTACCGATATTATGGGCCCAGGATGTCTGCTTGACCAACGCTGCCTTCAGCACACACAGCGAGGCCGGTAAGACTGTCCCTTCGTGGTTGCCAAATTTGTTAAGGTAGAATTTACCTCACAACAAGAGAAGGCCGGAGCACGTGTGTCTGCTTTGTGCCGTCGACACGCTGCAATAATAACGCTACCAAGACTGGTTTACAATTATAAGGAATTTAATTCCACTGATGTAAGTACGATTACAGTTACACATTGGAGTATATACTCCTATGAAATATTAAAACAATAAAACCCCATTTGCAAAAACCTCACTCGGCTCCTCCGGTGAAAAACACGTCTGTCGTCCGGGGGCCATCACAGAGAGAGAGGACAAAAAGTCTTTTAAATTAAACCTCCCACCCCTGTTCGGCACACCCCCTCTTCCATTTATCTCGATTCCTATTGGCTAACTTCCATAAGTGTATTCGGCTGTCTGCCCGAGTCTACGAACACATTCAATGACTGTCAGTTACATTTTAACCCCTTCTATAATAATCCTTCAGTATGAAAGTTAAACTTCTGCAACTTGGCAGAAGCTTCATGTTTCTTTAGCTACTATTCCTACATCACTTTATGTTTATCTTAATTATGCATTCCCAAAACCCTTATGATTATGACTATTTATGAATTATTAATTATTAAACACTTTTATTATATCTACTAACTACAGTTTTTTGCTCAAATTTCTTACAGGGGTGAAACCACTCTGGAGGATCGGAGAAAGGCGAACAACACACACGTGCAAACAGACAGGCACACACATTACGTTACAAACGATGAAACCACCACACATGTGCTGTACAGATCTGGAGCTTTACAGCAGCCTACACAGGCCAGACACACACAGCTATACACTGTTACACTAACACCTGACTTTCCCCACAGTGGCAGAGAAAGTCGTTTAATCGAAGCATCGAACATGGAGCCAATGGTCTACTGACCACGAGATGGGTTTACATTCAGTATACCATATGGGCTTCTATGCGCTTTCATGCTCACACTGGGCAAAGTCAAGTAAAACTACATAGGCGTATGTGTTAAATACGACTCCAGTTATTTACCGGGAATCTAGATCATCTCCTTTACAACATCCTGATACTTTTAGAGTGTAAAAATCTGTCCTGCAGATGAACCTAATGTCCATTCGTTACCATCTTATATGAAGGCAATGTCCCCAGGCAAAACCCCTGGCTTAGTGGGCAACAGCTGTGAAAGCAACAGAAGGACACTGCAAACAATCTGTCCAATAAGTAAATGAATCTCACATTAAGCTATCCAATCATTGGCATACCAATTTTAACTAACCAACAATCCCGAGGAGAGCAGGTGTCTCAGACATGTGTATCCACTCTGCTGATATCTGGTGTCTTAGCAACCCTAACCAAAAACACTATGACTTTAAATAATCTCAAAATATATTCTTACACTCAAAAAAATCCTATTAAAAAAGTAAGTCAACCTAAAATTAAAAGGACCCACAAAAATCCATCTTTTTATCGTCAGTCAGTGACTTTTTTCCATCTCCCATCAGAGTGCTATGTAAATATTTTCACCACGATGCAGGAGCCTCAGATCACGAAGCCATTTCTGGATGAATCACATCAGATAACTTTCCAGTCTGCCGAAGCCAGACACAATGCCAACCAAAACAGGCACACACAGAGGGTGGCCACCTGGCTTTGGTGTGACGGAGGGGGCCTTGTTACCATACAAGCAGTGTCGAGGTAGCTTGTTGCTTTGGTCCCATGCAAAATGCTTTAGATGCAAGAGGTTGAGGATTAGATTCGACGATCTAAAATCAATCGAGCGTAGTGAACTAATTCGACTAACTGTCTGTTGCTAGAAGGCTGGGTTCCTTTACGGCTTAATGGGGGTTTGGGTTGCCATGCAGGTTATGTACAAACCGCTGCTTTTCAATGAATGATAACCACTTTTCATGCTAACACTGGGTATCATGTTAATCGGTTTCATGGAAGGACTGTGTCAGGACACATTAGGACAACATTTTGTCAACAGTCACAATGAATTTTGGAAAAATAACAGCCGAAGCTTTGGACACCATGAAACCATTAGAATCAGCTTGATACCCAAGCCTCCAGCCTCAGGACTTACTGAATCAGTATTCGTAAAACATGCGCTTTTACTCTGACTTTCTCAATGACTAGAGGTATCCACTACATGAATGAACAGATGGAGAGGAAGATGAGACTGAGGGGACGACGACAAAGGGCTGCAGAAACACTACTGCATCAAGTCAGGGGCGCTGAAGTGTTTGTTTGGTTTTTCAGAGTTTTTCATGAGCTGCAATGGAGAGACTAGGTAATGTACAGAGTAGAGGTGTACCTCTGTTGTTCTATTCACCATCATCTACAGAGTCAGCCAAGGAGAGGAGAGAATGGGCAGTTAGTGAGCAAAAGAACAGAAAAGGTCCTCCACTGACATGAAGTGGAGGAGCACAGAGAGGGGAGGAGATCAGTACAAAACAATTTATGGCAAAAAAGTACTGATGTTATCTATGATTTTAAATTTGAGAAAGACATTCTCAAACCAGAGTCCTTTTCCAGCACGATCATGAAGGACATTCACAAATCCCTGTTTCTGTCATCTGACACTTTTTATATACATTGACTGTTATTCTGATCAACAATGTGATTTAATAAATACAAACAAAGAAATGTACTTCTGCATCTCTCCCCTTTCTGCCAAAAAGATATTCAAAAGCAAATTTAACCAAGAACGAAGAAGAGAAAAAGGCAGCAAGGAAATAAAAACTGGCTTTGTAAACCAAAGATTTAAACAACAATTAAATAATCAGAGATGAAAAAAAAAGAAAAGAAACAATCAACTTAAGATCCACCACCTGGCTGCACCAGCGCCGTCACTCACCTTGGACTCAACATCTGCGTTGTGGTCGTTCTGCAGGAGCAGGGCCGCGGCCTTGGTGTCATCCTTGCGGGCAGCGATGTGCAGGGCAGGTAGGCGTACCTTGCCCTTTGTATCGTTCTCCAGCAGCAAGGAGACCACCTGGTCATGGCCCTGCTGGAGGGCCACCGCTAGAGGAGTGAAGCCATCCTGCGTGTGAGGAGAGAGAGAGAGAGAGGAGTCACTGGGGCTGGAGGGGCGCCGCAATGCATTACCGGTGACGGGGCGGATACGAGATGGTTAGTGTGACTGCATGGACGGACTGAATTATCATTTTGCTGCAGGCAGAGGGGACAGCAAAGCAAGACCCCTGAGTCCTATAGACATTTAAAAGGTTATTAATGGTCCAATGAACTCCAGCACGTTATCTTTTGTTTTAGAACATCTTCTTTGTAGTGTACAAATGGTACTTTAGTCTGAGAACTATGTAGAACAGGGGTGTCCAAACTTTTTTCAAAGAGGGCCAAATTTGATAATGTGAAAATGCCCAAGGGCCAACAGTCCCTGCTAACATTATTTTAAACAATACAAGTAGCCTATACATACATTGTTATTTAATCATTTTATTTTCAATGACAGCAAATAGCAATGTAACCAAATGTAAGCATTCATGTATGAACACATCTCAACAACTATTCTGCCTTTCTTTCACATCTTGAAAGTCAGATAACAAAGAACAAGCCATCTAAAAGCTAATTACATAGAAACCGATCAATATTCTCACCTCAAGACAATCTTAAATATGACTTAGTGAGGGTGATGAAAAGTTGTCTAACATTTAAATTCAACACATGAAACAGGCTCACGAAAAAAATCAAGTTGTCTCTTCATATCTGATGATAGCTCTTCAGTGTTACGAGCCAGGCAAACATTAGCAAACTCTGTCTTCTTCTCGGGGCAAATGTTTTCTGCTATTTTCATAACACAGTCTTTGATAAACTCACATTCCGTAAAAGGTTTGTCATGTTTAGCAATTACCCCGGCCACTTCGTAGCTTACTTTGATGATGTTTTCATGTGAAAGGGACCGCTGCTGTGTGGCCAAGTTATCTTGGAGTTGCTTCACTTTTATAGCACGGACGCTCTCTGATAGCTTGTTGTAGCATTAGCACGTTTGGTCTCGTAGTGTCTCTTTACATTATATTCCTTAAACAAGCAACAGTCTCATGACAAATTAGGCAGACACAGTTGTTTCGGTTTTCGGTGAAAAAAATATTGCGATCTCCACCTCTCCTGGAAGCGGCGGCCCTCATTATCGACTTTCCTTTTTTTACTTGCTGTAGCCATGACAGTTCAAGGGTCAGAGACAATTTCAAACAGCCAGACAGTTACAGAGTGGTGCTGCCACCATGAGGTAAAAATAGGAATTGCATGTTGAATTTGTATGATTTATTCATTCCGTTTTGACTGTGCTGGCGGGCCATGAATAATGCATTTTAAGACAGAAGGCGCGGGTCGTATAAAATCTGACCTCGGGCCGTGATTGGCCCGCGGGCCGGACTTTGGACATGCCTGATGTAGAACTTCATTTTTGTTACGCAAAAATGTCAAGAAAAAGCGATGGGAAACATGAGCGCAACGGTAAAATGTTTCCTAATTCTCCATCAAATCAAACTGCAAACATTTTGTATTTGTGTGATCATTTTATTCAGAAACGATCCAGAGATTACTTTACGATTGTACCTGGAGGTTACATTTTCTATATTTATGTTGCCAGAATCAAATATCTTCTCTCTGAGGAAAAAGAATCATCTGGATAGAAAGTTTAACCTTTAGACAGTCTGATCTTCCTGGAACATGTAGGATAGTAAATCATAACATAATAGCCCATTTGTCAAACAGATGTAGAGATTACTGTACACTTTCTGTGTATTCTCAAGCCTTCTCACCATGTAGGACACTGATGTAAGTTACATAATGAGATGCTGGGGTGGAAAAGGCTCACATCTATCTCCTACACACATTACTCTCATGATGCATAATTCAGCTGGAGGCTCCCTGCCACAGCAGTGCGTTTCTACACACTTCAATGTGTGTGTGTGTGTGTGTGTGAGTGTGTGTGCAGTAAGTATTTGTGTAGTGTGCCTGAATATATATCATGTTCATATCAAGGTATGACGCTCTGCCTAGTCCCTCATGAGGAGATGAGGAGGGAGGGAGGGAGGGAGGAGGGGAAGAGGAGAAGGAGCAGGCAGAGGAGGATGGTGGAAAGACAGTGAGGTAGACAGAGTGGGAATGTGAGACAGAAAGGACACCGAGACGAAGGAAGAGTGGAAACAGACGGAGACAAAGGCAGATGCAGAGTGAGTGGGGTCGGGATAATAAAAGGAGGAAGGGGAGGAAAGAGAGGAGATGAAGGTGGTTCGTACAACAGATATAAAGACCACACATGACCGAGGCAGAGAAAACGCATGGAGACTTACTGTAACGGTATAGAGAGGTGGACAGGACTGGCACACGTGCGCACACGGTAACAAACGCACACACATACACACAAGCCCGCGTACAGTACCTCAGTGGCCATACTCTGGCTAGCGCTGTGCTCCAGAAGGAACCGTACCACCTCCAGGTGATTCTCCTGGGCGGCCATGTACAGAGGAGTGAAGCCATTCTGGACCCAACATAGACCAGAACACACATGCACGTTTACATACAGGCTTAGAACATACTCTGCTGCCACTCAAAGAGATGAATGTGTCCTTTCTGGTTGATCTTTTCTTTGTGACATTACACTGAAAGCAATGCAAAATGTCTCAATATGCCTTAGATGAGGACACTTGTAATATCAAATTAAATGTAATTAAAAATTATACAAACCCAGACACAAAACAAAATGTTCAGGTAAAGTCTGAAAGATGTTTGCGTTGCTGTTACATCTCTATTGGGTTTGATCAGAGCAGAGAGAAAGAAGGTGCTTGTAATCTTTCTTCTCACCTTGATCTGATAGTTTAATTTAAAATGCAAGGACATCAGTTTCCTGGAGAGGCAGAGGCCCAGTTGGCGTGATGCCAGATTGTGTCAGCGAGGATCTTTCCACTGAGTGATTCCCCTCAGTGTCATTGACTTCACGATGCCATATCACACAAGTTAAGTTGTTTCAGGTCCTAAATGTAGACCAACGGGACCTCACTGTCATTTTGACATTGTTGCGTGTGTACGTGTGTGTTGAGTGTGTCCCACCTGTGATTGTGAGTTGACATTGCCTCCATTTGTGACTAGCTCTCTGACGACTTCCGTTTGGCCAGCCAGCGAAGCTATGTGCAGAGCAGTGTTTCCTTTCTGGATAGCATGGAACAGCCAAAGGAATGTGTGTTAAGCTCTGCACCACCTGTCCAGTGTGTGTGTGTGTGTGTGTGTGTGTGTATGTGTGTCTGTATATATCCATGTCAGTCTCCATGTGCACCCCCCCCCCCATGCCAACCACACTTTTGTACTGCTGTCATTCCAGCTCTGGCATCCCCATACCTGCTCTGCCAACAATGTGTCACTTCCGATGCTCCGCGTCCCACACATAAACGAGCTCCCCTTGAGCCTCGGCCATAAATAACACTACAGGAGGCGTTCTATGAACCGGTACGGGTCCTTGTGAAGGCAGATTCGACCCCCAGCCTTTCTCCTGGCCGCGTGATACTGGGCTCTGTTATTCGACAAGTGCTGTTACTGTAAGAAATTTGAGTAAAAAACTGTAGTTAGTAGATATAATAAAAGTGTTTAATAATTCATAATTAATAATTCATAGTTAGTCATAATCATAAGGGTTTTGAGAATGCATAATTAAGATAAACATAAACATAAACATGCAGAAGCATGAAACTTCTGCCAAGTTGCAGAAGTATAACTTTCATTTTGAAGGATTATTATAGAAGGGTTTAAAACGTAACTGACAGTCATTGAATGTGATAATAAACTCAGAGCCAGACAAGTGAATACGCTCCTGGAAGTTAGCCAATAGGAATCGGGATAAACGGAGGAGGAGGTGTTTTCGAACAGATGTGGGAGGTTTAATTTAAAGCCTTTTTGCTCTCTCGTGCCATGGCTCTCGGAGGACGGACGTGTTTTTCACCTGAGAAGCTGAGTTGAGGTTTTTTGCAAATGGGGTTATATTGTTTTAATATGTCATAGGAGTATATACTCCAATGTGTAACTGTAAATGTACTTACATCAGTGGAATTAAATTCCTTATAATTGTAAACCAGTTTTGGTAGCGTTATTATTGCAGCGTGTGTGTCGACGGCACAAGCCGGCCACATGGCTCCGGCCTTCTCTCTTGTTGTGAGGTAAAATTTCCACCTTAACAAATTTGGCAACACACGAAGGGACAGTCTTACCGGCCTCGCTGTGTGTGCTGAAGGCGGCGTTGGTCAAGCAGACATCCTGGGCGCATAATATCGGTAGGCAGAGCCGTTTCATGAAATCTGTGAGTTAGCTTCTAGGACGTTAGAGGTATTTCTGCTTGGCTAAGCGCTGCTAACGGCTAACGCTGCGTTGCCGGTGGCTACGTTCCATGGAGGAGGCCACGTTCCACTGAGGTAAGCTACGATTTACTGTCTGAAGTATGATGAACTTAAGGGATTAGTCAAGAGTATAAGGATCCTAAGAATAAAGAAATTAAAGGCAGACAGCGCTGTAATTAAATCATCACATTGGTATCAAGCAGTTGTTTGGCTGAAGCGGACTAAGGTTGCACATACTGGGAGACCCTCTGGCTCGGTGAGTGCAATTTTGGGCTTTTGTTGACAACTAGTTCAAAAGCAGGTATGTAACTTGGCGGACTGAAATATTGTGACATTCCGGCCCAGGCGTGCAACCCTTCGCGGGTCTTGTTCATGACTTTTCAGGTCTCGAAGCGTACGCTGTGTAGCGTAGCTAGCCTAGCGGGAGTTAGCTTCTGAGGCTGCGGCTTCAGGAAAGACACTCTCGCTTGTTTTGGCTGTGAATGGATAAAATAGTGGGTCGTGTGGATGATTCAGAAGACGGAGAATAATGGGCTTTTGGTGGTGCTAGGCAGACTGGGTGAGTGGTTGTGGCGTTGGCAGTGAATAACTCGCGTTTCATATACGTAACAGTGAACTCGGGTCTGGAGGAGCTAATAGCCTGTTAACCGGAGGTTTAAGGTATAATAAAACCGGACAATAAGTCCAATAATACGTGTGACTAGTCTGTGTTTTAGCAGCGTGGAAATACGTTTAAAATGATTAACATTGCATGATCTGTAACCGCGCTGTGGGGAGCTAACGCTAGCTACGTGTAGCTCCGGTGTTGCGGTACTCTGTATGTAAAATAAGTGCTTATAAAATAAAATAACCAGTAGAGTGTGAGAGGAGACAGAGGGCGTACCAGTGGAATTAAAGTGTGGGATTTTGGTGATACTTGTGTGTGCGTATGCTTTATTAGAAGCTCCGTTTTTGTCGTTAGCATAGCGGTTAACATATCCGTTACCACAGCCAGTTTCAGGACAACTTCCGGTTCGGCGCACAACAACTTCCGGTTCGGCGAAGCGTTTAGAATCTGTAAATTTTTCAGAGATTCATTGTCTAAGAGCTGTGAGCTTATATCCTGACCTTGGTTTTAATTAAGCATTATAACTTTAGTCGTTGACTTTGGTTTTAATTCAGCATTTTAACAAAGATTAATGGTTTCAGTTGTTCTTCAATTCTTGAACTTAATTGTGATTCATTATTGTGCAGACCAGAGTGTAAGTGCAGTTCAACAGTTTGACTTGCATTGGTATTTCTGATTGAATATCTTTGAACACAGTTATTGATTTTTAAAGTTGAATTTAATATTTAATTGATTAATTATTCATTGTTTTTTAATTTCATTTTACTTCCAATTTTAAACCTTTCGAATTCTGATTTGGAACTGGATTGTGATTGTGATTCTGATTTAGATGTTGAGTTTGATTTCGGAATTCTAGCTTCAATTTTGGATTCGAGATTCCTTCACATATCCAGTATTGACTAATTTTGGTACATTTACTATTTTACATCGTTCCTAAGAATCAATTTTGACACGGACGGCGCAAACATATTTGAGAGATCGTTGACCTCTCTTACACTACAGACGTATGCTAACATTTACTGCTGAACTTTTGGCAGTTTTGTGTTTGTTTTAGTCAAGGTGCGTGGTTGAGTGGGTCCAGATCTGGGAAGTGAAGCAGTGGATCCCAGTTTTGGAGTCAACGGCCACACGCCATACAGCACAGAGGGTGAGTTGATTTTGATTCATGTGATGACAAGCATGCACATTTAATACACACATTTGAATACTCCTAGGCTGCATAATGTTTACATTAAAGAAGCAGAGTAAGGAAGTAGGAGAGCTGGTAAAATCCAACGGACAAGCTGAGTTTGTGCCATGGGGACATCGAGACATGGACGCACTGGAAAAGGCGTTGCCACCGCTGGCAGGTGGAGCCAATCCGTGGATCCGTGTCTTTGAAAAACTCACAGCAGCTGATAAATTGGCATTGGGAGACATCCGTGCCGTGATGATCCACACCGAAGGAACAGCCAAATTGAACATTTTGGAGGTAAGTACAGGAACGACCAACAGGGGGGATGAAACCCCATTTGACAACTTCCGAGGAGTTTTCTGGTCAGCAATGCGGAGAATCTGGGCCAAAAAAACAAAAATGAACTCTCTTTCGGGACTGAAGATAAAACCAGAAGAAGAAACCCATCAGTATCTGAGGAGAGCTGAAGAAGAGTGGCAGAGGGCCACAGGGGGGAGACATGATAGCAATGAAGCCACCACTGTGGTATGGCGACACAGTGTGCAAAAGGGCCTGCCTCCACCGGTACGGACAGCGCTGGGAGAAGTAGTAGGCTTGAGCAACATGAAAGATGCCATGTGGAGGAAACACCTAACTCACTACAACCAGCGACATCTAACTGAGAAGACGAAAGGACAGGAAGACATAGAGGGAATGACGCGGCTGCTGCTGAAACTTCAAGTAGCAGAGATCGACAGAGAAATCAGTAGAAAATTTCAGGCCAAGAAACAGATGAGAGCAGCAGAAGCCCAGCAGCAACAAAATCCAGCAGTACCAGCCCACACAGTGGTGTACAATCAGCCCCCACCACGATGCAGAAGTGGTGCATCCAACAGAGGGAGAGGTAACGATAAAGGGGGGCATGGGGGTCTTGTAAGTAAAGGAGAGTGCTACGTATGCGGGAGAGAAGGTCATTGGCAGAGAGATTGCCCACATAAAAGAAGAGGAAGACAGCCCAATGCACCACCACAACATGCTCCGTTCCCACCACAACATCAGCAGTACCTACGACCAGGTCCAGCTGGACCTCCTCCCATGAGACATCAACAGATGCCCATGCTGTCACCAGGACCATGGGGAGGTTCAGTGTATAGCCAAGATACATAGATGGTTGCCATGTGATCCCTTACAGCAGAGATATCGAGGTGAAGGGGGGATATGGTAAGGTGTCAAACATTTATGGTAAGGTGTCAAACATTTTTTGTAGATCCACATTTAGAATAGTTTTCAGTAAAGGTGCTACTCACAATTTTTGAGATTTAATAACGTCATGATAAACCACAACTAGACTTGCTAACTCTAGAAATTGAGAAATATACGGGAGCTCTAACTAACATGAGCCGAGTGTTGTTTTCTCAGGTGACAAACGCAGAAGCAGCAGCTGACGAAAGGAAGCAGGCTGACGTGTCACCAGGCAGTCTGGTGTGGATAAAAGTCCACGAGCGCAGGTGGAGTGAACCAAGGTGGACAGGTCCATGGGAGGTAGTATTGGCAACCTCACATGCAGAAAAGTTAAAATGGGAGCGACTTGGCACCACCTCACTCACTGTGCAGCAGCGAGGGTAACGAGTAAGACACTCGCAGAGACAGGATTGAACATCAGACCGGAAAATTTGAAGCCAAAGACACCTCAAAAGAGGGGTTTAGACAGTACTGAAGATGACGTTTCCCCCACAGTTTAAGCGAGGGCGTCCTGTAGGAGACTCTAGGTCAGTGGGTTATGGAAGTCGGTAATTATTTTATTCCTGAGTTCAGTAGTTTACCTCTTAGTATGTGGAATTAACCACAGACAGGAACCAGATCACATGCATGACTACATCAGGATTCGACATTTAGCCTCAGTAGCTAATCAAACCGATCTCAGACCACGTAGAGAGGCTTCTCTGACGACACTCACCTATGAAAATGTAACTCTCACTCTTATGTTCAAAGAAGGTACAACATCAACGGTCCAGTTCGACTTCTGTGAAGTAGTCTCCTGTCCCGAGTATGAACACACCTACGGGTGGATGTCCAAAACCTTGTGCATCATAACTGACCAGTGTGGGCCCGCCACACATAAGTATGGGAAGCTGTTATCATATTATGCCTGTGATGTGTACAAAGGGGGTGGGTAGATGTAATCCTTTAAGAGTCAGTAGTACAGATTGTATTGTGTGTTCAGGACCTAGCAACCCCTAGCAACACCAGTTCCTTCAAGATTCAGACTCATAAGTCCTGAATTTAGTTGTATTTTAACTCTGTTTACTGATGACACTTTGCCCCTCCATCACACTTGTCAGAGGCTACACTGGAATTACCCACCTGTATAATATAATACCCCACCTCTGTTCAAGGTTACAGAGGGTCCATTTGATTGTATAGTCTCAGATACAGCTAAGGGGCCCAATGTAGGTAGTATTATTGCAAATTATTGCAAATTGTAGCAACAGTCACAATGCTAGCGACTATCTATATAACAGTGTGTTAAGACAGACAGCACCTAGAGCTGATTTATGGTGGTGGTGTGGAGGAAGAACCATACATCCAATCCTGCCTAAAGATTGGACAGGTAGATGTGTGTGGGTACAACTTATATTGTCATTCTATATCTTGCCTGTCACTGATGCAACTTATAGAGAACTCATCTCTCCACGCCCACATGCTAACAGAAGATCCAAAAGAGATGCCGGTGGCCCGAAGGGAGCCTTTGATGACCAAGTGTACATAAGATGTCATAAGAGTGCCAAGGGGGGTGTCTAATGACTTTCAAGCCAGAAATCAAATAGCAGCAGATTTAGAATCTGTTTTCTCTCAGAGGGTGATGATTAATAAAAATGTCGATTGGATCAACTACATTTACTATAACCAACAGCGTTTAGTAAACTTCACCAGTGACGCCATATCAGGACTGCATGCACAGCTGGCGAAGACTAGTTTAATGACCTTGCAGAACAGAATGGCATTAGATATGATTTAGCAGAGAAAAGTGGCGTGTGCCAGATGTTTGGGTCTGCGTGCTGTACTTTCATTCCAAATAACACAGCTCCTGATGGATCGGTGACCAGGGCTCTGGAGGGACTGACAGCACTCAGCCAAGAGCTAGCAGACAACTCTGGTGTCACGAATCCGTTCACCGACTGGTTGGGAAGTATGCTTGGCCAGTGAAAACATACATTTTTGGCAATCGTAATTATTCTGTGTGCTGTCGTCATAAGCCTCCTAGTTGTCTGTGGATGGGGGTTCCCTTGCATCCGTGGACCTCTACAGGGGTTTATTGCTTCACCGATGAGCCAGACACCAGTCCAGGCAACCAGTTATGTGACGAGGATGAGGACGAATTGGAGCTTCTGATGGCCACAGTCTAGATGAGGCCACCAGCGGTGCCATAGCAGAACTTCACAAGCGGTTCCTGACCATCCTCTCGGAGATCCTGAAGGACCTGATAAAGGCCCAGATGGACTTCTAAAACATCCACCTACAGGCTGTATCCTGATCCTGCCAGCCCCAAGACATGGAAGGCAGTGATTTTCAACGCACTCTATCTTGAAACGAACTGAACAGAAATACTTGAAATGATATCTGTGTGCATGAATTGTTTGCCTCTGTTTAGATAGATAGGAAGCCTCTCCCTGGATTGAGTAGGGGGGAGGTCTCCAGGGACATTGAGTAAATAACTACATTTGAATAACCAACTACATTTGAATAACTAACTACATTTGAGTAGCTAACTCACAGTGAACTGTGAGTTAGGGGGGAATTGTAAGAAATTTGAGTAAAAAACTGTAGTTAGTAGATATAATAAAAGTGTTTAATAATTCATAATTAATAATTCATAGTTAGTCATAATCATAAGGGTTTTGAGAATGCATAATTAAGATAAACATAAACATAAACATGCAGAAGCATGAAACTTCTGCCAAGTTGCAGAAGTATAACTTTCATTTTGAAGGATTATTATAGAAGGGTTTAAAACGTAACTGACAGTCATTGAATGTGATAATAAACTCAGAGCCAGACAAGTGAATACGCTCCTGGAAGTTAGCCAATAGGAATCTGGATAAACGGAGGAGGAGGTGTTTTCGAACAGATGTGGGAGGTTTAATTTAAAGCCTTTTTGCTCTCTCGTGCCATGGCTCTCGGAGGACGGACGTGTTTTTCACCTGAGAAGCTGAGTTGAGGTTTTTTGCAAATGGGGTTATATTGTTTTAATATGTCATAGGAGTATATACTCCAATGTGTAACTGTAAATGTACTTACATCAGTGGAATTAAATTCCTTATAATTGTAAACCAGTTTTGGTAGCGTTATTATTGCAGCGTGTGTGTCGACGGCACAAGCCGGCCACATGGCTCCGGCCTTCTCTCTTGTTGTGAGGTAAAATTTCCACCTTAACATTACGCAATAGTGACCATCTGTCACATGTACTGTATACTGTAGCAAGGAAATCAGATAGTTGGGAAAATGAATAAAGAGACTGAGAGGCTGGTTGGTATATAATGTAGCTGAAGACAAGAGTATGTGTGCTATACTGAGTCTAAAGGCGTTTCTGGAATACAAAACAGTAAAAGCAATTGTTCGATTAGCTTATGATCTGAACTATACATTTAAATTGTGTTACTATGTTATGTTTGAGCTCACTGATTATGTTTTATTATAGATGCTTGATCTAGATTTGTAAAATGTAAATGCCTCTTCTACACGTTGGACACAATGTCATCATCCTAAGTGTAAAAAATGCAATATAATGCAATAACTTGCAACTTGATCGCAGACCGTTTGCTCAGAGATTCAGGTTTGCTATGCTAGTAGCAGCTAACGTAGCCGTGAGCCGTTAGCCTTAAGCAGAGAGAGGAGCGGGCTACAGAGATCACTTCTTTCTCACTCACACAGCCCCATTTTTTCTCATTTTTTCTCATTTTCAAACTTGTAGTATTCAGCAAAAACTGATGCTGCCTCAAGTGACAGACATTTATAACATTTTCAGTCCAGTAAAACACACAAACTACAGCCCCAGAAATGGTAAATAAAGTTAAGTCAGCATCTCTCTTACAGTCTCAACATTGTAAGCTTCTCAAGAAAAGCATTTGTTATCGAGCTGCTAAGGGGCTAATAAACCGAGGACACGGCCTATTGTTTTACTCTCCCGCAACAAGAGCAGCACAACATAAGCGGGGCGGATACACAATTAACTTTAGCATTAAACACCCACAGAGCCTAAATGCTAAAACACTTTGTGTTCCTAAATCTAGGTATCGTAGATAGCACTGCCTTCCAAATTAATGTGAATGCCTCGCTGGGTTTGAATGACAAATGGAGTTGGATGAATACGTGGAGCTCCTCCGGACTATGTTATGAACCAAGACATGACGGCGTTTAGTTTCCCGTGATATCTGGGACTTCCACAATACGTACTAAGCAGAAACATTTTTTCCATGGTTGATGGCGGCTTTCAGGGCGATAAGCCACGCCCCCTCTCAGGCTCGTCCAGCGCGAATCATGCGAATGAACACAAATAGTCCCCGGCGAGACCGGCGGCGCGAATGACGCGATTAGGTGTGAACACGGCATAAGAAACAATGTGGTGCTAGCAGCGAGCGAATGAAAGGGCAACGACGTGTTCTGTGGACCTGAGAGTTCCTCCAGGGGCAGCGAGGTGCAAGTCCTCCGAATATTTCCTGATTAAGTTTGCCTCTTTAATATGCATTTAAAGGTTCCTTGACAGTCTACATCAGGGGTGCCCAATACGTCGATCGTGGAGGTAGTGCGGGTAGATCGCATGCCATTCAAAAAAAATGAGATGTCCGCATGGCATTTGCCACTTGATTTTCTAACACACGGGTCACCACGTATGCGCGGTCAACCGCGCGAGCTACTGCAAAACTCCGGCGAGCTAATTAGTTAGCCTTCCAATTTATTTGTACTAAAGAAGCTAAAGCTGTAGCGCCACGATTTGGGAAACCTTCCAAAACCTCGCATCAGAACTGGAGACTCAACGGAAGGTGTGTGCGTAACGTGACAGAGCAGATTGACAAGCGTCTGTCAGAGTTTGACAAACGCTTTCGAGACTTTGCTTTACTCGAGCCAGTTGCTACACTTATGTGCTGCACATTTCGGGAAGATATTGAGGTTGATTCACTCGCATCAAAAATGTCAACGCTGTTTCACCTGAACTCGTCTGGAGTGGAGGATGAGATTCTGACACTGCAAGCTGACATTCAGCTGAAGTCCAGGGCTCACGGACAGTTTTCTCACAGAGGAAAAGTCCCCAAACATGAGGACATGTGATACCTTTCTGACTGCATTATTCGGCTCTACTCATTTATGTGAGTCAGCCTTTTCCCACATGAAGAACATTACGTCCAAACACCGTTCCACCATGACTGATGATCATTTGAAGTCTGCTTGAGGCGGATACCAGCAGCTACTGTCCGGACTATGCAACTCTGGCCAATTCCATTCAGTGCAAGTCATCAGAGTAAGGGAACGACCAAAAATGTACAGAATTGCATTGTGCCATAAGGGTTCATGCAGTTATGCAAGGGACGCCAACATATATTGTAAATATAAAGTATACTCAGTATATATATATGGCCGAAAAAGTGTGGGCACCCCTGGTCTACATAGCCCTTAAGGTAAAACAGGAAAAAGGTTGTGTAATCCGTGTCATTCTATTTTGTTGTTTATGCTCCTTTTGCTCTTTGTTTTACCAGGACAATGGAGATGCAGAACATCCATTAATGAGCACTCGTATTGTATATGTTTTTGAAAAATGTTGCCTCTTCAAATTTCTGTTGAAAACTCTCAATCGCAGAGAATCCTCCACCGATATCCAAGAGTCTCATCTGGAATCCCAGCAAATTCTGAAAAAGTTTCTAATCAATCAGTCATATAATTCAAAATGTTATACTGTACTTACTGTAGTGCTATTGCTTGTAACACATAATAATAATAAATAATAACTAATTAATATCAAAGTAAAATGGTTATCAATAACTTAATTATGGATCATAAACCCATGAATTAGTATAAAAAGAGTCATGGCACATTTATGGCTTCAGCCATAAAACACAATGAGTTCAAGTAAAATTATTTAAAGAAAATAACTTGCATATAATTTAGGACAATACTCAATTTTGGAAACAGGAAAAGCTTCAAGTCTCAATCTCTGGGCTGCTATGGAGTTGTTATCACGGTGTAGTGACTTATTATTTCATATACACACAAATCAAATGATCAAGCTTTCATGAATGAAATATTTATTGGACTAACGACATAACTAAATTTGTGTTCTATTGCTGTGACGATGACTTACCCCCATGTCAAAGACACGTCGGGCATCTGCGATGGCCTGCTGGAACGGAAAAACTTCCAGTGCACCCGCTGCCCACATGAAAGCTGACCCCAATGACCTCCAAGCCAAGCTCTCCAGCACATCCCAGCAGCTTACCAACTGACTCCAGTCTGGCGCCAAACTTTGAACTGAGTCTTATCTTGGATGCAGAGTCATCCACTGCGAGGCGGAGTACCAATCTGGAAAAAGTGATTCAAAAGTATTAATCGGTAATTTAACAATCAACTAAACAAAGGAGCAGAAAATATCAGTAGTTGTTCACTCACTTGGCTTTGGCGTGACTAAGAGATATTTTTAGGAGTTCTTCCTCACTATCAAAAGTCATCATATCGACTCCATGAGTACAGGCATACTTGATGTGCGACAGTGGTTTGGTTGTGTGTGCGTAAATGATTTTGTCAGGTGTCACCCCGAGGGACAGCATCTGCTGGATCTCGACCTGTGATCGATCAAAGCGCGTTTCAAATGAGCAAACTGCTTCTCCACAACAAAGAAAACACAGAGCTGGATTCTCTTTCAAATGCTTCATCGGTACCTTGCTAGCACAGTCGAAACCTGTGTCCAGAGCACTCATCATCCTCAAAACTGATGCATCGTTGTTGCACTTCACTGCATAGAAAGGCGTGACTCGAGGTAAGTTAGTACGCCACCTGAGGTGCCTTTCAAATATACTATCCAGACTTGCCACATAGAATGGCTCTTCATTGTCCTGAACAAATAGAGCAAAGTCAACATTTAGTTCATATCTCAAGAAAGCTCAACTATCACACGATACATGGAGGCAATTACACAGAGATTCATAGTTAGGAACGCTTAGGTGACATGATGTCTCTGATACTCACCGCTGAACCACGCTCTTTTATTTTACTGTCTAGGAAGTCTCTGATGGTCCTTCCATTGTCTAGAATGTCAATGCCACAGTTCTCAGGGGACAAACCATGCACAAATGATCCCTTCGTAGTTACTGGTGCTGGGATAACTAGCAGGAAAAATAATTAATAAATATTGTTAAGATACGGCTGGATCACAATAGAGAGCAGCTTTGTCTACATTGTGCCACACTAATACAGTAGTCAAAAGCCCAAACTGTAAGCACATATGAATATTAACATCACAGATTACATTAAACATCTTACCATGGCCGATATGCTCCTCCATTTCTTGCAAGTCGGAAAATCTCAAGTTTCAAATGAGAGTTAGTGTGATCGCAGTATTTCTATGAAACATACCTGGAATGAAGTTGACAGTAAGTACTGACACACATCTGATTTATACTCACAAGAACCTGCTTGGACGGATGCTTGTTCCGTCCCTCCTCACTTTACCCCTCCCACGGTTTCTATGCCAATAAGAAAACATTCTACCTCAAGAAAACATTTCTCTACAATAGTTAATCATTGTACTATGACACACAGTTCAGATGTTCAGCAATATGCCAGAGTGGAACAAAAGCTGTTTATTCTGGTTGTTAATCATTTGAGGTGTTATGGGGAGAGCAGTCAGGGAGTGTGTGGAAGTTCAACGATTTTCGTCACATATTCTGACATTCTTTATATCACATGGTGGTGAGTTGGATCAGATGGCAGGGAGAGAGGCTGCTGGACAGACCTGGTAAAACCAAAAGTGTATTCAGGGTGAACTGGGAATGTCCAGCTGAGGCCCCTGTCCATGAGGTCCTCAACTCCCAGGCCTCTTGGTCATATTGTCTTCAGAAGTTTTCTTGGCATTCCTGACTGGTGAGAGGCCTCAGGGTAGACCCAGAACATGCTGGTGAGATTATATATCTCGTCTGGCCTGGGAATGCTTCTAACCCTAACCCTTCTGATTCTGATTATTTTGGCCTTTTTTGATTGAAAACTCTTATAGGTCTAGTGAGAGGGATTTGTCGACATCTAATAATAATAATAAAAATACATTTTATTTGTATAGTGCTTTAAAAGGTACTCAAAGACGCTTTACATGGTAAAAACAGAAACAATAGAAGCAATTACAATATAAACAAAATATATCACATAACAGAAAGGAACAGCACAAAGACATACATAACTAACTTTACAGCTTAAAAGCAGATTTAAATAGGTGACTTTTAATGAAGTGACTGAGGATGTCTGAGGGGCTGGGGGAGGGAGTTCCAGAGGGAGGGGGCAGCGATGGAGAAGGCTCTGTTCCCCCAGGTCTGATGCTTGGACAGAGTAGGGGGGGATAAGGAGGTTGGCATCGGCGGATCTGAGGTTTCGGTTGGGAACGTGTCATTGCAGGAGATCTAAAGGTATGAAGGGCGAGGTTATGAAAGGCTTTGTATGTAAATAAGTAAGTAAGTAAGAACAATTTATTTGTCGGGCGACAAAAGTCACAAAACTGCTTTAAGCAAAGTTGGAGGCGGATCTGTTTCTAGCTTTCAGACAGCCTGTTGGAGCTCTGGGCATCTTCACCCACACTGGCTCACTTCCGGATCCCGCCTTCTCTGGAACGTCAGTGTGTGTGATATGTTGTTAACACTCAAGGTGCCGGAAAGGGTGCAGTTCTAAACTATTTCGAAGTCTCTGTGTGAATAGATAAAGAGAACTCTACTCCTACTCTAAGATGGCAGTTTCCACCCTAATCTGGTGGTTTAAGCAAGTGTTTCTTTCAGGGCCACTGTATCTGTTTCTATCGTGCGAACAGGCGACGGAATGCCCTGCTCGGAGTTTTTGACCTACTTACAGTGACCTCACAACTCCGCAATATAAGCTTACAAGTATAGCGCCTATTATTTAACATTGAATGAATATATTTTTTATTTACACCCGCTACAACCGGAGGAACAACCCGGACTTGGAGAAACGGCGGATCCACCACTGTGATTACCCAGGTGAGAACAACTGTTTATGCACGCTGATTCTTGTCGCTGTTGGGTGTTTTATTTTTACGCTGCGGTCAGGTGAATTATCTGGTCACTCACAAAACCGGCTTTATTTTAAGATGCCCGTGCATTTAAAAAACCCCAAAAATGACATGTGTATAGAATGACTTTCCCAGGCACGTGAGTCACACAATGTACCACAGCCATGGCCGAGCTCCTGCTGCACTGGAATTAAATCACTTAACTTAAATCACCGCCTGTCAACTAACCACCTACCGTAGTTTATAAACTACTTTGCATTTATTGGCTCACCTCAAACGTCCCGTGCCGCTCTCCGCCGTGCGCTCTCACTCATTGTTGTGGCTTCAAAGCAATCACTGGTATATGTTTGTGGAATGAACCTGTGTGTGTGTTCATTAAATGGATGTTCCCCCCCCCAACACATCATTTGCATACAGTCACGCTTTAAATCTTGTGCTCAGATTGCAGTTGTACAATGTGCAGCTACTTGTAGGGCATGTAATGTCAACTAGCCTGTGGCACCGTGTATAATAGGCTTAAGCGGAGCCTCCTGCAGCATGTTTCCACATGTCTAACTTCTATTCCATCATATCCACACAAGGACGCATCCACACTTTACCCAAGAGTGTATTAGTCACACTGCTGCTGCTGCTGCTCACGGTTTAAATCTTTGCAATACATAAACTTCTATCATTTCCTTATATAAAGTCTGAATAAACCTGAAGAATTACAGTGCATAACATCAAGTGCAAAAGGTTTTGTAATCCTGAACTTAACATGTCTTGAATGAATAGTTGAATGAATTTGATTGGAAACAGTTTAAATACCAAATAAGACTGAAAGTCAGCTGCAAAAACACAAGTTTACTGTATCTCATTTCAAACAACTTCTGTTCCTCATTAGTTCACACAGCTCAGTTTATTAAATACATATGTGACACGTGAATGATTTGCATTTGGATTAAGCCTTCTGTTTGTGTTTATCACCCCGTCTGTCGTCAGGCTGCAAGAAAGTCTACACCAAGTTGTCCCATCTGAAAGCCCACCTCAGGACTCACACGGGTAAGACATTCCTCTAGTTAATGCAGCTTTTTAAAACAGGGACTCGTCAAAAAATAAATAAAAAATACTGCCCACATGACTCGTATTTCGGTATCTGCGCTGGCACCATGTTGCTAGGCAGAGTGTTGTGTTCCTGGCATGTGTGTGTAAATGTATCCTACCCCATTCCCATCCTCTGCCCAATATACTATTCCATCAAAACAGGTGGAAGTGACACACTTCTGCCAGGGGATGACTCTCCGACTATGTGGTCAGCGCGAGACAAATGGAGCCATCTCTCTCTCTTAAGATACCGTTGCTTGTTCGGACATTGATGTTTAAAAGCTTTAATATGCTTCTGTGTCTTGTTCGCCACTATAAATATATACAAGATCCGTCTGTGCAGATACAAAAATATCTTAGATCGTCTTGATCCTAATCTCTCCACTTCAGTATTCACTGTGTGCACTCTGGTGTCCATTTTCCTTTTTTCTTTCGTCCCCTTGTTTCTAGTCTTTCTTTCAATCTGTCTCTTTCTTTCACATTTTAGATTTGAACTATTAGTTTAAAATGAGCAAAGTCAACAAACAAGCGCTTAGGTGTTGGGGCCCCACCTCACTCCAGCTAACACAATCAAGCTTCTGTTGATATCTACGCATTCCTCACTCATCTTGACACACACACACACACAAAACTCACTCGTACCACTTTACGATCCAGAGTTGTGTTCCCCTTATGAATCTGAACAGAACATCGTTGGTGGTGTGCGTGCCTTGAATTTCAGTTTTGGGAACATGACACGACAATTAGCTCTGGCGTCATTCATGCTGCAGGCTGATTGTGGTTATAGCAGTTATTATCGACAACAAGATGAGGACACGACACGTAAAGGGGGATGTAGCAGCAACTTCCTTATCCTCCTCTGCTTTTGTCAGTCCCGCTTCGTTATTTTTTCTCCCCCTTTTTTCTATTGCTTTCATTCATCTAATCATCCTCTTCTCTACTTTGTGCTTTTCCTCCCACCTTCAACCCCTCCCCAGTTCTATCTTTGTCTGTTACTCATTCTACTTCTCTTATTCAGCTGCTTGAATGCACACTTACACACACACACACACACCTGTCAGTAATCTATATGAGATGATTCCTAATGCGTTTGGGTCCCTGTGGGAGTTCCCACTCTAATCTCCATCAACATCCATTATCCTGATTGTTTGTGTGTGTATGTCTGTGTGTGTGTAAGTGTGTGTGTGTACATGTTTTTGCCAGTGTAAGAACTGAACCCTTCGCTCGGTTCACTTCTCTCTATTTTTCTGTCTTTTCGTTGTGTCTCCTCGTTATGTTCAGTTTCGTGTGTGTGTGTGTGTGTGTGTGTAACCACAATAGATCTATATATATATATATATATATATATATATATATATATATATATATATATATATATATATATATATATATAGATCTATATATATCTATATCTATATATATATATATAGATCTATATATATATATAGATATCCCACACTGTTTTTGATCATTAGAAATAAATGAATAGATAAAAGGAGGAGAAGAAGAAATAATTTAAAAGCAGACAGCACAGTTTCTATTAGATTCCATTACAATTAGCTTTTAAAGCGCTGTGGCTCTCTGTGGCAAAGGCACTCTTTAATCTTTAAAGTTCATCTTTTTCAAACATCTTTAATCAATTACATGGAGAAGCAAAGAAATGTGTTAACTTGAATAGGAGTGTTGGAGCTATTTATTTGATATTGTATTTTGTTATTTCATTTATAAGTAGTATTGTTTAATTATTGTAGATGTTTCATATGTTAAGATTATTTTTCTCTTTAATAGTAATTTGTTTGGTTCTATTATTTTTTGGGTAATTACTGTGGGCACCTGTTGCTATTTAAACGAGTAGAAAGATAGGACCAGCATGCACCGGGGTGGGCGTATAGTTTTTACCAGCTGCACAGCAGTATTGCACAGGACAGGAGAGACAGCACGACAGGAGTTTTGTTAATTAGTTTGTTTGCTTGTTTTATTTGCTTTATTTAATAAATACACAAAAATGGAATCCTGTTTGAACATTTTACTCTCTTCTGGCTGCGTAAGGATACCGACCACGGTGCATCAGTGGCGTTTGATTATTATTTGTTTAAGTTTGATTTAGCCGACAAATGGCCACTACAAGGAGGTTATCTCACCTAGTCTTTAAAATGCACATACAAAAGGGACCAGAATAAGCAAAGACAGAAGGATAAAAGGGGGCGATTTAGCTCAGCGAGAATCAATTTCCTTACCAACCGGCCATATTTAATTAACATCCATTGTTACCAGACCGCTAAATACATAGAGCTAATAGAGATATGCTTCCTGTTACAGTTTTTCTCGATTGCTAAGACACATTTCTTGAAACGGTCACCCATTCTCTCAAAACTGTAAACACAAAACCTCATCTTCAAGCACTATTTACAAAACCTCTGAATCATCTTGCAAAATGAAACTTTCGCCTAAAAACAGTTTTACCTGTGCTCAAAATCAAACACTGCTCTCAAATCATAAACAAAGTGATCAAAATAATATACACCATCAAGCAGTCAGTAAACAATACACCAATAAATAGAAAACACATTGTTCAAAACATATAGTTCTCAGGGAGAAGTAGATTTTTAATCTCAAAACTAATTTCATATGAACGAAAACATGTTCTATTACAGTAGCTCAAAATTGATCAGAAATGACTACTGTGCTTTGCTCTTTGAAATTTATTTTGTTCTTCCTCCTCCTTGTACCCCTATTTTTACAGTACTGTACCCTGCATCTCACAAACGTGTCCTTTGTCTCTGTGATACTGTAATTCTTGTTCTTTGTTGATATGAACCTGCAACCAGTCAAAATCTATTGAGCAGTCAGTACTGTTACTGTAACAAATAGAAAGCACGATGTTCAAGGCCATACAATTTGTTTATTGTACATTATACATCCTACAATGCACTGTAGGCCTACTACAGCATACAATACTACAGTAAAAGGGACAAAAATCAAAGGAGTCAACATGTCATCAATGTGCTTCCTCTTGTCTTTGGGCTGGGTCAGGCCAGAGCACTTCGTCGACATCACCTTCAACCACCTGTTTGCTCTCTAAACTGGCTTATATTGGTTGTGTCACATCATTTGATACAAATGAAATCCATTTTGAGTGATTGTGTTTAATCAATGACATGTGTTCTCTATTTGTATTTGATCGTTGCCACTTGTGTTTGCCAGTATGGATGACATGTGCATTACAGTGCAGAATGTGTTTTGAGACTGAGAATGTGTTTAGAGTTTTGCTGAAAAGTCTAAGTGAGATCTGCAAATTGTGTTTTACCATGTGACACAGTTTAAGGCAGGGATTCCCAAAGTGGGGGGCAGCTCGCGCACCCCCAGGGGTGCGCGAGCTGCCTCTAGGGGGTGCGCGAGATGAAAAATGTAATGGCGGTGCAGTCTTGTCTCCTAAAAATTACGTTCCCCCAAAACTAAAATGCAGTCTCAATTACGTTTTACCACGAATGTATTTTCTCCCTGATTACGTTTGTGTTTGACATACAAATACGTTTCTCATCAACATATCTTTGCTGTACTCTAGTCTTTATTATTTTTCTGTGATCTGCCTCGCCTCTACCCCGCCACCCACGAGTTGTTGACCCGCGGCCTGTTCCGAGGGCTGACAGACCTGACGATCGGGTGCCTCACGGCGGGGGCGGCTGGAGACCTCGCGTCCCGGCGCCAACGAGTGAGCGCCCGCCACTCGGAACCATAAAACCAAGTCCCGGATTTCACCCGGGGGACATTCTGGAGGTATTGTGACCGGGTGATGTGCCTCGTTGCTGCGGAGGTATGAGCCGAGAGTGGCGGGGTGTTATGGAGGTTTATATTACAACTCTGTGTTGTTCCGTGCGTGGATGAACGCATTTCTGCCGGAGACAGGCGCCGTGTTGTGGTAGTATTCTGACCGCGTAACAGGGAGAAGGAGAGGCGGTGGTGGAGAGGGAAAAATGTTAAAGAGATGGTGGAATGTATGATTGGAGAGAGAGAAGCGAAAAGTTGGACGTGATCCCGGTGTCCAACAACACGGTGTCGCCGCATCGATGCTTTGTCCGAAGACATCCTGGCTACATTGGTCGGTCGCGTGAAGAAGAGTGAGTTTTACTCTCTGCAAGTAGACGAGCCTACAGATGTGGCCAATCTGGCCAATCGTCCGTTACCTTCGTAACGTTACGTCCGTTACCTTTTCGAAGGCACGGTGCAGGAAGAGTTTTTGTGTTTTTTATCTTGTAAACAAACGCCACGCGCGAGCAAACTGTTCTCTCATTCGTCCGATTTTTATGCGGCTCTGTTGCTTTTTTTTTTAAGGTGTGTGTGTGTGTGTGGGGGGGGGGGGGGGGGTTGGGGGTGCGTGAACCCGGTCGGGATGTAGAAGGGGGTGCGTGGCCTAAAAAGTTTGGGAACCGCTGGTTTAAGGTATTGACAACAGACTGCACAATTAGCTAAATGAGTTCAGGCAACTGAGAACTTTGTTCAGCCAATGGGTTTTTAGTGTTTTAGCAATTGAGAAAAACTGTAAGACTTGTATTTAGGGTGTAATGAGGTCATGTTGTCGAATTATTTTAATGTCACAATAACATTCCATTCACCTTCGTTGTATTTGGGTGGTGGCACAAATGTCAAAGGCAGGTATCTCAAAACCTGGACCAATGTCACCGAAATGATCTGTATGGATGGATACCACCGGATGAACAAATCCTTTAAGCTGGGTTGGGGGGTTTGAGTCATGGGCTGAAGGGGAAAGGTCACACAAGTTGTTGTTTTTCACAAAGTGCCAGGTGCTGCAGCTGTACATTAATGGAATGACAGAGTTACAGAGAAGCCGACTACCTCCACCAAAGAAAAATACACCGAGGCAAAGGCCCGACAATGCGGATGAGTCAGCCGTGGGAAACTTGTGCAGCGTTAGTGCTTGATGAATGTCTGACAGTAGTCTGACTGTATATGTTGTCAGACAACTGGACTTTTCTGTAAAGCCTGTTTTCCCAGTTCCTCCACCCAACTGCATGAATCATGTGTCTCAGGGAACGTCTGTTTTAATAATGATCACTTCTTATAACCATCGACACATCTCTGCTCTTTTATAGAGCGCCGGAGATCATGTGATCGGACAAGAAATGCTCAGCTCGTGCTGCTGCATGCTCAGTTATTCAGAGAGCAGCTGCACTAAATCACACTGACTCTTTCCTCCCGTTCCTGCAGGTGAGAAGCCGTACAGGTGCACGTGGGACGGCTGCGACTGGCGCTTCGCACGTTCGGATGAGCTGACGCGCCATTTCCGGAAGGACACAGGCGCCAAACCCTTCCAGTGCGCCGTCTGCTCGCGCTCCATCTCCCGATCCGACCACCTCGCCCTGCACATGAAGAGACACCAGAACTAGCGGCGTCTGCACGCGCACACACACTACAAATACGCAAGCACTATCTTGACACACACACAAAGCACTCACTCCATCTCCCACAGCAGCGATGTTACAAGCTGCCCGACGACACCACAGCTGCTCCTGGTGCTGCTATCCTGTGCTGAAACGGTACGATAGCCTAACAAGCGTGTTGCTCTTAACTCCAAAGTGGGACAAATCGGAGGTTGTAAAGTAGAAAGATAATGGGCAGGCAGATGAAGTCCTGTGTCCCCTAACCTCCAGATATACTTGCTATATATTTCTTTGGACAATTACAAAGAAGAAAAAAATAACAAAAAGGAAATGGGAGCTTCAAAATGTGTCTCCAGTGCAATTGGACTTTGTGTGACTGGAATGAAAGCACTCAACACTTGTACATCTTTTGTCTCGTCCCTCTAACATAAAACTTTTTTTTTTTATAAAAGAGAAGCTTTTGTTTGCAAACTAGTCAAGCCAAATCTTTGTTTAGTCTTTGGTTTGATAGTTTGTTCATATAACTGGAATGTCCAGTTTTTATTTTATTTAAATTCTTTTAACCAAATCCTTTGGTTTGCACTAGAATTGGTCATGTAAGTCTGAGCCTTTTTGGCCCATGTGTCTCATTCACTACTGAAACGATCATTATCAGTACTGGACTGAATGTCTGTGCACGCCAGACAAATCATTGCTGTTCAGATATAAAAAATTGAAGGCATTTATACTCTGGAGAGAGGGAAGATAGTGCAGGAAAAAAATGAGGGAGGGGTGGAGATGAAGAGATTTTAGTTTTTAGCGAGAGGAGATCTGAGGACGACTGAGAAAACAGAGGATTGCTAAAGAGCAGCAATTAGGTGATGAATTATTCATGTTGTCTTTCGATGGATCTCCACCGAGAGAAGTGTAAGCAGAACCTGTAGACACATCCGAGAATTCATTCAGTTTAAACAGAATTAACCGTATTTGATGCACATGCTTGCGTTTTAAGCGTCTTCAAAATCCAATTACTGTAAAAATCTATCTCATCCATTTTTGATTCATTTTTTTTCTGTGTTAAAAGATGTTTTAACCAAAGTACCATCTTCATCACCAACACACTATTAAGTGCCTCCTTCTCTGATTCATGTGGTTTTGTTCAGTGGTAGCAGAGCTGTGATCAACGTAGTCCTTTAAAACACACACGTGGTGCTGTGTTTATTTCTTAATCGATTGAAATCTCTCAGAAAAAGTGAATTTCTTTTAAATTACAAGGTTTACCCATCATTCATTGTGATTCAACAGGCCAGACCACTTCACAGACATCTTGAGATCATGTGGAACTTTTTAGAATTCAGATGTTTTTCACTCTCTGACTCTGTACACAACTAACTTCAAATTCGGCTCTATCAGTCAGTCGAACATGGACGTATGTTTTATTAAAGGATACGTTCACATTTTTTCACAGTCTTTCTTAAAACAACATGCCCATGTGAGCATACCAAGAGTTATTTGTTCCTGCAAGTGTTCCTCAAGCGATCCTTGTTTAAAACGTTTTCAGTGGAAGTGATAGGAGAGAAAATCGACGGTCCTCGTAAAAATGCATTATGTTAAGCGGAACATAATGTGAGGTGTCGTCGTATTTCAATCATTAGTGCAAAATTCCGTCTTTGCCAGACATTGGCTGTGTTTCCATAAACATATGTTGAGGTGTACTTTGAAGTATCTCATTGGAAAATCTGTAGGGAAACAGAAAAATGTGACGAAACTCCCTCAATTGCACAAAAAAGACTTGACACTCGCTCGAGCTGGTTTTTGACTTTGTCGAAAAAACGTTGATGTAAAACGATATTCAAGATACGCATTGTCTAAAAATAGATCCCTATATCTCACTGGAATTGTATTTGATAGGTGATTTTGTCTTATATAGTAATCGGACAAATATACTGGTAAGATTTAGCATTTCAGCCGTACGGTTAAACAGCCAAGGCGACTTGTTTTGTTTCCGGTTTGCAGCCTCTACTTCTTCTGTAAACCGGCGGATTACGGCCATGCGTAAAGCGAGTATACCGCCAAGTACTGATGTTCATTCCCTCCAAACCAGTTGATGGAAACACATTATTTTGCATTTCTGTTTTGCAACATTTCAAAAAAAGCTTAAAATTAGCTTGACAATTGGATGGAAACACGACTACCGGTAGTGTTGTTGTTGAGCTGTTGTGTGGAATAACACAATGAGGGAGTTCAAAGTACTAAAAATAATTAATTTTGCAAAGTACCCATTTGAGTTGATTTTTAGCGCATAGTAACATTGGTTTAAGTCATTCTACACTAAAACAAAGATTGTGTTCAACATAACTTGCACTGAAATCATCTCGTCACAAGAGGAACAATTGCATCAATCAAAAACTCTTTGTTTGTTGCATGAGACGATTGGTTTAAGACCGACTTGAAAAAATGTCAACGTTGTCCTTTAATATACATTTGAATGTCCGTTTTGATGGTGTGATTTTGCCTGCACCTATAACTGTATTTGTTCATTCACTGCAGGTAGCATAAAGATAATATATCACTGGAATGTATCATGGTAAATCGGACTATTTATTTGATTGTGTAGAAGTGGGGGTTGTATTAGATCAACCGTCTTTCTCCCCAGCAAAAATGCCTTAATGTAAATATATGCACTGTAAATAACTATTGATTTTTTTCCCGCTTTTGTTATTGTTTTGTAAACAAAAGGGCAAAAAGAGTAAAATGCCCTGCATCCAAAAAATGTTGAGCCTTTTTTCTTTGGTTTTGTTTTCTTGTCAAAGATATTTTGATGCCATTGTTTTGTATATTGTCCGTCCAACAACTTATTTTGGAGATTTGTTTTTCTTCCTAGTTAAACGTTCCAAAGACAAAAGTTGTTTTTTCTTCAACTGAGTGAAACCGATCCCAATAAAGTCAACTGACACTTTTACAGACGTGCTCTTGTGCTGAAGTTAATGGGGGAGATTTCGTCTTTTAACCTCTAACAATGAATTTCAAGGCTTATGTGTGGCAGCAACCACAATATGTGGTACATTTAGTTTTTTGTCCATGAGGTTTGTGTTAAAGCACAGAGTAATCCATGCTGTGCAAATAGAGAGTGTGGCGTTAGTGGTGCATTAAACAAGCCTCGCCAGGGCCTAAATGAAACGAATGAGACATAACCACAATTTAATCTCTTAAAATCCAAAACATGGTTTCTGTGGAAGCGCTGATCCTCCCTGTTTGGGATTTTCTGCGGAGATCCAACAGGCTTAAAAGTTCAGTTTCACCAAAGGAAGATGTGAAGGAGAGGCGAAATGTTCTTGTCCGAGACCTGCAAGTAACCTGCGGGACCCTTGCTGATCAACAAACAATAGTCCTTTGATGTCCCAGCAAGAGACAATGGACAAGAAAATAAATTTGACCACCACTCAGGGACCGGAGGGGAATCCCACTGCATTGAAATGGACGTACAAACACGTGTACGCACACACACACACACACGCCATATGTTCCTGATTTAAGTCATAAATGTGACCCAGGGTCTCTGTTGTAATCTACCTCAGATGTCAGAAAAGAGGGAGGTGGAAGGGGAGAGAGTGAAAGAAGTGAAATGCAGAACAATCTAAACAGAAGAATCTCTGGGGGGACCCAATCAACCACTTCCGTCCTCCTACATCTCCTCTCGTTCTCCTCCTCCGCTCCTCTGATTTAATTTCATTTTCTCTCCCTCTCTCTCTCTCTCTCTGTCTCTCCATGCACCGTATCCCCCTCTTCTCCCCGGTGGAAAGTATTGTATGAAAGTCCAGGGGCGCAGCTCCACGGGTCAGAGTGGAGGCTGTTCACATAACCTGCTCTGCTCCTCTTCTTTCCCTCCTTTTCTTTTTTCATATACACACCTTGTCTCCCTTTAGTCCTCTCTGCTCCATCTTCTCCTCCACCTAAAGCTCGAGAGGGGGAATTTTATTCTCCTTTCTTTTCTTTTCTTATCTTTATTCCCTCGCTCTCCAAATCTTACAGATTATACACAAAATGCCGACTTGCAGGTACATTTCTGAGTGTGAGAATATTAAAAAGTTAGGATGAATGTTTCACACAAACACACACACACAATGGTGATGAGTGAGTGGGAGCTACCGGTTCATGTTTTGGATCAACTAAATTAATGTCACACATCTGGAAGAAGGCTCCTGCCTGCTCCACCCTCTGCTGTTCTGCATTGGTGTGATTCCCAGTTTCCCTTTGTGTGTGTGTGTGTGTGTGTGTGCGTGCGTGTGTGCGTGCGTGCGTGCGTGCGTGCGTGCGTGTGCGCGTGCGCGTGTGTGAGAACGCGAGCCTCAGTGCCATCTGGTCAGTCTCCAGGTGATGAAGCTCCCTAGAGCCAGGCCGGTGATAAAGATGACGATGAGGCCGTAGCTGTGGGAGCTCAGCGACGACACACTCTGCACGGACGCCACCTCCAGCTCCGAAAAACTGTTGATCTGTGGAGAGACAGCTCCGATCACCTGGTGTGGAAAACATGCATCTGGAAAACATTCATGCCACTAAATGCCGATTACTTTTTTACAAATGTGATTGAGTATCTGTCGTCCATGTGGCTCCGGAATGTTTTATTGTTTATGTTTTAAATAACGCCTACATACTGTAACGGTTTCGTCCACCACCCTCATCCGTCATTATACGTTACACGGAAGACAAAATGTTCCCAAACTTGCGACTTAAATGACGCCGCGGCTTCTGACGTTCCTCCGCTCGCCATGACGTCACCGTTAAATGCTTCTAAGCTGCTGCGTTCACGTGAACACACTACTGCTTTCTATCTGTTCACTGACACTCTGCATTGATATTCGGGGACTTGTTACTTGAAAAGGAACAGCAGCAGTAGAACTTCATTACACACTATGATGATTACGCTGTAAAAAAAAAAGAAAAAAATACTCCGTGATCCACGACTTGAGCGCTGCTGTCTGCAAGGTAACCCAACCCCGCTGCAGCCCTCCGGAGGGGCGCAGACAGCTCGGAAGCACTCGATGCCAAGTTTAGTGACGGTAGAGAGTTGGATATGTTTGGTGAGCATTGTGAGAACAGCTAACATCAACCACTTTGATGTTTAAATGAACTAGAGTGGCTTGTAAGCACAGTGCACTTTGGCACAGTTGGCCACCCTTCCAATGACTGACAGAACTTCATTTATCTATTGCTTGTGTGTGAATGTAGCGGTCATTCAGGGATTTCTGCTAGAAGTATCCACGGGTTAGAGCTACAAACCTGCTTGCTTTGAGCTGAAATAACACCCTTTCTGGCAGATAGCCTTTAAGGGAAACTTCTCCCGTGTGCGCTGTCAGTAGCTCCAGCTGTGCTGCCGTCATCAGAAAAAGACGTCGCTTCACGTGACGCAACTGAGAAAATGAAGTCTCATGTCTCTTCAAACATAATTCCTCGTTTCCTCTCTCCTCGCTTGGTTTCCTCCATGCATCCCTGGTGGGTGGGACTAAGACGCAAGGAAAGGACGCAAGTGAGGGAAACGGGGATGCAATTAAGAGACTTGGGATGTAACCATAGGGACAGCCTCGTCGCAGCCGCGGTGACGCATTCGGTCTCCAAACGGAGCCTCCCGCTGGATTGGGACACAGCTGGCACATAGAATGGCATGACGTCACACAAAGATCAGAGACGGCAAAGCGTTCCAAATGACATCAGTTCAGGAACAGACTATAGAATGCCATGACATCATCAGTTGTCCAGATAAAATGCAAAGAAACTCTATACCCCACTTTACTTCTCCAAACAGTTATTACAGACTTTCAAGAGACACCAGTAGACCTACAATGGAAGGAAGAGAGATAAATATGTATCAGGCCCAAATTGATGACCTTGAGCAGCGTATGAAGCAGTTTGAGGAGAAGGCTAAGCATGACAATCATGTAAAGTCAGCCAAAATTTTTGATCTTGAGCGGCTTCTAAAGGAGGCTAAGAATGTCAATATTTACCATTCGTTCCGTTCGAATTACTATAAGAAGCGTCTCGAGATGGCCCAGCATGACAATGACGTCAAGTCGGCTGAAATTGATGACCTTGGGCAGCGTCTAAAGGCGTTGCAGAGTGACAGTGATCTCAAGTCGGACAAAATCGATGACCTTGTGCAGAGTCTAAACGCATTCCAGCGTGACAGTGATGTCAAGTCGGCTGAAATTGATGACCTTGGGCAGCGTCTAAAGGCCGTCAAACGTGACAGTGCTCTCAAGTCGGACAAAATTATTGACCTTTGCCTGTGTATACATGAGGAGAAACGTGACAATGATTTCAAGTCGCAAACAATTATTGACCTTGGGCAGCGTCTACAGGCAATCCAGAATGATTATGGTGTCGAGTGGGACGAGCTGTCGGCTCCAGCTGCTGAGACCAGGAGTTGGTGGTATCCCTGTGCCACAAATCTACTGACAGCAGGATTGTTTGCTAGTGGCTTTGTCGCTGCGATTATTTCATTAGTGGTTCCCATACAGTAATTTGTGACTGGATAGTGCGACCCACAAGTGATGAAATTGTGATTAGCACAAAGATAACATGTTGTGAGTGTGATGCCCACCAATGTGTTGTCACATGTGTGTTATGTATTTTGTTTTCATTGTACTGTACTCCAGAGGAAGCTAGAGGGACGTGAAGAGCGAAGCAGGATGTGAAATCCTACTGTTCGAGTGACTGCGTTCAGGAGAGAACTGCAAGGCTAATAACGTTTAGCATTTTAAGACCATCCTACAGTTATAGATTCTGTTATCCTTCATGTTCGAGAGCATTTAATGTGCGTGTACTGCACCGAAAATAATGTTTATTTTCGTTGTTCAGTGCTGTATGGAATTGGTGTCCATCTGCACTAGATGTGCATTTGATCTAGCACAAAGATAACATGTGAGTGTGATGCAAACCAATGGTGTTGTCACATGTGTGTTATGTATTTTGTTTTCATGAACAGCCAATATGGTTTAAAAGCAGCGCACTTGTTTATTCCAGCAATAGTTTTATAAGTGACTGACCTAGTGGGAACAATGATGTTGCCACTAAAGCCACTAAGGCACTGTCCTCCAGAGGAAGCTAGAGGGACTTGAAGAGCGAAGCAGGATGTGAAATCCTACTTTTCGAGTGACTGCGTTCAGGAGAGAACTGCTATGTAAAGGACGTACATATGCATAGACAGAGACCTGATGTTTCTTTTATTCCGCGTTAAAGGTTTTATTTGGGGAGTTGTTCCTCATCCAATACAAGTCCAAGGACAGAGGATGTCTTATGAGGCAAATTTGTGATATTGGGCAACACAAATAAAATTGAATTAAAATGCTAAAGCGCCATCTATTGGCCAAATAGCACCCAATTTGTCATGGTCACCTAAGAATCATATTTACATATGTCCACCAAATGTAGTTTTAACAGCAAAATGCGTTCAGGAGGTAGAACTCCTTTTGTAGTATTTGTAATTGCAAACTTTGAGGGCCAGCTTTAGCTAAACTGTATAGAGCAAAAATAAAAAACTGCACCTGCTCGAGACAGATGTTCTGTTCCATATCTAGTGACTATGCAGAAAAAGCATCTAGTGCAACATTTGTATGGCATACTATACTATCACATTTGGCATACCACACTAACGTTTTATAACAAACCATACTATGACTTTGTTATGACAAACTATAACATGACATTTTTATGGCAGACTGACTTTAATGACATTGTTATGGCATATTATACATACTATACATCTTATACTGTAACATGTTTAATGACATACCATACTAAGACTTTCTGACATTCATATCACACGATAGTATGACTTCATAACATTTCTATAATATACTCTTATGACTGTCATTTCTGTGACATACTATGACTTTTTTGTTTTAATGGCATACCATCCTTTTGACTTTTTTCCTTGACATCACAAAACCTATTTATTCCTGTGACATATACAGCACCGGGCTAAGAATCACTCCGCCGTGGTGAAAGCGGTCACAGTCTTTTCCTTCTCATAGACGCCTGGAACGAGCAGCACTTCAGGGTGCTGTGGATAGAACCCTGCACCTGGCTAACCAGTTACACCTTTACCTGGCGTAGCCGATGATGAGGCTGCCGAACACCGTTCCGATTCCAGCTCCTGAGCCGGCCACACCCACCGTGGCAGCGCCAGCGCCGATGAACTTGGCGGCGGTGTCGATGTCCCGGGAGACGGCGCTGGTCTGGAAGGACCGGCTCAGGACTGCAGACTGGCTGACTGGCAACAGAGCCTGGGAGGAGGGAGCGCAGGAACAGCTGCAGTGAATATGCTGCCTGACTTTCTTAATGCAGTTCATGCATTCCATTTAGAAAAGCGCCGATCGCAGTTCTGCTGCCGATACAGATCCCCGATGAGCGAGACGGTCATTGTGTGTTGTGTTACAGCAGCTGGACACAGGGCTCAAGAGAACATCTTTCACCACCATCAGGGAGAAGACAAGAATCAAACCAGTCTTACCTTTTTATGTTGTCATCTAAGAGTAGTCCTTTGCATAAAAACGATTAGGAAAAATAATTACTATTTCAACAACAATTATGTGTTATGGTTGTTTAGAGCTGAAGTTAAGATTACATTCAACACGTTATAAGTTACCTCTGCCTAACACTCGTTTTTACTGAGTAGAGCTTGAACGCAGCATAATGCTGCCTGTGACCGTGAGCTCCAGACGGTGCTGCGCACAGGCCGGCTGTGTTAGAACGATGAGAACAGAGTCGTTGCTCTCAGACGAGTCTTATACCACACATGTGTAGTACTTCTTACAGATATTTAGACAGAATCTGTGGTCAGCCCAGTTCTCTCACATTGATTTGGGTGAAATGATGCAATATCCAGCGACATGTGTTTCTCTAGACTGAGGCAGCTATCCCTATTTGAGCCAAACACTGTGCTACATCAACACTGCAATACAAGAGATGGACTGCAGCAGATCATCTTCAGCCATCCACACACGCCCCAGGATGCATCAGCTGTATTGAGGCTGTTCAAACATTGGGTGCAGGATGATTGAAGGCCAGAGGACTGACCTGCTGCTCCACTGTGGCTTCAGGTCTGTTAAAGACTGAGGCAGAGACGGGCCGGGCGAGGACTCTGGACCCCCCCACGCAGCTACAGGCAGACAAAACCACATCAGCACCGCTTCAACAGTGCGTCACTCTGAATCATCTTCTACTGCAGAGACTACAGTACATGAGACCAGCAGTAACCATCTGAACATTTCACTTTTACCTTAAACTAGTAAACTACGGAACTTCTGGAAAAAAGATCAGCTGCAACGTGAGGTACATGATGGGCTTCTGCTGACATGGTTCACACTGCAGCCTTCTGTCGCTACATGACGGAGAATAGGAGTTGAGAATAAACCATCAAATTAAATCATGTAAATCATAAGTGCCAGATACGGATGTATTTAATGCAGGTTATTTCATCTATTTAATGTTGATGGTTAATTTGCAACCAAGTTGTATACATCATGAATTTACTTGTTATTTGTATGTAATAGAAAAGTGAGCATGTGTAGTTCATGAAGCAATAAATAATGACAATTGAAAAATATAGAGAGATGTTTGCTTCATTCTTTTCAAACACTAAACCTAATTTACCCAAGTCATTGATTTAATTGTCACACTTAAATCCTGAATTGACTGGTGAAACAGAAGAAATTAAAAGGCCAAGATGAGAAGATATAATGTTGCTGACAGTAGTCAGAGCTGCCACAGGACTGCCACTAGATGTCAGTTTATTTGAAAAATACTTTTTGTAAGGTTCTGTTTAGCTCGATTTAGGTTCTGTTTTGTTGTTTTCGATGAAAAGTGCTGTTGAAACTTGTTGGATGTAATTAATGTGATGGTGAACAATTCAATAATAGTCAAAATTCTGTTACAAATGAAAGCACAAGTGTTTGCTGAATCAATAAAGCTGCAGTTGTCACGGGTGGGAACATACGAGGAATAGAACCAGACGCAGAGACAGTCAGGAAACAGGGTTGAGAGAACCTATTTTATATATATGTTAATTGGAATAAAAATAAAACTGAACAAGTCAAAAAATAGAATAAACTCCAATTGAACATAAAACATGAGAATTTTACAAATGAATAATTAAACATGGCAAGAAATTCTGACCAAAAAAAATGCAGTGTCTTGCGGTGTACTTGTGTTAAATAAACGTAGTTGTCCTGTTATGGAAGTCATCACAATATATAGCACTATATATGAAAAGCAGATAAACAAGTTGAATACAAGCTTGACAACACAGTATATTATTATCATTGTTAGTAAATGTTACCATATGTATTGATTGTTTTACAGGCTACGTTACATAGGCTACTACTTAACACATGTACAGCAGGCCACATCATTATTTTCGTTATGTTATGTTATGGCCATCACACTACTACTATACAGCTATATTAATAAATGCACGTTAGAAGAGTGCTCTTTCAGGAACAATTAAGCCATCTGAGGCTACAAAATGGACCGATTGCTTGCAGCGTGATTCAGTTCCGAGAAAGAAAAGAAAATTACGTTCAATATAGTATTACAAAATATAAAAAACGTGGCAGGAAATTGCTAATATTATAAATGTATAACACGTTAATCTCATCACTGCACTCTATTATTAAACAGCCTCCAGTGGACCTTGCTTTAGTTACCATAGTAACACAATCAGTGATACGTTTTCAAAATAGTAACACTTCTGACAGTCTGCATCCACCTACAGCTCCAGAGATCAATCTTAGCGGTCACAAGACAGTTAACATGACAGCAACGAAGAAAGGAGAACACATTCATCTTGTTTTTGCTCTTGTCTTGTGAGATTCGGAATTGTTTGAATATTCTAGAGTCAAACTTTCTATATCTCAATGCCAATAAAACTGAATAAATTGTATTTGGACCACAGTATTTGACCAACATTATATCTTCTCATCTTGGCCTTTTAATTTCTTCTGTTTCACCAGTCAATTCAGGATTTAAGTGTGACAATTAAATCAATGACTTAGGTAAATTAGGTTTAGTGGTTGAAAAGAATGAACCAAACATCTCTCTATATTTTTCAATTGTCATTATTTATTGCTTCATGAACTACACATGCTCACTTTTCTATTACATACAAATAACAAGTAAATACATGATTTATACAACTTGGTTGCAAATTAACCATCAACATCAAATATCAGATGAAATAACCTGCATTAAATACATCCGTATCTGGCACTCTGCGTCACTCTCTGTCACCCTGCGTCACTCTCTGGCAGCTTGTGTCACTCTGCGTCACCCTCTGTCACCCTGCGTCACTCTCTGGCAGCTTGTGTCACTCTGCGTCACCCTGCGTCACTCTCTGGCAGCTTGTGTCACTCTGCGTCACCCTCTGTCACCCTGCGTCACTCTCTGGCAGCTTGTGGCACTCTGCGTCACCCTCTGTCACCCTGCGTCACTCTCTGGCAGCTTGTGGCACCTACTGACATACATGTACATATAAGCAGAGGAAGAGTGAAGATATTTTCAAACATGTATTTTTGGATTGGACATTTTATGTCTTTTAATTTTAATTTTAATTTGTATATATACTTTTAAATGATTATAAAACGGATGATTTATTTTCATTATTTTAGCCGATTGTTGTAAATTACTATAAAAGTAATAATTTGGAAAGTGTATCATGTTCCATTTTGTTGCACAACCAGCAAAATCATACTTAAATAAAATGAATGAGAAACAAAAAAGTACAACGTACTTACTCTAAGGATGCATACAGAGAACAGGGGGCTCCGGTGACTCAACTAAAATCATAAAACTGATTTATGGAAGCTGATCTGTCGTAACAACAACGGGTGTTCTCAGGAAATGTGTCTCCGCCCCCTCAGCTCCGCAGCTTCTTGACGATTGCCGAACTATGCTCGCCTGCCACAGCTGAATCTTTCCGCTGAACTGACACAGACTGCCACTGAGTGACGCCAAGTGCCACAGACTGACGCCGAGTGCCACAGACTGACGCCGAGTGCCACAGACTGACGCCGAGTGACACAAACTGACGCCGAGTGACACAAACTGACGCCGAGTGACGCAGAGGTGCCAGTGCCACAAGAAGGATCTCGGCCCTGCACAATATCTGTGCAAAAGGTCAAGTCCAGCAACAACTGGATCGAGAACAGCAGTCCTGGCCTGTTGGCCTGGTCAGCTTTGTCAGAAAGGATAATCCAAACGCATCTGCAAAGGATCAGCTCTAGATAACCCGCTATATGTCCACACACACTGCACAACGGACGGCTTCAACGTTCCCCAACTGCGAGACGCCATAGCTGAAAGCTGGAGGACATTCCTCCTGGGGAAGTTATGCTGCAACATGTGGGCGAACTGTAGCATTTCACAAAAAACGCAATCATGGTTCTATTCTCGCAAGTCCACGGTTAGCTCGCATGAACGAGGCACCTTTTCATACCAGAGTTAGGTCGACAGTCCTCGTAGAAGAAGGGGGGGGGGGGTTAGCACAGCAGCTAAGCTAAGCTGCTAAGCTAACCAGTCTGCAGACTTGAAGGTCAAAAAAGAGCCACAGACGGTCACACTGGGCCTATAACGCAGACACGGTGCACTCCCCCGATGTGGCGTTCAGAGATGTGGCATTCCTGAGATGTGTAGTTCCAGAGATGTGTAGTTCCTGAGATGTGGCGTTCATGAGATGTGGCGTTCCAGAGATGTGGCGTTCCTGATATGTGGCGTTCCAGAGATGTGGCGTTCATGAGATGTGGCATTCCAGAGATGTGGCGTTCCTGATATGTGGCGTTCATGAGATGTGGCGTTCCTCTGAGATGTGGCGTTCCTGAGATGTGGCATTCCAGAGATGTGGCGTTCCAGAGATGTGGCGTTCCAGAGATGTGGCGTTCCTGATATGTGGCATTCCAGAGATGTGGCGTTCATGAGATGTGGCGTTCCTGAGATGTGGCATTCCAGAGATGTGGCGTTCCAGAGATGTGGCGTTCCAGAGATGTGGCGTTCCTGAGATGTGGCGTTCTAGAGATGTGGTATTCATGAGATGTGGCGTTCCAGAGATGTGGCGTTCATGAGATGTGGCGTTCTAGAGATGTGGCGTTCATGAGATGTGGCGTTCCTGATATGTGGCGTTCTAGAGATGTGGCGTTCCAGAGATGTGGCGTTCCAGAGATGTGGCGTTCATGAGATGTGGCGTTCTAGAAATGTGGCGTTCTAGAGATGTGGCGTTCTAGAGATGTGGCGTTCCAGAGATGTGGCGTTCCAGAGATGTGGCATTCCAGAGATGTGGCGTTCATGAGATGTGGCGTTCTAGAGATGTGGAGTTCCAGAGATGTGGAGTTCCAGAGATGTGGCGTTCCAGAGATGTGGCGTTCATGAGATGTAGCGTTCCAGAAATGTGGCGTTCCAGAAATGTGGCGTTCCAGAAATGTGGCGTTGATGAGATGTGGCGTTCTAGAGATGTGGCATTCCAGAGATGTGGCGTTCATGAGATGTGGCGTTCATGAGATGTGGCGTTCTAGAGATGTGGCGTTCATGAGATGTGGCGTTCATGAGATGTTGCGTTCCAGAGAACGGACCAGACGGAGCTCGGACAACCTGAAAACAATGCCTCCGGTCACGGCTGTGGCATAAAAAGTCAGTTGGTTGCTCATGAACGCTCGGCAGAGAAGATCTGTTTCTCCTCTGAGTGGAGCAAATACCAGGAGATAGAGCAACGTACACAAAACACCTTTTTTCACTGTTCGGAAAAAGAGAGACTGCCTATTGGTCCAAAGTTTCCTGCTCAGCCCGTTAACAGTTTCTTTGCTCAAACAAGATCTTGAGAGACATTCAGCAGCAGCGTCATGAAACCCAGCTGGTTGAGTCTGTCCCTCATAGTTCTTCAGAGAACTTGTTGATCTTGCTCAGTCCATCTCACAAAGGGATCCATTTTAAAATGTAAACCTGGGTGGAATTTGTTGACCTTGTAATAGTCAGACAGACTCATCAGGTCACCGAGCATACACCTGCCCACTGCCTTCATGCTCTGCTGGACGGGAGGAACCTTCTGCAACATGGCACCACGGTGCAGCCCTGAACACCAGCAGACCCCTGCTGGTGGCCATCGTTCTGTCATTATGCAAACTTGGCTCCTGTGTTCTATTATGATGGAATATTTGTTATGTATCGGGGCAAAGAAATGTGGAGAATACATCTGGAATTAATTATATTTTTAAAACTGAGATGACACAAGGTTTTCAAAAACAAGTGTTTTAATGCATTTTATTCTGTTTTGTTAAAAGGCGGACCGGGAATTGAAAGTGATTACTTCTCCACTGAGAGATGGTCTCATCATTAAAGTCCATCAGCAGATAGGATACGGTGGTGAAGTCAGGAGCTCCACAGATGCCCAGTTTACGGAATGACCTGTCCCACGGCGCCCACTAGATGCCCTCCTGACCACGGGCTGGAGCATCAGCGGCTCAATGACACACACATACTCTGGATGCACGTTGAACATTTAACTGGGAGAAAGACTGAGCGAGGGTAAAGAAAATATCTGTGTTTTGTAAGCAGCGCGATGGACAGAGATGATATTCTCTTTATGAGATTGTTTCACTGTGAGGGAATTATACATCCATAAGAAAGTGAGAATGACAGAAAACAGTTTTGTTGACAATTCTGTTAATTATAAATAAATAGATAAGATATTGACTGAAGCACTTGTTTGCGGCCTGCCTGGTATCTGTCTGCTATCTCATGTCTGACGCCGTGTTCTCAAATTGATAACCACGTCCTGACTCCAGCTCTGTACATAACACACAGACATGATTCATCTTCTCTTCACAGAAAGTGTATTTCCATGAATGTCAAACCGTTCCTTTTACACCGAGAGCGGCAGAAAGTGTCCTCTTACATCAGTGACGTGAAGATCAAGGGCATACAACTGCATTGTTGCTACAGAAAGAGAGCGAGTCTGTACCTGGATGTCTCTCTCCCTCTCTCTCTCTCTCTCTCTCTCACACACACACACACACACACACACACACACACACACACACACACACACACACACACACACACACACACACACACACACACTCTGTGTGGTGCAGTTTCTGCATCTGTTCTTGGATCTCTATTACTGCAGGGTGGTGCACGGGGACATCTAAGGGCCAAAAGACAGAACTGCAGGAGACCAAAAACACTGCAGTGCCCCCCCCCTCCTCTCCTCCTCTCCTCCTCCTCACTTCGTCGTCTCATCTCTACCTCGAGCTGTCCGTGTGACCCCTCTGACCTCCTTGTTCCCTTCCTGCTCTTCTCGCACTCTGCCTCCTCTGCTCCTCGTCTTGTTTCCCAAAATTGCACAAGATGACGTTTACAATGTGCCTCAAGTTTGTTTCAGTGTGAGGAAGAGAAAAGAGGAATGAAAGAATAACAGGAGAGCTCATTGTCCATCTATCAGGCCATGGCAGGCTACATGTTAAAGCATTGACTGGAACTTCTTTTAATTGTATTAATAAGTAGTGCTTGTATTAAGTGATGTGTTGAAATAATGAGAAATATATATTAAAAAAAAAAGAAATGAGTATGTTATCACACTATAAAACATTTTAAGAAGGTAAAACATAAAATTGTTAAATTCCCCTTCTGCCTTGAAAATGTAAAGTAAATGACTTTACCACTGCTAAGCTAACTTGTGGGATTGCTCTACAAAATGACGTCATCCCTGCGGCACTCTATGGAGGAGGGTCCCCCCCTATTTATTTTAAAAGAGCAACAGCCAACGTGGAAACTCCAAAACTATACTCCGTACATCAGGGCCAGACGTTGGCATTTATAGGGCTGGCCCCGCCTTGTTGCAGTCCCACCAAGAAGGAAACGCAGAGAGCTTCATCGATACAGCTGTATCATCTCATACAGAGAGGCTAACTGAACAAAGGTCGCAGTGTCGCTGCGTTCCGCAGAACCACAGAACCAACATGGTAGAGAGGAAAGTGCTCTGAGAGTAAGCACATGGAAGAAATTAAGGCCCAACATACCCATCCTCCATGATCCACAATCCAGCCCAGCAGATTGTTCCTGAAAAACTCCACGGTCCACTTCAGGATGTCCGTCACTAACTGAGGGAGGCGAGCCTCCACCATCTGATGGACAGCAGAAACACAAAGAGGTCGATACACAAAGAGACGATGCTGCCAAATTCAATAACATGGCTGGATCAGTGAACATCAGACTGTTGTCTGATATGATTGATATATATATATATATATATATATATATATATATATATATATATATATATATATATATATATATATATATATATATATGTATGTGACATACACACAGAAGCGCAAACAATCACCTTTTATCAATATTTGTTTGGAAAAGCCCCCAAATGAAGACATTTCAAATTAAAACATTACACACATTACACACATTACAAGCTAGAAAAATGTAGAAGAAGGACAAAACGCCAGAAAGCAACTCCACTACCCAGCGGCCAGGAGGTGTAACTGTTAGAGCAGCGGTTCCCAAACTTTTTAGGCCGCGCACCCCCTTCTACATCCCGACCGGGTTCGCGCACCCCCCCCCCCCCCCCCTTAATAAAGAAAAAAAAAAAAAGAAGCAACAGAGCCTTTTAAGCCTTCATAGCCGCATAAGAATCTGACCAATGAGAGAACAGTTTGCTCGCGCGTGGCATTTGTTTACAAGATTTAGTCCGCTGTTAAATGTTGCAGTGTGAACACAAACCGAACAAAGGAGCAACTGCAACAAAGCAAACGAACTGAAGGTGTGAAAATGCCCTGAAACACTGCAACAAAGTTTCAATAACTTTCAGTTACACAAGGCGTCACTTTTAAAGAGCAATACGGATGCGAGCACACACGCACAGGCTCAGAGGCAGATTATCACATTTAATTTACAATTAATGAGCGACTAATGCAGCCAGGATGTCTTCAGACAAAGCATCGATGCGGCGTGACACTGTGTTGTTGGACACCGGGATCATGTCCAACTTTTTTGCTTCTTTCTCCCCAATCATACATTCCACCATCTCTCTGGCAGCTGGCAAGCTCACGTCTTCGGCGATTGTGTGCGGTAGCCACTTTCTCGCTATTCTGTAACCAGATATGAAGCCCGTAGTGCGTCATTTATAGACCCAACACATGAATGAGACTCCAGTTGTTTTTGGCTGTTTTGTAACTCCTCCAATTTCGATATAAAGAATGTAAGGGGCTTTTGACTTGCACTGGCATGCTTGGTGTTCAGGTGGCGACGTAAATAAGAGCTTCAGACTGTTAGCCAGAACCTCGCTGCACACCACGTGTTGTGAGAAAATCTTATCTCCCACACTCAGAGCGGATTTAAGAGGACAACGAAAGCTCTCAAGAGGCGTTTAGTTATATCAAAAGCAATAGGTTTATTATCAACAGAGTTATGCAGCCCCGCAATTCAACATGCATGGGTTTCTAATAGCTTCACTCTCAATCGAGATCCGCCATAAGAACAACGCTTGAACACAGCAGCGCAGTAATTCATATAGGTCCCTCTTATGGAAGCCCATTGGTCAAAATCAAAGAAGCAGGCGGAGCTTGTTTGTACAAGTAAGCCACCTGGTAGGAGCCTGGACAAATCCGTCCACACTGGCCCGTCCCAGAAGGTGTAGTCATCTGTCAGTGTGTTATGAAATGTTGTCGACTGCGGGGGGGGGACTGGTTTAATACAGCCCGAGGCTGTTGGGCCTACCCTAAGATGGCGGCACTGCCCTTGTGACGCAGTTAAGCCAGTAATCTTCCACTGTTTCTCCCTCGCCCTACCGTCTCATATGAGTATTGCCTGAGTAACTATTAAAGCTAAAACTATTAAAGCTGCTATAAGCTATTTTATCCATACTAACTGCGAAACAGTAGAAGGTGTAAAATATTACACCTTAGAAGAAATAAGATTGCATAGCATTTTATCAATAATTCCCTCTCTTGACGTCTGAAGGACGTCACTTTCTTTACCTTTCTGTCCTGTTACACGCATGTGTCTGGCTCTGCCTCATCTGACCCTAACAGGCTGATCTGCTCCTCCCATACTGGGTAGGCTCCATAGGGAGGGGGTGGTGGTGGTTCCTTGGAGAGGGCAGTGGTGATGAGACGGCTAACCAAAGAACGAATACAGGGTATTATACAACATCCACATTAACCAAACAAATTACCCTGCATTTTGCGTCAGATCACCTCGGACCTCTGCTAGAGGTCTGGACGGCTCAGGTGCTGGGGCACAGTGTGTCAGGTGGTGCCAAGGGGCTCCTGCTTTACCTATGACTTGGACCGAGTGTGAAGTAACCTCCTTCACTTCGTACGGCCCTGTCCACCTGGGGTCAGTCCACTTTCTTTTATGAACTTTGACCCTGACCCAGTCACCCACTCGGATGAGATTTTTTACCTCTTCCTGGTCAGCTGCACTGGTTCGCTGGACCTGTTTGGAGAGAGCCTCCGTGAGAGTGATTAATGCAGTCATATATGCCTTCATTACTACCTGCTGCACATCTAGGGCAGGAATATGACTACCATCTCTTGGAGGACCTGGCATTTGCCTCCCTGTCATTAATTCATGTGGTGAAAGATGCGTCTCATTTCCTTGTGCGCTCCTCATTGCCATTAGAGCTAATGGTAAGGCTTCAACCCATGTCAGCTTTGATGCTGCACATGTTTTCGATATTTTTGATTTTAGCGTCTGATTTGCCCTCTCTACCAGTCCTTGTGACTGTGGATGATACACTGATCCATACCTATGTCTGATTCCTAGTCTGGCTTCTACTTCCTGCAAATGCTTATTGCTGAAATGTGAACCATTATCGGACCTTATGCATCTAGGAACCCCATAGCGAGGTATCAGTTCTGTTTGCAGCCACTTTATTACGGTCTGTGCGTCTTCTCTTTTAGTTGGGATTGCCTCCACCCACTTTGAGAATCTGTCCACCATTACCAAGATGTACCTTTTTCCTTGTACTCTGTTTTCAGGTCCCATGTCCGTGAAGTCTATGCTGATGTCCTGGAAGCAGGCTGATGGTACAGGATAAGAGCCCATAAGTGCTTTGTATGGTTTCTTCACATTGTGCTCCCCACAGGTGGTGCATTCGTCGCAGAAGAGGGACACCATACTCTCCATGTGTGGATGCCACCACAATACTTGCAGTCTTTGCAATGTTCTTTTCTTTCCTTCATGCGTTGGTCCATGTGCCTCTGATATCAGTGAGACACACAATTCTGCTGATGCTACCACTCTGCCGTCATGGGATCTCCAAAGTCCACTTTCTCCTCTTGTTGCTCCTTTCCTTTGCCATTCGGACCATTCGTATGATCCAGCCTTCTTCTGTATGTCAATCAGTGTTTTCTCAGTGAGTGCTGGCTCTTGTATGGCTGCCTTCAAAACCATCTGTTTTGGTCTGTATCCTCCCACTTCCTTAGCAGCTTCATCTGCCATGTCATTTCCCACACTTATTCTGGTCCTTGTTTTACCATCATGTCCTTTGCACTTCATGATTGCCACTCTTCTTGGTAGGCTGTTAAGGCTAAATCTCCTCACAATGAAAATGGAGCCGGCTAGCACACGTGGAATGATAGCTTTCCAGACACACGGCGCTAAAAACATTACCGAAACTGATTTACAATTATAAGGAATTTAATTCCACTGATGCAAGCACGATCACAGTTATACATGGAGTACATACTCCTATGAAATATTACAATATCAACCCTCTTTGGAAAAAACTACCTCTGGTCCGAGGACACAGCCGTCCTGCAGATCCACAAGCTAAAGAGGCAGAAAAACACTTCTAACCCCCCCACATATTAATTCACGACTCCTCCCCTTCCGTCTATCTCAATTTCTATTGGCCAAATTCCCCTATGCACTTTTAGCTACTTAATCCTATATCACTTTATGTTTATCTTAATTATGCATTCCCAAAACCCTTATGATTATGACTAATTATGAATTATTAATTATGAATTATTAAACACTTTTATTATATCTACTAACTACAGTTTTTTGCTCAAATTTCTTACAATTCCCCCCTAACTCACAGTTCACTGTGAGTTAGCTACTCAAATGTAGTTAGTTATTCAAATGTCCCTGGAGACCTCCCCCCTACTCAATCCAGGGAGAGGCTCCCTATCTATCTAAACAGAGGCAAAGAATTCATGCACACAGATATCATTTCAAGTATTTCTGTTCAGTTCGTTTCAAGATAGAGTGCGTTGAAAGTCACTGCCTTCCATGTCTTGGGGCTGGCAGGATCAGGATACAGCCTGTAGGCTAGAGAACACATACTGAGAAGCCTTGACTGTTCTTTTACACGTGACAAAATTACATTTCTTAATCTTTACACCCTAAAATCCCTTTATAACCCAATTAAACAAAAAATTTAATCTCCAAATACTCATCCAAAACAATCCGTCTATTTCCCAAACTTCCAACATCTCACTGGATGTTTTAGAAGTCCACCTGGGCCTTTATCAGGTCCTTCAGGATCTCCGAGAGGATGGTCAGGAACCGCTTGTGAAGTTCCTCTGGTGGCCTCATCTAGACTGTGGCCATCAGAAGCTCCAATTCGTCCTCATCCTCGTCACATAACTGGTTGCCTGGACTGGTGTCTGGCTCATCGGTGGAGCAATAAACCCCTGTAGAGGTCCACGGATGCAGGGGAACCCCCATCCACAGACAACTCGGAGGCTTATGACGACAGCACACAGAATAATTACGATTGCCAAAAATGTATGTTTTCACTGGCCAAGCATACTTCCCAACCAATCGGTGAACGGATTCGTGACACCAGAGTTGTCTGCTAGCTCTTGGCTGAGTGCTGTCAGTCCCTCCAGAGCCCTGGTCACCGATCCATCAGGAGCTGTGTTATTTGGAATGAAAGTACAGCACGCAGACCCAAACATCTGGCACACGCCACTTTTCTCTGCTAAATCATATATAATGCCATTCTGTTCTGCAAGGTCATTAAACTAGTCTTCGCCAGCTGTGCATGCAGTCCTGATATGGCGTCACTGGTGAAGTTTACTAAACGCTGTTGGTTATAGTAAAGGTAGTTGATCCAATCGACATTTTTATTAATCGTCACCCTCTGAGAGAAAACAGATTCTAAATCTGCTGCTATTTGATTTCTGGCTTGAAAGTCATTAGACACCCCCCTTGGCAGTCTTATGACATCTTATGTACACTTGGTCATCAAAGGCTCCCTTCGGGCCACCGGCATCTCTTTTGGATCTTCTGTTAGCATGTGGGCGTGGAGAGATGAGTTCTCTATAAGTTGCATCAGTGACAGGCAAGATATAGAATGACAATATAAGTTGCACCAACGCACCTGTCCAATCTTTAGGCAGGATTGGATGTATGGTTCTTCCTCCACACCATCACCATAAATCAGCTCTAGGTGCTGTCTGTCTTAACACACTGTTATATAGATAGTCGCTAGCGTTGTGACTGTTGCTACAATTTGCAATATTTTGCAATAATACTACCTACATTGGGCCCCTTAGCTGTATCTGAGACTATACAATCAAATGGACCCTCTGTAACCTTGAACAGAGGTGGGGTATTATATTCTACAGGTGGGTAATGCCAGTGTAGCCTCTGACAAGTGTGATGGAGAGGCAAAGTGTCATCAGTAAACAGAGTTAAAATACAACTAAATTCAGGACTTATGAGTCTGAATCTTGAAGGAACTGGTGTTGCTAGGGGTTGCTAGGTCCTGATCACACAATACAATCTGTACTACTGACTTGAAGCCGTCTATTGTACCCACCATAAATTCCCATCTCCCATTCCAGTTTCCACCCCTTACCTCATTCTCTGCGTCAGTCGTATGTCGAACCTGGTCTTTTTACAGGCTTAACAATAATCCTAATGAGCCCTTGTGGGGCAGGACTATCAGTAGCCTTTCCCTGTATTACGTAAAGTCCTCAGTCAGTCAATTTAGGTAAGTCTTAAAGGATTACATCTACCCACCCCCTTTGTACACATCACAGGCATAATATGATAACAGCTTCCCCTACTTATGTGTGGCAGGCCCACACTCGTCAGTTATGATGCACAAGGTTTTGGACATCCACCCGTAGGTGTGTTCATACTTGGGACAGGAGACTACTTCACAGAAGTCGAACTGGACCGTTGATGTTGTACCTCCTTTGAACATAAGAGTGAGAGTTACATTTTCATAGGTGAGTGTCGTCAGAGAAGCCTCTCTACGTGGTCTGAGATCGGTTTGATTAGCTACTGAGGCTAAATGTCGAATCCTGATGTAGTCATGCATGTGATCTGGTTCCTGTCTGTGGTTAATTCCACATACTAAGAGGGAAGCTACTGAACTCAGGAATAAAATAATTACAGACTTCCATAACCCACTGACCCTAGAGTCTCCTAATGGACGCCCTCGCTTAAACTGTGGGGGAAACGTCATCTTCAGTACTGTCTTAAACCCCTCTTTTGAGGTGTCTTTGGCTTCAAATTTTCCCTGTTTGATGTTCAATCCTGTCTCTGCGAGTGTCTCACTCGTTACCTTCGCTGCTGCACAGTGAGTGAGGTGGTGCCAAGTCGCTCCCATTTTACCTTTTCTGCATGTGAGGTTGCCAATACTACCTCCCATGGACCTGTCCACCTTGGTTCACTCCACCTGCGCTCGTGGACTCTTATCCACACCAGACTGCCTGGTGACACGTCAGCCTGCTTCCTTTCGTCAGCTGCTGCTTCTGCGTTTGTCACCTGAGAAAACAACACTCGGCTCATGTTAGTTAGAGCTCCCGTATATTTCTCAATTTCTAGAGTTAGCAAGTCTAGTTGTGGTTTATCATGACGTCATTAAATCTCAAAAATTGTGAGTAGCACCTTTACTGAAAACTATTCTAAATGTGGATCTACAAAAAATGTTTGACACCTTACCATAAATGTTTGACACCTTACCATATCCCCCCTTCACCTCGATATCTCTGCTGTAAGGGATCACATGGCAACCATCTATGTATCTTGGCTATACACTGAACCTCCCCATGGTCCTGGTGACAGCATGGGCATCTGTTGATGTCTCATGGGAGGAGGTCCAGCTGGACCTGGTCGTAGGTGCTGCTGATGTTGTGGTGGGAACGGAGCATGTTGTGGTGCTGCACTGATCGGTCCTCCTGCTCTTTTATGAGGGCAATCTCTCACCCAATGACCTTCTCTCCCACATACGTAGCACACTCCTTTACATACAAGACCCCCATGCCCCCCTTTATCGTTACCTCTCCCTCTGTTGGATGCACCACTTCTGCATCGTGGTGGGGGCTGATTGTACACCACCGTGGGGGCTGGTACTGCTGGATTTTGTTGCTGCTGGGCTTCTGCTGCTATCATCTGTTTCTTGGCCTGAACTTTTCTATTTAATTCTCTGTCGACCTCTGCTACTTGCAGTTTCAGCAGTCGCCGCTGCATTCTCTTTATATCCTCGTCTTCTTTACTTTCTGCTCGTCTTTCCTCTATCTGCTGTTGCAAATCTTTTCTGATGCATTCTACTTCTCTTACTTCACATTTTAGTCTTCCCACCAGTTCTCCTACTTCCCTTACTCCACATCTTAGTTTTCTTACCAGTTCTCCTGCTTCCTTCCTCTGCTTCTTTAATGTGAACATTATGCAGCCTAGGAGTATTCAAATGTGTGTATCAAATGTGCATGCTTGTCATCACATGAATCAAAGTCAACTCACCCTCTGTGCTGTATGGCGTGTGGCCGTTGACTCCAAAACTGGGATCCACTGCTTCACTTCCCAGATCTGGACCCACTCAACCACGCACCTTGACTAAAACGAACACAGAACTGCCAAAAGTTCAGCAGTAAATGTTAGCATACGTCTGTAGTGTAAGAGAGGCCAACGATCTCTCAAATATGTTGCGCCGTCCGTGTCAAAATTGATTCTTAGGAACTATGTAAAATAGTAAGTGTACCAAAATTAGTCAATACTGGATATGTGAAGGAATCTCGAATCCAAAATTGAAGCTAGAATTCCGAAATCAAACTCAACATCTAAATCAGAATCACAATCACAATCCAGTTCCAAATCAGAATTTGAAAGGTTTAAAATTGGAAGTAAAATGAAATTAAAAAACAATGAATAATTAATCAATTAAATATTAAATTCAACTTTAAAAATCAATAACTGTGTTCAAAGATATTCAATCAGAAATACCAATGCAAGTCAAACTGTTGAACTGCACTTACACTCTGGTCTGCACAATAATGAGTCACAATTAAGTTCAAGAATTGAAGAAACACAACTGAAACCATTAATCTTTGTTAAAATGCTGAATTAAAACCAAAGTCAACGACTAAAGTTATAATGCTTAATTAAAACTAAGGTCAGGATATAAGCTCACAGCTCTTAGACAATGAATCTCTGAAAAATTCAGATTCTAAACACTTCTTTACGGTTATCTGCAGTTACTCCTTCTTCTGTTTAATTGTTTTTAAATCTCCTTTTCTTTTGCCTTATGTTTTGATGCTTTTAATGGTTTTATGTGAAGCACTTTGAATTACCTTGTTGTTGAAATGTGCTATACAAATAAACTTGCCTTGCATTGCCTTCTGCGCCGAACCGGAAGTTGTCCTGAAACCGGCTTTTTTGTAACGGATATGCTAACCGCAATGCTAACGACAAAAACGGAGCTTCTAATAAAGCATACGCACACACAAGTATCACCAAAATCTCACACTTTAATTCCACTGGTACGCCCTCTGTCTCCTCTCACACTCTACTGGTTATTTTATTTTATAAGCACTTATTTTACATACAGAGTACCGCAACACCGGAGCTACACGTAGCTAGCGTTAGCTCCCCACAGCGCGATCATGCAATGTTAATCATTTTAAACGTATTTCCACGCTGCTAAAACACAGACTAGACACACGTATTATTGGACTTAATGTCCGTTTTTTTAGTAACCTTAAATCCTCTGGTTTAACCAGACCCTACGATCGTCGTATACAACCTTTCACCCAGTGTGTTCTCACAATCGTATCTCCCCACAACGCTATCGCCAACACGGCAACCACGCACATGACAAGACACAATTGTTACCGGACTTATTTATCTTTTACCCACCCAAACGTCCTTTAATATCTTGCATTCAAAAGCCTCCCAGCACCCCGCGGCAATCTTACCTTTTGCAGACTCGATTCCCGGCAGCAGTGCCTGGCTGCTTCCAAAGCTACCGAAGCTGTCCTGGCTCACCAGCTCCTTCTTGTCAGTGTCTTTATTCCATTTTGAACCACACCATCCAAAACTCAAACTCTAGGCAAGGCCGGCGAGGTAATCCGCGGACATCGGGCTCTGTTAGTGCAGGAATCCCCGACCCCGACGGTCTAACTCCGCCGGTCCTACCTATACCGAGCAGTGTTGGTCCGCCACTCCCAAAGAACACGCAGTTCGGCCTATCAGGGCTGCCGCCCATCAACGCTTATCGATTCAACGCTCCCAGTCCTCGCAGCTTACCAAACGCTCTGAATCTCAGTATTCACTGAACTAGTCCCCTCTGCTCACCATGCTAGTATACTTCAGACTGCAAATCATAGCTTACCTCAGTGGAACGAGGCCTCCTCCGGGGAACGTCCTCACCGCACCTCAGAGCTAGCTGTTAGCAACGCTAGCCAAAGACACTTCCTCTAAATTTCCTACAAAACTAACTCACAGATTTCATGAAACGGCTCTGCCTACCGATATGATGGGCCCAGGAAGTGTGTTTGACCAGTGCAGCCTTCAGCCCACGCAGCGAGGCCGGTAAGGAAGTCCCATCTGCGGTGCCAAATTTGTTAAGGCTAAATCTCCTCACAATGAAAATGGAGCCGGCTAGCACACGTGGAATGATAGCTTTCCAGACACACGGCGCTAAAAACATTACCGAAACTGATTTACAATTATAAGGAATTTAATTCCACTGATGCAAGCACGATCACAGTTATACATGGAGTACATACTCCTATGAAATATTACAATATCAACCCTCTTTGGAAAAAACTACCTCTGGTCCCAGGACACAGCCGTCCTGCAGATCCACAAGCTAAAGAGGCAGAAAAACACTTCTAACCCCCCCACATATTAATTCACGACTCCTCCCCTTCCGTCTATCTCAATTTCTATTGGCCAAATTCCCCTATGCACTTTTAGCTACTTAATCCTATATCACTTTATGTTTATCTTAATTATGCATTCCCAAAACCCTTATGATTATGACTAATTATGAATTATTAATTATGAATTATTAAACACTTTTATTATATCTACTAACTACAGTTTTTTGCTCAAATTTCTTACAAGGCTCATAGCTTCCACTAATGCCATCATTTCCTTTTTGTGTTTGATGGGTGCATCCATTGATGTCGTGAATCCTCTTCTTCGCCACATGGGTCCATCCACTTGAGCTGCTCCATGTGCGTAAGCAGAATCTGTGAAGATGTTTACCGATTTTCCTTCTGCTATTTTCAGGGCTTGTATGAGCGCTTCGACTTCTGCCAGCTGCGCTGATGCTGGTTGAGGTAGGATCCCTGATGCTACCACTGAGTGTCTTTGGTCTTCATATTGTCTTACCACAGCATACGATGCTGTGTTTCCTTCTTCTCCTTTGTAGCAACATCCGTCCGTGTATAACCACATTTCTGCTTCTAGGATCGGTGTGTTTCCTAGGTCTGGCCTTAGTTTGTTTTCAATGATTGCCCTTGCTTCGCAACTGTGTGGTTGATCTCCCTGTTGTAGTGATGATGCCATATTGATTCCTCCTGTTTCATAGACAATGTGTGCTCTTGTGCATTCTTTTTGAATTTTCGATTTTCTTGCAGCTCCGAACGTGAATTCTTTGCTTAGGAGGAATGCAGCCACACCATGATGTGTGTGGATTTTCAGAGGATGGCACATGACAATGTGGGATGTTTTCTCAATCGCCTTTGCAATTGCCGCCATGTGTCTTGTACATGTGGATTGGCCAACTTCAACTGGGTCCAGCTTTGATGAGTGATACATGAGTACCTTTCTTTCTCCCCCTTTTTTCTGATACAAAACTGCATTTACCATCCCTCCTTTTTGTTCAGAAACATCTAGGTGGAAATGGAGTGAATAGTCTGGAGCTTGAAGTGCCGATGCATGTGATAGAGTCTGCTTGAGAGTGGTGAACGCTTCTTCTGCTTCTTTTGTCCAAACTAGTGGGGCTGAGGTGTTTCTAGTTCCTGGTTCCTTAAGCAGGCTTCTGAGACAGGTGGTGAGGTCCGCGTAGTCAGGAATGTGACTGCGAGAGTAGCCTGTTAGACCCAGGAATGACAGCATATGTCCCACGGTGCTAGGTCTGTCATGATGGAGAATGCTTTCTCTGTGGGCTGTGCTTACAGCTAGGCCGCTTGATGAGAGAGTGCGACCCAGGAAAGTGACTTGTCTCCTACATGTTTGGACCTTGGTTTTCTTGACTTTGTAGCCTTTTGAGGCTAACAGCCGCAGCAGAGTCTCAGTTGTTTCCAGGCATGTGGCTGCTGATGGGGCAGCAATCAAGAGGTCATCCACATATTGTATGAGGACGACACCTTCCGGCACATCTATGTCAGACAAGTGTAGTCTGAGATGATGGTTAAACAAACCTGGAGAACAACGATAGCCTTGTGGTAGGCGAGAATAGGTGTATTGCTGGTCTTTGAATGTGAATGCAAACAGTGACTGTGAGTCTTTGTCCAGCGGGATGCTGAAGAAGGCGTTAGCAAGGTCAATTACTGTGAAATACGAGTGCAGTGGGCTGAGGTTTGTCAAGGCAATGTGTGGGTCTGGAACCGGATATGCGGCAGGTATCGTGGCTGCATTGATTGGTCGAAAATCTTGTACCATCCGCCATCCTGCGTTGGTTCCGGCCTTCTGTACTGGCACTATTGCTGTGTTGTATGGTGATTGAGTTTTCACCAACACTCCGGCTCGTAGCAGTCCTGCTATGGTCGGAGCGATGCCTGCGATTTGTTCTGGCTTTAGTTTGTACTGTGGGTGCCAGATAGGAGGTGCCAATGGATCCAGCAGCGCCACCTTCACAGGTTTGACCGTTGCCAATTTTCCCACATCATAAGGGCCTGTCGTCCATAGCTTCTTAGGTACGCCTTCTAATAGAGCTTCAGTGGCTGGATGGTCAGTGCATGGTTTACCATGATGTCGTGGCGGTGGTAAATGCTCAGGCAGTGTGTGCTCTTTGGTAGTGATGACCCATCGCCACATATCTTCTTCTGTTGCTTTCAGCAGTCCTGCTGTAACTGTGTGCACCCATGACAATGTATGTGCTCTTTTTATCATTGGGCCCAGTCCTCTGGCCTCTTGTCCAAATCCAACCGCTAGGGTGACATGTGGAGCCGATTCTTTGCTGAGACCATACCACTTGGTCTGAAAATCATCCAATATCACTGCTGCAGCCACTCCTTCTTTTCCACAATACACATCTTGACATACGATTGATGGAGTTAGGTGTGCCATATGGTTGTCCCAATCCTCCGCATATGGGCAGTCTGGATCTTCCGTGACATTCATAGTGCAGTGCACATATGGCAGAGGAGCTTTATATGGATGCAGTCTTTGAATTCGCTCTCTGTGTATGTTGAACCAGAACTGAATTGCAGGTGTGCTTGGTCCTGTAACTAGACATCTCAGCCAGTACACTTCTTCATCCAATGATTCCACATTAATGGATGTTTGTGGCATTGCTAGTATTCGCACAGGCATTGATAGTGTGCTTGCAGGGGGAGGGTCCAGTGAGACCTTCACTGTCTCCACTAATATGAAATATAAAATGTTTGGATGCAGTATTCCCAAATGTCCACCAGATGGAGCCAAAGCTCCTGTCAACTGTTCTTGTTGCAGTTCCTGAAGTGCCCACCGATGGAGCCAAAGCCTCTCCCAAATTTTCTTGTCTGTCCCTAGTAACTATTTTCTCACCCTGTCTGGGCTGCAGCTGCAGCTGGCCCTTATCTACAATTTTCACTCCCTTGAGCCTCTGTGCCTTTGCTGTGTCTTCGCTCCTAACTTTGTTGACGGTCCATAGGGAACCAAATTTCCATCCTCTGTAATCTTCCTAACTCTACCAGTAAAACTGACACGTATATTAACCCTCAGCTGTCTCTCTCACACATGTACGCTTCCCGCAATCACTCTCATCCATACCAAATTGAAACCATACACTGCCGTCCCTGAAATACGCACAAATCACATATAGGTCTGTTCTTATAGCATTTTCACGAGCACGGTCCCGAGGGAAATGGCATCACTCAACAGTCAATCCACTTTCTCAAACTCAGCAACCCGACTGCAGTGCAGCTGGCTTCTTAGCCACCACACAAATGACAAACTGCTTTTCAGCAAACAAATACAGTCAAATAATAAACACTTCTTTCCCTAACCTAAAACAACAAATGCAGTAAATCAACAGAACAATTTAACACACGTAACCTAGGGATCTTCTCTCGTCCCTGTCCGTTCCTGGTTACTTTTCCTTTAAACTTCGTCCGTTATCAACGACACATCGGTTAACTTAAGTTCTGTGCTCTCGTGCAGAAACTACGTCTAGGCTACTCTAAGCAGAGATAGCATGATTTTCCACTACACGCTACACACGAACCTAGTGTCCGGAGACTTGATGGTCTTGATAAGGTATTTATTCACGGTCTATTTTCTCTATTCAGTTTTCAATGACCTTTAACACATATCCCCGTCATGTTATGCAGTTTTCTTCGTAGTCCAAAACGTTTTATAAATTACGGTAAAGATTACGCTATTTGTGGCAAGAATTCGAATGCTTCGTGCTCCACGCGTGGCCGCGCTTCTGCCTACTTCACTCTACTATACCACAAATGCGTTATCTTTCGCCTATTATCTTACGTTTTCTGTTGGACTCATTCACTCATGTGTACAAACCCCCCAAATGGCTGTATAACAACTCTGTTGCAGGTTGATTATTCTGTATAAGTACACTACGACTATGTCATACTCACAGTTCGGTCAGTCTGATAAAATTTGGATTATGTCTATAAATACAATATGCAGAATTTAGTTAAATAGGTTTCTGCTCACCTTAGTTTGTTGTACCGGTACAATCAGACTTTCCCGAGCTGCAGGCACGGCCCCGGCGGCAATTACCGGGCTCCCAGCCTCACGGGAAACACGCCTTTTGGTTCTGAAATCACAGAGAGAGGTCCGTTATTTCTCCAATCCGATGCTCTGTATCGTGGCTTGCCCGCATCCTCCACCAACTTTGTTGTGAGAAAATCTTATCTCCCACACTCAGAGCGGATTTAAGAGGACAACGAAAGCTCTCAAGAGGCGTTTAGTTATATCAAAAGCAATAGGTTTATTATCAACAGAGTTATGCAGCCCCGCAATTCAACATGCATGGGTTTCTAATAGCTTCACTCTCAATCGAGATCCGCCATAAGAACAACGCTTGAACACAGCAGCGCAGTAATTCATATAGGTCCCTCTTATGGAAGCCCATTGGTCAAAATCAAAGAAGCAGGCGGAGCTTGTTTGTACAAGTAAGCCACCTGGTAGGAGCCTGGACAAATCCGTCCACACTGGCCCGTCCCAGAAGGCGTAGTCATCTGTCAGTGTGTTATGAAATGTTGTCGACTGCGGGGGGGGGGGGACTGGTTTAATACAGCCCGAGGCTGTTGGGCCTACCCTAAGATGGCGGCACTGCCCTTGTGACGCAGTTAAGCCAGTAATCTTCCACTGTTTCTCCCTCGCCCTACCGTCTCATATGAGTATTGCCTGAGTAACTATTAAAGCTAAAACTATTAAAGCTGCTATAAGCTATTTTATCCATACTAACTGCGAAACAGTAGAAGGTGTAAAATATTACACCTTAGAAGAAATAAGATTGCATAGCATTTTATCAATACACGCACTGTGGCTTTGGGCAATCTGCGTTGCCAATCCAAGTGAAGCCCAGACACACATACTTTTCATCATATTTCCTCTTTTTTTCCCAGTCTGATGCTCACTCTCGTTTCCTCTTTTTTCACCGTGACTCCGCGATGGGCCGATGTGCTCCCGATTTGTCTGTGCTATCCCTTCCTCCTTTTCGGTCTTCTCCGTCTCATCTTCCTCTGACTCTGGCTCGATTTCTTCTCCCGGTCTCTCCCAACGCACCTCTCCGTTCCCCTCGCCTCCGATTCCTCTCTCTCTCTCTGTCCCTCTCCTCTTTTACGACTGATAGCTTCAGATGTCCCACCTGACAGTTTTTAAATTAAAATTACATTTTTTTTAAATATTTAATATTATTACACCATCAGACCGCCATTACACTTTTCCTCTCGCGCACCCCACTTTGGGAATCCCTGCCCTAGAGCAGCGGTCTCAAACTGCCGGCCCCCGGGCCATTTCCGGCCCCCCTCCTCCCTCCTCCCTCCCCCCTCCCTACGGCCCACGACATAATGCCAAAAATATCATATATATCCGGCCCGCCAAATAGTTTTTTTTTTTCCTTTTTTTGTTCTAGTTGTTTCATATTCATTTAAACTACCCCTCAATATACAATTTAAATAAAAACGAAATTCTATTAAAAAACGTATTTTCTTTGACTCAAAATAATGGCAAAGGTCAAAGGTGACCTTTAAATAAACCTTTTTACTTTCCTTACTGAGGAGTTGGCAACACTGCGCTGGGTGTGTTAGCCATTCTGCTAGCGCTAGCTCCTTCCCCGCTCTGCTCGTCGTCAATGTCACTCAGTGAGCCTGCTCACCGATCCCTGTCTTTCCCTTCGAATCATCTTTCCTTCCTGAGTTCATTTACCGGCAATTCTGACACCATGTCGTGTTTTTTAAATAAACATATAAGCACGTGAGAACAACTGCTCTTAACTGCACCTCTTTATTAGCATAACTCCCTCATGCACGTTACTGCAACAACACAGCTCCTAGCTTGCCATGCCTGACTTATGTTCCCCTGAGTTTATGTACCAACATACATTGATAACAAATACCACACTAGCAAGGTACCGATGAAGTATTTGAAAGAGAATCCAGCTCTGTGTTTTCTTTGTTGTGGAGAAGCAGTTTGCTCATTTGAAACACGCTTTGATCGATCACAGGTCAAGATCCAGCTGATGCTGTCCCTCGGGGTGACACCTGACAAAATCATTTACGCACACACAACCAAACCACTGTCGCACATCAAGTATGACTGTACTCATGGAGTCGATATGATGACTTTTGATAGTGAGGAAGAACTCCTAAAAAGATCTCTTAGTCACGCCAAAGCCAAGTGAGTGAACAACTACTGATATTTTCTGCTCCTTTGTTTAGTTGATTGTTAAATTACCGATTAATACTTTTGAATCACTTTTTCCAGATTGGTACTCCGCCTCGCAGTGGATGACTCTGCATCCAAGATAAGACTCAGTTCAAAGTTTGGCGCCAGACTGGAGTCAGTTGGTAAGCTGCTGGGATGTGCTGGAGAGCTTGGCTTGGAGGTCATTGGGGTCAGCTTTCATGTGGGCAGCGGGTGCACTGGAAGTTTTTCCGTTCCAGCAGGCCATCGCAGATGCCCGACGTGTCTTTGACATGGGGGTAAGTCATCGTCACAGCAATAGAACACAAATTTAGTTATGTCGTTAGTCCAATAAATATTTCATTCATGAAAGCTTGATCATTTGATTTGTGTGTATATGAAATAATAAGTCACTACACCGTGATAACAACTCCATAGCAGCCCAGAGATTGAGACTTGAAGCTTTTCCTGTTTCCAAAATTGAGTATTGTCCTAAATTATATGCAAGTTATTTTCTTTAAATTATTTTACTTGAACTCATTGTTTTATGGCTGAAGCCATAAATGTGCCATGACTCTTTTTATACTAATTCATGAGTTTATGATCCATAATTAAGTTATTGATAACCATTATACTTGGATATTAATTTGTTATTATTTATTATTATTATGTGTTACAAGCAATAGCACTACAGTAAGTACAGTATAACATTTTGAATTATATGACTGATTGATTAGAAACTTTTTCAGAATTTGCTGGGATTCCAGATGAGACTCTTGGATATCGGTGGAGGATTCTCTGCGATTGAGAGTTTTCAACAGAAATTTGAAGAGGTAACATTTTTCAAAAACATATACAATACGAGTGCTCATTAATGGATGTTCTGCATCTCCATTGTCCTGGTAAAACAAAGAGCAAAAGGAGCACAAACAACAAAATAGAATGACACGGATTACACAACCTTTTTCCTGTTTTACCTTAAGGGCTATGTAGACCAGGGGTGCCCACACTTTTTCGGCCATATATATATGCTGAGTATACTTTATATTTACAATATATTTTGGCGTCCCTTGCATAACTGCATGAACCCTTATGGCACAATGCAATTCTGTACATTTTTGGTCATTACCTTACTCTGATGACTTGCACTGAATGGAATTGGCCAGAGTTGCATAGTCCGGACAGTAGCTGCTGGTAGCCGCCTCAAGCAGACTTCAAATGATCATCAGTCATGGTGGAACGGTGTTTGGACGTAATGTTCTTCATGTGGGAAAAGGCTGACTCACATAAATGAGTAGAGCCGAATAATGCAGTCAGAAAGGTATCACATGTCCTCATGTTTATGGACTTTTCCTCTGTGAGAAAACTGTCCATGAGCCCTGGACTTCAGCTGAATGTCAGCTTGCAGTGTCAGAATCTCATCCTCCACTCCAGACGAGTTCAGGTGAAACAGCGTTGAGATTTTTGATGCGAGTGAATCAACCTCAATATCTTCCCGAAATGTGCAGCACATAAGTGTAGCAACTGGCTCGAGTAAAGCAAAGTCTCGAAAGCGTTTGTCAAACTCTGACAGACGCTTGTCAATCTGCTCTGTCAAGTTACGCACACACCTTCCGTTGAGTCTCCAGTTCTGATGCGAGGTTTTGGAAGGTTTCCCAAATCGTGGCGCTACAGCTTTAGCTTCTTTAGTACAAATAAATTGGAAGGCTAACTAATTAGCTCGCCGGAGTTTTGCAGTAGCTCGCGCGGTTGACCGCGCATACGTGGTGACCCGTGTGTTAGAAAATCAAGTGGCAAATGCCATGCGGACATCTCATTTTTTTTTAATGGCATGCGATCTACCCGCACTACCTCCACGATCGACGTACTGGGCACCCCTGATGTAGACTGTCAAGGAACCTTTAAATGCATATTAAAGAGGCAAACTTAATCAGGAAATATTCGGAGGACTTGCACCTCGCTGCCCCTGGAGGAACTCTCAGGTCCACAGAACACGTCGTTGCCCTTTCATTCGCTCGCTGCTAGCACCACATTGCTTCTTATGCCGTGTTCACACCTAATCGCGTCATTCGCGCCGCCGGTCTCGCCGGGGACTATTTGTGTTCATTCGCATGATTCGCGCTGGACGAGCCTGAGAGGGGGCGTGGCTTATCGGCCTGAAAGCCGCCATCAACCATGGAAAAAATGTTTCTGCTTAGTACGTATTGTGGAAGTCCCAGATATCACGGGAAACTAAACGCCGTCATGTCTTGGTTCATAACATAGTCCGGAGGAGCTCCACGTATTCATCCAACTCCATTTGTCATTCAAACCCAGCGAGGCATTCACATTAACTAGGCTCCTGGACTGTTTCAATGCCATCAGAGACTGGACGGCAGAAAACTGCTTGCAACTCAATGACTCTAAGACGGAGGTCCTAGTTATTGCTCCAGAGGAGTTTGTCCCC